>NC_050576.1:296399184-297599184 GCF_011100635.1 Trichosurus vulpecula | reverse complement strand
TTCTGGGCTCTGTGCCCAGCTTCTTGATGGGGGCAAATGTATGCCCTAAAGTAACTCATTTCACTAATGGCATATACTGCATAACCCCGAGTGGACTTAAGTATGCTGCTTCTAATATCATTCAGAGCAAAATTCTTAGAAATTTCTTTAGTATGGACAGACTTTGAACTATACTGTCATAGGGAAGAACCCCCCAAAGGTTGGGGGATGGGGAAGTGTGGACAAGGAGAAAGAGAGAATAGTAGCAGAGTAGGTATAAACAGTCAAATCTACTAATTTATTTCTGAGCAATAGAAATCACTGCTTGTTCCATCTGAAAAGTAGTAGAAAAGGACCCTGGGAATATTTTTACACGTCGGATGCTACATGCCATTTTTGGTCTATTGGTGACATGAGGGTATTGAGGCTCCCCTAAAAAATTTCTTCTTGTATAATTTCCAGATCATTAGCTTGTAAGCAAGTAGCCTATTGATACCTGTATTATTAATGTTTTACCCTCTTTATTTGTTTAGTCATTTGCCATTTCCCTGTACTTCAAACAGACCTTTAAATAGTATTTTATCTCTTTTTTCTGTGTTTTTTTAAAGCCGTATTTGTGTTTTTGTCTTCCATACCAGATTAAGCACCTTGAAGACAGGGTCCTTTTTTTTCATCTTTATTTCTGCCGATATAGCTGACCACACACATAACCGTCACAATGAATGTTTGTTGAATTTGATATTGACAGTAAATATTTATTGCATGCTACTAGTGCAGGTTACTGTATTAGTAGCCAGAGCTACAGAGTGGTTGGCATAAGATACATCTTTTTTATTTGACTGCTTTTGGATTTCCCTAGCTTAATTATTTTTCTAGGTCTTGAGAATCTTTCCAAACAATTGACACTTTTCAGTGACCCTTCACTATCTTCAATAATATGTAAATTCCTTGAAAGTAGGGGACTCTATAACTTTTATCTTTCTATCTCCGATGCCTGGCGTAGCAAGTGCTTAAGGTGGCATGGTAGATAGAGTGCAGAGCCCGGAGTTAGAAAGACCCAAGTTCAAATTTGGCTTCAGACACTTAGTAGCTGCGTGACCCTGGGCAAGTCACTTAACCCTATTTGCCTCAGTTTCCTTATCTGTTAAAATGAGCTTGAGAAAGAAATGGCAAATCACTCCAATATCTCTGCCAAGAAATCCCAAATGGCATCACAAAGACTGAAATGACTAAACAGCAACAATCATGATCATTTCATTGCTTCTCCTTCACTTCACCTTTCTTCCCCCTCTAGATGGGTCTTCTCCCATTCTCTAAGTATTGCTTCCATAATTTATTTCTAAAATGCTATCAAAAAACATGTTTTTTTTTCCTCCTGTGACCATGTCATACATCTCCTTAAAACTGTATAATGATTCCATATAACCACCACATTAAAGCAAGGTTCCTGTGGTGTGTTCCTAAGCCTATGATATTAGGCCTTTTTAAATTACCTAATATTATCGATTCCTCCTGTTTAGCTACCTGCTTCCTTCCAACCAGTCTTTTAAACCTGCTTTGGTCTTATTACCCCTAATTGCATTTTCCCC
The DNA here is from genome assembly GCF_011100635.1 of Trichosurus vulpecula. Taxonomy (NCBI): domain Eukaryota; kingdom Metazoa; phylum Chordata; class Mammalia; order Diprotodontia; family Phalangeridae; genus Trichosurus; species Trichosurus vulpecula. The sequence continues at coordinate 297,597,616 of NC_050576.1, read as the reverse complement.
CTTTGATGTTACCTGGGTGGGAAATGATTCCTCCCCCTTCCAACCTGGCATGTACCCAATTCTCCATTGTTTCCAAAGATCTTCAGAAATTCCACTTCTATTAGAAAACCTTTCTCAACTAAGTAGGAGAAAAGATGTTTGTTCTTATCAATTTACATTCAGCTCTAGAGCTGAATTTGTGGACTTGCTGGGCCAAAACATTAACCATACCAGATTTTAAACTGTACTACAAAGTAGCAGTCATCAAAACTACCTGGTACTGGCTAAGAAACAGAGGTGTGGATCAGTGGAATAGGATAGGAATGCAAGATGGAGAAGTCAACAACTATAGCAATCTACTCTTTGATAAACCCAAAGAGGCCAGCTTCTGGGCTAATAATTCACTATTTCATAAAAACTGTTGGGAAAATTGGAAAATGGTAGGACAGAAACTGGGCATAGACCAATATCTTACACCATATACCAAAATAAAGTCAAAATGGGTTCATGATTTAGGGGTAAAGGCTGATACTATAAGTAATTTGGGAGAGCAAGGAATAGTTTACTTATCAGATTTATGGAAAAGAAAAGAATTCATGACCCAACAAGAGTTAGAGAGCATTACAAAATGCAAAATGGATAATTTTGATTACGTTAAATTGAAATGTTTTTGTACAAAAAATGCCAATGCAACAAAAATTAGGAGGGAAGCATAAAATTGGGAGAAAATCTTTACAACTAGTATCTCTGATAAAGGCCTCATTTCTAAAATATACAGGGAACTGAGCCAAATATATAGGAATACAAGCCGTTCCCCAATGGAAAAATGGTCAAAGGATATGAATAGGCAGTTTTCAGAGGAAGAAATTAAAGGTATCTATAGGCATATGAAAAAATGCTCTGGATCACTACTGATTAGAGAAATGCAAATCAAAACAACTCTTAGATACCACATCTCTCCTGTCAGATTGGCTAAAATAACAAAACAGGAAAATGATAAATGCTGGAAAGGATGTGGGAAAATTGGAACATTGTTACAGTGCTGGTGGAGTTGTGAGCTGATCCAGCCATTTTGGAGAGCAGTTTGGAACTATGCCCAAAGGGCTATAAAGATGTTCATACCCTTTGACCCAGCAATACTGCTTCTAGGGTTGTATCCCAAAGAAATCACAGAAGCGGGAAAAGGACCCATATGTACAAGGATATTTATAGCGGCTCTTTTTGTGGTAGCCAAGAATTGGAAATCAAAGGGATGCCCATCAATTGGGGAATGGCTGAACAAGCTGTGGTATATGAAGGTAATGGAATATTATTGTGCCATAAGAAATGGGGATGATACGGACTTCATAACAACCTGGAAAAACCTACATGACATAATGCTGAGTGAGCGGAGCAGAGCCAGGAGAACACTGTGCACAACCACAGATATATGGATTCCATGAGGACCAACCGTGACAGACTTCGCTCTTCTCAGTAACACAAGGTGCAGGCACATCTCCAAAGGACTCACGATGGAGAATGCTATCTACATCCAGAAAAGAACTATGAAGTTTGAATGCAGATTGAGGCACACTTCATGGTTGCCTTTTTCTCTTCTCTTTTGTTTTTGTTTTTGGGTTGTTTTTTTTTTTTTTTGGTTCTGTTTCTTCTTTCTCATCATTCGTTCCATTGGTCATAATTCTTCTCCGCAACTTGACTAGTGTATAAATTAATTCAATGCGAAGTCATTCGTGGTAGTTATATGAGATTCCATGCCGTCTTGGGGAGGGAGGGGGGAGGGAGGGGAGAAAATCTGGAACTCAAAATTATTTAGAACCGTCTGTTGTAAACTAAAAATAAAAATAAATTAAAAAAATAAGAAAAGGCACGTATATTAAGATATTTCTTAATTTTTGTTCTATTTTTAATACACATGTTCATGTTATTTTTATCTCTTTATAACTGTGTTAACAAATACATCCTTAATGCCAGATTATTTTTGGAGAGTAATAATTTTATAAATTGCTTACAGTCAGAAAATTTAAGTTTTAATCATGGTTCTTGTCATTAACTCTGTGACTTTGGAAAAAGTCACTTAAACTTTGTTTCCTCTTCTGTTAAATGAAAAGTTTAAGCTATAAAGTCTTTATGGGGTTTTCTGCCTCTAAAACCCTGTGACTACTGTAATTCTTTTACGCCATTCAGTGCTTGTCAGCTCTGGCAACTTCTCACTCTTTTCTTGCAAGACATCTCTAAGTTGTACAGATGCGAGTCTTCTGAGTACTGCTCTAATATTAGTTAAGAAAATTTGAATTTGTTCCAACATGATTGATATATTAGGAAACAATTTGAACATAACTAGAATTTTTCATTAGTCCAGGAAAAATGGTGAGAATGTAGAAAACCACAGCAGTTCACAATAATCTGCAGGTTGTGACTCTTCCAGTGCTTGGTCACTTGAGCCTCAAGCAACAGGTCTTTTTGCGGATATCGTATCTCTTCCGATGCAGCAGGAGCTACGGGCAGAGCAAGCTCAGGCCCTTCTTCCCTCTCTCTCCCGCCTTCTTCATTGAACATGGTGCTCCTTACAAGAGTTTCCACCTAGGAATGGAACCAAAATATTTTCCTTACTTTTAATATAACTTCTGATAGAGGTATGTACTTTATCCTTAGTGAGTAAATTGACAGGGCATGCTTATATGTGATTTATAATTTTCATGTCCATGTAATTAGCTAATATCGTTATGGGGTATTCTGCATAAAGGCAATTGGGCCATTACATTTCTCTGAATATTTATTTCCTTAGAAATGTGCATGAGTTAAGGTGGTGCTTATGATTAACAAAGGACAGAAAGTGAGTTTTTGTTCATGAAAATGCTTTTATTATTTTGGGTTTTAAGCATGTACCCAATACTTGTATACATACATATATATGTAAAATATGTGTGTGAGTCTATGTGTATTTATTTATAACTTATTTGAGTAGGGTAATTGGATAGTCAGTCAACAATAACTTATTAAGTACTTATTAGGTACCCTGCAATTACTGGGAATAAAAAAAGAAGGGCATAAAATTCTCCTTGCCTTCAAGGTGCTCAAATTTGAAGAAGTAAAGAGAATAAAAACAAACACCATCTTCTTGTGCATTCCAGAAACCAGAATTTCTCTCTCACGCACGTGTCTCACTCATGCTTGCACATATGTAACCAAGTGCAAATTACATAATGACAAGGTTTAGGCTAAGGCCTTACTACCCATCAAATGGACATTTTTTTCAATTAGGAAGAGTTGCGGGAGTCATAGGTTCTAGAATTGGAAGGGACTTCGAAAGTCATCTAGAACAGGAATTTGTAACATTTTCTGTGTCCTGGACCCATTTGTCAGGCTGTGAAAATGCAAAAAATATGTAAGATTGTAGAGGAAACCAGTTGTTTTGGAATAATTGTCAATGAATTTTTAAAGTTAATGGTTAAGAGAAGTAGTTAAGAACCCCTGTCTGAACCGACTCTGTCATTTTAGAGATGAGAAGCCTGAGGCTTAGCCAGATAATGGTATGTCCAAGGTAACACAAGAAGTAAATCTCAAATTTTGCATCTTTTTTTTTTTAAGAATCTGCTGAGATTGACATTGACCTAGAGTAAAATTTGTGAAATTTTGATGGCTTGTTTTGGGGCAGACAATTTAGTCTCAAGAGCTGGGGAATAGAAGTTGGATATCCCATAGAGGCAGTATGACATGGTAAGAAGTGTGAAGGATTTTGATTCAGGAGACTTCTTTGACCAACACCCACGCTTTAGATGTGTGAACATGAGAGTGTCACTCAAAGGCTGGGGTCATCAGTTTCCTCATTTGTTAAATGACAGTAACTCCACTTGCACTAGCTACTTCATTATGAGTAAGGGAATTTGCAAGCTCTAGAAGGCTCTTATAAATGTGAAGTCATACCTAGTGCTGCTGTTATTATTATTTGGGGCAGCTAGGTGGCTCAGTGGATAGCGTACAGGGTCTAGAGTCAGGAAGACTCATCTTCCTGAGTTCAAACCCGGCTTCAAACACTTTCTAGCTGTGGGACCCCGGGCAAGTTACTTAACTCCATTTGTCTCAATATCCTCATCTTTGGAATGAGCTGGAGGAGGAAATGGTAAACCACTCCATTATTTTTGCCAAGAAAACCTCGAATGGAGTCAGAAAGAGTTGGATGCAACTGAAATGACTGAACAACAAAAGCATCGCACTTGAGTGTGAGGCGTCTCTGGCAAGTATTCTTCTACTGACCCCATTTTCCAGATACTGTTTTTATTCCCCTTAGGAAAAGGGTCTTTGTTCTGTTCAAGGGTTTGTATGGATTGTCTATAATTCTTTGGGATATGGATTCCATAGGATTTAGAGCTGGAAGGGATTTTTGAAATTAAGTCAAACTTTATTTCTGGACAAATGTGGCACCTTGTTTAGGGTCACTTAGACCTGAGATTAGAACCCAGGTCTTCTGAGTCCAATTCTGTGCTTTTTCCACAATAACACAGTAGCTGATTGTAGTTGCTGAGCCAGAAAGATTAGTTCATTTGTCTTACCCCACCAGAGGATATGAATTATAGATTTAAGTATGGCATGCATTAGAATTCTGAATTGTCACTTTCAGTCTTCAAAGGCGTTTTTGCTTTAGAAGTTGAAAAAATGATATCTCCTTCATTAAATCCTGAGATGCTGAATTTTAAATGTGATCTTAAACTGATGTAGAAGAGAAGCACATCGAGTGGAAAGATTGTCTATCAGGCACAGTTTGGTTTTGGTGTTGGGAATGTAGTTCATCTATAATTATTCATTCATATGCCTACAGATAGATACTTCCTGCAACATTAGTTGCCCCATTTAGGGGCATAAAGTATGTTCTTGATTACTGACTGAATACTTCATAAGTTTTTCTTGGTTTTATTAAAGACCCTGCTATAGCAAACAGCTATATTAATCAGATTAAATAATGCAGTCTTTTTTGTATTAGCCATTATACAAATCATTGGCCTCTTGTCATTGTGAGCATTGTCCTATGTGGGACATGGCTATTGCCATGTGTCTTGGAGCTCAGGGATATCTGATTAAAATATCCTGTACATACATACATACATACATACGTACATACATACATACATATATGCGTGAAGATATGTACACATACGTATAGAATAAACTCTTTAAAAAGTTCAACTTAATTTTTTTAATTAACAGAAATCTATTTTATTTCCATCCCACCTCTTCTGAACATTGGGAAGAAATAAAAAGAAACTCCTTTGGTGTCTATTCATCAAAAAACATAGTACAACTTTCTCTACATCCAACAATATATGTCTCAGTTTACATCCTGAGTTCATCACCTCTCTCCCAGACAAGGGATAGATTCATCATGGGTCACCTAGAATCATGGCTGATTACTATGTTGATCAGAATTCTTATGATTTGGGTTGTCTCAAAAATGTTGTCATTGTAGAAATTGTTCTTCTGGTTTCACTCTGCATCAGTTCATGTAAGTCTTCTCAGATTTCTCTGAAACTGTTCTCTTTATCATTTCTTACATACAGTATGGTAGTATTCCATTACATTCATATACCATAATTTATTCATCCATTCACTTGATGGCTACCCTAACCTTAGTGTCTACTTCTTTGTTGCTGTAAAAAAAGAGCTACTATAATTATTTTGTACATATGGAGCCTTTTCATCTTTATCTAAATCTCTTTGAAGACCAAAATGCACAGGGTGTTCCTAAAGTCTGGACACATAAGCAAAAATACATATTTTCAAGAAATGAAATGAATGAAATTTTCAACAACATTTTATTTAATTAGAATATTAACAAATGGCATCTTCAATATGACTTCCATCATTTGTGATGCAAAGGTTGATGTGCTTTGCAAGGTTCATGTGAACTCGATGCAATAACTCAGCATTGCCTATGTGTCCAGACTTTAGGGACACCCTATATATACTCAAAATGGTTGAGTGGAGTGGTGAGGGGTGGTCTTCACATTGTCCCTTTCTCCTCTCTTAACATTGGGGTTGTCATTGAATGATTTCCTTGTAAGCTGGTTCTAAGTTTGCATATGGGGACTAATGATTAGGATGTAGCCAAAATGTCACCTCAGGACCTTAGTTTTCTAATCTATGAAATGAGGTAGTTGATGGCCTTTGAGGTCCTGTTTGATGATCCTATGATCATACTTAAAACAAATGGTTAGTTTTAATAATAGAAGGCTAAGCATACCACAGACCACTAAATTGGTTTGTCCTGCTTCAGATATTTCTTGGACTCAGGTTTCCTGATTCTCCATCCAGTGCCCTTTCCTTGACAACACACTGTCATGTGTTGACGCTCATCTTTTAGCTGTGAGGTGTATATAATCAATCTAAATTTGCTGAAGATATAGGCAACTGAGGGTTTTTTGTTTATTTTGGTGGGTGGTGGCAGCAGTTGTGTCCAGGTGTCACAGGGTAGTGTGTGTAGGTTTTGTTGTTATTTTTTTTTTACAACATGGATGGCATTCTTCATGAAGAATACAAATACCAAATAAAACATAAATCTGTATTAATCATCAAATACTGTTGAAAAAATACTGCTGTTCTTAGACCAAGTATGTAATAGATAAAGAAGGTTATCTGTTTTGTCAACAATAAAATCTAAGTTAGCAGACATTTTTTGACAGTCTGTTGCCTGAAAAACTGTACTATGCCGTTCTGGTTGGGGGTGTGTATATAAAAATGAGGAAGACAGTCCTTAGTTTTAAGGAACTTATAATTTATTGAGCATATGTCACTTGGTGAAACCCATACATTACACCTGAGAGAAAGTATTTTTGTTTCCTGAAGGCAAGGTTTTAACCCATTTCTCTTTTGCTCTAATGTCCACCCTAAGGCTTCACTTTAAGAAAGGTAACAAATATCAGAGGTTCAGAATACAGAGTAAAATTTTCCTGGTTTTGAAATCTGTGCATTTATAAAAAGTAATACTAAAAAGTGTCCCATCTTACATGTTTTACAAAATCATTGTTGCTCTCATGTCTTGTTTGAGGAAACCAGAGGACAGTGAGGAAGTCAGGCTAGGAAGGATCATAGGATTTGCAGCCAGAAGGAATTTAGAAATCATTAAGCCTGACCTTCTGATTATCTGTTCAAGAAAACCAAGACTCTTGAGAGTTCACACAGTTGGTAAAGGGTAGAGTGTGAATTTGAACCCAGATCTTTACACCCCTAGTACATTTTAGACTATGATAAGTATCTGAACATCAGTAAACCTTCTAACTTCATTGTTATTAGTAACACCAATGAATAATATCATTTTTTATTTTGAGATATTTCCTTTCTTCGAACTCTCAGAAGTAGACTGCCATATGGAAAAAAAATCCCAGGGTAATGGCTTTGAATATAGAGTATATCATTCATTTCCAGCTAACAAATTTTGGGCTTTGTCATCATAATCAGGGAAGCACCTGTATTCATTCATGTGCAAGTAGCTATTGTGTATATGTATTATATTGAGCTCTTGAAATTTGAAACCTTCACAGAATAGGAACCAAATAAGTACATTCCTGCAAGCATGGGTATAGCTAAGTGCTTGCCACTCTTACTGAAAGTTCATCTTTAGGAGGTAAGCTTTTTATCACTGGTCTTAATGTATTGAAGAATGTTGCTCTTCTTGTTTGATTCGATGGTGAATAGTAATGCAGTGTATAAAAGCACTTATTACTAAAGGACATTTTTATTTCCACATTTGAAAATTGATTCTCTTTTTTAAAGAAGATACCATTTATGCATATTTTGACTCTGGTGCAATTCGTTTTGCATAGCTTGTAGGCAAATAGCTTTTGAGAATTAGGGCTCATTAGTGGGGCTCGTTTCTTCAGCAATATTTTCTGATAATAGTTTTCTGTTTAATACAAGAATGTCAGAGAGCAAAAGTAGTAAGAATTAGTCTCCTTCTACTCATTAGTGAATGCATATGGAAGAAGGTAGAATGAGGGAGGCCAAGGAGTAATCACTATCTTCTGGCTTGTTCCCCTTTTCCTCATCTCATTCTTCACTGTGTTTATTGGATATTATTTTAAAAGCCTTGCCTTTAATAGGAACTTTGGCATATGTAAATATTTGATGTAAGTATATGCTGTGTTCCATTTTATCAAAGCCATTGCTTTCATGAGAAAATGCATTAGTTGTGATTTAGGAATGTGAAGAATTTTCTGGGAGTGGTTCTGCAGAACCCTTCAGTGTGTTAATCATTCTTTGGGTACTAACTGTCTCTGGTGTATGTTCAGCTCTGTTCTCTGATTCAGGATTTTGCATTTTTAGAAAGCAATTTTTTAAACTTACTTGGAGATTTTCCTCCCTGTATTCACAAAAGGGAAAAAAAAGATTGTGAAATTGTGACCAATGTTGGGTTGGATTGGTAGGCTAGGTTTCTCTGGCCTAGATGGAAAGAAGGGGGCCATGCACAGTGAGTACTCCACCCTCCAGCTGGCTTGGCTCCTATTGAAAGGACTCTGCCAGGGGGATGTTCTTCCTGGCATAACTTCTTTGCCCCCATCTGGTTTGGGGCTGTGGCCACTCTCACAATCTCTAGGAAGTCCCCTTCTAGTGGGAATGGACTGCATTCCTGAACCAACTAATGAGAAATTCAAATAATTCAGATTGCCCAAGTTGATAGTTTCCTCCCCTCAACCCCCACTCCAGTTTTGTCCCAGCTAACACTCAAATGTTGACTTGACTGGTTGTGTTCTAATTCTATTTCTGCTGCTAACTAGTTCTTGGACAAGTTACCTTTATTTCTGTGGTTCTTCATTTCTTCATCTGTAAAATAAATTTGTCAAGCTAAATCTCTTAGGTCTCTTCCTGAAATACTCTCTTGGTATACATACCCATAATTAGTATCTGCATGGGGCATGAAAGAGTAATAAACCACTTAGATGAACGACTTTTAGTCATATGACATCATGTCATTAAGTCATGACATTTGTCATAAGCATAACTTAAGGTCCTCTTACTTGATTGACTACTAGTGCCATTGGTTCCAGAACATATTCTAGATTCACCATAAGTAACTTGAATGTCATGCGCTAGGGGTTCCTAATCTAATTCTGTTAGTTTGATTTCTTCGTTGTAGTCCAGCATAGGAAATTGCCTATTTCCACTTCCTACCATAGTTGAGCATAGGAAATTTTCTATTTCTGCTTACTACCAGTCTCCTAGTTTTGTTGCTAGTTCAGTGAGATATGTTGGATTGGAAGCAACTATTAGCTCTCAAAGGCTGTCAGGTTCTTTGAAGCAAGAAGGAATTTGGGATGAGCCCAGTGACAGATATTGTCTCTGGCATCTGAGACCTACTGTAGGTGAATTCAGTGAAGTTAATCACCTGTTGAACTTCATGAAGACTCTACAGCCTCCCACCCTCAGTTGGTCTCCCCAGAGACCTTGTATATTCAAGGAGAGAGTGTGCTCCTAAGTTTGCAAGAGATGATTTTTCCCAATAGTTCTTGTTATACCATCATAGGAAATGTATTTACTAAAAGTAAGTTGTCTACTAATTTTTAATGGGATGCATATCTGTGGGGGTCATGAGTGAAAGTACTAGAAACTCAGATACTCAAAGTTGTCCCCAGAAATCTGAGAGTATCTGCCCTCTGGGGACCCAGCCTGCTAGTGAGATTAGAAGTTAGGAGAGTGGCCACAGAGGGGGTGCTTCAGTTGTATGCTGATAATCATTTGTACTTTCATAATGTAACAACAATGCTGCTTGCAGCTGCTGCTGAGGTGTAAGACCCAACAAGAACAGCCACAAGAGCTGCCAGCACAGTTCTTTGATCTTCTTTTCTAAGGAAAGCAACTTTAAGGGGTTAACAATCTCACTTTAATCAAATATACATATATCATTTACTTAGTCGGGGGGGGGGGGAAGCCAGCACCCTGAACTTCAGAGCAAATACAAACAGAAATTACAAACAGAAAATACCAACAGATCAAATAAAACAAACCAATAGATAGGCTTCTAGGTTTCTGTTCCACATCCCAGTACATAGTTACCAGGGAAGCACCAACATCTGGGTTTTCAAGCCAGGGGCTCTTAACAATGGCTGCCCAGAGCCTCTTCTAGTCAAATCACAGGACACGCTTCCAGTCAGTGAGAGCCCAAACAAAATGCTAACCTCTGAGTTTATATACCCTTCTTAGGGTCTGAAGGCTTCAAACCTAATCAGCAAAAGGGTATGGGCCTAGGGCTTCACACCTAGTAAGACTTAATCAAAGACATTTGATTACTTTAGCATTCTAAAAGAGAAAACAGTAAAAAAAGTCCCACCTTAATTAATATTACACATAATGTCTTTGTATTTTAAGAACCAACTTTCAGTCAATTGAATAAATGCAAAAAAAGGGACAAATATGTTTAGGGATGTAAATTCAGGAGGAAGTTGATAAAATTGGGAAATACATCAACAGAAGAATGATTGAAAAAGGTGTAATTGTCGTAGTGGATCGTAAGTTGAATGAGTCCCCTAATTAATCCAGATGTAAAAAAAAAAAGATTCTCCAAAAATAATGACATGGTTTTGATTAGCTGTAATTAAAGCATTATGTCCAGTTTCAGATTTATCCTTTTAATAGACATGTGGAAAAGCTATAGACAGTAAAGAGGAGCATAACATATGTAATTAAAAGGATTTGAGTTAAAACCTATGAGCAAATGTTAATGGAATGTAAAAGGCAGCTAGATCATTATTTAATTATAATTCTTTGGTATATGTGGTATATGAAGTATTATTACAAAGGGGACGTTGATTATAATTCCAGGAGGATCTGAAAAGAGAAACTGAGGCCAGATGATTTGGTTCTAGACTGAAAGGAGGATTGAGAAACTGAAACATCAGGTGGGAATGCCATTTTTGCTCCTGGAAATTCTAAAATAGTAATATCCACTATTTGTCTTGGATGATTTAAATGAGAATATATTAAAATATAACTTAGATATATCTTAATATTTATTAAGAAACTACTATTTACCAGGCATTATGCTAAGTACTAGGTTTGTAAATGAGAAAAAGAAACATAGTCCCTGCCCTCAAGGAGCGTATAATTTAATGGAGCAAAATTATACAAAAAAGGAAGCTGGAAAAGGTGAGAAGAATTGATGGATGGATGCCAGTGGGTAACCAGTGAGGAGGCATCATATCATGTTCCATGGAGTTCAAACCAAGCAGAGCTACAAATGGAAAGGGAAGAGTTAATTGTAAAGTCCAGATCTCTGCCTACTATAGAGGAAAGATTTGGGAAGATTTTAGTTCTCCACCCTCCAGCCCTCCAATCAATGGGGAGAGGAGACTGAGGGAAATGAGCATCCAAAGCTGAATTAATGGCTTAATTATGAAAATTCACGTGATCAGCTTATCCTGGGAGGGACATCTTGTTCTGTTGAATTTAAACCAACAGAGTTGCAGATGGAAAATGGAGTGTTAGACTTTTGATTTGTATGTTTTAAAAATGAAAATAGAAATTTGGTCTTTTTTGAATGTCAACAACATTCTTTATATTTTATTATTTAAATCTTACTTTCTGTGATTTTTTTAAAAAGAGCTTTAATCTAGAAATAGGCTTCCAGTTCATCTTGAAGTATTATTGCAATAGTATGATTATTCTGAGTAAAATTTCATTCAGCTCTATATTTTCAGTTTTCTTGTTTAGTAGTTTATATTCAAATACTCCAAAGTAGTGGTGTCAAACTCAATTAGAAATAGATCTCCTCGGGTAGCATGTTGATTTAGAAAACTATAAATGAATATTATCAATGTCTTACTGTATTTTTGTTTCTTTTATTAAACATTTTATGAAACAAACTGTAATCTGGTTTGGGAGCACAAAGGAGTTTTATCTGTGATCTCATCACATCTCATCACAGTGAGTATGCTCTCTTGTGATGGAGATTTCAGCCCATCTATGATTTTTCATCCTTTTTTACTATTTTTCATGTCCTCCCATAAATTCCTCACCCAATGTTCAGTTCACTAACTATTCTGGTGACTTTCTTTGCTTTTTCATGACACCATTGTGATACTAATGGAGTATATAGTCAGTGTACCAGTTATCTCTTGCTCACCTCCTTAGTAGCCTGTCTTATTGGATCATACATTTTGTTGGTGACATCCTTTGTAGTGCCCCTTTCTTGTAATTTCTTGTTTTTATTGTGTTGCATCCTGTGTTGGACCACCATGGACTCTTTCAGTGCCCCTTAGATTATCTACAATTTCAGTTCTTCAGATACTGTAGTGTTCTATGATTTGTAGTCACGTAGAGACATTCTGGAAGAATATTGAGATTAAAAACATAGGACATTGTTTCGACCAGAATCCTTGAGGAATTTTTTTTAAAAAGCACTCAAAACATTGCTGTTTCCCAAAGGCAATTCAGCCTGCTTTTCTTCTTTTGTTGTAGCTTTGTAGTGTCTATCTATGATATTAATACAGATTGGACAAGCTCTGTCAGTCGACCATTCAGTAACATATCAAATGCATTCTTTATCCAGCTGTTTTTTTTCCCAGTCTACGTAGTCCACATTCTTTAGAGTGACCAATTAGTTCAGTTTAGAGGCTCTGCAATTTCTGAGGTTTCCTGTAATCAGTAAGTTGTTATCTGCATACAGGCATATTTGGAGCACCTCGCTGTCTTTAGGAAATTCCTTCTTGACTTTGACTGTGTGCTAGATTCCCTCCATAATAGTGGTGAACACTTTTGGCAAGCATCAATCTCCTTGTTTTATGCTGCCCTTGATATTATTAATTAAAGGGTTTTTGAAGGTTATCTGTCTTTATCTTCAAAGGAATCTTAAATAATTTTGACATGCTCTGGAGACACCTTGTTAGAGGACACCGTTTAAGAGTAACATTTTACTCTTCTAATATAAATGCTTTTTTATAATCAACAAATAATAAGCACAGTGAGATTTTGTTCTATTCCGGGACCTTGTGTATAGTAATATGATGGTAAAGACATTGTCTGCATGGAATATTGATTGGAAAACCCTGCCTATTTTCTTCTGATACCCTCATTGAGGATGTACTCAGTGAATGTGTGGATTATTCTATTAAATATTTTGTATACATGGGAAAGTATGCCTTTGGGTCAGTTTTTTTCCATTTTTGTTTTCTCTTGCTTTCCATTTTTAAATAAAAGTAATTAAATTTCATAAAATATTTTTAAATTTGTTAAATAATTTAAATTTTTAAATAATTAAATTTTATAAAATTAATTATTATAAAATTAAGTCCAAGATTTTTTCCCCTAGCCTTTGGCATTTCCCCCACTTTGACATACCTTGTGGATTAGTCCTTCACCATCTTAACAATTCTGTCTCTTCTAGCATGGACCTTCTCTGTATACATTTAGTCTAGTCTACCTGCTTTCCCCATTGTTTTCTCAATACCATTTCTACTTTCTTAAGAAGTGTAATGGAGCTGTGGTCTTAGATTCCAAATATGGTAATTACATGGTCCTTGATGGTGAGAAGTTTGTTATAAAAAAATGGAAGCAGATCTTTTCCATCTTGCTTCTATTTACCATCCTTTCCATTTCTCCCTTAAGTGTTCTATTGACAACTTTGCTTAGCTGCATCTCTCACCTGGCTTTCTCTGGACTGATTTTCCTTTTTAGTGTCTCACATTGTTTTATAAGATGGCACTGCTTGTAATCTTCCACCATCTTTTAGTTATGTTCTTAAAGTGGTATTGCTCTTAGTTGCGATATCAGATTGGCAAGAAGTTAAGCATTCAGACTGATTTTTAGATTCTTTTGATCTCTCAGTATGGGAATTTATCGACATTAAACCTCTTCATTAAGTATTACATATTCAGCAAGTTAATTTTTAAAAAATCAAAAGGTATTTTTATATAGCTAGCAGGATTTTTGTCTTAAATTAGTAAAACTCAGCCCTTTTTGGTGGGTGGATGGAGTAGGGCTCAAGTCTTGTTGAGTATTAGGCCAGTAATGGATATGACTTCATGTATTATTAGATCAGTATTTCTGAACTGACCTTCAGAATGCACAGCTTAATATTTATTTGTAAATAATTGTAGAATAATTATTATAGCTATTCAGATAATTATTTACTTGCCTCCTCTACTGTACTTTCCCCTCCTCCACTTCTGAAACAATTGACTAGATTTTAACAATCCCTTATTTTCTTAGTGTAGTTTCGAAAACTTTTTGCTTTGGATTGTGTGTGAGAAGAATTGCTACATTGAACTAATTCTCCTTTGAAGGTTATCAGAAGGAAATGCACTAAATCTCATAATGCTAGTAAATATGTTTAAAAAGCATAGTGATATTTCTTACCTCCACAGGTTTGGGCATAATGTGCTTGTTTTGGTACCAAATTTGATTATATCCACCTGCACGTTTATGAACATCATAATATTTATAACAAAATATATTAAGAGTGTTGGTATAATTTGCCATATTGCAGTGAATATTTCTGAATGTTGAGGCAAAACTTGTATGTTTAGGTTAGATACCAAAAGTAGCCCTGCATCTGTGTTATTCTTTTCATAATTAGAGGTTGTATGGATTTTTTTTCCTACAAATAAATGAAAAAGAAATAGAGCAGATGTAAGTATATCCTGCTTGTCTCATCTTGGGGTTTATTAAGGTATTCAAAAATTTCACTTGTATGCTTAAATCCACAGATGTATATAAATGTGATTTCACTATGGGAAAGTTATTACCAGACCCCCTTTTCTGTTCTTCATTTATTTTCATATTATCTTTCCAATATTTCCTTTTGACATAAGTTTTGAGATCATGATGTGTTATTTTCATCCTGTTGTACTGGCAGAATGCCTGTCTACTATAGAGTTATTATCTTTATTTTTTCAGATGTACATGATATCACATAGCATTTCATATATGCTTATTTAATTTTCATTATTTCATTTGATCCTTAGACTTATCCTTGTGACATCATTTTACAGAAAACAAACTTCAATTCACTAACAATAAATATTAATAATAAAAGTCACTATTATTTCTATAGTGCTTTAAGTTTTATGAATAACTTTACAAATTAATTTGATCTCATTTGATGCTTACAACAGCTATGTTAGGTAGGTGAGGCACCGAGAGGTTATTTAGGTGACTTGCTTGAGGGCTTTCAATTCATGTCTTGTTAACTCTAAGTCTTTCACTCATTCATTATGCCATTAAGAGAGATTGTGACTTGCTCAGTGGGAGATTCAGCACTAGAACCTTTGTCTTTACTGCTTTTCCTTTGCTTTCTCTAGTATGCCATATTGGAATTCATGTAAGTTATATATTTTATGTTTAGAACAGTTTGTTAGAGGGACATGTTTCTTAACATGGACAGATATTTGAATGATGAGTGACGGAATGCCACATACCAAGGACATAATATGAATTTGGAGGAAAAACCCATCAAAATGGCAAAATTGACAAAAAAGGAAAATGATAAATGTTGGAGGGATTGTGAGAAATCATGCACATTGATGCATTTACAGGTGAACCTGTGAATCAGTACAAACTATTCTTGTAAGCAATTTGAAATTATGCACAAAACATTACCAAACAGCAACTTTGACCAAGGGTAGCTAAAGTGGATAGATTGCTGAGCCCATAGTCAGGATGATCTGAGTTCAAATGTGGCCTCAGACATTTAGTAGCTGTGTGACCAGGGGAAGTCACTTAACCCTGTTTGCCTCAGAAGGAAATGACAAAGCCCTCCATTTTCTTTGCCAAGAAAACCACAAATGGGGTCACAAAGAGTTGGACATGACTGAAACAACTGAAAAACAACACCTTTGACTGTTGACCTAACCTATATCAATCCTGTCCCTAAAAGGATCACTAAAAGGTTCCTGGAAAAGATCCGAGAAAAATGTATAAAGATCCTTTGCATGTGAAAATATTTTAGCAGCTCTTTTTGTGGTGGCAAAAACTGGAAAAATAAGAGTATGTCCATCAGTTGAGGAATGATTGAACAAATTGTGGTATGTGAATGTAATGGAATACTGTTGTGCTATAAGAAATCATTAAATAAATGATTTCAGAGACACATGGAAAGACTTGTATGAACTTATGTACAGTGAAGCAGGCAGAACCAGAAGTACAATTTTACATGTAACATCAATATTATAAAATGATCATTTTTATGACTTCTATAAACTTTGAAGAATAAAATGAGGACCAAGAAAACAATTTCTACAATAACAACGGTACTGTACAGATAAACAACTTTGAAAGCTGTAAGAACTATGATAAATAAACTGACCACTCATGATTCCAGCAGACCGATGATGAAACATGCTACCCATTATAGAGGAGTGATTGATTTATTGTATACAGCCAGTGAGGGAATTTGTTTTGCTTCACTATGCACTTTAGTTATAAGAAAGTTGGTTTTATTTTCTTTTTTCAATGTGGTGGGGAATGGGAAGGAGAGAAAATAGGTTTAATTAAAAAAATAGAGAGGTGGGGATAATACAGATGTGAAATGTTGTTACATGTACTTTGAGATGAAGTCACAATATCATTAGTTTCTCTTAACTGTTTTACTTTGAAGAAACCCCTCAGGAAGCGGGAGCAATCTGTAAATGTTAAAATGCAAAAGCAAAACATATTAACAAAATTTAAAATTAAGTAAATTTTTAATTGAATAATTATCATGGGATAATTCTACTTAGAGATGACTTTAAGGAATATCAGAGTCTTCAGCTACTCTTTTAAAGAAGTATAGGATTTGGATTGATGGGAGGGAGGTACGGACTTTCTGGGTTAAGGTAGCTTATAAATAAAAGCAAGCATGAAAGTAGATATTATAGAAGACAAATGGTCTGGGATGGAAAAAGGAGTTATCGAGACTAATCAGGAACTGTGAGATCTTTTAGTAATTGAGCTGTCATCTGGTCATTTCCAGCGAGACTTCTTGCCATCACCATAAACTCAGTATTTTTTAAAAACTGGAGTTATAATGTTAGCTATGATTTGTGCTTTAAGGTTTGAAAAGCACTTTATAAACATTTATTTTTCAAAATAATACTGGGAGGTAAGGGCTATTGTTCTCCCCATTTTATAGACATAAAAGTTAAGTGATTTTCCTAGGATCACACAGTCAGTAACTGTTTGAGGCAGGTTTCTCACTTAGGTCTTCCTGGGTCCAAGTCCAGCACTCTAAGCACTGTGCCACCTAGCACACTCAAATTCATACAACAAATACATTACAATATTAAGTAATATATTAAGTGGCTTCTTTTTGTGGAGTACTGATATTAAGGAGGTAAAAAGTTTAGATAAGATATGATCCATGATGTAAGGAACTAATTCAAATTTATAATATTAAGAGCCATTCTCCAATTGGTAAAAGGTAAATAAATAGAAACAGGTAGTTTTAAAAGGAAGAAATCCAAGATATCAACAACCATTTAAAATGCTCTAAATGACTAATAATTAGACAAATGAATGCAATTTTGAGATTTCGTATTCATCGGAGTGGCAAAAATGACAAAATAGGAAAATAACAAATGTTGAAGAAACTGTGGGGTGAAAAATAAATAGTTCACACTAGTGAAGTGTTGGTGGAGCTGTGAATTGGTCCAGCCATTTTGGAAAGTATTTTGAAACTATGCTCAGACAGTTATTAAATTGGGCATACCTTTTGAACCAACTATAAAAGTCATAGATCTATATCCCAAACAGATCCAAGAAAGAAGAAAAGAACCTAATTGTACACAAATATTTGCAGTAGCTAGGAATTGAAAACTAAGAGATAGCTGTTCTATTGGAGGATGAACAATTTGTGGTATATAAGTGCTATGGGGTATTACTATGCCATAATTAATGATGAAATGGACAGTTTCAGAAAAAACCAGGAAGACTTCTATGATATAATGAAGAATGAAGTGAAGGGAAGCAGGGGAACAATTTACAAAATGACAGCAACATTGTAGAGAAAAACAACTTTTGACAACTTTAGAACTCTAATCGATGCAAAGATAAACCGGAAGACTGAAGAAGAAACACACCACTCACCTCCTATCAGAGAGGTGATGAACATCAAATGAAGAGAAAGATACAGATTTTTGGATACAGCCATTTTGGGAATTTGTTTTGCTGGACTATATGTGTTTATAATTAGGGTTTTCTTTTTCTCCTATTCTCTCTTCTTTTTTCATTTTTCCCCCAGATCATTTTCTGGATTGTTAGTGTATCTTTTTTATTAGTTTGTGTCAGCATTTAGCACAATGTATTTTACACAGCCAGTCCTTAATAAGTGTTTGAATGAATGAATTATAGTTATTATTTTTAGCATGCATCTATCCCGCAGAACATTGGGACATGGGATTTAGAGATGGATAATTACCTTACATGCAAAATGGCATCTTTCACTTCCACTTATGCTACATATAATATAGCTCAGATTAAACCTTTCTAATTAGACCTCCCCAATGATGGGATAGAGAATTTGGTATTCTTGTATGCAGCTGCAGATTATAATAATTAAAGGTAGGCTATTGGCAGTACTTTTCATTCATATGTACACATCGACAGATTCTCACAAATACATATGCACATATATTTGGAAGATTGTAGCTATCTAGGGTACTGTTAGAGAATACATTAAGCCTTTTCTGAGGCAGTGTGCAAAGAAGCCAAATTTATAATAGCTGCAATATGTTTCAGTCTCAACTTCCTGGCATTTAGGAAACTGTACATTTGGTGAATTAGCTTTTTCTAATTTATGCCCGCTGAAATTCACTGTGGAGTTGGATTCCATTTAGGTTCAGGATGGATCCTTTTGAGGTATAATGGGTAGATTGATACATTTTCATAGCGTAGTATTCTCTTTGGAGACATCATTGATTCCATCCTTTGGCTATAGGTTACATGCCTTTGGACCACACAAGCTTTTAAAACCTTGGCACTTAGTATCATAGACACTATAAAATTTCATTGGAACTAAATAATGAAAAATAACATTTTTCATCAGCTGTTTTTTTTTGAAAAGGATTTTGAAACAGTATACCTCAAATGTTATTAAATCAGTGTTTGTGTAGTTTGGTAATATTTTAAAAGGCCCGAATACACCTGGTAACGTTTTTTATATTTTATCTATGAAATCCATTAGTAATTTTTGGTAATTTAAACAATTTTATGTAACCTTTAATTACTTTAAGCAGAAATCTGTTTTGAAAGATCATACTATATCTGCCTCCTGAAGTTTCATGGGAAGTCTAAAATAATTTATTGTCCTGAATTAGATACTCTTCAATTTATAAGACTTTACAACCTATCATGGTATGGTTTTGTATAGCAGACACCGGACACCCAATCTCTTGTCTTTGGTTAATAAAAAATTAATCTAGTTACTGACATTTGGTTTCCAAAACTATGTAGAAACTAAATTAATCATTTTCTACTCTCTGATTTTTACTCTCAGTGCCTTTTCTGTTCTGTGCATGATACTCTGACCCTCCCGATCTTCTAGTCTCATTATTTGAAGTCATAATTCACGTTATACAGTGCTTTAAGGCTTACCAAGTCCTTTTGCATAGCCAGCCTAAGTGTTAGGTAGTGCAAATGTTATTCCCATTTGATTGATAAAGAAACTGGGACTGAGAGAAGTTAAGTGACTTGTCTGAGGCCGTATTGCTAATAAATCTGGTTATGGACTCAGCTTTATTTCTGTCCCTTACTTCACACATATAGTAAATTGCACAGCCCTATTCTTCCCGTCTCTGCAGTCTCCCTCACCTCTGGCCCTAGCTTTGCTCTGCTACTGTAACTACCTGAATTCCACTTGTTTCTTCTCGTCTAGACTACCATAATGGCTTCTTAACCAGGTTTTCTTTCTCTTATTTTCTGTTCCATATGACCTCCACATTGTCGCTTCCATAGCCTTCCTGATCTATCACTATACTTAATTTCTTCCCTCACTCAAAATCTTCATCGCTCATCAGGCTCTCCATTGCCTAGAAAACCAACTATATAAACTCTCAGCCATGACATTTTGTAATTCCCCACTCTTGAGTCTAGCCTACCTGTCTAGCTTTATGTCTTACCTCTCCCCTTTACATTTTCTATGTTTTATTGACAGTGCATCACTTTTCTTTCTGCTTTCTCTCATCTCTGTATCTTTTCTTATGCTGTATATACTCCTTGCTTGGAATGGAGAGATGGACTGGTAGATAGGGCCTTGGAAATACAAGTAAATGCAAGACAGTCCCTACCATCAAGGAAATTCTGTTGGGGGAAAATAATGCATCATAAGGAGCTGAAAAGTAGGAAAGGGAAGGCACTTACACAGGAGCAAGGTGAAAGAATCTTGATTGTTAGGAGAGAGCCAGGAGAAGAATGATCATAGCCAGCCTAGGCACTTCTGGGAAATGCAGGGGTGAAGTCTTCTCTAGTGTGAGAATGCTCCTGGGCCAGATGTAGAAGAATATGGAGAATCAGGAGCAGAACCAGGAGACTACTGGGCCTAAATTTCCTCTATTGAAGATCCACCCCCTACCCTCTTATGACCCAACTTGGATCTTCCATGAAGCCTTCCCTAAACCTCCTAATTCCTTTCTTTTCTGCCCTGTCTCCCCCAGGAAAAAGTGACCACTTTCTGAAATTTCTCCCAGCAGTTTGTGTGAATATTTGCTTTGCATTTATTTCACTCTCCCTTGTATCTGCTCACTTACTGTTTCATGTTGCATCTCCTCATTTTCATCACAGGGTCTTAGGCAGTGTAGATGCATATTAAATGTTTGTTCATAGGAGCTAGAAAGGAGCTTATATGTCATTTAATCCAACCTTCTCAGTTTTACAGATACGGAAAATGAGGACCAGAAAGGTGCATGAAGTCAAGGTCTAACAGGTAGTAAGAGCTGAGGTCCTGCACCTTTCACATAGAAAGTATCTAATAAATGTTTGTTGAATGACTTTAACTGCCAACTCCAGGACCTTTTCTACTATACCATGGTGATATGAATAGAAATCCATAGCTGGAAATTAACCATAGGACTTCATATAAAAAAGATAATCCATAGCTGGAAATTAACCATAGTCCTTTATATAAAAAAGATAATGATTTTGAGGAACGTGACAAAAAAAACCCTACAACAAGAGCTAGCATTGGCATAATGCTTTCAGGTTTGCAAAGCACTTATCTCTTTTGATTTTTACATCAACCCTAGGAGGTAGGTGCCATTCCCCTCATTTTACAGATGAAGAAACTGAGGCATACAAAGATTATAATAATGATGGAGATGATGATGATGACGACATTTATCTAGCACTTACTAATGTGTCAGGCACTTTGCTAAACACTTTATAATTTATTGTCTCATTTGATCCTCACAATAACTCTGTGAAGTAGGTGCTTTTATCATCCTTATTTTACAGATGAGGAAACTGAGTCAAACAGGCGTTAAGTGACTTTCCCAGGGTCACATAACTAGTAAATGTCTGAGGCCAGATTTAAATTCAGATGAACTCTGGGAAGTAGATTCTGTTATTATTCCTGTTTTGTAGTTGAAGAAGCTGAGACAAACAGAGGTTAAGTGGCTTGTGCACTGTGTTTCCTAGAAGCCTCCAGGTCTTCCTGTTCCAGGTCCTGTTCCTCTGCTATATTTTTCTTAATAGTATATTTGTATACTAATTTTTATGAGGAACTATCTGCCTTGGTGCTTTAACCTTTTTCTTTATTCTTTTTTTAAGCGACCAGTAGTGGAGAAGAAACTTTCCCTTAAAATGCAGGAAAATCAATTAAACACATTATGCAGAGAAGAGGGGCTTTTTGTCAGTTTCTGGTTATTTGTTCTGAGGAATGGCCTCGGCTAAAGATAGCTTCTTATAAGCAATGTGACCTTGGACACGTCAGTTTTCATCATCTTGCCCTCAGTTTTGTTAGTAGCAAAGCAACAATTCATGTGCATGTAGCACTTCATGCTTTGTAGAGTCACTTTCTTCCAAAACTTTAAAGCAGAATGAGGGGCTTGGACTGTGTTCTCTCAGAGGTCCCTTTGAAGCTCCAAAATTCTGGGGCTTATGGCTTAGAATTAAGACCCAAATCAATTTTCTCATTGGATTCTGGATGGGAATCTGACACAGTAAAATCGTGCTTGAAGTATTAACAATTTCTCAGATTATATCCAAAATCTGTTAAGTGAAAGACAATTTTATTCCCGTTTTAATGTTTTCTTACGTACAGAATCAAAGAATCTGATTTAGCTCACTAGTTCTTCCTATTCCTCAAGGAGAATCCTTCTGACCAGTGGTCATCCACTAATTTAACAAGCATTTGTTAAAAATGCTCTATGCATACACAGACAAAGTCTCCTCTTGTGAGGAGCTTACATTCTATCTAGTTTTTGCTCAACAGCTTTCGGTGAACAACAACCCACAGACTCCAGGGGCAGCCCATTTTTACTTTTGGAGAGCTCTAGTTGGGAATTTTTTCCCCTGATGCCATGCCTAAATTTGCCTATTTGAAATTTTCCCCATTGCTTCAAGTCCTCTGCTTTGTGACCAAAGAAAACAAATCTACCCGAACGCCTTTCAGATCCTTAAACTATCATATCCCTCTTAATGTTTACTCCATGTTAAACACCTGTAATTCCTTCAGCCAAGCCTCATGTTGCACAGACTTGAGACCCTTCATTGCTCTCCTGATTAGTTTTCTTGGGACTCTTTCCAGCTTATCAATATTCTATTTAAAATACGGGGGCAAAAATTGTTCACGATTCTCAAGATGTAACTGGAACCATACAGAGTATAGGGTGCCTCTTACTTACCTATTTCAAGAAGCTACACTTCTTTCTGCAACTAGATTTCATTAGTTGTTTTTTTAAGCTGTTAAGTCGCTTTGTTCACTCATAATGAGATTGTAGCATACTCAAACTGTTAGATCTTTCCAAGGCAAACTGCTGCTGTCTAATTATTCTTCCCACATCTGATACTTGCTAAATTGATTATTTGAACCCAAGTCTAAGGCTTTACATTTGTTCCTATTAAATTTGGTATTATTATATTTGGAGCGACATCAAGTTCTTTTTGGAGTCTGTTGCCCAGTGTGTTATTTATCCCTCCTTCTCATTTTTGTATTTTCTGTAAATTTGAAAAGGAAACCATACACACATGCATATATGTCTATATGTCGCCACTTATATGTGCGTCTCTGAGTGTATACACACACACACACACACATACATCCATATGTCTGTTTTTACTTTCTATCCAAGGTGTGTGTGTGTGTGTGGGTGTATGTGTGTATGTATACATATCCTAGAAGAAGGCTATGATCGCTCACTAGTCTTCCTATTCATCCACATTAGAAAGATTCAATACATAACTAATATTGATTGTCCAGATTATGCAATTAGATGAGTTTGACCATGCATGTTTGTACAGTTTGCAGTTTGTGTAGCATAAAGGGAGTAGGTATCTCTATATTTTTCATTCAGTTGTATGATATTAAGTATGTGGCCTATTGTATGATATTACTTACAGATGCTCTCCTGTATCCTGCTAATACCCTTAATGTGTTTCCTCTCAGTCTGTCATGATAATTCTAGTAAAATTTTTCTATAAAAAACAAAGTAGATTTTTTAAAAGTACATTTTATTGGTGTCTTTTGTATTTATGTCACCTAAATTTCTTCCTGTATCCCTTTCACTATTCCCTTATAGAGATATATCCCATGTAACAAAGAATTTTTTTTGTTTTTTTTGGGGGGGGGAGGGGGCAGGGCAATTGGGGTTAAGTGACTTGCCCAAGGTCACACAGCTAGTACATGTGTCAAGTGTCTGAGGCCACATTT
Organism: Trichosurus vulpecula; assembly: GCF_011100635.1. Classification (NCBI taxonomy): domain Eukaryota; kingdom Metazoa; phylum Chordata; class Mammalia; order Diprotodontia; family Phalangeridae; genus Trichosurus; species Trichosurus vulpecula. The sequence goes on along the minus strand of NC_050576.1, from coordinate 297,573,819 downwards.
GAACTCAGGTCCTCCTGACTCCAGGGCCAGTGCTCTACTCACTGCGCCACCTAGCTGCCCCAAGAATTGTTTTTAAAAGAGAAAGAGAAAGAAGGGAAAAAAATAGCAAAACTTATGAGTACATTAAAAAAATGACTGTATATGCAAATGTTCTATACACATGAATCTCTCATTTCTCCAAAGGAGTAGGAGGAAAATGTTTTCTCACCCCTCTTTTTTGAATCCATGTCTCTTCTTTGCAATTTTATAGCATTTTTCAGTTGTCTTGTGGTAATTTTTGCAATTTGCATTGTTGTAGTTGTATATATTGTCATCTTGACTCTCTTTAGTTCTTTTTTTTATCAGTTCAGATAAGCTTTTAGTGCTTTTCTGATGACTTTGCACAGCGCTGCCTTGCTTAAATCCAATTCACTTGCAAGTCAAGACATCACCCTCCTGATGTCATTGGTCTTCTTCAACAACAAAAGATGGACAACAACAACAAAAAACAATTCATTATATTTGTTGTTTCCTATAGCATGGTATGGTAATATTCTATTCCATCCATGTACTGCAATTTGTTTAGCCATTCCCTATTCTGCTGCCAAAAAATTGCTACTATAGATATTTTGCTTTATATGAGCATTCTCTTTTCCTCTTAAGTCACTGGCCTTCTTGGAATGCATGTCTAGTAGTGAAATATCTGGGTTATAGAGTATGGTATCCTTCTATGATGATATTGGCAGAGTGGTTGTAAAGGATATTGAACTTCCCAGGCATAAATGTTCAAAGGTAGAGATGGCATTAAAGAGAACAAAGATGGAAAGAGAAAATGGATTAGGCAAGTGTGCATATGGGTCTCAGGTCCATTTTGTATTTTTCTTTCTTTAATGGCTTACCATGGCCAAAGAATTCATTATTAAGCAACCAGCTCATTGGTTATGAGCCTTTCCATATTTAGCTTAGCTGGTCAAGAGAAAACAATCAAACTCTTGTTAGGACTACACTCAAAGCGGTTTGGCCCACTGACATAGCTTTTGAGAAGTCAGGATTTTTTCCATACCATGATGATATAGCATAAGAGTATTATTTTATGAATTTACATTTGAGTAATGCTTTAAAAGTTTATTTAAAATATATTCTATATTAGTGATGTCAGTTTGTGGCACATTTTTGGCATATCTTTTTGAAATGGCTATGTTTTAAAAAAAAAAGTCGTATGTAAAATAAAGTTTCTAAATTGAATTGTTTTCATATTGACTATCATGATGTAATTCGAGATGGCCCTGTAGGAATGTTTTCTTGAACAGTGTGGTAAAAGAATGAAAGTCAGAACCAAACATGGAATATAAGAATATTGTAGTACACCAGTAATAGCAAAATGCCAGTAGAAAACTGGAGTCCTCACCTAAAAGTTAACATTTTCTTTGTGGTGCTTTTGAAATTTTTCTGATTCCTTTCTACCCAGTGGCAGTCATCCTTATGATTCTCTGCATTACAGGAATGTCCTCTTAGGAATTCCTTTGTTACTCTTTTTTTATGACTATCAGAGAGCCTTGTTCTTTGGTCTGAATATTTATATATTTCTAATGATCCACAAGTTCAGTGAAATGTTGATTCTTGAAAATTATACCAAATTATAAATCTTAGAGCAATGTAAATCTCTAATTTCCTAAATTTAACGTACTATTTACCTATAATTAGAACTTTTAGTAGTTACGGATGCTAGTATCTAGTTAGAATGACTTTTGAATGTTATTTAGCATCATTTTAGTACTTTTCCCCACTCTGTGATACATGTTTCTGTATTTAGCTATCTCCCCTGATTTATTAACATAGTTTTATATAAGTTTAATTTTAAAATTTCCATCTGGATATGAATTAATTATTTCTTAATGGCAACTGTGTATAAATTAACTTGCTCAAAATATTGGGAAAGGATATACTTGGAAGGAAAGAGAACAGAATGCATCAGAGTTTATTCCCTTATGCTTAAAAATGCTTTGAGTATGACTGTGAAGATTTACCACATTGAAAAATAACTCTACCTACAAGAGTGCTGCCAAAACTAATAATGTAAATTATATAAGTATTACGGCTAGACACATGAGATACACATAGAGTATTCCATGTGCCTTTTAAAACCAATGTTGTAGGCTTTATTCCAGTGATTGAGTATGTGAAGCAAGGCATACTTGAATAGTGTGTTTGATCAGTTTTCTTCTTTTGAGACACTAAAACAAAGAGATTAAATGCGAAATATTGAATGTAATGTTTGAAAATTTCACAAGCATAAGAGTCAGAGTAAAATTTCTTTCTTGTTTTCATTCTTTTAATATTGCGTTTACAATCAATCTTCAACATTTGCGGGGGCAGCATTCCTAGAAAATTGTACAAAAGTTTAAAAAAAAAGCAAATATTGATAGATTGGACCTAAGGGAATTTAGGGGGTTAGGTTCCCACAACCACCAAAAACTGTAACCTCTCACAAGAGATTGCTGAAAATACACTTTTATGCATATGATTCTTTATAACAAAATGTTAATTCTGATAATAGGCACTTCTCCTAAACAGTAACCATGAAATAACCCATAAAATGCAGTACACAATATAAAATTGGTAACATGCAAAACATTTTCCTTGCCACTAATCATGCTAACATTTCAATGAAAAATTGACTTCAGACATTATTCACTTTTTATAATACATGAAATCTACAATACTACCAATACTGTATAGCAAATGAAATTCTCAAAACTAAAACCTGAATATTACCTTCCATTGTATGAGGTGGTGGTATGAGGGTACCATGTTGTATACTGTACTGCTTGGTGGCCCTCTGAAAACCAAAGAAGTTGTTGAGACTTTAGTTACTGCTGTTGGAAGACTCTGAGACTGGTGAGGTCTTGGCAACACCTCTGCCACGCTGTCCTTCATGCCTGATGGATGGTGTTAGAGACCATGAAGGACATACAAGCTTGAAATAATTTCTCAGTGACTTTTGCTGATGGGATTGACAGCCTTGATGTCTCTAGCCAACTGGTTGATTAGGCCAACAGTGGCTGCAGACATTCCAGCACATAGTTTATCTAACATCTTTATTTTCTCATAAGCCACATTCCCGACTTTGCACACTTGGGCTTGGAGCCCAAAGGGCCATCATTATGTATTGGGGCATAATTGCAATACAAAATTTGATTTTAAACAGCAAACAATAGAAATATGAAACAAATCCATGGGAACTCTTTGCAATGGTAAGGTGAACACAACTAATGAAGTGCCTAGTATGATACCAGCTGCTTCACAAATTTGCACACAGTGCATCTCATTTTTTTCTCTGCCATGCCTAATGTGTGTAGTTGCCAATGGGAAACTGAAAATAAAGTTACTGACAAAATCATATGAGTACATGAAATTTTGAAGGTTAAACTTGTGAATGTTGAGGATTGACCGCATATTTATTTACATGTAACATACATAAATGTACATATATATACCCCTGTGTATTATGAAAGTCATTACATTTGATACATATGAAATGCTATTGAATTTTCTTTTTGCATTGTGCAAAATATTAACAGAAAACATGCACATATATTACTTTTTTGTTGCCATTTGGGATTAAATATGTCTTTCTTACCAGCTTGAAATGACAGTTCCTAAGTGGAATGAAGATAGTAATAAATGACAAGAGACTTTATCTATTTTGACTATTCTGACTTGCTCTACTTTGAATTATTTTGTTTAAAAAGAGGTTTGCCAAACCCTAATACTCGGTTGTATCTTAATTAAGCTTTTAAAATTTTAGAAAAATCTCTCTCTGAAGTCAAATTATATATAAAAGAATTGAGTTTTTCCAACTATCCTATTTCTTTAGAGTATTCTAGGGTCGGTCAGTTGCTCTCCTATGACAGAGAGAGGCTGTCTTGCTATTCTTAAAACTTTTTTTCCTCCACTGGCCCAAGAGAGCTTTGGAGACCTCTTTGTGCTCTTTATTTTCTTCTCCACTTTGGAAAATCTGGACCCTCTTTTTTACAGTTAAGTGTCACTCCTGAATAACTCTTGGGCCTATCTTTTTAATGTCATGATGACTCTTAAAATTAGAGGAGGAAATGTACAGGTAGATTCCAAGAGTTGATGGAACTGAATTCAACCCATTTATATACATTTTGTGACTTACTGCCACCAAACCATGTGACTTTGTTTTGGAAACAAAAATGTAGGGCTCTGGAGGGTTAGGTTCTGAAACCTCTCTCAGTACATGTCAGCTTGCTGGGGATCCTAGTGGCATGTTTCAGGAATATTGTCCCAAGACCTTCCTTCTTGGATAGTATATTTGGTTAAATTGTAAGAGATGATAGAAAATTTCCCTGGAACATATATATATATATATATATTTTAGATTTCTGGAGAAGTTGGTTGTGATAGCTCCTAACTAATAATGCATTACTTCCACATAACTTTTGTTAATCATCTTTGCTTAAATGAAAAGTTGAGATATGAAAGACAAGTTTTTTTTCTGATTCAGATAACTGTATATTCCATCTTAAGATGACACTTTTTTAGAAAATAAAATAAGTTTAAAATGTATACATTAAGCCTTTTTTTAAAAAAAGCTTTACTTTTTCCTGTAGGATCCTGGTGACTGGGTGAAAATTCATCACTTGGAGTACATGGATGGAGGAATACTGGACCCAGATGATATATTGGCAGATGTTGTTGAAGACAAAGATAAGGTAGATGGCTGTGTTAAAGTTATTCTTCTTAAAACTGATACTTTTTTGATAAACTGAAATGCTTGTAACACACTTTCCATCAGTTATAATTTTTTCTGTTCAGGATCACCTGGACATCCCATAAATTGAAATTTTTCTTCAAATGTTTGGAGAAACATTGTCAGTTTGGAATTCAGTAATGGTGTTCTGATTATTGGATCCATTCTGAAGTGTTCCTTCAGTGCCTTGATAGTAGAGTGTCAGAAACAACAATTGCAGTCCCAAATATCTGTGAATGGTATGGTCATTATATTCGTTGTCCCTGTCAGCTGCCTTTTTGGTCATTCTACCAAATATCCAGTCAAACCTAGGGAATTTGAAGCTTGAGCATAGTTTGTACCATTCTGTAGTACAAAGCATGTCATAATGGAGGAGAAAGGTCTAAGGAGGGCTTCTTCTAATCATTTTTAAGGTTGTTACTTCAAATATTTGTTGACCAAAGGCATAATTCTGTTTAATATATTATTTTTCTTGATGATCTGAGATAATTCACTAACCTCTAAACCTTGTCTCATGAATTTTACCTTTCGAAAATAAAAATGCATGGTAGATTGTGATGATATGACACAATAAGGGATATTGACAAGTAATAAAGAGTAAGGAGAGATGGATGAGAAAAGAGAGTTGTCAATAGAGCTGAGCTAGAGTCAACCAAGAGTCATTTAGTAAGTATCTTCTTTCTGTCCATGTCTAGACATATCTAATAGATAAGTTCTGCTAATCATTGTCAATCACTATCTTCAAAGTCAAAGTGAGAGACAGGAAATGGACCTGTGATTTCCTTGGTGTAGAAATTTCCTAAGGAAGAATTTTGACTACCTAGAGACCAGAACCTGCTTCTGATGCTTCTTGTCTTGACTCTGTGTTTCCTAATGCACTTTGTAGTTGCTTGAAAGTGATCATGCTAGGGGCAGCTAGGTGGCACAGTGAGTAGAGCACCTGCCCTGGAGTCAGGAGGACCTGAGTTCAAATCCAGCCTCACACACTTGACACATTTACCAGCTGTGTGACCTTGGGCAAGTAACTTAACCCCAATTGCCCTGCCCCCCCCCCCAAAAAAAAAGAAAAAGAAAGTGACTGTGTTTTGATTTTGGTTAAGTTTACATGGCATCATGGATTACTGGAAGGATCAATGGATGTAGTTAGACAACCTAGGTTCATATCTTGGCTCTGTTCCTATGTGACCCATGTGACTTGTGGCAAGTTACTTTGTCTTTCTTGGCCTCAATTTCCCCATTTGTACATTGAAAATGATTTGGACTAGCTGCTTTTTAAGGTCTCCTGTTTAAATTCTACCATCCCATATTTTTATTTTCCTTCTGATTAGACTTTAAGCCCCTGGTAGACATAGACACAAAAGAGGTGCTTCATAAATGATTCTTAGTTGACTCCAGCTTACCTGCCTTGTTGACTCTTCTTAAGAGTTTTTTCCCTGTCCTGAATTTCTGTATTACTTGTTGTTAACATCCATTATTTTGTCATACAATCACCATCTACTGTGCATTTTTGTTTAATCGTTTAGCACGTGTTTGTCTTGTCTCCCCCAATTGGTTGTTCCTGGAAGATAAGGACTTTGTTTTAGATTTATTTTGTGCTACCTTCAGTACTGTTTTATACATAGTGAATACTTAGTAAATACTTGAGTGAATGGATAATTTGGGACCTTCCCCTTTTTATTCATCCGTACAGTCACCTTTTTACCTGCCCATAGATTTTGGATGTTCTTCTTTGCCATGCAGCTGAGTGCATGGCTTCCTTACTATTCTCCCCCAGAAAGGTTTTTTCCTTTTGCCTTAATTTAATTTGCCTTCCTTTTTTTAAACAGGATTTCCTGTCTTCTTTATTTCTTAGTTATCATGAATATGTTGTTTCCCCCCCAAGAAACCTCACTGTTGATCAGTATTATGAGATAATTAGTTTAAGGAGATGAGAAGTATATTTGAATTCACCATCTTCACTCATAGACAGCTCTCCATTACAGAATGAAATGGTTATAAAGACAGAGCTAGAGAAATTATTTGTTAGTACAGCATAATTTCTTGTAGAGTATTTTTTTAACTTGCACAGCTAAGCTTTTAACTATAGACTCTCTATTATAACAAAGAAACAAGTTTATATGGAACCATTGTTTTAACAGGATCTTACCTATCCCACTAACTGAGATTCAGAAGTTGAAATATTCACATAGAAATTCTACCACCCTTGTATAACTTAAGCCTTTGCCTTGAGGTTGAGTACCAAACTGCGAGCTGTACCTGGGGTTGTTTTCAGAAGAAGTTAGAGTTGATGGTAGCAACTGTATCTCTGATTGCTTTTTGCATTTCCAAAAATGGATTAGTATTTTTGATGCTTTCAAATTGGTGGAAAAGGTCAGAATTTTTTTGTACATATTTTATCAGATCTTCTAAATTTTCCATAAGGCCATCATTTTAACAAGAGGTTTCTGTCAGATAATTTGCCTTAGTAGTAACAATGAAAGTGACATTTATATAAGGTTTTAGTGTTCACAAAGTCATTTTACATATGTTATCTTATTTGGTCATCATAAGATTTTGTTAAGATGGATATAATAAAAACATAATATATACAACAAGAAGCAGCATGGTATATAGTAGATAGAATACTGGATTCTGATCCAGGAAGACCTGGTTTTGAATCCCCATTTTATGAAGAAAAGAAATTTAGGTGGTATTCAAACCCATGTCTTCTTTACTCCAAATCCAGTGCTTTATCCACTATATGTAATGCTGCATAACATATCTCATGTGCTTTATTCTGTCTATTCTAATGTCTATTCTGTCTTAATAAATGCTTGTAAACTTGATGAGATGATGGATCCTTTTAAGACTAATGGAGTTGTAAAGTTGGTTAGTATAAGTCTCTGGACTTGGATTTTTTTGAGGAGTGCAAGTTTAAAAAGCCTCTTCATTCACATTTGTTGGTCGTATTTCTTTCCAAAGATGTGAGATCAGGGAGGGACAAGGAGCAAGCAGATAGGGCTTAAAGTCTCATCAGGGACGAGAGATGAAAGTGGAAGAGACTTGTTACATTGTCACAGTCTTTCTGTCTTTGTTTCATTGAATTCAAACTTTGCACATCCATGGCCTTCCAGAACCTGGCAAGGATTTTAGAAAACTTTAGAATTTTGAATTGAAGGAAGGAAAAGAAAATGTGAAAAATGATGAAACAACTTGTGGAAGTGACCCTGGGTCAGACTTCCAGGCGTGTCTGGACTTCCTACTTGGTACCCTTCTCCCTTTTCCTAGCATCCCAGACTTTGCTTAAATGTTTCCTCTTCACTTTTTTTGTATTCCTGTATAGCTATGCCCATTAGAGATTAATTTAAGGTAAGAAGCAACCTTTCAGAAAAGTCACAGTACCATTAGAGGGTTATCAGTAATTTACACAATAATATGAATTAGTTTAAGCATATTGCTTTAATCTTAATATCTAGCTAAGCTATTTCCTGCATTGAGGAAATAAAAGTTTTGATTGAAAAGGTGTATCATTTTGGAACAGCTTGAGGTGAGGCTAAGGCTGCTCTTGTAAGAATTAGTCAACCAAGGACCCTCCAAACACCTATAAAAATGGTTCTGAACAAATTCTAGGACTGCAGAACACATGAAATAGCAGAGGGTAGCAGGGCTCTAGCCCAGGACAGCCTGGATGGTCACTGAGTAAGGTCTATCGCACCCTGTTGGGAGAGGAGCGGAGCAGAGCCCAGTGTGGGCCGCACCTGGAACAACCAGACCGAGAGCAGGGCAGAACAGACCTTAGCACCCTGAATTAGTGAGTTGTGGCAGTTACCAGACTTCTCAACCCACGAACACCAAAGACAAAAGAGAAGGTTAGTGGGAAAAAACTGCAGGGACAGAATGAAAGGAGTTCCAGGTTGGCTACCACCCTGGGGGCAGTGGAGGTGGTGCAGCTCTGAGGCTGCTTACAGAGCTCCAGCTACAGTTGCTTAGGGCTCCAGGCCCACCTGGTGGGAGGAATTAAGTGGCGGATCAGAGCAGGAGTGCAGAACCTGCTTAGATCTGAGTCGGGGTACAGGTTGGTGGTTCTTGGGGGAGGAGGAGTGCTGGTGTGGCAGAGCTTGCCGTGTAGAAACAGCTCTGAAAACAACAGCGCAGCCCCTCAAGCTTGGGACAAAGTACTTTCTACAAGCAGTCATACCCCAACAAAAAGCTCAAGGGTGAAGTAGTTGGCTGGGAACATGGCCAGGCAGTGAAAACGGATTCAGATTCAGACTCAGACTTTGGAATCTTTCTTTGGTGACAAAGAAGACCAAAACATACAGCCAGAAGAAGTCAACAACGTCAAACAGCCTATATCAAAAGCCTCCAAGAAAAACATGAATTGGTCTCAGGCCATGGAAGATCTCAGAAAGGATTTGGAAAAGCAAGTTAGAGAAGTAGAGGAAAAATTGGGAAGAGAAATGAGGGTGATGCGAGAAAACCATGAAAAATAAGTCAATGACTGGCTAATGGAGACCCCAGAAATACTGAAGAAAATAACACCTTAAAAAATAGACTTACTCAAATGGCAAAAGAGCTCCAAAAAGCCAATGAGGACAAGAAGGAGAGATAGAATGGGGTAAATTATCTCGCATAAAAGTGGCAAGAAAAAGAAGTTCTGTAGAAAGGGAAGAGGGGGCACGCGAGGGGGAATGAGTTTATCTTGCTCTCATTAGATTTGACCTAACGCAGAATAACATACACACTCAATTGGGTATCTTACCCCACAGGAAAGAAGGAGGAAGAAGATTAAAAGGGGGGATGATAGAAGGGAGGGCAGATAGGCGAGGAAGTAATCAAAAGCAAACACTTTCAAAAAGAGACAGGGTCAAGGGAGAAAAATGCATAAAGGGGGATAGGATCGGAAGGAGCAAAATATAGTTAGTCTTTCACAACATGAGTATTGTGGAAGGGTTTTGCATAATGATACACATGTGGCCTATGTTGAATTGCTTGCCTTCTTAGGGAGGGTGGTTGGGGAGGGAAGAGAGGAGAGAATTTTGAACTTAAATTTTTAAATGTTCAAAAAAAAGTTTTTGCATACCACTAGGAAATAAAATATACAGGCAATGGGGCATTGAAATCTATATTGCCCTACAAGAAAGTAAGGGAAAAGGGGATGGGGGGAGTGGGGTGACAGAAGGGAGGGCTCACTGGGGAATGGGGCAATCAGAATTTATGCCATCTTGGAGTGGGGGTAGGGTAGAAATGGGGAGAAAATTTGTAATTCAAACTCTTGTGGAAATCAATGCTGAAAGCTGAAAATATTAAATAAATAATAATTTAAAAAATTAGTCAACTAAAGGAAGACATTTATTAAGTACTTACTATATTCCAGGCACTGTTTTAGGCTCTGGTAACACAAATACAAAGAATGAAAAAATCCTCACTCTTAAAAGATTGTGTTCTATTGGGGGAGATTACCAGGACTTTATAATGAAAATGAATACAAAGTGAAATACTAGATAGTTTGGGAGGAGCAATATTAGCACTTAGGGGCTTTTGGAAGAGCTTCCTGTGGAAGTTCATGTGCTTGAACTGTATTGAAAGGAACAGAGGGATTCTGTGAGGCAGAGGTGAAGAGGGAGTATGCCCCAAGTACATATGAGGGAAGAGTCAATGAAATGCAATGCAGTGGGGAGATGGAGTATTGTGTGTGAGAAAGAGAGAAAAGGCGAGAGAGAATCTGGATTCTGGAATGGGGAAGGAGGAGTAAAGCTTACTGAGGTGAGACAGATGCCCTGTGGCCAGGCTGTTAAGGATTTTAAGAGCTAAACAGACAAATTTCTTTTTGATTCAATGCCATGTGCATTTGAGTAGGGAAGTAACATGGCCAGATCAGTGATTAAGAAAAATACCTGTATATAAGATAGGGCAGAGTGGGGAAAGACTTGAGGCAGAGAGAATGAATATGAGACTCTTGAAATAATTTAGGCAAAAGGTGATGAGGTCCTGAAATAAAGTGGTAAATATGTGAGTAGAGATAAGAGATCAAATATGAGCGATGCTGTGGAGATAGGAACAGTAAGATTTGGTAGCTGGCTTTATACACATACATACACATACATATATGCACTACATACACACATGTACATACATATACACACAGTACATGTGAGTGGGCATGCACACGCATACATATATGTATCTGATTGTGTTGTCAGGATTACAAATCTAAGAGCTTGAAGAATAGTTCTGCCTTTGGCAGAAATAGGGAATTTTGTAAGAGGGGTTGGTTAAGGGAAGATGCAATTCTTTCTGTTTTGAATATGGTGAATTTACAATGTTTCTGATACCGTACCTGCAGCTTGAAAAGTCCAATAGGAAACTCTTAACATGGGACTAAAGCTCAGGGGAGAGATTGGAGTTGTTTAGATAGCTCCAAGGACCATCTGCAGAGAAATACTAATTAAACCCATGGAAGTTGATAAAATCCCCAAGAGAAACATTAGAGAGAGAAGAAAAGTGGTTCTTGGACAGAGCCTTGGGGATCTAGGTCATGTAGTAGACCAGGTGCCAAGAAGATTCAAGCACAGATCTGGCCTCAGACCCTAGCTGTGTGGCCTAAGCAAGTCACTTATCTGTAAACTGGGGATGATGATAGCAAGACTTCTCAGGGTTGTTGTGAGGATAAAATGAGTTGTTTTTAAAGTATTTTGCAAACTTCAGAACACTAGCTATTGTTATTGTTGTTATCACCATTACCATCATCACTGATAGTTGGTGGGTGTGATATCGATGATCAATTAGCAAAAGAGACTGAGAAGATGCTATTTGAAGGTGAGATGCTACAGTGAGGGCCTTAGTGCCTTTCTCTCCAGGTCTCCATTATTCTTAGGCTTTTGTCAGAAGGTGAGAAGCTAGGAGGATGCCAGAGATGCATTTTTCCTATTTCTACATTTTGTTTTGACATGACTTTTGCCTAGGAGAGGAGTAGCATAAACTCTTTTCCTCCTCATAGAAATTACAGTGTGCTTCTGAATTTCTTTCTCCCTGGCCTCAGGACTTGTTCCACTACTTTATGAATTCGATAAACTATTCAGGACAACCCTGAGATCCTAGCAACTCATGTATAGGATTATTTGGAGGATGCCTTATGTTCCTTTTTGCCATTTGTTTTTGTGGTTTTTTTTCATTAACCTATTGTGCATTTATGTCTTGTTTCTCCAGATTAGATTGTAAACTCTGAGTTTAATGAGCACATGTTATATTCTCCATACCACCGTGAATACAGTAGGCACTATATATGTATGTGTGTGTATATATATATATATGTATAGATATATGTATAGATATATGTATAGATATGTGTATTTTTGATTGACTGATCTTAAAATGTGCCACCTTCTCGATTCCTGTTTCCTGGGGAATCTTATCTGGTGAGATTTTGCTTGCATTTTTTTGTGTGCAGAGTTTAACAAAATTCCCTTTTATTACCTAAAGAGACCATGTGAAGTTCATTCATTTGTCAGTTGAGAAAGAGTTGAGCATGAAGGTGGCTAAAAAGGTATTTTTTTTAAAGACTGATGCTTCTCATTTCTTGTATATGACAGCAGGAGATAAATATTGACCACCTGCCTGCAAATGAGTTTGGGCTGCTCTTGTAGCAAGAAGACAATTGTTGGATCACTATGTGTTCTATCAGTGTGAAGAAAGTGAGAAAGGTCCATGGAATGTTGGATGGATTGCTTCTCACCACCCCTTCCTTCCCCCCCCCCCCCGCCACCCAAATCATAGGAGAACATGGACAATATTTGTAGGATGGGCAAGCATGGATGAATTACAGTCTGCATCCTTACATTACAGGTCCATTTGAGTAATATCATGAGTACTGATGCTAGATGAAATTGTCTTTTAAATTTTGTTTTCCTGGCTTTTAGGAAGAGTTTTATTTTGAGTAGTGGTTTTGGCTTGTCTTATAGAAAGAACTGTGCCATGATTTAGCAAATAAACAGAGTGAAATTGTTATTAGTAATGATAGCCAGCTTTCATACTTTTTAATGATAGACAAAATACTTAACATGCATTTTAGTCCAGCAGTAAATAAGTATTAAGTGCAAAGCACTAAGGGTACAAAAAAAGGCAAAACACCCCTGCCTTTAGGGAGCTTACAGTCTAATAAGGGAGACTATAAAGCAAAGAAATATGGATAGACTAGCTGTGTATACTATAAATAAGAAATAATTAACACAGGGAAGGCACCAGAATTAAGCGAGGTAGGGAAAGGCTTTCTCTAGAAGGTGGCATTTTAGTAGGAATTTGAAGGAAGCCAGGGAAGTCTACAGATGGAGATGAGACACTTAAGAAATATTTGTTGACTGTATAATAAGTTCACTGTTTTGTCTTCAGTTACAGTGTTTACTGTGTTTTGTGCCTCTATATTTTTGGTTTTAAAAATTAAATTTTGATGATTGTTATTATTTCTTGGAGGAGCAAGTTTTGTTTTATTAACTTTATTAGGAGCTGAAAATTATGCATTAGAAACACATTTTACAATTTCTGCTATTTATAGTAGGTTTGAAGAAGGAGAGGTAATAAAATTTGCTTGAGGATTTCTCTTTAAAAGTAAACCACATTTTCCTTAAGGACAGTGTAATCGCTGTACTTTACCATTACAAGTTGGCATTTAGATAAATATTTTTGTAAAATAAAATACCAAAATGAACATAGTAATACTCAATAATTTAAAAGTAGGAATGTTTTGCATTGAAAATATTAGGTTTGATATAATGGTAAGTGTTTAGTGAGATAATGCCTTTAAAAATGGAAAGTGGTTTGTACCTTGAATGTATTAGTAGCCAAAAGAAGATGCCTTGTTCCTGAACAGTGACTTGTTGCTAAGCACCCTCTGTTGCCCTCTAGTGGGACCCAGAAATAGCTAGAAACCTACAAAGTAGTTCTTGAACTATCTGAATTTTTACCAGCTGTTGTTCTAAAATACGGAATTTTACTGTATTTTAAAAATAAGACTCGGACTCTAAGAATTGGGCAATAAAATCTGGAATTTAAATTTTGATCAGTGTTGTCCTAAGGAGTTCATTCAAGCAAAGCCAATGTTTGTCCATGCTCGTGAATCTTTTGTGAAGTGCCTGAAACAAGAACTTCGGCTTAATAAAACACCCTGGTTTGTTAGATTCCATTCCCACCCCCCCAGCAAGTTTCAAGTTGAGTAGGTACTAACTGGTTTTGATGGAGCATGGCTATTTTTATTAAGCATGTATTCAAATATTTTCTGAGTTCTTTGGAAAGAAAAAGTATATTATGAGGTGCTAAAAATAGGGATAAATTTTTTAAATGTCCCAAACTTAACAACAACAACAACATTTTTAGCAAAGCTACCATAAGCAGGCTAAAGCTCCTATTTCAAACTGCAGATCTTAACCAATAATCAATAGAGAGGTTTTTAAAAAATATTTAAGAATCTATATGCAGTGCAGGGTTGGGGCTGGTGCTGGTGGAGTCAGTGAAAGTGAGAACTACAGGGTTTAGAACTTAGGGGAGTGATAAGTGTGGCAGTACCTAAGGGTTTCTTTATTAATCAGGGAAGAATCTGCAATTGCAGACACCTCTAGCTCCAGCATTAATTTTTCCATATTTTTATCCACCCCTACAGCTATTTATAGAATGAGACTCTGAGAGCCAGAGAGGACCTTAGAGATGATCTAATCTAACCTCTTTTTTTATATATGCTGAAGAAACTGAGGTTTGGAAAGGTTAAGTGACTCCCCATCTGCAGGGCTATTCTCTCCTGAACTCCAACCAGGCATCTTTCCAGCTACTTCATGGCCTTTTCCTTTAGATGGCCCATGTTCCTTGGATTAAATAGTTCTAAAATTGAATTCTTCATTTTATCCTACTCTAGTCTACTGGTCTTTTCCTTCCAAAACTGCTGTGTTTCTGTTATAATCATGGGCCATTTTCCCCTAGACTAAGAATCTTAGTCCTTTCTTCTGTTCATTCACATATCCGGTTACTCACCAAGTTTCGTTAATTCACCCTCCAAAAATCTTTTCATATCAATCCTTTGTTTTCTATTCCCATTGCTACCATGGTAGGTTGGATTAATTCTCCTCCTAGACCATAGACTACTGCAGTAAGAATGGAACTAGTTTTCCTGCCTTCGTTTCCCCCATTCTCAAGATTATACAATGACTTGCCCATGATCATGCAGCTAATTAGCGGTAGACCTGATTTCCTGATGCCTAACTCCATTACTCCGCATTGCTCCCTTTAAGATATTTTGCACAAAGTCAGAGCTCGGTAAATACTTGTTGCTTTTATTTTTGAGCCAATTAATGCCATGATCAAAGCAACAACCCAGTCTCCTGTCTTAACCCAGGATTTATTTCACTATGCCTCATTTCCCCCACCATATTACCCTTCTTTCAAAAAGTTTTTCTATTAGGAAATGTGGACACATTTCTACCCTAGAGGAATATTTTGACATCCATATTTTTGAGAACATAATATTAAAGGCAAAGAAAAATGAGAAGTCAATATTGAGGTAAAATAATAACCTAGATAAAAAAGTACTTAGTATATCACTAGTATCAGTTTTTTCTGTCTGTGATGCCTTTTGAGATTAGCATGTTTATTAACGTAGTTGGCAATTATTCCATGAAGTGGCTCGTTTAGGGTTTTTTCCCCTTTTGTAGCACAAAAATTGCACTAGAGGGTAGAAAGGAAAGATTGGTAAAAGTAGGTTATGTTTTAAATTAAGTGGGAATTAGAATAAACAAGTTACTTTTTTTAAAAGAAGTATTATTGATGCATTTAAAATTTACTTATTTTATTCTGAACTTAAGAATTAAAAAAAGCATTTCCATAACATAGTAGAATAGAAAAAAAGATGCTTATATGTGAAACTTCAAATCTATTATGTTCAGCTTGCTATTCCTTTCAAATATATAAAAAGTTATCTTTTTTCCCTGCCTCCCCTGATCCTAGAGATGTCTACCATTAGACACAAATATAATACATATATGTATATATGTATACACACATATATATTATATGCAAAACCATTCTATACATACTTTTATTTATCACTTCTTTCTCTGAATGCAGATAATGTTTTCCTTCATATCTTTTGCAGTTAATTTGGGTATTTATAATTGTCAAAATGACTTAGTTACTCCAAGTTGTTCTTAAAACAATATTGTTGTTACTGTATACGATATTGTATTGGTTCTGTTTATTTCTCTTCATTATGTCATGCAAAGCTATCCGTGTTTTTCTAAGATCAAGCTTATCCTTTCTTATAGTACAGTAATATTCCATCACAATCATATACCACACCTTCTCAGCCATTCCCCAAGTGATAGGTAGAGTAGACATACAATTTACAGAAACAAAGGAATACAATAACTTAGTATTTGAAAAATATAAAGACTTAATTTATTTAAAAATATTTATTTATTTATTCATTTTTAGTTTTCAACATTCACTTCTATAAGATTTTGAGTTCTAAGTTTTCTCTTCCCTCTCTTCCCCCTCCTCAAGATGGCATGTAATCTGACATAGGCTATACATATACATTCATATTAAACATATTTGCACATTAAAGACAAGTTTTTTGGTTAAGATTTCATTATCTGGTAAAAATTATTGGGAAAACTGGAAAACATTCTGGCAGAAACTGGGTATAGACCAACATCTTACACCATTTACCAAGATAAGATCAAACTGGATGTGTGACATAGTTATAAAGAGATGGACTATATTACATATCAGACTTATGGATAGATGAGAAATTTTTGAATAAACAAGAGATAGAGCAGCATGAGGAGTAAAATGGATAATTTCAGTTACATTAAATTTTAAAATAGTTCAATTAAAATAAATGTAGCCAAGTTCAGAAGTAAAGCAGAAAATTGGGGAAAAGATTTATCGACACATTCTCAGATAAAGGTCTCATATCTCAAATATACAAAGAACTCTGTCAAATCAATAAGAATACACGTCATTCCCCAATTGAGAAATGGTCAAAGGATATGAACAGGCAGTTTTCAGATGAAGAAATCAAAACAATTTATAGGCATATTAAAAATGCTCTAAATCATTATTGATTAAAGAAATGCAAATTAAAACAACCTTGAGATCTCATTTTATCCCTATTAGATTGGCTAAAATGATTGAGGGGGAAGCAACAAATGTTGGAGGGGTTGTGGAAAAACTGGGATTCTTGCTGCTGGTGGGACTGTGAACTGAGCCAACCATTTTGGAGACCAATCTGGAATTATGCCCAAAGAACGATTAAACTGCTCATACCCTTTGACCCAGCAATACCACCACTAGGCTTGCTTCCCAAGATGATTAAGAAAAAAATGAAAAGAACCTCTATGTTCTAAAATATTTATAGCAGTTCTCTTTGTGGTGGCAAAGAACTGAATATTGATGCTTTTTAAAACTTTTGCTTTCTAATTCTCCTCCTCCTTGTAACAAAGAAAAAAAAAACTGAGCCAAAAGAAGAAAAGAAAAAGAAAAAAAATGGTTCTATCCACTGCATTTGACAGTGTATGTCACAGTCAGCACCTGTAATCCTCTCCATCTCACTACTGTTTAGAGGAGGGAAGGGTGTATCATCTTTGGTCTTTGAGTTTAATCTGAGTTCTGACCTCTTTAATGTTTTAGTTTGTATTGTTATCATGCACATATTGTTCTCTTGACTTTGCTTTCTTTGTTCTGCATTAGTTCACAAATATCTTTCTACGTTTCCCTGAATTCCACATATTCATCATTTCTTAGTGAAACTATAATTTTATAAAATCTAAGCAACCAATGAACAAACATGGATAAGTAGGGAGTGCCAGATTTGGGGTGATTCATTCATAAAAATGTTGTGAATATTCCTTTCATTATACTTACAAATATAATTTATTAAAAATATTAACCCTTTTACAGTATTCCTTTATCCATATTGTTGTAAGGAGTAGGGAGCTCTGCTGACATAATCCTGGGATATAATCACAAATGACACCCTTTACATTGTCTCCATATTACGTTGTCGTATTGTGTGATGGTCCAATTCTGGTAACTGTTCTCTGTCCCATTAGTTTCTGTTAAAGGGATTGGACATGTTTGGAAAACAGATCTATGAAGACTTCATTGGGGCCAGCTGGGAAGGAAGAATGCTGGCAGAGGTGCCCTTCCTCCTTGGCATTCCTTTGTTCCTCTTCCCATAATCCCAGGCTACACAGACCTATCTGGGCTCAGGTGGGAAGAATTGCAAGCAGTAGTACCCCTTTCCTTTAACACTTGGATTACTGCCGCATGGGAGCTGGATGGGAAGATGCCTGAGGGAGTGCTTTGACCTCTCTTATTTGACTCCATGGGGTGGCTGGGTAGCAAGAATTGACATAGCTGTGAGATGACATATACATTTGAGTTATCTGGGAGTCATCAGCCTTCCAGTGAGATGGAAAAGCACTTGACCTTACCATCCATCCTGACAGTCTGCTTTCCAGATCCCTGAGCACAGTCATCTGACCAGCTGGTATACCCTAAGCGTCCTTTGGCCTTGAAATCTATCCCCCAGCTGAACCCTTTGCACTCCGGGACTCTGCTGTATGTACTTCAGTGAGCTCTTTTGTATATATACTTTTTCACAGAGTTTGAGTTCCCCAAGTGCTAGAAATATCTAGTTCTTTTTATTTGTATCCCCAGTACCTAGCATGTTGCTTAGCATTTAGTATGAATTAATGAAATTTTTTTGTTCATCCATTAATTTCTTGCTCCTGAGTTATAATGAATGCCTTTTTTTTGAATGACCATTTCAAAGTACTGAATTTCTGTTGTGGAAAACTTGAGTCTCCAGGGAGTCTGTGGGATTGTAATTGGATAAGAGCTAACATTTATATAGGGCTTTAGGTTTGCAAAGTACTTCTTAAATATTATTTCATTTGATCTTTACAACAACCCTGGGAGGTCTGAGGTTAGTATGAACTCAGGTCTTCCCCTCTCAGTGTCTAGTAATCTATCCACTCCTCTGCCTAGCTGCCATTTGGACAAAGGGTAAAGAATACAAAAACCTGGGAGCATTTTAGGACTGCTACCCTTTTGGGGGAAAAACTCTACTTAAGTGGGCTAGCCTATCTACAGTATGATTCCCTTTCCTAAAATATCTTCATTCACTCTGATTTTTTAAGCTTTTGTTGTGCTAATGTGAAATTTGATTAATTAGAAATTTGTGGTAAGCATCTTTTAAAATTATAAACACCCCTGGGAAGGTTAAGGGACTGAATGAAACAGTCATTTTCATATCAGTATGAATTAATTCAATAATATTGCTTTACCTTTAAACTCTTAGTTAAAACCATTGTAGAAATGAGATTTGCTTTAGAAGTAAGGAGCAGATACTAAGAAGGAAAGTAACTTTGAAGCATGGAGCACTTTGAGGGATATCCTCTTATGTTCTACTCTCAAACATGAAGGATGCTTCATCGAAGGACTAGACCAAGTAAGAGGTATCAGCTGGGTGAGAGAAGGGCAGAAGTGGAGGGGTGTGCGTGTGTGTGTGTTTGTAAGACATTTTTGCCTTTTTTTAAAAATTGTGCTTACGGCCAGATGTCTATCAGAAATGGTGGAGGAAATTCTTTTTTCCTGTCTTGTTCCACATGATCTCACTTTTAGAATTTAATTAAAAATAAAAGCATGCTTTAGCCACATTAAGAATAGAATATGATTTGGGTGCTAGCCTTTGAAGCTCACCATAATTCTTAAAATAGTTTCCACATGTAAATGGGTTCCAAGTTCCAAATTAACTGACTGACAGACTTTGAGAATTCAATTTGTTTTAAATTTGTAGATTATAAACAGATTAAACATATTGATGCATTCTACTTCCTTTAAAATTAATTTTTTAACAATGCTTAAATTATACCTTTAAAATTTATCAAAACTTCATTCCTACAATAACTTGTCCATCAACTTGGGAGTTATTAGTGAGCATTGGAGAAGACTACTTAACTTTCTGCTCACTTTTTTCTTCTTTCTTTTTCTCACTTTTCCTTCTTTTGATGTTGCAACTGAATTTGGAAAGATCAAGTTGCCTTTTTTTTTAACCAGCGTAGGAGAAAGCTTCCCAGGGTAGACCTTAATCAGAGCTCTAAATGTAAAACTTCTTCAGGTACAATATCCTTGTTAACCTTACTTAACCTCCAACTGGGAAATAAAAGAAATAACATACATTTATTCAAAACTTAACATTAAATAGGACAAGATAACCTGGAAATAAGATGATTTGAAATCACCTAAACACACACACACGCACGCACGCACGCACACACACACACCAATATTTAGTGTCATAGAAAGAAAATGAATCACATCCTCTCAAAATTTTAAAAGAAATTTGTTCTTGTATTTGTAGGTTAAAGATTTTATGCTGTGCAGTTTGGAAAATATGGATTTCTAATTTTCTTAAGTTTGAAGGAAGTAGGGATATTTGCGTCTAGAAAAAAAGAAGGTGTGGGACCTGACAGTGGAGTTCAAGTGTTTGAATGGACATATTAGGGAGGATTACACTCAGTGTTAGGAATCACCTAGTTAGCACTGGTTCGGCAGAAGCGATACCTAATTTTATGTTGAGTTCGGTGAACGGGTTGTTAAAATGACACTTGTAATCAGGGTTCTCTCTAAGGTGGGCGCCTGGGCAGCTGCCCAATGTGGAAACCACAAATATATATTCCCTGCCCCCCTCAAAAGGTGGTGCTGTGTCCTGGCCTGGGAATGGGATCCGGGATAGAGGCAGAGGGGAAAGTGGGAACGCAGTAATGAGGTGCCAGCACGGGACGGAAGGGGGGAGGGAAGGAAAGAGCTAGGCCTGGGATGGGAGGGCTGGCTACACCCCCAGCAGAAGTTTCTGTGCCCACTGGGGCAGGGGGCAGGGGACAGAGGGAGGTCACAACAGCAGCAACAGAGACTGTGACTGGCATAGACCCTCCCAACTCCCATGCTCCCTCCCTCTCCATCTGCTTGTGAATGAATCACTTGCCAAGCCATGCTTCCAGGGGCCAGCGGTAAAGCTAGAAGGCTGGGACCCTGTCTCTTAGCATAAAGGTAAGAAGAAGCAAGCAGTTACTTTGGGCTTACTCCCAGGGCCTTCTTCCTCCTGCCTGCTTGCCACTCCTACTGTACCTAGCCCAAAGAGGCAGAAGGGGCTGATGGTGGAAGCCACCCAAAGCATGGCCTCCGCTGTCTCCCCCTCACCCTCTGCCACTGCCCCTGACCACCGTCACCCTCTGGCCCTTACACACCTGCCCTGGCCTTTACCTACCCTGTTCCCTCTGCCAACACCCTCTCCTCTTCTTATAATCAGCCTGCTTCTTTCTCCCTGGGCCTGAGCCCTGACCAGAGCTGGTCCCAATTGATCCTGATGACTGAGGGACCCCTGTGTCATGGAAATCAAGGATGCCAAGGGCTCAAAGGGTGTGTTCCATGGGGGACGGTGGGAGACGTGCTAAAATGTCACATTGCCCTTGGTGCCTCAGACTTGGCCTCTTAGTGTAACTAAAGCTGTTCAAGAGAAACTCTGACTTTTTCCCTGGCCCTGAGCTCACCTTAGTCCTGATGTCTCCAGGTCTCAGAGTGATGTTGGCTGACTCCTTGGAGAAGTCGGGCTGCGAGTCCATGGGTACAACAATCCCATGTATACAACCCAACACAAGACCATTTTTCTGAGCTGGTCTAGTGGCTTATCACAAACACACTCACACACACATTTATACATATTTTCTCACATACTTATAAAAATACGTACACACTCACAAATACACATCCACACACAGTCATAGACTCATATACATTCACATATGTTTGCTTACATACTCATACACAGTCACACACACACATACACAAGCTGACACATACTCACAGACTATATATATTCTCATACACAAACACACACACACACACACACACACGTTCACCAACATTCACTCAAGGGTCATTAGGGCAGAGAACCGGTTGTTAATTTGTTTGAATCCCACTGCTGATTACACTTCTTTAGCATTATTCCCCAGAACAGAAAAAAAAAGTACTAAAGCAGGCTTCTGGCACAAGCAGCAACACTTTATGGAGTTGTGCAACAGAACTACCCAACAATGGGTAAAACCTAACTAATAAATTTCATTTGTAACAGTGAGTTTCTGTGTGCATCATTTAAGCACAGACTAAATGACCACTTCTCATACTATAGAAGCATTTCTGCATGAAAGAGGGAGATGAGCTAGTTAATCTCTAAAGTTCCTTCTAACCTAATAAACCATGATACTACTACACTGAGACAGAGGAATAAAGTCAATTGCCTATAGGTCACTTCTGGTCCTCTTCTTCCTCTGATTATCTGTAATTCTCATTTGATTGGAAAAAATCCTCTCTACCCACTTAATTTCTTTAAGTAATGGGGCCGACTTAATAGCCAACCTTTAATGTCAACATTCCCATGAAACCTGCTTATAAGGATTTGTTAGGCCACCTTGCTTCTTCCTCTCATGTTTTATGGGTTTTGTATACAGGAATCCAAAGTTCTGGACTTTATAGCTTTACCTTTGAAATATGATTTAAAAGGCAAACTTTGTCTTCAAAGAATTTTTTCATTTAGCCATACTTATTAAAAAAAAAAACTTCTGCTTTTTTGTATTACTGCAGGTTTTATTTGCTTATTCTATAGAAGTAATCCCTAATGGCATTTAGTGTGATAGACATGTTATACAAATTATAGAAGACCTCAAACATTGTGCATATTTAAAGGAAAATTCTGCTATATGGATAAATGTGTAATTCCTCAGTGAAACTACAGGAATGCTAATTTTCTGGGAATTATCTCATTGTATTTATTTATTTACTTCTTTTCAAGCTCCAAGGGAACTCTGAAGCTAACCTTGAAACTCTTGAGTGTTCCTAGACTTGACACACGATGGATATGTTTTCTAAAAGAAACTTTCTTGACAGTTTGTTCAAGAGCTTGTCGCTGAATCTGAGAGTAGACATCAGGGAATGGATATGCGGTACAAGTCAGATTAGTTTAAGAAATGCTTCAGAACCAAGAAATGGTAACTTAATAAATAGGGCCCCATTGTTAATGTGGCCAGTAATTATTAGCACTCCCTTCTATTAAAGGCTCTAGAGTTTTTGTACAGCTCGTGCTACTGAAGTTTTCTTAACTTCTTTTGAAGGACAGATATTAACATGCTCAATGTGACTGAACAAGAGAAGGGAGCTATAAAAGAATCCAAGGATGTTAGCGCTGGAAGGGGCTTTGGCCACATGTACACACACACACACACACACACACACACACACACACACACATATATACACACACACACACATACATGCATATATGTAGAATTATATTTGAGAATTATGTATGTATGTATGTATATGTGTGTATGTATGTATGTGGCAGAACCAAGGCTTGAACTGAGGTCTTCTGATTACATTTTTTTAATATTGATAATATCAGATAACATTTTTAACATTACCTCCCCCTGGTTCTTGACGCCTCCCCCCCTTTTTTTCTCTAAGCTGTAGGAGATGCTTCCGACACTCCTTCATGTTGCTGGTATTATAATCTTATGCCCCCATTTCTCATTCCCATGGTGTGGCAAACAAATGATTTTCCTCCTGGAACCAAAACAGAGTTTCCCTTCTCTTCTCTCCTCTCCCCCACCCCACCCCCATTTCAAGAAGCACTCAGAACTCTCAAACTTAGGCATTGAGAGAATTTGATTCAATACTGGTAATACTTTCTACTTCTATGTTATCTAAAGTGAATATTGAAGTCCTTTACAGGCATTTTGTCATTTTAATCCTGACATTCATTCTTGAGAGCTAGATAGGTAGCAGGTAAAATCCAAGCTCTATAAGCTAGTTGAAGAATATATCTGACATAAACCAGAATGATTATTTAGTATATTTAATGGATATAAAAATTTGAGGCTTTAGTGACAGAGGGATTCTTAAGGATTTGTAGAAGCCCAGAACCAGTGTAGGGAAAAGGTATGTTATTAGTTGGAGAAAAGCAATTTGCAGATTCTAAGCTGCTAAAGACTTGAAAAATATTATCACAAAATGTCAAAAAAACAATCAGTAAAGAATATGAGTAAGGAAATGATAGAAACATGTGAAAAGCATTTTAGCATTTTTTTTAAATTCTAGAGAGACCTCCTGTCTGAGATATATTAATTGCTTAAGTTGCCACTTTCTCAAAAGGAAACTTCCATTTAAAAAAGCTAAGTATTTAACTATAGTGGTTGAATATAATGTATTTAAATATTCTACACTTAATAGAAACTTTTGCCTGAGATAATCTTGTGCTCCTACAATACATTCAAGTGTGGAGGAAAATTTCCTTGTGGCCAAGTTCATTATAAACTTTGGTTTCCTATGGAAATATACATATATCTACCCACAATGAATAAAAAAAATCAGGTTAGCATGTTCTGAGTTAATGTAGTTTGAGATTTATTTGTATTTTATGCTAATTTGATATTTGGAGTTAGAATTCAAACAAAAGAGAAATGTTATCTAAAGGAGACCTGTCAGTTATGGCTTTAGTCCCTTTTAGAAAGGCAGAAGCTAAAAATTCATGTCTGTAATGAATATTCATGTAGGTCTCTATTTCCCATAGCTGCCTATTTTGACATAAGGAAAACTTTCCTAGAATTGTCCAAAAATGGAAGGACTGGCAGTGATGATTGGTTCCCTGTCACCAGATGTCTTCTTTTCTTTTTTAAAAAAAGCTAATTTATTTTTGTTATGTTTTAAGTTCTGAACCGAGACCTTTCCCACCATGTACTGGGTATGGGTATCTATCCATCCATCCATCCATCTGTGTATGTATGTATATATGTATCTATCTATCTGTAAAACTAGACTTCTGTGTATCAATTCTGTCTCTGGAGGGAGATAGCATCTTCCTTCATTGGTCCTTTGTAGCTGATTTGAATATTTATAATACTTAGAATAGCTTAGTTGTTCACAGTTTCTCTTCAGACAATATTGCTGTTGCTGTATGCAGCATTCTCTTGGTTCTGCTCATTTCACTCTTCATTATTTCATGCAAGTTTTTTCCTATGTTTTTATAAAATCAACCTGCTTATAATTTTTTATAGCACAGTAGTCTTCCATCATAGTCATATACCACAACTTGTTTAACCATTCCCCAATTGATGGGCATCCCTTCAATTTCCACTTTGCCACCACAAAGAGAGTTGCTATAAATGTTTTAGAATATACAGGTCCTTTTCTTTTTTTCTTTGATGACATGGGAAAACACCAGAAGTCTTAAAGTAGATGCCAGTTGACCACTAGTCATGGATATTTGAGAAGGTATGTTTTGGATTCTATAACTGCTGAGGTCCATTGTGATTCTAGTTCAGGGTTTCTGAAGCTGAAGTATGGTTGAGTGGATCCAGTGCTGGACTGGGAATCAGAAGACAAATTCTCATTTGTTGTTACCACAGGCCTGTTGGGTGACCTTGGGCAAGTTTTATTTTCTTTCCAGGCTTCCTTTTTCTCGTCTATAAAAAAGTTTGAACTCGGTGATCTCTGTAGTGCCTTCCAGGCCTAAAACTTAAATGACTGTTTGGGCAAATCATGCAACCTTTTAGGACCTCAGCTTCTTCTCCTCCTCCTCTTTGATAAAATCTGAGGCAGGATAGGGATAATGGATTAGATTATACCTAAACTGTTCTTCCCTCCAAAGTTTATTATTTGATGAAAATCTCCCTATAACTTCAGTAGGTAAAGGCCTGATGTCAGAGAAAAATAAAAGCACAGAGTTTTCATGCAAAAACTGTAGTTTCTTCCAATCAAGGTAGAACACTTTTCATTTTTGTACGGTAAGGATAACTTTATCTGGAATGTGTAGTGCATTGTACTGTGACACTGTATATTCATTCTGCTGTTAGTCTGGTTTTATACCAAACAAGTAACATTTACATTTTTTTTTAATGTGAGGGTTCTTCCATATAAGGAGAAGAATGCAGTTCAGGATTGAGTTTTTGACATAATATCTTTTATTATGACATCTAGCTGATTAATACCTCAGCAAAATCATTGTTTTAACATATCTCCTTTCACTGCCCATTAGATCCATAGCTGCAAGCATGCATAAAAACTGCCATGGGCTTTGTGCTCCTCACAATTTACATTGGGCAGCTGCCAGCATCATTGTAGTCAGGGTTTGAAAAGTATAGAGCGAATGTCTTATTTTAAGAACTACTCTTCTAAGGCCAAGCGGTTTTTAACATTTTATTTTCTTGTTGCTCTTGAGGCTGACATATGGTTTTCTGTCATCATAGCTGGGAATTTTTAGAATGACAAAAGTGAGTAGATTTGTGCTATTGAACTTTGAGTAGTTTCATGCTATTTTTCTGCAGTGTAATGTTGTAACAACAGTCTGTATTTGCCTGATAGCCGAAAGCATCTTGGTTTTCTTTTGTGCTTGACTTGACAGTACGTATGGGTATATGCATGCATGTTTCAAAGACAACACATGTTTATTCTCTCAGTGGTCTTTGTAAAATTCTAGAGTTGGAAGGGTTCTTAGAGGTCATCCAATTTAAGCCCCTTATTTTATGTATGAGGAAACTGGAGCCAGAGAGAAATGACTTTTTTGTGACCATACGGAAAAGCAGCTTTTGAACTTGGCACTCCTGACTCCACATTCTACTAGCTTTTTGGGGGAATGTGGGTAAATAGTAGTTACAGTTGGTTTAAAAAATAAGGTTTTTACCTTGAAGTAGGTAAATGAAGGTATGAAAGACAAACTTAGATGTCTTCGAGAAAAACCCATGATGGCTACCTGTGGGTTATGTTGTACAGTGAATTTTTTGTTCCAGAATAGGTTAGACTAGGGGTGGAGCTAAGATTGCACAATACAGGCAACAAGCAACATTCCCCACCTGCAACAAGCAACATTCCCTACCTCAGATCAAATTTTGGAGCAGTAGAGCCAACAAAACGTCCCCATGAGACTTTTTTCCAGCATGAGAAAACTTGGGCAGTCAGGAGGAGAACTCTGTGAAACTTGGGTAGAAGCCTGTCCAGAGCCCACACATGCATGGCAACAGTAGTGGCTGCCACTGCAGCAGCAGCAGCATTGGAAGCTCTCAGTCCAGAGGAAGTAAGGGGGTCAGACAACTGGTCAGAAAGAGATTATAGGGGATCCTTTGTTGGCATTGGGTACAGCTGCCACTGATCGGCAACTGTTGTCCGGATGAAGTACTGAGTTGCAGTTCCAGGACAGGGAGAAGTGCTGGGGGTTAGTCACAAGAGAGCAAGGGACCTGGTCACAGTTCCAAGACAAAGAGGAGTACTAATGCTTGCAAGTGCAGAGGAACAAGGGCCCTTGACAGAGACTGAGCACAGACCACAAAAGCAGTGACCGCATCTCTCCCCTCATCGCACCATCATGGAAGCACTGAAAACTTGCAGACCACCAAAACTAACTCTGAAAACAGCAGCATGAAAAAGCCTAAAGCATGGGATGCTGCCTCCATACCTCCAGGTGAGTAGAGTCCAACTTTAACATAAAGTTTAAAGTCAGGGATTAGGCTGAAAAAGATGAGCAAACAACAACAACAAAATAACTTCAACATCAAAAACTACTATTGTGGCAGGGAAGAGCAAGACAAAAACTCAAAAGAAGAAAAGAATGTGAAAACAGTTACAAACAAAGCCTCTTCTTTGAGGCTTTTTTCTTTAAATGCCAGTTGTACCCAAGTCCAATAAGAATTCCCGGAAGAGTTAAAGAAAAAGATAAGAGAAAAAATTAGGAAAAGAAATGAGAGTGATGCAATAAAATTATTAAAAGTGAATTAACAGCTTAGTAAAAGAAGAACACAAAATACTGAAAAAATGACACCTTAAAAATAAAATTGGCCTAATGATTAAAAAGGCATAAAATTTCACTGAAGAAAAGAACACCTTAAAAAATAGAATTTGCCAAATGGAAAAGGAGGTACAAAAATTCACTGAAGAAAAGAACACCTTAAAAAATAGAATTTGCCAAATGGAAAAGGAGGTACAAAAATTCGCTGAAGAAAAGACCTCCTTAAAAAAGCAGAAGTGGCCACATGGAGGTAGAAAAGTACAAAAATTCACTGAAGAAAATAATTCCTTAAAAACTAAAATTGGGCAAGTGGAAGCTAATGACTCCATGAGACATCACGAAACAATCAAAGTCAAAACAATGAAAAGGTAGAAGAAAATGTGAAATATCTTATCAGAAGAACAACTGACCTGGAAAATAGATTGAGAAGAGATGATTTAAAAATTATTGGACTACCTGAAATCCAGTATCAAAAAAGAACATCAGTGCCATATTTCAAGAAATTATCAAGGAGAACTGCCCAATTTCTTAGATCCAGAGGGTAAAATAGAAACTAAAAGAATACATTGATCATCTCCTGAAAGGGATCCCCAAATGAAAACTTCCAAGAATAGTATAGACAAATTCCTGACCTGAGCCTGCAGGTAAAGGAAAATACTTCAAGCGAGCCAGAAAGAAACAATTCTAATATTCTGAAGCCATGGCCAGGATTGTCCAAGATTTAGTATCGTCTGTGTTAAAGGAGATGTAAGGGGTTGGGATATGATATTATTAGTGGGCAGAGGAGGTAGAATTATAACCAAGGATAATCGACCCAGCAAAGCTAAATATAATCCTTCAGGGAAAAATAGATATTTAATGGAGTAGAGGAGTATCAAATATTCCTAATGAAAAGACTAGAGCTGAATAGAAAATTTGACATTCAAACACAGGACTCAAGATAAACATAGAAAGAGAAACATGAAAGAGTAATCATAAGGATGTCTATCAAGTTAAACTCTTTACATTCCTACATGGGAACATGATACATGTAATGTCTAAGAACTGTATCGTTATAAGGCCAGTTAAAGTAAGTTTATATAGACAAAGGGCATAGGTGTGAGTTGATTATGCCAGAATGATCTTGAAAAAAAGGAGGGGGTGAGAAAAAAAGATACACTGGGAGAAGGGGAAGAGGAGAGGAAGAATGAGAAGTTTTTTCTCACATAAAAGAGGTACACAAGGAAGAGTTTTTACAATGGAGGGGAAAATGTGTGGACAGCAAGCAATGCTTGAACCTCAGTCTCATTGGAATTGGTTCAAAGATGGAGGGATATGTGTGTGTGTGTGTGTATTTACATACATACACACACATATATACGTACACATACAGACATATTCAGTTGTGTATAGAAGTGTAACTTACCCAATAAGGAAATAGGAGGGGGAGGGGCTGATAGATGTAGGGATGATAACAGGGATGACAAGTTAAGGAAAGCCATGGTTAAAACCAAAATAAACTTTTGAGGAGGGACAGAATACAAAGAGAGAGAAGGATGAACAGAAGAAAATAGGGTGGAAAGAAAAAAACAGTTAATAATCATAAATATGAATGTGAATGGGATATGTTCACCTATAAAACAGTACCAGACAGGAGAAAGGATTAGAAACCATAATCCAGCAATATGTTGTTTACAAAAGGCACACTTGAAATAGAAAGACACATGCACAGAGTTAAAATAAAGGTTTGGAGCAGAATCTTGTATGCTTCAGCTAAACTAAAAAAAAGGCAGCGTTAGCTATCATTATTTCGGACAAAGCAAAAGCAAAAATAGACCTAATTAAAAGGGATGATCAAGGAAACTGCATTTTGCTAAAAGGTACCATAGACAGTGAAGTAGTAATAAACATTTTTTCAACAAGTTTGTCCAATAAAGGCCTAGTTTCTCAAATATACACTGAATATAGAACTAAGTCAAATTTATAAAAATAAGAGCCATTCTCCAATTAATAGATAAATGGTCAAAGGATGTAGCAAGCAGTTTTTGGAAGAATAAATCAAAGCTATCTATTCTTATATGAAAAAGTGCTCTAAATATTCACTTAGAGAAAGGCAAAATGAAACAACTGAGGCACCACCTGGAGAGGATGAGGGAAAGATAGGTACATGAACGTACTGGTGGTGGGGTAGCAAAGTGGTCCAGCTATTCTGAAAAACACTTTGGAACTAGACCCAAAGGTCTGCCCTTTGACCCAGCAATTCCACTACTAGGTCTGTATCTCAAAGACATCAAAGCAATAGGAAAAGGACCTATATATACAAGAACATTTATAGCAGGTCTTTTAGTGGTGGCAAAGAATTGGAAATTGAGGAAAGAGACTCCATATTTAAGGAATGGCTGAACAAGTTTTGGCACATGATTGTGTTGGAGTACTCTCGTGCTATAAGAAAAGATGAGGGGAGTGGGTTTTGTAAAAACACGGAGAGATCTATATGAACTCATGCAAAGTAAAGTAAGAAGAACCAGGAGATCACTGTGCACAATAAACAACAGTGTCCTAATGATGGTCAACTGTAAAATATTTGGTAACTTTGATTAATACAAGGACTCACGATCAAAAAATGCTATCCACCTCCAGAGAGAACTGATGAACTATGCGTGTAAACTAAATTACCATTTTGTCACTTTCTTTATTTCCTTGTTTTCTTTAAATATGGCTAACATGGAAATATGTTTTGCATTATTTCCTATGTATAACTAGCATATTTTTAACCTTCTTAATGAATGGGGAAGGGAATAGGAAGGAGGGAGAGAATTTGAACCTCAAAAGTTTAAAAAAAACATTAAAAATAAATTAAAAGAACAAAGGTAGCATGATCTTTGAGGGCCTTTCCAAACCTGAAGGCCTGTAGTTATATTAAGTTCCCAATTTATCATCTTGTAAAATTATTTTATATATAAATTTAGCTGTCACATAATTGATAATACACAATCATCATTACTATGCGATGAAATCCTATGTGAGAAACACAGAGGTGGCCTTGGGATCAGAATATCTTGGGCCTGAGTCCTATCTCTGACACATACTACACGGGTAATTCTGAAAAAGTCACTTAATATTTCAGTGCCTGTGGCAGCTTTCCAAATTTTACTGATCACCTAACTAACTGATGAAATCACAAGTCTAGTCCACCTGCTTCCTAAAAAAAGAATCTCAGCCACAAAGGGTAGTTGGTATTTTAAATTCAGAAACAATTCTAATACTCTCTCTCCCCAAAAGACCATTTCTTCCTTTTGAATATATTTTCTTATGTACCTAAAAGAGCATGTGTGTGTGTGGAGGGGGGCGGGGGGCTCAATTAGAAGGCATAGTGGGTAGAACACCAACCCTGCAGTCAGGAAGACTCATCTTCCTGAGTTCAAATCCAGCCTCAGACACTTAGCTGGGTGACCCTGCGCAAGTCACTTAACTCTATTTGCCTCAGTTTCCTCACCTATAGAATGAGCTGGAGAAGGAAATGGCAAACCACTCCAGTATCTCTGCCAGGAAAACCCCAGATGGGGTCAGGAAAAGTCAGACCACAACAATAAAAATAAGTGTGAGTGTGTGGTGTTCATGGAAGACAAGGACTATTCACTTTTGTCTTCGAATCTCCAGCTTTTAGCAGAGTTCTTGTCGCATAGTAGGGCCCTTAATAAATATGTTTTGATTGATTACTATGTTGGAGATAGTTGTCAGTTCTCCCATAGACTTAACACCATACTTGAAAATGACCAAAAATTAAAGGACTAGATTGAGAAAAAAAATTCATTGATATGAGATTAATCCCAGTTCTCTACTAGTCATCCATCACCTTTGTACTCTTTGACTTAGGTGAAATTAGTTTTGTAGTGTATATTAATTATGTATGCTAGTTAAGTAACTATGTCAGCATGCTGTAGAGGTAAGGAGGCAGGAAGGGCAATCAGGAAACCAACTCAGTGAATATCAGTGACAGGTATTGAGTCTTGGTCCAGAACAAGTACTCTGTGTGACACACTGTTGCTGCTTATTGGTATCACCTTGGCCAAGTCACCTAATGAAGTTGTCTAGGGCTTTAATGCCATTGTCTATAAATTGAAGGGTTGGACTAGATAATCTCTGGAGTCATTTTCAGCTCTGATTATATCATCTAATATCTCTTGCCCTGATGTTGGATGTGATTAAAAAAAATAGTACTAGTATATGATGTGAATTCATAGAAGGGGAAGTTTTTCATTGAGGAGTATCAACTAAATTATGTCAGTAGCTTTGTATACTTTTCAGACGGTAGCTTGTGATTTTCTTTATTTTATGAAATATTTTAATTTCTTTCTGCTGAGTTTCCATGCATTATTCAAGATTATAAAATGATTTGAATTTTGGGAGCAGACAGATTTTCTGATGAGGATTTCAAGCTGTGTAATTATGAAACTGTACCCATATAGGTTAGAAGTTCAGAACTCGTTAGCCTAATCATTAAAAATAACCATTTCAGAAGCATGGTATTACATTTCAGGGTATGCAATTATAGTTATCATATACTCGGGTGCTGTAGGCACTCCTGTATTCAACCTCATGTCTCACTGAGGACTGAATGAAAAGTATTCATGACAGCATAACCACATACTCTGTCATGTATTATTGCTCAATCTATTAAAGAAAAATTAGTGTTTTATATTTATAAATTTAGGGCCATCCTGTAAGACACATTTTTAGTAATTTGTTTAACCTTTTGGTCAGCTACTTAAAATTTCCAGCTAAGCCACACGCACATACTGCAAAGCTTCTAGTTAACTTTTCTTTATGTGGTGAGGAGCATTATATGGTGAGGAGCATAGACATGGAAATGTACTGAGGAGTTTTATTCTGAAAAAGTACAAATGAGTCAGAAGAAAAGAGCATTTTGGTGTTTGGGTGGGGAAATATCGTATTTTAAAGAAATTGTGTTTACTTACATCATCCTGGAATTAAGCCTTGGAAATATGCTTGGGTTGCTGGAGGTTCCATGTAGCATTTGTTTTCTTAGTGCCTTTAAAGAATGAAGAGTATTTTCTAACTGGTAGAGACCAATTAAATACTACAGCTTTTGTTTTTCCACATTAAATAAGTCATAACCAAAGATGAAATTGACCTTCTTATCCTTTTGTTAAAGGAACTACTAGGTCATTTGGGATCTTATTGGGTAAGGGAGAAAATAACTGTTTGTTCCCATGATAATGTTTTTTTAGGATGAGAACTGCTAAAGATGAGAGCTTCAGTGACAGTACTCTGCTTGCAATTTGCTGTTTCAGGAAATTAAAATTGACACAACCCTTAAATGGTTAAAGGCAGATACTAAAATATGGCATTTATGAGGAACTTGACTGACATGAAGATTTTAATGCATATTATAGTGCTTTGCTAATCAAGGTGATTGAGTTGCTGGTTAAATCGAAAATTCTCCATGCTTCTAAGTTATCAGAAATTTTACATTCAGTTTCTTGCTTCTTGAAGGTGATGTAAAACTTAGCTTTTAGGTCTGAGTAGGTCAGTATTTTTTTTGAATGATACTTTTCTATGTTGAGAAATAAAAAAAAATGCTTGGAGAATGATAACAAAAAAAGATTTTTTTATTGGTTCATTTCATGCTTGGTAAGGTTCCAACTGTCAAAACATTATAAAATCCTGAACCTAGAGGCACATTTCATCACTAGAGCACTAATTACTGGGGAGAACTGAAGCGATTCATTATGTAGTAGTATTTATTAGAGCTGCCCAATTTTAATCTTTTTTGGACCAAAGTCACTTAAATAAAAGGTTAAGCTGTTTCTGCACAGAAGTGGGAGGAAAAATGCAGTGAGCATGCAACAGTGTTAAATGTATTGCAGAAAGGGTGGAATTAATAGAAAATTATGCAAAAATACTCTATGAGAGGAACCAACTATAGTCTTGCTTGCAGGGATACTCTGCTGATGGAACCTGTAGTCCTGATTTGCAACATGCTTAAGATCAAAGGACTCTGAAATAGTGTTCATGAAAACATTTAGCAGTAAGCATTAGGAATACCTCCCCTGTGCTTTTCACGGTTTGGGTGAAAGTAAATAACTTCATGGAAAAAATGAATTTCCAAACAATTTTATAAACTCTGTCACTATTAAAATTAAAAAAAAAATCTTTCAACCATATAGCCAACTTTGGTAAAAGTTGTTCCAGAGTGTGTCACTGTGTTTGTCCAGCAAGGAAGCTTTCATTGGATCAAGATTTAGTGCTGGAAGAAAGCTTAGAGTATCTAGTTTATACTTTCATTTTGCAAAGAGGAAAACTGAGCCCCGGATAGGTTATAGGAGCTTCCCTGTCCTGGGTCTAACAGATAGTAAATGGCAGAGCTAAGATTTGATCTTTCCAAGTGGAGACATCACCACTGTACCCTTCATTGGTTTTCTCTTAACACCAGTGTGATAGAAGGTTTGAGAATTTCTTTATTGCATCTAGTGGGTGTGGGTTTATATAATTTGGCTTTAGGGGGAAAACTTTGCTCTATTATGAAACTTTTGAGGCTTTATTATTTTTAGCCATATATACAATAGGAAAGGTTATAAAACTTATAAAATGGCTTAGTGTTACATGGATTGGTATTATGATTCAGATCAAATGAGCGTTCCTGAAACTTTACTACTACATTAAATAAAAAGCTGATATAATATGGTTAATCCTTAAGGTTGGAGATTACTCCTGTCCCTCAAAACCAGTATAATAAAGCATTTCACTATTTTTTCCTATGGTTCCCTAAACCTAGTCATGATTCAAACTGTTTCTACTAATTCACTTTTTTGCATACTTCGATATTGGTACAGCATATTTTTAGAAAATAAAGAGTCACCTTTGAAAGGATTTAAAAGCTTGGTTTCATTTTTAGGCACGTTTATGCATATTTATCATTTCCATATCAATTGGAATTTGTCCATGCTAGTCAATCAAACCCTCGCATGAATGGTCTCTAGAGAGCCTTAAATAAATACTGGATGGTAAATCCTAATGCAGATTAAAAACACACACACACACACAGTAATAATAGTGAAGAGTCAAGCAGTTTTATGGATTTGTTTCTTGATATTTTTATTTTATCCACCATAGAAAATTTTGAACACCTAAGTTTTACAGTTAATTTTAATGTCTAGTAGAATGGTAGTCTGAGTTTTGGAAATTCCTTCCAGATGTCTTAGTTTCATAATCAAAATATTCTCATCCTTCCTGCTACCATTCAAGGATATGATCACTGGAGTACATGTGTGTATATATATATGTATATATATGTATGTGTGTGTGTATATGTATATATGTGTAAGTATATAAAAGCATATCTGTAGATAAGGTATACATACCTTATCTAATTTGTATTATTTGAGCTTTCAAGAATATTCAAAATCCACCAGAAAAGAAAAAAAATATTTTTGGGGTTGCTTTCTTTTTCTCATTATTGAAAATTTTTGTATTTGAATATTATCATTAGGAATCAGAAATACTCTTGCAGCATAAGCATAGCATTGCAGATAATGAATTTATATCTGTTTTGGACTCCCAATTAGTATGGTCATGGATTCATTACTATAATTAGTGCAATTCCATCTCTTTGTTTGGGGGTAAAATAGTTTTAGAAAAAAATGTTTACATCAATTTTAAAAAAATAATTATCCTTGACTGTATTTCCTTTTCTGTTAATTTTTGGTGTAGTAGAAAGGACACTAGATTCAGTCAGAGAACTTGGATTCATATCCTGGACCTTACTTTAAGTAATTGTATGATCATTTGGCAAATCCTTGAACCTTTCTGAACTGCAGAGACAAAAAGACTCATCTGGGAGTCACTGGAACAAGGTGGACAGAAGATTTGCCTTTGGAATTAGGAACATCTAGGTTCAAAACTTACCTTTTAGACTTGTTAGCAAGATGATTGGGGGCAGGCCACTTAAACTCTCATCTCCACGTAGCTCTCTATGACTACAAATTACAGATGGGGCTGATCTTAATCAGTGAAGGGACTTTCCACAATGGAAGGTCATAGATCCAGAAATCCTCTCTCCTCCAGTCCTGCCAAAAAAAAAAGCTCCCAAACAAAATTTGCACCTCCCAGTTCACACAGTTATATTTGGGAAAGTGATATCTATATAAAATTTGAAACATTGGATTGTTATTGTTACTTATATGGATCTGTGATCTCACCAGTTTCAGTATGCCCTTAAGTGGTGTGGATCACAGTCCATATAGACCTTCTCATATTGTGTGAATCTTTTTCATGTCTTCCTATGAATCATCTCCTAGAGTCCCACTAACAGGTTTAGGACATTCCTCTAGTTGACATGATATCACAATGAATACTACATGTAGGTTATGCCTTTGGTTTCCCTTATTCTTCTTACACTACTGGCCGACATCATCTTGTGGTCATATGTTTTTCTCATGGCATCCTTTACACCGCTTTTCCCCTGCAATTCTTGGCTGGTGATATGTGGCAGTTGGAGAATGTCCTTTATATACCTTTCCATCTCTCTCTGAGTTACTTGAAGAAAGTCATTCAGAGGTTATGGGATTCCATAGCTTAGCCATATAGCATCAGCAGAAGAATATTGTTGCTAAATAGATGCACCATTGTTTAATGGAGACAGTGGGATGTGATTTTTCTAAATCAGAGTGTTTTTCTGCCTTCATTTATAGATCCAGTTCACTGTATATCTGCATTGTCCTGTCTTGTACAGCTAGGTGGCATAGTGGATAGAAAGCTAGGCCTGGACTCAGGAAGAACTGAGTTCATATGTGGCCTCAGGCACTTCATAGCTGTGTGATCCTGGAGAAGTCACTCTTTTGGTCTCTGTTTCTTCAACTGTAAAATGGGGATAATAATAGCATCTTTCTTGCAGGGTTTTTGTGAGGAATAAGTAAAATAATATTTATAAAGCATTTAGCACATAGTAGGTGGCATATAGTAGGCACTATATAAAGGTGATTCCCTTTTCCTTCTCTCTCTCTTTCCTTGTGAATTGATGGATCAGCTCTATGAGGTGTTCATCCAGTTGGATATTTGAACACCAGGTCTTTCCTGTAGGAATTTTTGAATGATTATGGATCTTGATTGGAGTGCTCTGCAGCGTTCTTGTTTCTTGATGCAGTCAGCAGCAGGTCATCTTCAAACAGGAGCATTTGGAGGACTTCTTCCACAAGGAATCCCTGTTCCATTTGGATTTTGTGTTGGACAGCCTCGATGATACTGGCAAACACATTTGGCAAGCATCTATTTCTCCATTTTATACCTCAGTTGATGGTAATACTCAGCAGATTGTCAAATAACATTATGCCTACTGTTCTTTTAAAGAATCTTCTGTGATTTTGACATGTGTATGAGAGACATACGGTTGGAGGAGAACCTTTAAAGTGTTATTTTGCTCTCTACCACATCAAATGCTTTTTTATATAGTCAACAAACAGTAAGCACAGTAGAATCTTGGTTCTCTACGTTGTTTAGTCAGTTGGGTGATTCTAAGGTTAAGGTCTGCTGTGGAAGATAACGGGCCCGAATCCTTCCTATTTCGTAATATATCTGTATGTATTCTCACACAGGTTTTTGTAGAGTTGAGAAAATAGACATATGGATTTTTAGTTATTGACATTTTTGTGGTTATTTTTTTTCTTGCTTGTTTGTGTTCCTTCTAGTTTAATCCTTAAATGTACTTTTAACTGGCCTTGTTGCATGTCTTGGAATGCTTTCTGTAAACTTTTTTTCTCTCCACTGGTTCTTGATATTTTATGAGTTTTATTGCTATTCATAATGTTCCACTATCCTCTATAAGATTTTACAGAAAAAATTATATTCAAAGTCACTGTTATCTTTGGCTGCCATATCTCTCCATTTGGCAGGGATATTCAGGTTTTCACTGAATAGAAGGGTTTCTACACTTTCTTGGTTTCCTTATTAT
Source organism: Trichosurus vulpecula (assembly GCF_011100635.1). NCBI lineage: Eukaryota > Metazoa > Chordata > Mammalia > Diprotodontia > Phalangeridae > Trichosurus > Trichosurus vulpecula. The sequence continues at coordinate 297,536,259 of NC_050576.1, read as the reverse complement.
AACAATTGATTTATGTTGGTTAAACAAGAAATAATGACAGTCTTTGCCTTTTATCTATTTATTATTTATCATTTCTTTAGCATCAATAGCTTGCAGAATAGGTCAGGTTGGAATTGTTGTTCATACTATTACACATTTTTCTCCCTATTCTTCTAATTTGGTATTTTCAGCTTTGTTTTCACAAACCGGTGGTCTGAGTGTATACACAGTTAGCTCATTTGGAAATGCCTCCCAGACTGGTAATGAATCATTTCCCGGCAGAATGTTGATTTCATTTTTTTGGCATTTTATTGCTCACCATGTCTAGTTCCACCTGACTTTAAAAAAAAAGAATCTATTTATGATATCCAGCTCTGAGTATAGTGTGTATCCTTGGCCTCTCTTGTTTCTGATTTTTAAATCTTATTTTCTAGTGAATTTTTTTTTGGCTTACCTCCTTGATATTTACCTTTTCATCAAACCAATAAGTTTTGAAATATATCTTGATGTACTTTTAAGGTATTATCAAGTTTATCTAATGCAGCAGACTTTGGTACATTACCTGCTAATTGTCTTCCTGGTAGTCTTTTGCAAATCCTTATAATAAATAAACACTGCAAGATGACCAGTCTGTGGATGTTAAAGCTCTCCATGTTTAGCAAGGCTGATCTTAGGAGAAGAGACTTAAATAGTTTGTTTTGGGACCTTACTCAAAAATCTTTGCAACATAATAGAAATTGCCAGTGATTGCATTTCTTTAGCACAGCCTTAAAACTTGGGGGTAACTTTAAGCCACCATGAGGCAACAGAGTAGGATTTGTATGGGGAATTGTTGTTATTATAATAATGAATTACTTTTGCTTTGTTACTTTCACTCCTTTAGATATGTAGCTTCTTCTCAGGGGTCATTTTGATCCTTTTAATGTAGGAACATATGATTTAGAGATAGAAGGATCCCTAGAGATAATCCAGTCCTGAGATTCTTTGTGACGTTTTTATGTCATGGCCCACTTTGTCAATTTGGTAAAGCCTATGGACCCCTTCTCAGAATAATGCCCTAAAACGCATAGGATTTCAAAAGAAACTAATTATATTGAGCTAGTTAGCAACATATTAAAAACTCTGGCTTAAGAAGCCTTGACATAGTCCAAACTCCTCTTCTTACAGATGAGAACCAGAGAGATGAAGTAACTTGTATTAGGTCACCCAGGTAGTAAGTAGCAGAGTTGAGATTTGAACTCAGTCTCCCTGACCCTAAATCCTATCATTTTCCACTATCATGCAAAATTTAATGATTTCAAAGTTGTTTTTATATCACAAACTATATCATTGCATGTATGTATATATGCATATATACATATATATGTATATATACATATATACGTATATGTATATATACATATACATGTATGTATGCATGTGTACATACGTGTGTATATTTTTTCTGTAAACATTGGTCAGTGAACCTAGTCAACATTAATTAAGTGCCTGCTATGTTCTAGGCACAGTGCTAAGCATTGGGAATGGGAACAAAGACAAAAAAGAATAAAAACATAGGTATTGAAGGGGTGGAGCCAAGATGGCTGCATGAAAACAGCGTGTTACTGGAACTCTCTTACAAGTTCTGTCAGATTCCCCTAAAAAAGTGAATCTGAGCAGATTTGAGAGAGTTAGAAGCTGCTAGCAGTCTGAGTGGGGCAAATTTCCAAGCCAGGAGAGTCAGAAAGGTTGACAGGATGAATCTGTAGTCTGGGTGCGGAACTGCACCAGATGGCACCAAAGAGGAAGCAACTGCAGAAACCAACCAGTGAGACAGGCTGGGAGAAAGCTAGGCACCTGAAATAGGCGGAGATCCCCAAGCCTCCCAACACAGGACTGGAGTCTTTCGAACGAGAGACAGCAGCGCAAGGCCTCTGGCCATGAGACACCTACTCCTGAGGCTTGCAGCCCAAAGGATTGAAACCGGCCTTCTTGAACTTCCCAGAGATATAATGGCCAGGTAAACAGCTCTAATCCCTATCCCCCTCACCCAGAAAATGAAGACAGCAGCTCATTAAAAATTAGAATTGAGCAAGTGGAAACTACTGACTCTATGAGGCATCAAGAAGTAATAAAACAAAATCTAAAGAATGAAAAAATACAAGAAAATGTGAAATGTCTGATGGGAAAAACAACTGACCTGGAAAATAGATCCAGGAGAGACAATCTAAATATTATTGGTCTGCCAGAAATCCATGATGAAAAAAAGAGCCTTGACAGTATCTTTGAGGAAATTATCAAAGATAACTGCCTAGAAATCCTGGAACCAGAGGGTAAAATAGTCATTGAAAAAATCCACTGATTACCCTCTGAAAGAGACCACAAATTGAAAACTCCAAGAAATATTGTAGCCAAATTTTAGAATTACAAAGCCAAGGGGAAAATACTGCAAGCAGCCAAAAAGAAACAATTCAGATATCATGGAACTACAATCAGGATCACGCAGGATCTCTCAGCTTCTACATTAAATGACAGGAGAAATTGGAATATGATGTTCTGAAGGGCCAAGAAGCTGGGACTACAACCAAAGATCAACTACCCAGCAAGACTGAGCATAATTTTTCAGTCAAAGAGATGGACATTCAATGAAATAAGGGAATTCCAGGCCTTCCTGATGAAAAGGCCAGAACTCAAATGAAAATTCAATCTTCAAACACAAAACTCAAGAGAGACATAAAAAGGTAAATAGGGGGAAAACCCCCACAAACCTTATTAATCAATAAGGGCAAATCATTTACATCTTTTTATAGGATTATATCATCTTATGTATGTACATATATATGTCAATCTTGAGAATAATACAGTTATTATGATAATTGAAAGGGATACACATAGACTGTGGATGTCTGTATAAAATAACTGATATAAGGATAAAAACCCTAATGAAGAAATGTAGATCAATAGATGCAGAAAAAGCTTTTGACAAAATACAACACCCATTCCTATTAAAAAACACTAGAAAGCATAGGAATAAGTGGAGCCTTCCTTAAAATTATAAATAGCATCTACCTAAAACCATCAACAAGCATTATTTGTAATGGGGATAAGCTAGATGCATTCCCAGTAAGATCAGGAGTGAAACAAGGATGTCCATTATCACCCCTACTATTCAATGTGGTACTAGAAACATTAGCTGTAGCAATAAAAGAAAAAGAAATTGAAGGAATTAGAATAGGCAAAGAAGAAACTAAATTATCACTTTTTGCAGATGATATGATGATATGATGATTTACTTAGAGAATCAAGTAAAAAACTACATGAAATAGTAAACAACTTTAGCAAAGTTGCAGGATATAAAATAAACCCACATAAATCCTCTGCATTCCTATACATTACTAACAAAGCCCAACAGCAAGAGATAGAAAGAGAAATTCCATTCAAAGTTACTGTAGACATTATAAAATATTTGGGAGTCTATCTGCCAAGACAAACCCGGGGCCTATATAAACATAAGTATGAAACACCTTTCATGTGAATAAAGTCAGATCTAAATAAATGGAAAAATATCTGTTGCTCATGGTCAGGCTGAGCTAATATAATAAAAATGACAATTTTACCTAAATTAATCCATCTATTCAGTACCATACCAATCGAACTACCAAAACATTATTTTACAGAGCTGGATAAAATAATAACAAAATTCATCTGGAAGAACAAGAGGTTTAGAATACCTAGGGAATTAATGAAAAGAAATTCTAGGGAAAGTAGCCTAGTCATACCAAATGTTAAACTGTGCTACAAAGAAGCAGTCATCAAAACTACCTGGTACTGGCTAAGAAACAGAGTTGTGGATCAGTGGAATAGGATAGGTACACAAGATGGAGAAGTCAACAACTATAGCAAGCTACTCTTTGATAAACCCAAAGAATCCAGCTTCTGGGCTAAGAATTTTTCACAAAAACTGCTGGGAAAATTGGAAAATGGTAGGACAGAAACTGGGTATAGACCAATATCTTACACCATATACCAAAATAAAGTCAAAATGCGTTCCTGATTTAGGAATAAAGTCTGATACTATAAGCAATTTGGGAGAGCAAGGAATAGTTTACTAATCAGATTTATGGAAAAGCAAAGAATTCAAGACACAACAAGAGATAGAGAGCATTACAAAATGCAAAATAGATAATTTTGATTATGTTAAATTGAAATGTTTTTGTATAAACAAAACCAATGCAACAAAGATTAGGAGGGAAGCAGAAAATTGGGAGAAAATCTTTACAGCTATTGTCTCTGATAAAGGCCTCATCTCTAAAATATACAGGGAACTGAGCCAAATTTATAGGAATACAAGTTATTCCCCAGTTGAGAAATGGTCAAAGGATATGAACAGGCAGTTTTCAGAGGAAGAAATTAAAGGTATCCGTAAACATGAAAAAATGCTCGAAATCACTACTCATTAGAGAAATGCAAATCAAAACAACTCTTAGATACCACATCTCTCCTGTCAGATTGGCTAAAATGACAAAACAGGAAAATGATAAATGCTGGAGAGGATGTGGGAAAATTGGAACATTGTTACATTGTTGGTGGAGTTGTGAACTGATCCAGCCATTCTGGAGAGCAATTTGGCACTATGCCCAAAAGGCTATAAAAACATTCATACCCTTTGACCCAGCAATACTGCTTCTAGGGTTGTATCCCAAAGAGATCACACAAGTGGGAAAAGGACCTGTATGTACAAAAATATTTATAGTGGCTCATTTTGTAGTAGCAAAGAATTGGAAATCAAGGGGATTCCCATCAATTGGGGAATGGCTGAACAAGTTGTGGTATATGAATTTAATGGAATACTATTGTGCTATAAGAAATGGGGATGATATGGACTTCATAATAACCTGGAAAAACCTACACGATACAGTGCTGAGCGAGGGGAGCAGAACCAGGAGAACATTATACACAACCACAGATATATGAATTCTGTGATGACTAGCCCTGATAGACTTAGGTCTTCTCAGCAGTACAAGGTGCGAAGACAACTCCAAAGGACTCATGATGGAGCAGGCTATCTGCATCCAGAGGAAGAACTATGGAGTCTGAATGCAGATTGAGGCACACTTTATGATTGCTTCCCCCCCCCCTTTTTTTTTCTCTTTTGTTTTTGTCTTTTTTTTTTTTTTTTTGGTTTTGTTTCTTCTGTCTCATGATTCATTCCATTGGTCATAATTCTTCTTTACAACTTACTATTGTGTAAATAAGTTCAATGTGAAGCTATGTGTAGAAGATATATCAGATTCCATGCCATCTTGGGGAGGGAGGGGGGGAAGTGGGGGAAAGAAAACCTGGAACTCAAAGCTTTGTGTCACTGCGTGTTGTAAACTAAAAATAGAAGTCTTAATTATACAAAAAAAGCATAGACATTGGCAAAAACTTACATTGTACCATTATTTTATTTTCAAGTTGTGGTCAGTTTCCTACCAGTCAATATGATAATGACATTTGTACCAGTATCTTTCATGATTTTGGTATAGCTTGTCAAAACTGGTCACATTTGGAGGTGTTAAAATCCTCTGGAGAAAGGATTCATTTTATTTATTTATTTTAGAGTCGTGCTTATGGAGTAAGATATGCCTTGAGACATCTCACATTAATCATTACAAAGATCCCTGAATGGTGGAGTTAAGTCTATATAATGTTTTCCTTTAGTGCCTGAGAAGTGATAATAAAAAAATGTTTTCTATCTATTATGTTACATCCCACTTTCTGGTTTAACCACTGGAACAATACCACTTGAAGAAAGCAGTGGCAGAGAGGAAGAACTCCAAGCAGGGATTTGTTTGATAGGGGACATTGGATGTGTCACCTGAGAGCATAGCACCTAGGGCATTTTGAAGGACTGAGCCCTGAACTCAAATTATATGGACTTGGAATCCAGCACATGTGCATTATCTGTTGGGGTGGTATCTTTTCTTGGCTAATTCTCTTTTCTGTTATTGCAATTTCCTGTCATTTTGACCTCCAGATTTTATTATTACAATGCAGGCTGCCTTGAGTTCTCCTTGAAGCTTAGCCACTGTTGAATGTCATGCACCATCTGCTTACGCATGGAATACATTACTTCTGCCAGCAAGAGTTAGCAATTTCTTTTTGAGTAGTCCTGAAGGTGTTGACTTTAATGAATAACTGCATAGGTTGGCCACCCTCAACCCATTCCTTTGAGTTCAATTCTGTCTAATATTGAAGAAGTAGACATCCATCAAAGTGTGCCAAGCACCATAAGTGGCTAGCATTTAAAAAAATAAATGTGTTTTTATTTATTTTCTTAAATATTTCCCAGTTATGCTTAAACATTTTAACATTCTTTTTTGACATTTTGAGTTCTGGATTCTCTCCCTCCTGCCCCTCCTCTCCCCTTTGAAAAGGTAAGCAATATGATATTGATTATACATGTGAAATTATGCAAAACATTTTCTTATTGAAGTGGCTATCATTTTCAATTTTTGTACGTACAGGGCCTGGCACATAGTGGCCACTTAATTGAATTGGATTGGTGTAAAATTATGAACTACAATTTTCTATGGGGCACCCTGTCTTTCTCTATCTTAGGAAATTTAATCCTATTCTAGTTTAATGTCTTAACTATAGATTAAGTTTTGTTCACTTTAAAGGATTTGGGGTACAAATTATTCTTCCTTTGTCATTAATACAATACAGGTATAGTTTTATTTTCTCACATCCCTTCAGAAGGACAGGGTAAACCTTTTTCTAGCATGTGGTGGGTCTGGCTTGTTGAATTGTTTCAGATTTGATTATGAGAGTGGCTTTTTAAATTATCAGTTTTTTTTTGCTAAAAGGATAAAAACATTGGAAAGGTTAAATGCAGCTCTATAAAGACTTCCCATATAAGATTCTCGTTTACAGATGTTTCTCAATATGCATTATCTAAGAATGCCGAAATGATTCAGGACTACAGGTAACTCTGAATGTTTTTCCTACTTCCTCCACCTTGTGCTTTTTCCTTTGGAACAGGTTAAAGAAATCGTGGCATAAATTAATATTTTCACCTCTACAGAAATTTTTTTCTAAGAAGAAAAGAAAGCAATTACTGAAAGGCCTGGTTTTTCCTAGTTCCAAGACTCCTCTTCTAGAAGTTCCTTAGTGTTGTTCCTCATCAGTAGTTCTTTGCTATTTTTATTTCTTGTACTTGAATAAAATTTAATGCCCATTCCTAATGGAAAAACATTCATGGACTGCTTTGCATGCCATAATGAAATATGACTTAAAAGACTTCTTTGAACATTGGTAAACTTTCTGATGAGGGAATGTTTCATTCCAAGTTTCAGGATCTGTTGGAGGCCACCCTGCACAAGTGAATGTCTTGAGACTTATTTTCTGTTAAATGCCTGGATAATTCAGGAAAAGATGTTGAGGTAGAAACAAGTATACTTAATTTCAGGTATTCTGAAAAGTGAAAAAAGAGAATTTAAAAAGGTGTAATAAGCTTTGTCCTCTTATTAGGCTAACCTTTCTGAGAAGACATTTTCTTGAATTCAGTTTTCTTTCTTTCTTTTTAAAATGTGACTGTAATGAATGTTAACAAATTCACATTCAAAGTATACCAGAAGTCTTAGTGCACTTTTAAAGCTTTAGTAATAATATGCAAAGAAAAACAAAAAATAAGCTTGAATTTCATTATGTACAATTTATTTTAAGTGTCTTTCTTCTCAGAGTGTGTACGCACGCACACACGCACATGCACACCATTTGATGGGGTAGTAACAAATTGTTCTGCTTGTTTGTGTCTCGTAACATTTTTATCACATCACTCCAGATTGTAAAGCTTTAACAACTTAATCTTATCTAATACAGATCCTTCAGCCTGGCATATAAAATCAATGGAATGATGCACTAATCCCAGGCTATGGTTTCTCCCTTTCACAGATATAGATCACAGCCTTTCCATGCCTTAGTAGATGGCTTCATGAGTTGCTTTGGCCCATCATCTGAAATGAGTACCTGCAGTATTTTCAAAATATGTATTTTTATTCTGAACTAAAAGAACACACACACACACAAGTAAAGTGGATATTTCTGTATACATAGTAGATCAGAAAAAGATGATTTTATGTGTAACTGAAGCTTTTAAAGTTGCCTGTGTGTTTGTGCTTCTTCCTGGCCCTTCTTGTGCTTTCTTTGACGAGCATCTTTCTAAGCTTTAAAGTACAGTTTTTAAAAAATCCAATTTTGAATACGTTTATACATTTTGATTGAGAGTTGGTGAGTGGAGGCAGCATGGTTTGCAAGAAAGAGCATTGGATTTGGAGACAGGTGACCTTTATTCTGGTTCTGTTTCTGCCATTAGCTGATAGAACTGAAATACTACCAGCATCTTCTACTCCTCCTTTCTAGCACAGTTATACTCCTTGTCTTTTAACGAACTCCCTTCCCCTTATCAAATTGGAATATTTTAGGTCTAAGAGGCTGGCCCAATAAGGTAATAATAGAAATAAGGCTTCTGGCTTGAAAGATATTAAAATCTGACTTGAGCATTTTCCCCTTAGCCTACCCTAAGTAACCTAAATCAAATCCCCTATCTATAAATTAATGAACACTGTCTGTGAACTGCCCGGGTGAGAGCCTGGTCAGGTAATATCAGAGTGGCCATTAAAGCTGGGTAGGACGTTGTCAGTAGCATTCATTCGACACAATGCAGCGCTCACAATTTCCATTGCTACTTAGCTGAAAGGAATGAATTGTATTTCACGTTCCCACTTAAATAACATGTATGTCAGGAGAACTGGATTCTTGCCCTGCTTCTGTTGTAGACTGACTGTAAAAGCTTGAGTCAGGACACTTAACCTGTTTCTGAAGTTTTACCCCTTTCTAGACCAAAACCTGCCCCTTCGACACCGGAATGTCATAAGGAAAGTAGAATGATTATGAGATCTCACCAAGCAAAATATATGGCCGGCTGTTATCTTTATACTCACTTTGCCTTTCCTATATTCCACGATAGAAATGGAAATTAGTTTAAGTTCATTGATACTGTTGATGGGACCTCAAAGTGTGGTGAACACAGTATTGGATTGAGAGTTAGAAATTTGAGATTTTATTCCTGATTCTTCTGTTCGTTCCCTGTGTGGCAAGTCCTTTCACCCATTTTGTCTTCATTTTCCTGATCTGTAACATTGGACAAAGAAGATCCCTAAGGTTTACAAAGAAGAATTTTAAAAGAGGGTGGTACATAATAATAACAACAATAATAATAATAACAACAACAACAATAATAATAATAATAATAATAAATAGCCAACATTTACATAGCGTTTACTATTTGCCAGGCACTATCCTAAATGATTTACTACTATCATCTCATTTGATCCTCATAACAGCCCTGGAAAGCAGGCGTTGTTATCATCCCCCTTTTCAAGATGAGGAAACTGAGGCAAACACAAGTTAGGTGACTTGCTCAGGGTCACATAATTTGTAAGCAAGTGTCTGAGGCTAGATTTGAAACCAATCTCCAGGCCCAGCACTCTATCCAGTGCAGTACCTAGCTATCCTACACATGAAACTACCTGTTAGATAATCTTTATTTTCATTTTTTGTTGTTTTTTGGCCAGAATAAAGGTCACCTGTCTCCAATTGAATGTGTATGGTATTCCCTCCTCAGGTCAAATCCGATGAGGGCAAGATTTACTCATTCCCCCTCACCTGCCCCCTCTTCCCTTCCTACAGAACCACTTTTTCTTGCCACTTTTATGCGAGATAATTTACCCCATTCTATCTCTCCCTTTCTCCCTCGCTCAATATATACCTCTCTTATCCCTTAAACCCTTCATATTCAACTCACCCTGTGCCCTTTGTGTATGTGTGTGTGTGTGTGTGTATATGTGTGTATATGTATATATATATATATATATATACACCTACATATATACATACATAGACACACACATATGTATGTATATATGTATACACATATATATGCATATTCCTTTCAGCTACTATGATATTGAGGTTTCATGAATCGTACACATCATCTTTCTATGTAGGAATGTAAACAAAACAGTTCAACTTTAGTAAGTCCCTTATGATTTCTCTTTCTTGTTTACCTTTTCATGCTTCTCTTGATTGTTGTGTTTGAAAGTCAAATTTTCTATTCAGCTCTGGTCTTTTCACTGAGAAAGCTTGAAAGTCCTCTATTTTATTGAAAATCCATTTGTTACCTTGGAGAATGATACTCAGTTTTTCTGGGTAGGTGATTCTTGGTTTTAATCCTAGCTCCATCGACCTCCGGAATGTCATATTCCATGCCCTTCGGTCCCTTATGGAAGCTGCCAGATCCTGTGTTATCCTGATTGTTTTTCCACAATATTCAAATTGTTTCTTTCTGGCTGCTTGCAGTATTTTCTCCTTGACCTGGGAGCTCTGGAATTTGGCGACAATGTTCCTAGGAGTTTTCTTTTTGGGATCTATTTGAGGAGGCGATCGGTGGATTCTTTCAATTTCTATTTTACCCTCTGACTCTAGAATATCAGGGCAATTCTCCTTGATAATTTCTTGAAAGATGATATCTAGGTTCTTTTTTTGATCATGGCTTTCAGGTAGTCCAATAATTTTTAAATTATCTCTCCTGGATCTATTTTCTAGGTCAGTGGTTTTTCCAATGAGATATTTGACATTATCTTCCATTTTTTTCATTCCTTTGGTTCTGTTTTATAATATCTTGATTTCTTATCAAGTCACTAGCTTCCACTTGCTCCAATCTAATTTTTAAAGTAGTATTTTCTTGAGTGGTCTTTTGGACCTCCTTTTCCATTTGGCTAATTCTGCCTTTCAAGGCATTCTTCTCCTCATTGGCTTTTTGGAGCTCTTTTGCCATTTGAGTTAGTCTATTCTTTAAAGTGTTGTTTTCTTCAATATTTTTTTCAATATTTTTTGAGTCTCCTTTAGCAAGTCATTGAATTGTCTTTCATGGTTTTCTTGCATCATTCTCATTTCTCTTCCCAATTTTTCCTCTACTTCTCTAACTTGCTTTTCCAACTCCTTTTTGAGCTCTTCCATGGCCTGAGACCAGTTCATGTTTTTCTTGGAGGCTTTTGGTGTAGGCTCTTGCACTTTGTTGACTTCTTCAGGGCATATGTTTTGGTCTTCTTTGTCACCAAAGAAGGATTCCAAAGTCTGAGACTGAATCTGGGTGTGGTTTCGCTGCCTGGCCATGTTCCCAGCCAACTTACTTGACCCTTGAGTTTTTCGTTGGGGTATGACTGCTTGTAGAGCAAAGAGTACTTTGTTCCAAGCTTGAGGGGATGCGCCGTTGATTTCAGAGCTATTTCTATACAGCCAGCTCTGCCACCCCAGCACTCCTCCTTCCTCAAGAACCACCAACCCGGACCTGATGCAAATCTTCAGCAGGCTGTGCACTCCTTCTCTGATCCACCACTTAATTCCTCCTACCATGTGGGCCTCGGGCCAGAAGTAGCTGCAGCTGTAGTTCTGTAGCTTCACATCCCCCGCTGCCCCTGGGGCAGTGGCTGAACCACGAACTCTGTCCCCCGTAGCTTTTCCCACTAACCTTCTCTGTTGTCTTTGGTGCTTGTGGGTTGAGAAGTCTGGTAACTGCCACAGCTCACTGATTCAGGGTGATAGGTCCTGTCCCGCCCGGCTCCTGGTCTGGTTGGTCCTGCTGCCTCCCACGCTGAGCTCTGCTCCCCTCCAGTCCGTGCGCAATAGGCCTCATCCAGCGACCATCCAGGTTGTCCTGGGCTGGATCCCTGCTTCCCTCTGCTATTTTGTGGGTTCTGCAGTTCTAGAATTTGTTCAGAGCTATTTTTTATAGGTTTTTGGAGGGACGTGGTGGGGAGCTCATGCAAGTCCCTACTTTCCAGCTGCCATCTTGGCTCCCGCTCCAAATTAGTAATACTAAGAAAAATGCAAATTAATTTAACTCTGATGTTTTTAACATTACTACTTGAAAAATGGCAAGGATTTCAAAAAATAAATGAGAACAAATCCATGTTGGAGGGACTTTCGAAAGACACACATAATACAGGGCTGGTGAGTCTATGGATTGATCCCCCTGTTCCAAGGAGGTTTGTTCTGCAACTATACAAGAAAAGTACCCAAATTACTCATAACCTTTGATCTAGAAGCCTTACTATGGGGCATACACACAAAGGAAATCAAGACAGAAATGAAGGTCTAAAATATACCAAAATATTCTTATCAGCACTGTTTGTTGTAGCATAGAACTGAAAAACAGAGTGAGGGTCCAATGCTTGAAAATAGATGAAAAAACTGTCATATGTGAATGGGAGTAGAATATAATTATTTATTATGAAATGAGGAATGAGAGAAAGCTGGGGGGATGTTTATGTACTGATGTAGAGTGAAATAAACAGAACTGAAAGAATAATTTATACGATGATTTTTTTCTTTTTGTTCAATCATTTTAGTCATGTCCTACTCTTTGTGACCCCATTTGGGGTTTCCTAGGCAAAGCTACTGGTGTGGTTTGCCATTGCCTTTTCTAGCTCATTTGACAGATGAGGAAACTGAGGGAAACTGGGTTAAGTAACTTAACCCAGGGTCACACAACTAATACGTGTCTAAGGCCAAATTTGTACTCGGGAAGATGAGTCTTCCAGGCTAGAGGCCCTGGTGCTCTATCCACAACATGAACTAGCTGCCCCCAATATAATTATTACAACCATGCAAATGAAAAAAATAATTAAAAGGAAGCTGCTCTGTGTAAATAATAATAATAATAATAATAATAGTTATGGTTTTGGAGAATAGATAATTAAACACTTCTCCTTTCTCACAGTAGAAGAATGGGAGGCTAAAAGGACAGATTGTTGTACAGATGATCAGATGTAGTCACTGAATCTACTGTTCTTGTATATCATCACTACCACCACCACCACCACCATCACCATCTCCTTAAATCTAAGGATTTCCCCCTCTGAAAAGATTGTTATATAAAGACAAAGGCTTCCTGCAGGCACAGATATATGAACATCTGGATGATTAACTATGTTCACTACTGTCCAGGCAAGCAGGTCCTTCCCTTGCCTCTGTCCCTTGTTTTCCTTTCTCCACCTCCCTAGACTGCCTGTCTTCTTTATTAGATGGGTTGAAAACAAATGACCTGCTTCTATTCCCTTCTTTCCCCTTCGAACAGGTATCCCTTTCCACTCTATCCCCTCACTCCACAACTAGACCTGACTTGCAGTGCCTTTGTCCCTCTCACCCGCAAATCAGGGAAAATGGAACTTTACTACCTGAATTTCGTTGAGAACCTTTGTATAATTGGGTGTTGGAATTTAAAACTAACCGTAATAAGTTGGTAACTGGAACCAGTGATGCTTTTTCCATTTGAATATATGTATCCTTATGAGGCATCTTTTTTCAGGTATGACAGTTATGAAAATCAAGTATTGAAATAAACTGAACTGAGAATGAGCCCTTCAAATTGCCGTATCACAAAGTCTTAAACCAAGATGATTAGAAATAATGAAACATAGTCAATCACGTTGTTTTCACTGATTAACTTTTTTATGTAAAAGCAAAAGAAGTGATATTTTGTTTCATCAAATAAATTTTTAAAAATATTGTTTGTCTTTATCTCAGTTTTTATTTTTGTTCTATAATGCATAATTTATATCGGTATAATATGTATGATATATATATATATTCACACATATATATGGTTTATGTTCAACTTTTTTTTCTACTTATTGTGATGCATAATCAAAGAATTTTGGGGACTAATAGTATAGAAACCTAACAGTTGTTGAAAAGTAGAGTATTGGGTTTAAAATTCCAAACCAACCATTTACTCAAATGAGTATAAATGAATGGAAAGTATTTATTAAGTGCCCACTGTGTGCCATCTTCTGTACTAGGAGCTGCATATACAAGAACAGAGAGGGAACCATTCCTACTTGCAGCAGAGATATTATGGCATGAATATTAGCTAAGCAGAGGAGAGACTGTCAGAGTACAAGTGCAAGAGAGGAGAATCTGGGAAATTCTCTAATGCTGGATGATCAAAGTAAAGATAAATCAGCAACATTTGAAATACAGAACAGCCAGAGTGAAAGTAAAGGAATAACACAAAAAATGTGCAGTGTGATTAAGGACAGACTCTATTGAATCTTACAAAGATTTCTTTTGATAAACAATTTTGATAGACAGATAAATGGAAAATACCTACATTCTTATGAGGAATTTCAATGGCATGTGCAAAGTTGGGGAGCTAAGGGTTGTCTCTGCTAGGAGTTTCTCAGGTGGATTCAGAGACATATGGGTGAGAGATAAAAACCATGAACCAAGGTATGGTCTTGTACTATTTAAAATCTAAACTAAAACTTATCTTTTGCTGTAGCCTTTTTTTTTTGTATTTCTGGATAGGACGGACTTACTTGACACTATTACAGGTAAACTTCTTGAGAAGGGATTGTTTCATTCTTTCGCATTTCTAATACTAACACTTAGCTTAGTGCCTGGCATACAGAAGGAACTTAATAAGTGCTTACAAATTGGTTGATAAAAGGGGAAAGCTTAAGTTAGATTTTAGAAAGTCCATGACCTAGTGATCTTACATCATCAAAAGAAATCTCCAGATTGAATGATTCTTTTTTTCTGTGATTCACATATTGCCCTGAAAAGCCTCCTAACTCCTGAGAATTTTTAATGGAACACTAGATAGCTTGGTAACAAGATTTTGGATATGGCAGTTTTTGTTAATGTCAATAATTTTTGTTAAATAAATTTAGTTAATAATCTTCCCCTCAGATCTGTTTCTTACACTTATAGGTAAATACAAAATGTGCATGTCATACTACATTTATTTTTCTGCCTCATGTTGAACTTTTCATACATCTCTTACGGCCATCTTTGGTTTGAAAATCATAGATTGATTACAGTTATGGTTGAATGTCTAATAACTAATAATATCATAGCTGTCAAGATGATATTGACCCACTATCTGCAGGATACATACATACATACATATGTACATGTATATACATACATATATGTACACCCATACATTTTCATGCATATATATCTGAATTTCTTATTATGTTTCTACTACTGGTGATAGACTGCCATGAATCCATCCACACCGTTGTTCTCAGTCTCCTTGGAAAAGGGAGGAAAAAACGAAGAAGACAATTTATAATGATGGAACAAAATAAAGCTAATTAATTCCTACAGGAATTGACCTTATCTTCTTTCGATAGCTCTAGCTAGCAGTAGGCTTTATTTCATCATATACCTTTGCTAGGTACAGTTTTTCAAAGAATCATAGAATACAATTAGAAAAAAAATTGTCCAGCCCCTCACAGCACAGATGAAGAAACTAAGACCTAATGAAATTAAGTTCCACCCTAAAAGTCTCACAGATATTTAGCAGCAAAGCAGGCAAACTCTGGTGTTTTTCCCCCTGCCCCACTTGTTGAACCACTACTTTCTTGCTCCCTAGTGCTCCTTGTAAATTGTTTGCTGACTCATTCATCATCCCCTCATAGTATGTATGACCTTGTGACTTGACACAAATATATATGGTTGTCCATTCATGGAACAACTTGCACAGCTCTGAAATCAAGTGTGAATATGGTATGCAGAAGTGATTCTGATCAAAGCCATGGTTAATTGCTGCCACTTTATGGGTTACCTCTTCAGGTATTTCCATAACCATTTGCTAATGTTTGTAGTGCCACCAGTAGGAACCTATTCACTTAAATAAAAGCATTTGATACCTGCTATGTATGTCTTGATCTTCATATCTCACTGAGACATTGGAGTTGAAATTTTGAGGCAGTTTGGATGGGTTGTGATATGAATTAAGGGAAGGGAGTACCCACATACCTAAGTTCTTGAGTCTTTTTAAGCATTGAGGTATATGATTTTTATGAAAGTGCAGATAGCCCTGAAAAAGATAATGACTTAAGTTGATATCAGGCATTTAGTGTGAATGACTTTCAGATTTTTTCCTGCTAGCAGATCTTGATAAGAGGTTTGGGAAAATATGAAAGGAGGGCAGTATCATGACGTGTGTGTGATGGGGAACAGTGATGAAATTGGAACTTGGGGGCTCTTTTTATACATTCTATTCAATCAACCCAGTGTCTCTCTACCATTTCTAGGATAAAATGCACTCTTTTGTTTGGCTTTTGAAGCTCTTCACACCCTGACCCCTAACCTATTTGTCTAGCCTCAATGGACAGCCTCCTTCTCCTACACTCTCCAGTCCAGCCAAACTGGCCTTCTCTCTCCATTCTGCACACGTGACACTCTATCTCCCTTCTCTCTGTCTTTGCATTGGCTGTCCCACATACCTAGAATATACTTCCACATCACTTCTACCAATAGGATGCCTCCCTTGCTTCAAGCTGCAGTTCAAACACCACCTTCTACATGAAACTTTTCTTGAAACCTCCAGCTCCTGGTGCCTTCCTACTCAAAAAATCCTCATGTTAACTCATTTGTTCATTTATATTTATCTTTGTATTTGTTCTTTTAATTCTCATATTGTCTTTCATATTAAAAGGTAAACTCTTTATAAGTAGAGATGATTTCATTTCTTGTCTATAGAGCTTCAGTATCTGGCACATAGTAGGTACTTGATAAATGTGCATTTTTGATTGATCTTGGGTGGCTCTATCCAATATTAGTGATTCCCTCCGCCCCTCCACCATTGTTCTGGCGTGTTCATCGTGTCCCAGTTTTCTTTGGAAAAAGGAAAAGATACACTAGAATTTCCAATAGTTCTTTTTGACCCTATTCATCCAAGATCCAGGTGTGGGGAACCTATAGCCTTGAAACCACATGTAACTCTCTGGGTCCTCAGCCTTTTGACTGAGTCCAAGTTTTACAGAACAAATCCTTTTTATTAAGGGGATTTGCTCTATTGGATTCAGTCAAAGGGCAGCACTTGAGGACCTAGAGGGCCACATGGCCTTGAGGCCATAGGTTCCCCACCCTTGAATAGGCAATTTCTTTCTTGTAATAATTCCTTGTCTACTTAGGAATTATTTTGTATTTTCTTAGTATGCCCAGGATTTTGTGTACCTGGAAAGGATAATCATGGAACATTTAGTTCAGGTGACCCGAATCTTGTGTATGACAAGTGAGATTGATAGCCAGTGCTTCCTTATACAAAAGGTTCATGTTAGAAGAAGAAACATATACTTTATGAAAGAACTTATGTTGAAGAGGAGAAAAACAAATACAAGGAAAAGGCTTATATAAGTGGACCAAATCATTTTCAAAAATCCTGTATTTTTATATTTTATACTATGACTACATGATGAAGGAATATAAGAAGTGAGAAATTTGATAACTAGGACTATTGTATAATATTTTCTCTCCTGTGAAACTTACTGTTCTAGTAGCGTGAAATACATGGGAAATGATTATATTCTCTAACCACAATCACTTTTGCTTTTGGATTTAGTAGTCTTTTATCAGCATGACAATATGTTGTAGTGATGTGCTGTGATTTTCATTTTAAGGCATACAACAGAAATGATATTGCATTTAATGGCTGATTGGATTTCATGTTACAATTAGAGATATCCTAAGCAATGAGTAGTGGCCAATTATTTTTTAAAAACAAAATTACAGGACACCCACGAGGAATCTGCCTCAAAAGGAATATTAACAAGGTATATTTCAAGTAAATATGGAGCATGGTGTTCTAATAGCTGCTAAACTGTTTGCATTTGTCTATTGCTTCTCTTTAAAAGGATATTCTTGAGAATGGTCTGTTGTTAGATTCAGAATAAAGGAACGTATATAGCATAGTAAAAGAATTTAAGTGAATTGGTAGGTATGACCCAATTTCCTTTTCATTTAGCTTTTTTGTGATAGTTTTAATAAAAATGAAATATCTTACACAAAATATTTAAACAAAATGTTAATAAAATATTGTATGCATTGCAAAAATTGCTTAATTCCCTAATATTTTGTGAAGTTTAAAAAAACAGAACACAGCAAAAAAAGCGTTTTCAACTTTTTTTTTTTTTCAGAACTTCAGTAGGTGGTTTTATTTTTCTATTGATTTCACTTGATGACAGTACTGGTTGTCATTAAAAAAAATCATCATCACTTGCAAAGTAGATTTTTTTTTTTATTTAATGGACTATCCAATGGAATCTTATTTGGACATCTGATCAATTCATCAATCTGTAACTGAATGCCTTCAGGCTATTGACTGACTTAGAACTTGTGATTTCATTGGTTTAGGAAATTACCAGTGAAGAAACCTTTATTAAAGCAGATCAGCAACTACAACTTAGAGGCTCGGAGAACTTTCTGGCACATTGAGAGGTCACGTGATTTGTCCATAGTCGCATTGTCAGTATGTTTCAGAGCAGGTCTTGAACTAAGTCTTCATGACTCTAAAGCAGAGTTTTTCCATTAAAGATGGTGATTGTGATGAGTCTATGGAAAAGCACATTAAAGAGCTTCTTCATCTTGTGAACTCTCTACTGCTACCAACCATTATTTGTACTCAAGTGTAAAATTATTAACATACTCCAAGAAAAGAAAGAGGCTGACGGCTTTGAGCTTGCATCTAGAGAGTCTGTTGAAAGAACAGATGAGCAAGATACCTACAAATATCTTGGTCTCTTCTAGATAAGACATATTGAGCATAAAGATTTCAAGGAAAGGGACATGATAGAATATGATGATTGGCATCTTGAAGTCAAAATTGAATGGTAACACATTTGTTGTTGTTTAGTTGTTTCAGTTACATCCAAGTCTTCGTGACCCCCATTTTGGGGTTTTCTTAGCAAAGATATTTGAGTGGTTAGAAATTTCCTTTTCCAGGTCATTTTACAAATGAGGAGCTGAGGCAAATAGGGTTAAATGACTTACCCAGGATTATATAGCTAATAAGTGTCTGAGGCCAGATTTGAACTCAAGAAGATGTGTCTTTCTGATTCCAGACCCAGTGTTCTATCCGTTGTTCCACCTAGCTGCCATTGGGAGCACATTTAATTCTATACAATTACCAGCTGTACAAAACCAGTTGTAACATATACTTTTAGAACTGCAGAATGGATGATGAAAAATTTGGAAAGTAACCTAACCAAAAAAAAAACCCCTATGCTATATTAACAAAACAGAACATCATTATGAAGCAGCTGTGGAAAGATGAATATTTTCTTCATCAAAAAGAAGGAAGAGGCGTGATAGACGTTCTTCATGTTCATGATAAATAGGTGAAAAACCTAGTTAAGTGCTTTTAGAATTCATTCATAATTGCTCCATATAGCAAAAAAAATGACAAGTACCTGCCATTGAATTTCTCAAATATAAGCAAAAGTAGTTTACATTCAAATGGAGCCTTTGAAATGAAAAAGATCCATGATTGGAATCAAAAAGGCCCCCATGGGTGACCACCACATGAAGTTAGCCAACGATATGCTAGCAAGCATCAAACAAATGGCTCCATCATGCAGATTATTTTGTGGAATCAAATATGACCAGGTCATTGCCATCATGCAAGGAAGCCAGAGAAAATAACACCTCACTGCAGGCTGCAACAATATAGTACATACCGAATACCTAGCAAACTATGACCTGATTGTTAGACTTATACATTAAAAGCTTGTCCTCTTTTGTGGCTTGACAGACTGTAAATTCCCCATTCTATGGACTTCAAAACATCTTGGAAAACTGAAACTGTACTGAAACTAGATTATCATTAAAGATTAGAGTGTTGTCACAATCAACTGGCTATAGCATTGGTCCATCAAAAATGAAGAATTATTTTATTAGATGTTAACATTAAATATATTCATTATCTGTAAAATACACGGGATAAAAACCTTCAAATAAAGACCTAGCAAAAGGAATTAGAATCATGTGGGAACAGAAGGAGGTGCACATTATCCCTGTTGACCTATCTGCTATCTGAGTTGTACTGAATATTCTTTTAGTGACACTACAGAGATTTAGCTTATATCCTGATGCTTTTGTTCACTAGAAAACAAATGAACAAAATCCTAGTTATTTTGTTCGCTTGTGCGGTAACTGATGGAATAATAGCAGGATAGTGAATCATCTCACTACCATTTCTATCTAAACACCTTTGAAAAGATGAGAACTAGATGGTAATAATAGCTGATTTATATGGTGCCTTAAAGTTTTCTAAGGACTTCACGTATGTCCATTTCCCACCAGCTGCTCGTTATTGGACTGGAGTCCATCATCATGTTCCTAGGAAACTCATCATCCTATGAGATTACATCAGCCTTAGTGCTTGTATGTCAATCATTCTTTCAGTATCCTCTGTCCCTCTAATTGGAGGGCTGGATAGGGAGCAGAAAATTTCTCCCAAAGCCTTCATTTAAAGAAACTGCCAGGCTAGCCATTTATTTCCCTCCAGCTATACTTCATTGGACTAGACTCCATCATGCCCTTTTTGGATACCTTTCCTCATCCTTCTATACACCCTTCCTCATCCCCTACCCCTGCTTTTTAACTTCCTTTTGTATGTTGTCTTTTCTCATTAGTAGGTAAGTTCCTTGAGGTCAGGCTGTCCTTTTCATATCTGTATCTTTTTCCTTGCACGTAGTAGGCATGTAATACATTTTTATTGACTAACATTCACTTTGACCTTGCCAACAACTCTCTAAGGTAGGTAATATTGTTTCACAGATAAGGAAACTGGGTTTCAGAGAAGTTAAGACATTTTTCTATGATACTGGAGTAATGCAGTGTCTGAGGTGGGATTTGAACCCAGATCTTCCTCATTGCATGTGTTCTACATGCTATACCACTACCACTTTCCAAAAGAAAGGGATATGAAGTATAAACTCATAGCTGCTCTTAATATTTGGCTCACCAAATTTTGACATTCTTTCATGTGTAAGCAGAATGTTTGAGCAGTAAAATGTGTTATTTTTACTTAAACAACAAAAATAAATTGAACTGAAAACAAAATCCTACATAATTGCTGGCTTGCCCTCTTGTTGCTCTCTTTTAAATGTCAGGAATATTGAAATCGTAGTTTGTCCCAACTCCACTCAATCACACATTGACTAAAGTTCTACTACCTAGTGTAAGGAAATATCTCATTTGCATTTGAAATTCATGGCATTGACTCCATGTATTTGATGTTTTGTTTGGCTCTCAGCTCAAAGTGTCTGCTCTTATCAACACCATCTGGTCCAACGAGAATTGTAGCACAGAAATGACAGAGTAAAAAGAGCCCTGAATCAGAAGGCAGAGTACTTAGGTTTGAGACTTGACTCTGCCATCATAACTCTTTGTGGTCTCGGGCAAGTCACTCGACTTCACTGGGCATCGGTTTCCTCATCTGTAAGATAAAAGTGTAGGACCTCTGGTCTCTTCCACTTTCTGTGATCCTATAGAAGTTGATTTTTCACTGTTACAGATCACAACCATTCATGCCTCCTTAGTCTGTGAAATGCATTCACGTCTTTTTCCACATTAGTGCAATATTTTAGTTGTCCACTTGTTATATCCTTCATCCTCACCACATGACCTTCCCATCTTAGCTATTCATGGCTATTTATAAGAAATTGGGGAAAAAAACAACTGAATGAAAAATTCATGTTTTCCAGTTTTAGTAGCCTATTGGATTGGATCATCATTATACATCTCCGTCTATTCTCTATCTCTGACTCTCTGTCACTCTGTCTGTGTCTGTCTCTCTCTCACTCTCCCCACCCCATTTCTGTCTCTCTGCCCCACTCCTGGCTCTGTCTGTCTCTTTCTGTCTCTCGACCAGGTGTTGTAGAATCTTCCATTTTCTAGACCCAGAACTGAAGAGAAGAGTGGGCTGGATGGTCTTTGGAAAATTGCATGACACTTTCACCTACTTGAAGTTTCTTCTTTCTTCTAATGAATACCCTTTGAACAGCATTATTTTCTCAGAGATGCTATTTGATTACACACCTCGAAACACTACAAACCCTAAAGAGTAAAAATTGAGGAAGTCGAACAATCAAAAGACAGACAGTCTATACCTATATTTAATTTTGTATGACAATAGGTTCTAGGGAGATCCTGATACATTGTTTAATTCTGACTTAGCTCATTTTATAATAAACTTTAAATCTCTTTTGTAACTGGGATGAATCTTTCTATAAGAGTAAGAAATTTAAAATTGTTTATGTCTTCCATAGAGATTTTACTTTTATTTGGATATAATTTCCAAAGCAAAAATGAAGACCCTAAATAGCACAGTTAACCTTCATGTTTTTGATATAGATCCCCTGCTTTTCTTAGAACACTTGACTAACCACTGTTGGCTTTACAGTCAGCATCCCTGCTGTCCAATCGCCATTCCCTCTTCCCCGTTGTGAGAGCAGTTAATGGTATCAGGCTCTATCCTAATAGCAGCTTTAGTATAGCTAAGGGGAGAAGAGGAACTCTCCATAGCTGCTTTTTTAACAGAAAGTTTCTCCACTAAAATCCCACTCATATGCCTTATTATTATGGAGCATTCCTAGATTATTGAAGTGCTTCACCAATAGGAGTGTAAGCTCTGGAAGTCCTATTAAGAATGCTGGATTTGGATTCAGAAAGACCTAGGTGTGAATCCTGTCTTCAGAGAGAAGGCAGTATCATTAAGGTGGTTTGGGAAAGGTTATTTGCAGAGGGTGAAATTTTAGCAGAAATTTGAAGGAAGCCAGAGAAGCCAAGGGGTAAAGATGAGGAGAGAAAGAGTTCTAGGAATGGGGAACAAGTTGTGAAAATGGACAAAATCAAGAGATGGGATATGGAGTGTAAGAAATAGCTAGGTTGCTAGTTTATTGGATTACGTAGTATTCAGAGGGGCATAAGTTGTAACAAGACCAGAAAGTTAGGAAGGGATGAAATTATGTATAGCTTTAGGAAGATACAGGAATTGATTGAAGAGGAGGATGACGTAGACATTAGGAAGATCAATTTGACACTTGAGTGGAGGATGGACTGGAGAAGGGAGAGACTTGAGGTAAGGAAACCCACCAGCAGGCTCCTACAGTAGAGTCCAAGGGTGAAGTAATGAGTGCTTGCCCCAGGGAGTGGCAGTATCAGGGGAGAGAAGTCATCATCAGCTCTTGCTTTGTTGAAGTTTATTATAGGAAGAGGTAAGAGAAAATATAATCTTTCTGTTTTTAAAGATTTTAAGCTCCCTCTCATGTTTGTGATAAAGTTGTCATAGATCTGTACCTTGTGAACTCTGTTATGTGCATTTTTATATCTGAATGTTTATACACATACATTTACATATAGGATATTGGTACCTATTAAACTGCTAAGTACTTTTACCTTAATCAACGTATATTGAAATTTATGTTAGTGGCTAAGGCAGCCTGGAAATATCAGGTCAAAATGTTGCTAGATCCCATTCACATAGGTTTTCTTTCTATCCCAAGGTGTGAAACTTCATAGACTGATTTTTGATTCTGTTATAATAAACATTATGTTGGGAAGAAATCATGCCATCAAGTCATAGTTTTCTAATATGAAATGATAAATGAAGTGTGTCCAAGTAGTTTCCAATAGCCTTTAAAAATGCCTCTGTGGAAGGGAGGTGTGGGATTGCCCCATTTGAGCTGTTCTGGGATATTCCAATCTACAGGATGTTAGCGGGGTCATGGGTTTGTTCCTAAAAAGCTGTGTAGTAATTCATGCCAGTTGAGAAATAAGAGCTAGAAATGATTGTGAGGATATGTATGACTTTTGAGGGAAAAAAACATTGTTTGATGTTCTTGTATAGTGAAATAGATTGCATAGTTTAGAGACAGGGCTAAAGGATCAAAGAAGAGGAAAAAAAATATATATTTTAAGAGAATAAATAAAGTTGATGGAGCACAGCTCCCAAGGTAATTAGAAAGTGATATTTATGCAAGTATTAAATAATACAGTAATATTCACTTTGGTCAAACATTTTTATAAATTGTTCGGTCACAGAACTATAAAAAAAGTTTGATCATTTAAATCCATTGGGAAAAGTGAGTTTAATTAATTAGGTATTAGGTTAGAAAAAATAAAAGTTTGGTGTTGACTTGTCTCAGATCATTTATAATAATCCTTTTAAAAATCATCCAGTGTCTTAAAACTTCTCATCATTGACTCTTCCCGCCTTCCTTTATCCCCACCAAAATGCTAGTTACCTTACTGACTGAACCAAATGTCCACTCAGATGTCAAGTCCTGTTTACATTATCTCCACATTACCTCTTATATCTGGCTCATTCTGTGTCTATTACTGCTGCCACCTTCATTCACGCTCCTGTTAACTCTTTCCTGAGCAATGTTAGTGTTCTAGTGAGTCCGTTCTATGTATGAGTAACAGAGTAATCTTTCAGTTGTACAGATCTCATGTCAGCCTTGACTGAACATATTCTATGCCTACCAACCTTAGTTCAGACTCCTGACCTTGCCATTCAAGACCCTTCACAATCTGAGTCTAACTTACATTTACAGTCTTTTCTTTCACTATTTTCCCTGATGTATACTCTTGCCAAACTATTCTTTTTTTTAAAATTTATTTATTTATTTTTAGTTTACCACACACGGTTCTACATAGTTTTGAGTTCCAGATTTTCTCCCCTCCCTCTCCCCTCCCTCCCCAAGACGGCATGGAATCTCATATAACTGTCATGTATAACTTTGCATTGAATTAATTTATGCACTAGTCAAGTTGTGGAGAAGAATTTTGACCAATGGAATGAATCATGAGAAAGAAGAAACAGAACCAAAAAAAAAAAAAACAACCCAAAAACAAAAACAAAAGAGAAGCAAAAAAGGCGAGCATGTAGTGTGCCTCGATCTGTATTCAAACTTCACAGTTCTTTCTCTGGATGAAGATAGCATTCTCCATCGTGAGTCCCCTGGAGTTGTCCTTGTCCCTTACATTGCTGAGAAGAGCGAAGTATGTCAAGGTTGGTCCTCACGGAATCCATATATCTGTGGTTGTGTACAATGTTCTCCTGGCTCTGCTCCGCTCACTCAGTATTATGTCGTGTAGGTTTTTCCAGGTTGTTACGAAGTCCATATCATCCCCATTTCTTATGGCACAATAGTATTCCATTACCTTCATATACCACGGCTTGTTCAGCCATTCCCCAATTGATGGGCATCCCTTTGATTTCCAATTCTTGGCTACCACAAAAAGAGCTGCTATAAATATCCTTGTACATATGGGTCCCTTTCTCTCTTGTGTGATTTCTTTGGGATACAACCCTAGAAGTGGTATTACTGGGTCAAAGGGTATGAACATATCTATAGCCCTTTGGGCATAGTTCCAAACTGCTCTCCAAAATTTGCCAAACTATTCTATTCATCGTTCCTTGTATATGACTAGTGCCTCTACTCATGCTTTTCACTGAGTGCAGCATGCCTTTTCTTTATATTTATGCTTGTTGAAATTTTACTTCTATAAGTTCCCTACTCAAACACCACCCTCCCCAAGATAAGCCTTCTCTGATGCTTATGGTCACAAGTCAACCCTCCCTCCTTTGAACTCTTTCATCACCTTTCCACCTCTTTTGTGATATTTCACATTCTTCTTAGTACTACAGTTGTTTGTGCAAGTTTCTCTTTCCTTGGTACAAGATTATAAGTTCCTGGAAGGTAAGGATATTGTCTTACTTATCATTTCCTTAGGACCTAGCATCACGCTTTACACATAGATTCTTGTTATATTGAATGGAAGTAGAATTATTTGCCCCCCAGGACAGTGAAGAGAATACCAGGGGTTGAGGAATGCTAGCAGAGTAAAATGCCTGTTTATCCATATTGTGAGTAACCAGAAAGTTCAGGTTAACAAGTTTCCTTGTTTATTGAGTAGTAGAGGAAGAAGGGAAAGGGGCATATTGTACTCTACTTTTATTATCAACAGATGACAAGTGAACACGATGATGTGGCATTTAGGATTCTGTTTTTAAAATTTTCTTTCATGGCAGAAGAGATATGACATAACTTCCCACCCTTTTTTTGATCTGTACTAGAAAGAGTGCTGAACTTGAAGTCAGAAGACTTGATTTTTGAATCCTAGTTCTACTACCATGGTCAAGGCATTTGACTTATTCTTTAGAGACATAGTCCATTCTTTTAACTTTAAACACAAAGTAGATACGATGATATAAGCAAATATTTATTTAGTGCCTACTGTGTGCCAGATACTATGTTAGGTAATGGGGAAATACTCATCAAGAACATTAAATGATTAGTACCATTTCTAATGTTAAACATTTTATTTAAGCTATTTTAATTTGGAGTTAGTCAATAAGCAGTTATTAAGCACCTACAATGTGCCATGTGTTATTCTAAGCACTGGGGATACAAAGAAAGGCCAAAGACACCCACTGCCTTCAAGAAGACGAGGAGCTCACAAACTAATGGTGGAGACAACATGCAAACAACTATGTACAAAACTGTATACAGCATAAATTGAGGATAATCAGATAATCCATGGAGTAAAGGCACTAGAATTAACCAGGACATGGAAAGGCTTCCTGTAGAAGGGCGGATTTTAGTATGGACTTAAAGGAAATCAGAGTTGGGTGATGGGAGTGTCTTCTTCAAGGAATAGCAAGGAGGACAGTGCCACTGGACTGATGAGTATATGGGAGGGGGTGTAAAATATATTAAGACTGGAAAGGTGCCTTAGGAAAGACCTACGCTTTAGGAAAATCACTTTTTCAGCTGAGTAATGGATAGATTGGAGTAGAGAGAAACTTGTGACTGGCAGATCAAAAACCAGGTTCTTCAGTAGCCTGGAGAGTCAGAAGTGAAACCCAGAAAAGAATGAAGATATCGCTAGCCAGGGAAGACCAGGGGAAGGTGATCATAGAGGCGAGAAGGGTGCAGAGTCAGAGTCAGCTTCCAGGGACACAAGTCTTCTGTGCTTCTGTGACATGGAGGAGAAAGCCTAGAAAATCACATGCAGGGCCTGGAGTGATGAATGAAGATTTTATTCTCAGGTCTTGTTTAGTTTTTGTAACTTATATTTTGTGTTGTTTTTAAAATTACATGTTCTAAGGTAAACCACACCAATATTGCAAAGGTGGGTTTTGTAAACATGAAGTTAAATAATTTCTTGAAAGGGAGGCTGGGAAAAGGTGATCACAGCTTGAAAGGCAGTATGTAATAAACATATATATGTATACATACATATGTACATACATACACATATTTCTGTTTATTGGACACACACACACACACACACACACATATATAGTTGGATAATTGGATATATATGTGTGTATATTATACACACACACACACACACACACACACACATATATGGTGAAAAAGAGAGGGGGGAGAGAGAGAGAGAAAATCGACTATTATCCAAATTTATACCCTAAATTAGTAACAAAAAGTTGTATTACAAAGATGTCAAATGACATGGCTTTGTAGCACACAGGATAGGAACCTAAACAATGTGATAAGATTTCTTGATGGTTTAGGTAATCCACTAAAGTCCAAGGCATATTAAAATAATAATTCACAATTGAATGGTGGTTTAATGAGGTATTCTAGCCCTCTTTGAAGAAGCGCCAACAGCAGAGCCTTTAACATTCACTTGAGTAAGGTTTTTAGGCTTGTAATTTACTAGAGAATTTTTTGTTAAATTTTCAAGATTGTTTAGTGTTTGTGATTCATGACCTAAAAATTTCTGGTTTGGTTGGCAGAAGGAGGTTTATTTCAAAGACACTAAACATAATTGGGGTAATCAATTTTGATATTAAATGTTAAGATTATTGCTTTGTTCTAAATCATAGAATAAAATGAAAATAAATGAATTTAGCCTGAAGTTATTCTTAAGCAACATTTTTTTGGATTAATATTTATTTTGTTCATGCAAAAAAGTCTTTGTGTGGAGTTTTGCATAATTTAATCCTACTCCGAACTTACTTTGTGTATTTTAATACAGGATCAGCTTCGTGATTAGCTGAAAGATTTAGAATGCTGTAGGCTAGAAGTTAAGCAATGAGAAATGTAAATCAATATCTCGGTTATTGTTTTCAGCAGTGTAATTTCTGATGTAATATCAAAACAATTAGCAAACTACTTACTGGTTAGATTTGAAAACTTAATTCAAAAATATCCTAAGACACACATAGGTACACACATTTCACTGGCATGGAATGTATCTGCTAGGAAAGAATATTTAGCAAATTTTGTCTGTGCTTAAGTACACCCCCCCACCCCCCCACCAATGGAAAGAAAATACTGACTGAATGTTATTCTGTGCTATAAAACTTAGGACTTAGGAAATTCAGATATGTGAATATAAGTATATTTTCCTTCACTAATTGACTAATAAGGCAAAAAACCTTTTAAAAACAATTGCCTCTGAGAAGAAAATTATTTCTCATCTCTTCTTTTTACTGCCCTAAAAAAATCAGACCCAAGAAACATATAGCTTCTGGGTGGTGCAGTGGTTAGAGCATAGGGCTTGAAGTCAGAAAGACCAAAAACATTTGAGAACTGGTGGCATATATAAAAAGGTACAAGATATGTAATTCCAGGTCTGAAGAACTCTCTTTAAACCAGGTTGGCTAGAGCTGGGTGGTTATGAAGGGAAGTATTGATGAGGTTTGGGAACCATATGTTTTTAGGGGTGCTCAAGACCCTAAAATACCAACACACCGGGTCCTGCTCAAATGAATTCGACTCAAGCCTTCTCACAGCCAAGGAAAGACTAAGTTTATTACAGATTCTCTATATTGGGTTGTCTTAAGAAATCTCACCATTTGTGAAGCTAGTTTTTACAAGCCGACCAGATTCTGATGGAATCTGAGCACCTTCGTGGAGGCAAGATGGAACTTATATACACAAAGATTGTGGGAGGGATCTAGGGTGGACCTGGGGTGATGGGAGAAGAGCTTTTGGGAGGGTCTTGAGGAGGAGTCTAAGGAGAAGCTTGATGAAACTGGGGTGAGGTCAGACTCCAAAAACCTAGGGAATGGGATTAAGGGTGGGAAGTAGTTGAAGGCTACCTGGAGATAACAGACAATGTAGGGCTAGGCTAGTTTAAGGGTAACAGATTTAGGCATAGACAATTTGATAGTATCAAGGGTGGAAATTAGCCAGACAATGGAGGGCTAGGCTAGGTTAGGAGTAAGGTAGCCTAGAGATTTGGGCCTAGCAATAATGAAAGGCTTATGGCCTCAGGCAAACACCTATCTAGTGGCAAGACTCAAGGAGAGTTCAAGGGGGCTCAGATAGTCTAAACCCCATCTGAATCATAGAATGACTTTGGGAAGGTAGGTAAGAGAGTGATTGGTAAGCATTTTAAATGCTTCAAAAGCCAAGAAGTTTTTTTTTTTTTTCTAGAGGCAAGAGGGGACTATTAAAGTTTATAAAATTAAGTAGTGACATAGTCAGACTTATGGTTTAGGTAGGTTATTTTTGCAGCTTTGTAGAGAATGGATTGCAGTGGAAACAGGAAAAACTAGAAAGATGGAAACTGATTACCAATGGCCCCTAACTAAAACCTTTAGCTGCTTTTTCTCCCTGTAATGGTCTCTTAGTTGTCAGAACCATGCCTATGATAAGATAAATAAAACATTTATTAAGCAACTTCTATGTGCTGGGCACTATGATAGGCCTTTTCTCTCCAAAAGAGAGGTCTTGCCCCCAGGACCAACCTCGTTGGAATACAAGACAGTCTACCAATTAAGTGGTTCCCATAGATATGAAGGCAATTTCCTTTTCACCAGAGGCAGTTTTTTTTTTTCCTAATTTTACTCAAGGTTAGAAAATCCTACTAACTTCTCCTTAATTCCCACCACCTTATGTATGGCCTGTTCCACAAATCTTTAGACTGTAAGCTGCAGCTTAAAATACCTATGCCTTCTAAGCCCAAAACAAGAATGGTGTTCACAAATGAGCATCATCCCTGCTATTACTCGTATCATGAGTACTTCTTTTTTCTTAGCACTAGCTTCACTACATCCTTCTCCTCATCACACTAACATAGGGTGCTCATTTTGAAATACTCCTTTTCTAAACCTGGCTGGTTCCCGACCAATTCTATTAAATTCTAAATTTCAGCTTATTTTTAAGGAGCAAGAGACGGACATCTTGGTATTTTGGAATGGAAAAATCAACCACAACAATTAATCAGGTTCCAGTTGTGTGGTGATTATAAATGTGAAAGTAATTAAGTCCCTGCCTTCAAGGACTTTACGTTTCTGAAAGTATCTTTATTGCTTTATTATTTTTCCTTCTAATTTTCTGTCACTTTACAACTGTTACTTGCCATCTCGCTGGAATGGCAAGCAATTGAAATGTTAGCATAACCTTAAATTTCCCTGACTTAGAAGAGTTTAAAGCAAAATCTCTTATGCATGTCTTCTGATACTTTGGGAAGAGAATCGTACTACTTGTTCAGTTAACTTTCGTTTTGAGTATACATTTTCCCTATACCTTTTTTCAGTGATGTTTATTATTAGGAAACAGATGTAATCACCTCCCATCAATTCTGACTGTCCATACCATTTTTTAAAATTAGTCCTGTACATAACTTACGAAAGATAGTACTGTGTTTAGTAGAAATTTACTAAGTACCAGATATATGATAAAATTTTAGTAGACCTTGAGGAGGATATCAAAGAAGCCTATGATAGGGTCCTCACCTTCTTGAAGTTTATAATGTCATTAAGGAGATGACATTCCATGTAGTAATAATAGCTAGCATTTCTATAGTTCTTTAGTGTTTGCAAAGTGCTCTTTGGATTCTTACAACAACCCTGTGATATTGCCATCATTTTCCCAATTTCACAGGTGAGGAAGCTGAGGCTAAGAAAGGTTAGATGACTTGTCCAGGGTTATAAAGCTAGCAAATGTTTGAGGCCCACTTCAAATGAAGGCCTTCTTAACTCTAAGACCAACACTCTAGCTACTATGCCAAGCTGCCCCTTACTTAAATAGTATGTTTTGAAACTGTGAAACAAATAATGTAATCAGTTAGTATTCCTGGAGAAAAGGCTAGAGAAATAAGGAAAGAAAATGTTGGGAGAACAGTGATTTGACCTAGACCTTTAAGTCAAAGTTTGATTTGCGCAGGCAGATAGGAGAGGGAATGGAATTAGAAACTCGAGCAGAAAGTTGGAAAAGTGTGAGATTTCCCATGTTTGCAGCATATTCATTTGGGGAATACATTTCCTATTGACATTTCATCTGGAAGAGAAGCTGCTTATTTCAGAAATCTTTGTAAGAAATTATGAAGGTGGTTTGACAGACTGTTACTTAAAGAAATTTTCCTCAGAGAAAGGAATGGATTCCAAAAATGCTCAGTCTTAAGTGGGAGAACCAAGACAAGAATCTTTAGCCTCCTTATCTGCTATAGGATGTGAACATCTCTCCCCACTCCCTTTTTAGGAGTGCTTCCTTTTCTACCAAGCTAAGAAAAAAATGTGATCAACCCCCATGACCATGGGAATGCTTGTAAAAACAAAGGAACAGGAGAGTAAGACTACAGAAATAAAACTGGTATTGCACCTGTTTTTGAAATATCAAAGTCACTGAAATTTTCTTTAACTTGTTTTGATTTCTCTCATCTGACCCAATCTTTAAAGATCCATCAAGCGTTTAAGTATTTCCTATAGCCAGCTTTCCAGAAAATAAGTAATAATGTTAATGATGACGATGATAGCATTTATATAGCACTTTAAGTTTTGCCAGGTACTTTACACATATCTCATCTTACCCTTCCAACAGCCCTGTTACTATTCCCACTTTATAGATGAGGAAGCTTAGGAAGGTGGAGATTAAGTGGCTTTCCCAGGATCATACAGATAGTAAGGTTCTTAGGGCAGATTTGAACTCAGTTCTTAATAACTCCAAGTCTAGTGCTCTGCCCACCTCGCCTGTCAGGTGAAAGGATTTTGTTTTTCCTAGCTGCAGAATTTGGCTTAGTACCAATTCAGTGGCTATTATCATAGTGGGGGACTGACCAGTAAATTCTGGAATAGTCTCTGGTCTTTGGTATGTTGCATCTTTTATATGCCAGTTTATTTCAAGGTGCATCTGGGGACTCATTCATTTTGACCCAATCTAGTATGAACTGTAGGGATTTTTATAACTACCAGGAGTGATGTCTAAAGGCAGCTGATTTGGGGTGTGTGACCAGTAGAATTAATTGTTTAAAATAAAGATGATTTGGGATTGGCCTGGACCTCACTGACTTGCCCTGAGATCCAAGCGCTAGAGTTGATGGCATTCTAATCACCTGATGGTGTTTTTTGGGTTATAATACTATGAAGAATGCTTAAATATGGGAAATATTTCACACATCTCTAACCTACTTCATTTTCAAAGTTTTATTTTTAGAGAGAATCATAGATTTCAGATTTAGAATTGGGAAGGACCTCAAAAACCACCTACTTTATCTCCCACATTTTACCGAGGAGGAAGGTGGGGAGGCTGGGGGACTTTGTCAAGGTCACAGAAGTGACTGAGTGAAGCCAGGGAGGCTGAGTGACTTTCTCAAGGTCACAGATGGGATCAGCAATGGGATCGGACCCCAAATCCTCTGTTCCTCCTCCCTTATGCTCTCAGTGTTAAATTTTAGCTGCAATTTTTAGCTGTCCTCCTTAACGCCACGTGAGGGGGAAGAGCCATAACCTTGAGGCAATTTCACCTCACTCACATTTGCCAAATAAGTTTTACTCAAAGCTTAGCTTCATTAGGGTAGGCATATGAGAATAAGGATATATAAGGGCATATAAGAATAAGGATTAAGGATAACACCTGGATTCCCACAAAACTTTTCCATATGGTCACCTTCGCAAGTGTATGGAAGTCAGCAGAAGAAATACTTCAAGGACATGCTTGAGGCAATGATCTGAAGCATTGTCACAGAACCATTGACATCTGGGAAGTGACAGTGGCTGACAGACCATGTTGGCCTAACAGAAACAGGAATGGCCTGGCTCCGTGGGAACAAAAATGTCACGCTGACTTTGAGGCGCCCAAGTAGAACTGCAAACAGCGGCAGCCTGTGCAAACAGTGGCTATTATCATTAACTAAAGGACAGATTGAATGTGGCAAGGACTTCAGGTCACACCTCAGCCTATTCAGCCTGTCTTGTACACCCAAGAAGTACTCTTGTCAGCAAGAGCAGATTTCAGGGAGAAGAGGTGTGGAGTATGTGCTTATTCACGTGTGTGAATGTTGCATGATGGCATTGGCAACATTTTGAAATTAAAGCTTTCTCTAGTAGGGAAGGATAATTTAGTGTCCATGTACTCGGGCATTTGTAAATATGTTGCTTTGTTTAAATGAGGCGATGTGATGTGGTCTGAAGAGCAATGAACTTGATTTCAGAGGATCTGGGTTCAAATTCTGGTTGTGCTTACTGCCTGAGTCACCTTGGGAAAGTTACTTGTTATAGGATCATAGTGCCATAGATTTACATATGAAAGGTACCCTTGAGTCCAATGTTGTAGATAAGGAAGCTCAGGCTCAAAGGTCAGCTTGTTCAGATCTGATATTTACTGGTACATATCCACTACATTACCCTATCCAACTTTCTTCTTTCAAATCATGAAGGGTTGGGCTACATGATGATGTCTAAAGCTCTCTCCTCCAAATTAATGATCTCGTGTAGTAATATAATCACTGATAGTTGGAACATGTGGTAGGACAACTCCCTAGTTCTTAATGCTGCCTCTTGTCTTTCTCAACCCATCAGAGGCAGTGGAACAGTGCAAGGAGCAGGGATCTTAGAGTCAGAGCATCCTGGTTGGAATCTCAGTTCTGCCACCTACTACTAATATGATTTTGAGTGGCAAGTTACTTAAAAGTCACAGTGCTTCCTCAGTTTTCTCTTCTGTAAAATGAGAAGTTTGGACTAAATGATCTCTGTTTACATGTAATTACCCCCCCAGTGCACCCCCTCCAAGTAAGATCTTTGGGATCAGAGACTGTTTTAAATTTTACCTTTATATCCGCAGTACAATGCTTGCGAAGGTTGGTTTTTTAAAATAATTTGTAATTATGTAGGTACTTAAAATCCTAATTGAGTTGAATGAAGATTCTAGCATGTTTTATGCAATGATCTTTGTAAGCAATGCATTTAAGTAATTTAGGGGGTCTCATTGTGTTCTTGATTTATCCACTCATAGTGGAAAATTTTAGCAAGTTATAACTTGCTAGTTTAGCAGTTATTGACAATTATATCCCAAGTACATATTTCTGCCATTTTTTAAGAATTTGTTTTCTGAAAATAAATGTAATTTGAAAATGAAATGCCAGAAGGATAGAGTGAAGGTTCTATATGCCTGCTCTCCAGATTTCATCTATGTTGAATCAAGACAAGATAACACTATTATTATGTCTCTATTCCATCCCTCCCCCACCACTGCCAAACTTAGCTAGAATTCCATTTTATGATATGGGCCCATGATGCACAGATGCTTTTAGAAAAGAATAAAAACATATAGTCAAGAATTTCTTTAAAATTATAATAAAGAGTAATATGTGGAATCCACTTACAACAATTTGTATGTCCAATACCATTCAATTTTATTCAGCACACAGTAAATACTTGCTAAGTGTAAGGTGACAGTGTTGTGGATTTGGTGGAAAATAAGGGAAAAAAACAACACAAGCCTCTGCCTTCAGGGAGATCACATTTTACTTGGAGTGAGGGAATAGTGTGTAAAGAAATAAGTAAAGTATAAGATAATTTGAGGTGGGAGAGATCACTAACAACTGGGTAGTCCATAAAAGCTTTAAGGAGAAGCACTGAGCCCTGAACTCAGGCAGATTCAGAGAGGTACAGATGAGAAATATTTCATTAGATATTGTAGAAAACTGTCATTGCAAGTAGCTGGAGATAGAGAATGGAGTATTAGTTTGAGGGAAGAAGCAATTCAAATATTTAGTTTACAAAAGAGAGTAGTAGACAGAAATATTGTTGAAAAGGGCAATTGGAACCATATTGGAAGGGCTTTAATGCCTTAATGCTAGGCTGGGAAGCTTCCATTGAAAGTTTGTGAGTGATATTGTCTGATCTATGTTCTATATTATTTTGACTTCATCATAGTGTATAAAATGTGGAATGGTGGGATATAGGAACATCAATTAGAAGGATATTAATGTTGTCTAAAAAAGTATCAATAAATCCCTGAGCTAGGGTTTTATCCATGTGAGTAGAGAGGGAAACATGGAGGGACACTCAAGAGGTTTCACCATTGATTGGATGTTAAGAGAGAAGAATCTAAGAGAAGTCATAAATTACAAACTTGTGTTCATTGATCAGCAGGATTGTAATTCCTTCAACAAGAAGAAGGAAGTTTATTTGTTTTTATGAGGAGCTTGTTTAGAGGGGAAGATAATAAATATCTTCTCTTTTGGAAATTTTGAGTTTAAAGTGGCTATGGGACATCCCAGTGGATTTAACTATTAAGCCTTTGTTGACTGAAAAGTGAAATTCTGGTAGATTTAGAAGTTATCTGCATAGGGAAGATAATGAAATCTTGAAAGTAGCTGAGAAAATGTAGAGAGAGGGAAGAACAGGGGCCCAAGGACAAGAGGCCTGGGGCACAATTAAACTAAGATGTGCAGGAGATGGACGATGATTGAACAAAAGGGATGAAGAAATGATCAGATTGGTAGAAGTAGAAGTGGGAGAGTAGTATCAAGGAAGGCAAGGGAGGAGAGGCTATCCAATAGAAAGTTATGAGCAACAGTGTCAAAAGCTACAGTGAGATCAAAAACTGAGGGGAGGGTCTTCAGGTGCAGCAGTTAGGTTATTTACTTATCTTAGAGAGAGTGATTTCAACAGAGTGGCAGAAGCCTAACTATAAATTGTTACTGTTATATTTGATTATCTGATCCAAGTTCATAAGTTTTAGTTTAATTCTGCAAATCTGTTAGGGCCTATTTGCAAGTCATTTAGCATATTATGCACTGGGGATATAAAAGTAAAAAAAAAAATGCACAGCCCCTAATCTGATGGAGTTTTAAAATGTACTTGGTAAGTACAGGGAGCAGGGTGTGATGTTAGAAAAATACAGCATAATATGAGGTAGGATGTGGTAGGAGAAGGACCCAAATGAAAGAGATGATGTGGAAAGAATGCTGAATTTGGTATCACAGAACCCGAGTTCTGATCCTGACTATTCCACTTAGAACTTTTCCAAAGTCATTTAACTCCCCTGGGCCTCAGTTTCCTGATATGTAAAATGATGAGAGGTCTCTTCCAGCTCTAGAGCTATGATACCATAATCTTAAGTGTTAATCAATGTAACAAAAGCCCCCCCCCCCCCCCAATAAAGCCAGCTTAACTGGTATCTTGTGTCTGATAACAAGTCTTATTATTAATGTAGAACCAAACTACTTAGAACCACTTTTTCTTCTTTGCATTAGTCTCTTCACATAACTTGATTATAAGTAAGTAGAGCTAAAAAGTGTTCATCTGTCTTCTTTAAGAACAACTAACTCAGCAGTCTTCCACAGAAATTTGGCTGTGATGCTTCATCAAGGCATGGAGGTAACCTTGGATTCTTGAAGGCGCTGTCAGGAGAGGACATCCTCTGTCACATCCTACAAAGCCAGATGTCAAATTTGTTTTTTCATTCAACACTTAATATCATTCATTTCACATTTTCTGGAGATTTCTTTTTATACAAATCACTGTCTTTTCTCTCCCTCTCCCCCCAACCCCAGCCCAGTTTTAGGTGATTAATCTCTTTTCCTGTATTATCTGGGAGAGTTATTTAGATTTCAAATGGTCAGTTTCCATCACATGTCTAACTCTTTCTAATCCTGATTGCTTATTATATTGCATGTATATTTAGTGAAAGTCATTTGTCTTTACAATATTATTGATATGGTATAAATTGTTCTTCTGGTTCTGATGACTTCTTTGTGTTATTCAGTCATTTCAGTTATGTTCAATTTTTCATGACCCCATTTGGGGTTTTCTTGGCAAAGATACTGGAGTGGTTTGCCATTTCCTTTTCCAACTCATTTTATAGATGGGGAACTGAAGCAAATAGGGTTACATGACCTGCCCAGGGTCACACAGCTAGTAAATATCTGAAAGCAGATTTGAACTCAGGTCTTCCAGGCTCCAGGCCTGGCACTCTATCCACTGTGCAATGTAGCTGCTTGACTTTACTTTGCATCAATTTATACAAGTTTTCCCAGGTTTCTCTGAAACCATCTCCTTTTTTGTTTTAGTACAGTAGTATTTAATCACATTCATATGTCATAATTTTTCAGTCATTCCCCAAATGATGAGAATGGCCCTCAGTTTCTAATTCTTGACCACCATTAAAAAACATAAACATATTATCTTTACTAAAGCAGTCGAATGAGAGGATATAGAAAAAAGAACAAAGCATAAGACTCCCTTTTCTTCAGACCAGCAAATTCCATGGTGCTACTGTAAAGGCCCCTCACCAGAGAATATTGAAAATGCAGATAGAAGTCATTCTCTCTTAGCTGTCATTGAAAAATCATAAAAGTACTTTGGATTATACTTCTTTAAGGCAGTATCAATTAAGGTAGTAAAACCTGTTTTGTGCTAAATCCTACTGTCAAATTTTCCTATACATTGTCCAGTGTTGCCCAGATTACTTGAAATTACTTTCTAGTGGTGATTTTCCATTCTTTGGCATTTGTAGAATCTTCAGCATTTTCAAATTTGTAGAATTCTTTGGTATCTAGCATTTTGGAAGAGGGAGAACCTCAGTCTAAGTTCTTTCTATCTTCCAGCTTCCATATCTTGGAATGATTGGAATACTGAGGATTCCCAACGATGAGAAGGCATGGGAGTTTCTTGGCAGGTTATTAGCTGTTTAGGAAATGGAATAATGTTTACAAATGTGGCACTGTTTGAGCTGTGATCAGACCTTATACCCTAACAATAGAAAGCCATATGATATTTCCGGCTTGCCATTTCCACTGTCATTCATACAGTAATAGGAGTTAACAGTTTGAAGCTTTAGTTCTTAGCAACCATTTATTGTCCTCTTTGAATATTTTGCCTTAGGGCTGACAGTGTATTGTGGATTCCAAAATTGGTTTATTGTAGTTTGGCATCATTCATGTTACTTGTATTTAGAGAAAACAAAAGACTTAAGTTATACAGGGATTTTATTTACCATTGTAAACAACTTCAGTTAAACTAAAGTTGAGGTATGCCGTCAATCAGTGAAAATTCAGTGCAACAAACTTTTGGTAATAATCTTCCACATGAAAGCACTTGTGCTTTGCATGGGGAGGTGGGGAGTGGGGGGTGGTACACAATCAAAAGCAAGAAACAGTTTCTACCCATAAGAAACATCTGTTTTTGTGGTAGATGGAACCGTACGCAGAAATGTATAGATAAT
The DNA here is from genome assembly GCF_011100635.1 of Trichosurus vulpecula. Taxonomy (NCBI): domain Eukaryota; kingdom Metazoa; phylum Chordata; class Mammalia; order Diprotodontia; family Phalangeridae; genus Trichosurus; species Trichosurus vulpecula. Next base: position 297,497,962 of record NC_050576.1, on the reverse strand, counting down.
AATTTGAGAAGTGTGCTAACAATTGCGAGTTATCAGGAAAGGCTTCACGTAGAGGGGTAAAGCTAAACCCCTGAAAGAAGCAGAGGATTTTAAGAGGCAGGGGAAGAATATGTTTTCGACATGAGGGACAAGCGGCATGCTTGTGTGAAAGCAAAAGAGATGAAGCTGTCTCTAGTTCAGGGAATAGCTCGCAGGCTGGCTCAGTTGGAATATAGAATGACTGCAGGGGAGTAATGGGAAATAAAGCTGGAAAGTTTGGTTGCGACCTGATTATTGACAGTTTAAATGCTCGACTTTGGAGCTGGTGTTTTGCCCTACATGCTGGAGAGTATCATGGATCATTTTTATGGAGGGGAACATCATTATAAGATTTGAAAAGTTTCCTTTGCCATCACTTAGTAACCATTCTAGTTTTTGATGCCTGCAATTTAAATAGTAACATGAGAAATGCATTTCAAATTTCTTAGCATTGGAATACTGACTTCCCATAGCTTCAAGTTTGAGCTTTTCCCCCAATAATGCCTATAGGTTATATGGATGGAATTGACATTGGTTAGTGGCTAGGAATTAAAAACAAACACCATTAATTGTCTTTAAGAGGTCATTTGTATATGAAACAATACCTACTGGGTTTTAAATATTTTGAATGAACTTTAACTACATCGGACAGCTTCCTACATCAAATGCCCCTTGCAGGCATGAGCTTTCACTTGAACAAGTCTAAAGTTTGATTATAAGAGAGGTTTGTGAAAAATGTAACCATAGTCAAAAGTTGTCAACGATTAACTTTCATTAATTTTAAAAGAAGCTGTTCCCACTTTTAGTGAACTAAACATATCAATACTTACATGCTTTGATGGATCTGTGCTCCCTTTGATGTGTACCACCCACACTTATTCTCTCCATCCCTTTTCTTCTGTGATTCCTGGCACTGTTCTTACAGATTCTCTGAAGAGGCAGAGAGGTGGCATAGCAGATAGATCACTAGACCTGCAGTCAGGAAGACCCAAATTCAAATGCATCTCTTACCACTTGTATTTACAACTTACTACACTGTGTGATGACAGGCAAGTCATTTAACCTTTCTGCCTTGGTTTCTTCTTTTAGAAAATGCCAATAATAATAGCACCTTCTTCCTAGGGTTGTTGTGAAGATAAATTGAGGTAATATTTAGAAAGCATTTTGCAAACCTTAAAATGCTATATAAATGCTAGCTGTTATTTTTATTATTATCCAGCACGTTGGAGGTCTTGTTAATTAGTTAAAAGGTAGTAACAGTGATGAGTAAGTAGTTGACTCTCTGATGCCAGCAAATCCCAATGTACTGACTAAAAGAGAGACATTCAAAACACAGGGAATACCTAGCAGTATCATTTTAAAATTTCTCCAACAGTATACTTCTTTCTGTAAGACCTCAGAAGCACTGTTTTTACTCCAGACTCCCCCTTGCTTTACCTGAAACCTGTGTGACAGTTCTTATACACTGAAGAGTAATTGAAAGGGAGAAAAAGGCTCGTGTGGCTAGTGATGAGGGACCTGCCAAGTCAGCACAGCTCTATTGTCAAATTAAAATAGAAGACACTACCAGCTCATTTATGAGGAAAAGCCTCTGAACAGGCTACACACAAGGAGTGGTGAAAGGGAGAAGGACAAGATGCCAGGGATGCGATGCCAGGCTAAGCAGTCATAGAGCACATGGGATTCCGGAAGCAAAGCAGAAGACAGTGCCATTTCGGGGACAAGCAGAGTTTTGCTCAATCATGCGCGAAGTTTGTAGTTCTCTTTGGGTAGTGCACATCTGACATATAGTAGTTCAGAGATCATTTTAAAAAGCTAAGTGATAAGAAATTACACAAAGGGGAATAGAATATTATTTTTGAGTTGGAAGGAATCCCAGGTTTTCTCTAGTCTAACTCATACCTGAATGGAATCACTGCTGTAAGATACTGAATAGAAGTGTGTTTGATTCTCCCAACTCTTCCTGCCTTCCCTCCTTAACCACCTGGTGTTTAACTACCTTGTGTTTGTTTTGTATTTATTCAATATGCACCTGTTTGATCCCAGATAGAATGGAAGACCTTTGACAGTAGGAATTGTCCCTTTCCCCTTTCTCTTTCTATGTCCTTGTCCCAATCTGTTCTGCCCTGTCTTTGTATTTGAAATATCTGCTGGTAATGTCTCTTCCCAATTGAATCACCAGAGGCAATGCCTGGAATGAGCTGTACACTCCCTGAGACTGAACCTTTTCATCATCCTTTCTGCTGTACTACTATACATGTAAGTAACCACCACCACTACTACCACCCACTCCCATTCATTCTACCATTGCTTCTGGAAAAGGGGATGTCAATGGATTGCCAAATTGGTCCACTTACCACGTTTGTGATATTCCATACCCGAACTCCCTTTCTTTGCCACTATTCCATTATTCATCTTGTTTCTGGCCCTTTTCCCTCCCCATTAGAATGTTAGTGCCTTGAAGATAGGGACTGTCTCATTTTTGAATTTGTATCTCTAGCTGTTGGCGCTGAATAAACACTTTTCACTTACTCACCTAACAGGATGCCTGCCATTTATTAGCCAGTACTTAATAAGTAGTTGTTGATTGAATAACTGATTCTTCTTCATTATGAGATTGTCTTTCTTTCCCAGAAAAAGGAAGAGCAAAGATTTGTCAATCCTGACTGTCATATGTGAAATAAATATAATCCATTTATTCCTTCCTCTTCTCATCTTTATTACTGTCATTTATCACCCTATAGATGGCTTTTCCAAATCTTTCAATCCATCACCAAACATTCTTTAAGCTCGAAGAATTGAGTTTCCTAAATATGATCAGTCTTAACAGTTTCTTTTGATTGACCTAACTCATTGTCCTTCTAAGCACTTATCTATGATACATGTGTTGATGGATACATTTTAAAGGCTTCGTGTTTACCAGCACGTCATATTCTGGGCAGTGTATTTTTCATCCACTTCATTTTTTTTTGGTGCAGATGGTTAGCAAGATAAATCTTTCTTTTTTTACATTGCTGTGAATTTCCCTGAGGAGACTTGGAACTACATGTAAAACAGTTTAAAATATTGTCCACAATCAAAATATCAACTCTTACTATAACCCAAGTATCAATGTTTTAATTTTTTTAGTAAGTTAATGTTGAGATTTTTTGAGATGCTGTGGAGAAGGGTGTCAGACTCTGCCAACTACCAACCTTTGGGGCCTGAAGCATGTAAAATGTAATTGGGAAATGTTTAACACATTAAATAAAAATACAGTAGAACATAGATAATGTCAATTAGTGTTTTGCTAAGTTGGTATGCTGCTGGAAGGGATCTATTTTTATTTGAGTCGACACTACTGCTGTAGAGTGACCCTTGGGTATATGAATCTTGCCCTGTATTTTCATCCTGCACACCTTCTCTTTTTCAAGCTCTTTCCTTTCCCTATATATCCAACTAAATTGAGCCATAATTTTATTACCAGAACCCTGACTTTCCGTGTGTGTGTGTGTGTGTATGTGTGTGTGTGTGTGTGTGTGTGTGTGTATATATATATATACACACATATATACCATTTTAAAAAGGACTTATCCTCAAATAGTTTTTTTCTGTTTAATACATGTCTTTGTGAATGATAGCAAAAATTGTGCACATCACCGACTTTATGTTCACCTGTTATGAGATAGATGCATATCATATATATGCATATATACATATATTATAATAATGCATTTTAAGCCATTGAAATAACAGAAAAAAATTCTAAGACTTAAAATACATACATATAAATATATATAGCAATTTTGCTGCATTTCAGAATAATTGACATTAATTTGAATAATGCATAGTGTTTTTTTTTAACTTTAAGAAAATTACAGCATAATTAAACATGGCAGGTTTCGCCTGTTTTCTGTTTCTCATTGCTAATTAACTGTTGGAATTTCAGAGAGAAACTGACTAACAGATGTTGGAAATAATAAGGATTTTTAATATTTTGAGGTACTGATGTAAAAGGAATAAAGTAAATGATAAAGTCAAATTATAATTCCCATTCTTTCTTTGTTTTCTTCTTTCTTCTCACATGGAAAAACCCTGCTTTAAGAAGTGCCGTTAGAATAGAAAGTTAAACCTCCTGTTAATCCAAATTCAAGAAAATGGGATTTATGATGTGTGTGTTTTTTGGAGATGATGAGGTTAAGGATGAGAGCAATCCACTGGGGCCTAAGCAGTCTGCCTTTCTGCTGCCCACCTCCCCTCTTTACAGGAGAATTTCAGGAACCTTGCCACCTGACACCCTGCTCCCCATTTGGGGAAATTAATGCACTCAGCTTTAGGACTCTGCCTCTCAGGAATGGATGTTGAGTTTGTCAGTCTTTCCCTTGGACCTTTACATATACCCAGCAAGCCTAAGACTTTGCTTCATCCTATTTAGTCAGCATGGGCATCTTGCTATCTGCTCTCCTCTCACACTTCCTGCTCTCAACAACAATCATCAAATCACCTGCCTTTCTACAAAAAATAATCAAATTTATTTTGTTTAGCCATTCCTACATGGCCATCTACAGCTCTGTGACTCTCTTCACAATCCCTCTGACTTCCCATGTCCAAACTGTTCTCCTTGGACACTATTCCCTGAAACATGTTGTATTCTCTCACTAAAATGTAAATTCTTGAGGGCAGTTCCTTTTGTATTTGTAGGGGCTTAATAAAGCTTTAGTGACTGAACTAAACAAAGTGTGCAAGGGCAGCAACCTATAGGGCAGACATTTCTCAGATACTCTTTGGTGGCAGTTTTTGGTTCATGCTTTAATGCTTTCTTTGTATTTTCATTTACATGTGATATTATTTAATTTTGCTCCAAGACAGAGACTGGCTCTTTTTCCTACTCACCAGCAGTTCTAGGTCCTTCAGGCCACATTTCTTGGCATTAGGTATAGAGGTTGAGATTCCTGCAGAGCAGCCCTCACAAGATATAAACTCTTCTGTTTTTTTAGGGGGGGTTGTGTGCCATTAAAACAGAGCCACAAAAATGAAGTGGCTTCAAAAGCACAGTGATGTTGCTAACTAAGCGTAGGCAGACTCGAAACCCCTTTGAACAGTGTTAGTCCTGTTGCTTTATTTAAGCTTACTCACTAATCCTTCTGCACAAGTGTTTAATTTAGAGAGCTACTGCTGAATCATGTATTTCTAAGGAGAGCCAGTATATTTTACTAGGAAGGGGGACCAGTCAAAGGATATGGACTTGATTCGTAATTCCCCTACTTGGTTATGCATGATGCTGATATACTGTGGGCAGCTCATCTCATCTCATCTTATTTTGTCTGGTCTTCAGTTGGACTAGAGGTTGGACTAGAAGATGTGTAAAGGTGCTTCCAATTCTAAATCTGATGATTCCATGTATAGACGTGTCCCCTTTTCACCTCAATTTTTTTTATTTTAAACTCTTAGGGAGCAGAGGCTCATCATTACATCATATCTAAATATTGATATAGGTGTCTATTAATTATTTTTGTTTGATAGTGAGAATAATAACTGTGTCTTTCAGTACAGAGTGTATGCTGTTTGTATTAGAAAGAAAATAAGATTACCGGATGAAGTGCTATTAAATGAGTAGATAATATATTAAGTACTTATTATGTACTAATATTACTATTATTAGTACTTATTATGTATTCCCAAGTTTTGAGAATGCAGTATACAAAGCAAGAGAGACACTTCCTATACTCAAAAAGCTTATGCTTTAATGGGGGAAAACGTGAAAGGGAGCAGGAAGGGGGCAGGGTACCTGTAAAGGGGTACGGCTCCTGGGGAGGAAGAAAAAAAGCCAGAGGGTCAGATGGAGCCAGGAGTATAATGAACTTCGGTGGTCTGAACACCTCTTGAAGTGGTGGTGTAGGCCATGAACTCAGCATTCGGGAGGAAAGGGCCACAGGGTATTAATAATCATTGGTTTAATAAGACATACATTTATATTTAAGTAACCAATGACTTAATAACCATTTACACTTATTAAAATAGTCTCATACTTCTTTTTAATGATAAAATGCTAAATTAGGCAATGTTAAAATGCAGGAATGTGATGGCTTTTATTGTTAGGTTTTAAGACCTGAGTATGAAGCAGCTTCTTAGTTCCAGAACTGAAGAGGTGTAAGGGTCAGAGTAAGTACATATTTTCTATTTCACATTGGGGTACTCAATGATAGCACAAACTTACCTTGTTGAGTATTGTTTTTCATCTTTAAATATCAGTCCAGTGCATCAGTTCATCCAAATATTGCTTTGTTAGCCAAACTGCCTGTCCTTCTTGGTCCCTCTCTTGGGATCTCTATTTGTAAAGAGACTATCCAGTCTAATAAAGCATAATGTTATAGGTGGAGGTCCCTGAGGGATGTATGTCATACTCCCAAGACCTGTCTAGAGAAGAGGGTAGAACATTTATGTATTTGGCTATTTCTTATTTTTTTTTTACTTTTTTATACATTTTTTTTGGAGGGGGGAAGGCAGGACAATTGGGGTTAAGTGACTTGCCCAAGGTCACACAACTAGTGTGTCAAGTGTCTGTGATCAGATTTGAACTCAGGTCTTCCTGACTCCAGGGCTGGTGCTGTACTCACTGCGCCACCTAGCAGCCCCTTGGCTATTTCTTTAAAGAAGGAGGTACATGCATGATTTTTATGATACTCATCTCGAAAACATTTCAGAAAGGATAATTGGGGACACGTAAAGAGTTTATCCAAAATCATTTAAGACAGCTGTAAACAGTTAAAAGTTTTCCCCAAAAAGTACTCTTCAATTCATCAAATACTAATGAAACACCTTAGATTCTGCGGGCTGGAAGTGGAGAGGAAGGAGCAAGGTGTCTGATAAGTCCTGGGGCAACTAGTGAAAGGAGAAATAGAAACAAAGGTGGAGAAATTGAGTGAGGACATGAAGGAAGTTATGCAAGCAAGCATTCCTGTATGGGATTTATGACCATGCCAGCTCTTCAGAACAGACTCCCTTATCCTTCCTTGAGCAGCTTTCCATGAGATCCAAGTCTTTTCACTTAGTGCAGGACATAGGTAATGACAACTGCTGTGGCTCTCAGACACAGCCTTGACCAAAGCCAAGCTTGGATCCCAGTATACAACTGAGCACTGCATCAGAATCCATCAAAACTATGAATGGCAATGAGTGAGAGCAAGAGACATCCCCAAATGACCCAAGTTCTTTAGAATGCTAATTTATTGTTATACAGTGAGAGCATAAAAATGTTCTTTGTTCCCTGCAGGACAGAGTGGGCTTCCAGTTTGAAAAGTCCAGAGGTGAAATGGACTTCCACGATAAGGAGGTTTCTGTGGTGTGGGAGAGAATGGAATGGAGCCTCAGGGCCTCCTCTTGCTGCGTTAAAATAAAAAATCAGTGTTCTAAAGCAGAGATTCCTAGAGTTTTTCCACTTCCCTTTCACATTTGGACAGTGTTTATTGGTGTTGTGTGGCATGACGGCATGCACAGTGCAGAGTGCACGTGAAGACTGCAGTGAAGTCATGCGATGTAACACAGGCAAGCACTGCCAGAAACACCTCGAATTCATTACGTGTTTGATTTTTAATTAATTTTTGGTCTTTGCACATTCAGAAACCTTTTATTGTTGCCAAATTTTTTGCGACCCCATGTGGGGTTGTGACCTATAGTTTAAGAAGCTCTGTTCTAAAGGACCCACATATACAAATATATTTATAGCAGCTCTATTTGTGGTGGCAAAGAATCAGACATTGAAGGGATGCCCCATCAGTTGGGGAATGGCTGAACAAGTTGTGGTATGTGGATGTGATGGAATACTATTGTGCTATAAGAAAAGATGAGCAGACATATTCCAGAAAAACCTGGAAAGACTTACATGAACATCATGTAAGATCTGAATGAAGTGAGCAGCACGAGGAGAACATTGTACACGGTAACAGCAACATGGTGAGATCATCAGCTTCGATAGACTTAGCTCTTCTCAGCAATACAGTGATCTAAGAGAGTTTCAAAAGACTCAAGATGGAAAATGCTATCCGCATCCAGAGAAAGAACTATGGATTCTGAATGCAGATTAGAAAACACTGTTTTCTCTTTTTTTGTGGTTTTTTCCGTTCTGATTCTTCTTTCACAACACGACTGATGTGGAAATGTTTTATATTATTGTACATGTATAGCCTTAAAAAATAATCAGTGTTCTAAAAGCTGGTTTGTCCCAGAACCTTCGTAATAAGAAAAGTGACCTAATGCCCTGACTACCCAAGTCTCATTCCTCTTGCCCCTCCACATCTGATTCTCCACTTTCCCTACCATGCCTCAGAAGCCTTCTCTTGAGCTTTGAAGTAAGCACTGCCCTTGTAAACCCTTCTGATTGCTGGGTTTTCCTAGAACCTCCATTTCAAGGGAATCACCCAGGCCATCCATATCTTTCTTTCTCTCCAGGCTCCATTCCTGACAGCATTTTCTTTATGCCTCATTAGGTGCCCCAGTCCCCCTTTCATCTTCCTCTATCTTCTTCCATTAGAATATAAGGCTTCTTGGTGTCTGAGACTCTGTTTCTTCCTGCTTGAATTTGTATTCCCATCACTAAGCATAGTGTCTAGCACATAGTAAGTGCCTAATAAATGCTTATTGCTTTGAGTTGACTATAAAAAAAATAGTGTGCTAAGGCCAGGGTAAAATATTCTCATAGAGCTCATAGTCTGGTGAAAGGGGAGCGGGCCGGTAGGGAGGGGCATGATACAAAAACATGAGCATGCATAGGAATTATAAGCAGAGAGCTATGTGCAATTTGAGGTATGTAGGCACATCTATTACTGACAACTAGAAGACCAAATAAGATTTCTTCACAGAGGCAGCTTTTGAGTTGGGCTTCAGTAGGAATTTTTGTATGTGTGTGTGTGTGTGTGTGTGTGTGTGTGTGTGTGTGTGTTAGATGTTGGGCATACAGCATTCCAGAGAGAAGGATCAGCGTGGGCAAAGACATGAAAACATAGAAGTGAGGAAGTGCAATTTTTGCAGTGTAGAGTACTCAGAGGCAATAGAGTGAGAGAGAATGTTACAGAATCATCAGTCAGAAGCACTTTTGACAATAAAGGGCATACAGAAGTCTCACTATGTGAAATCTTATAATTAGAACACTGACCTGTCAGTGACAGTATTTCTAAAAGTCATAAAACAAAATACTGTAAGGAAAACATTTAGAAGCCTGTTTCTCAGAGAAGTAACATCTGGTTCAAGAGAAATAGTAGATTCAAGGTTCAAGACAGAGAAAAATTCTGATTGACAGCTTGAGTAGGCCTTTTGGAAAAGCATACTTCCGTCATAGATGGAAGGGTACAGTTTTGTTAGAGCAAAAGACAGTCAAGAAACTGTGAATCCATTAGACAGAATCTACCAAAAGAAACACAGATGAAAGCAGAATGAACGAGTGAAATGAAAGAGAGAATGAAAAATCATTTTTAAGTGCAAACTGCGCTAAGTGCTGGGATACAAGTAGAAGAAACAAAATCAAAACCAACAACCTAGATAGTCTCTGCTCTTACTTTAGGAGTACACACTTTAATTGGCAGAAACAAAACCTATAAAAAAGTTTAATCATAGGGAAAATGGAAGGATCCCGAAGTCCTAAGGGTTCAGCATCAGGGCAGTAGCAAGTACCAGCTTCCCTGCTCCAGCAGCTTAGATGACAGAATTGGCCAGGGGTCTGGAAAGCGTAGTCTCAAAGGCAGATGGTAAAGTCTAGTGGTTTTATAGATCACTGAAAGATTTGTAGTTGGTGACTCCCAATTCATCTGAGTGGCCATATCATCCAGTACCGTTGTTGTTCTTCTTGCCCAGCCATGCTGTGGAGGCTGGGGAACCTGTCTAGAAGCAGGGTGATGGGAAAAACAGGGCAAAATGGCTCCAGATAGGTATTTCTCACCTTGTCCCTGTGGGGTCTGTGTAAGTGGGTTCTTTGGTAGGGGGAAACTGAAGGAAAGGCAAAAAGATACCTCTGTAGGTAGTTCTTCTTTTTTGGGTCCAGATAGGATCTGGGTAGCCTTATATCCTTAGACAAAGGGAAGGCAAAAGTGTCCCTAATTGTGATTCTACCTTCTGGGCCAGCCTGTTGGAGTCTTTGCATAAAAACCTTCTACATATCTCTATATCAGTATCTTCAAGAGAAGTTAGTGGGAAAAAGAGTTGGCAGAATTGGACTCTTGTCCAAATATGACAATATATCCAATATAACATATAGGCAATTTAAAAGGAGGACAGTGTCCTGTCACCTTTGACTATATTAGCCAAGCTGTGGGTGGGAATCAGATTATTCTTGCCCCCTCCCCCAGCAGTTATGAATAAAGGAATGCTGTATGGGATTTCCAATTTTAAAAACAAATATTTATATCCATAATAAAAAGATACCAGCAATCAGTTTTTTAGAATCCTTCACCCTGGTCTTGGTGCTCCAAAGAAAGATTCTGATGGAAGAGTACAAAAAGCTTGCTAATCAATCAGGAGGACTAGGTAAAGAGTTCTGAAGGCTTTGTCATCTGAGGGGACTCACGTTATAGTGGGTAGCACACTAGAGTTGAGGTCAGAAAAACCTGGGTTCAGATATCCTCTAAAACACTGGCTGTGTGACCCTGGGCATGTAATTTCCTTCCTTCTTTAAAATGAGACAGTTGGATTCGATGGCGCTTAAAACTCCATACAATGCTATGAAGACTTCTGCAAAAAAACTAGAACCAGAATGTAAAAGAGATTTTTGCAAAAATTAGAAAATACCAGTTGGGCTAAAAGTCTTTTAATGGGTGAAGTAGTTAGCGATGGTACATAAATGGTTATAAAATAATGACAAAAAGATTAGTAAACAGAAATTATTGAGACTATCTCAGGGTAGTCAATAGTTAGAGATATTCTGATTATATGATAAATCTGGAAGGGGTTCACATTTTATTGTTAAGTAGCCAAGAGTCTCACATATGGAAAGTCTAGAGAAGAATCTTCTTGCTTGAATTAAAACAAATAACCTATAAAACTTATCAACTGCAATCTGTGAAAAATTTCCCTTTCACATATGGATAAACTTTTCATGCAAATCATATACTTCTACGTATGAGGACTTAGGGGGTTCCCTATTCACAAACCGGTTGTATTTCAATGCATGTTTTTCTACTATGATCCTCATATGTGCAGCCTTGCAACTTCTAGAACAAGGAATATCATCTCCATTTTTACATTCATGGACTTCTGGAAAGGTGTCTGGGTCAGAGGTGAATGGTGCCATTTTATTAAATGCATTACACACACACACACACACACGTAGAGTAAATGTAGTGTATGCTGACATCATCCCTGACATAAATGTTGGATATAGAAGTGAAGTAAAGCTGCTTGTCGGAATTCTGCCAAATCAGCATCCAAAGAGGAGTTCACCAAAGGGATAACATGTTCCTTGAAACTTTTCACAGCTGCTTTGGATGTGGTATTCCAGTATCTTGACTGGGGGAAAAATGGGATTGTTATTGGTGGTAAATAGCTCTCAATTTGCTTTTTGCATAGTGCAGTCTCATTCACAAGTGCTCTCTTGGAATTCTGAAAAACCCAGAGCAAAAGTGGGGGCTATGAAAGTTGATTTGCTTTAAGATGAATCATTTTAAAGGAAAATGAATTGAAAGGGACCACCACTGATCATTGTTCATTCCCCTTCCTTGGAGGGCAGAACCAGATGGGAAATGACGTCAATAAAATATATAATGTAGTGGAAGGAGCATCAGATTTAGGGTTAGGAGAACCTTAATTCAAATTTCCCCTCTACCCTCTGCTAAGTAATGACTGTGGGTTAGTTATTTCACTTCTCTGAGTGTTTTTTTTTCCCTCATCAGAGGCAAGTATGTGCCTCAGTGGATAGATCCTGGAGTCTGAAAGCAAGGAGGAGAGCATCTGGAACACCTGAGTTCAAATTGGACCTCTGACATTTACTAGCCCTGTTGTTGTGGGTTGGGGTGCTGGGAATCCCAAAATGTAAAGTACACGGTGGGTGTGCCTGGAAAGAATTGAGCCATTCAAGCCTTCTTTCAGTCAAAGTATCGAAGTTTATTATAACACAGGTTTCCTAGTGAACCTGAAGTATTGTCAATAGGAGTGGGATACTTTTATTCAAAAAAAGATTGTAAGAAGATTTGGATGGGATTAAGGAGTGGCAAATAGCAGTGGGGGCCCAGGTGCAAGCAGTGAAAGGAGTTAAGTGGTCTGGGCTGGGTCAGAGAGTGGCAGTGAAAAGACTATGGGATATCTAGGTGGGCTGGGATGGGCCTGAGGCCTAAGGCAAAATGTGTGAAGCTCAAAGCACAGCACCTGGTACATAGTAGGCACTTAACAAATGTTTATTCCCCTTCCCCTCATCTGTAAAATGGGGATAATTATAGAATTATCGTGAGGATCAAATGGGATAATGTACATAAAATTCTTTGCAAACTTTGAAACAATGTAAATGTCAACTGCTAGTGTGGTGATATGACAAATCCCACAATGGAACTTCATGATAAACGAGGAACTTTGCAGAAGGTCAGGGTGGCAGACATATTAGAGACAATTACATGCAAATATTCCAGATGATTCATGGAACAAGCATGGCGCGTTGTAGATGGAACAGATTGAACCTGCTTGATCATAAGTAACCAATTCGGAGACTGAGGTTTCCTGGGAGGTGCCAGTGATCTTGGTATTTGGTTTGAATTGGAAGTCAGGGTCATTGGATAGGGTGGTATCTATCATGTCTGCCCATGGTGACGTGACAAGAAATTGGAATCCAAAGGAAGTAATGTATGTCATGTGGTGAGCACATGCTTATTTAGTGATACATTCAATTTCTGTCCAAGGAAAATGACTTTTTAATTGTTTTCAGTAACTTTGGATTTGCATTTTGCGTAAAGGAGTGATTTATAATTAGAGATGTCTGAAAACTGGATGTAAGTAATCCTCCTTAACTTAGAGCATTTCAGCTTAGAGCTTTTCTCACTTATAGGGCTCTGCCAAGTGTATTCATGTTATTGCTTACAGAACTGAGAGGGAGGCAGCATCCAGATTCTATGCTCAATATGTTTCCTGATGTGCCCCCATCATAGGGGCCTTGATCCTCTAAAAACCTTCTGTTAACCTGAACTTTCTTTTTTTTGGGGGGGTGGGGAGGGTTAGAGATGGGAAGATATCCTTTTGGCTTCTGGGTTTGTGCCTGTAAAATACCTAATGTATGATCTAGAGGTCATTTTAAAATACATTTTTGAAAATCCTTTAAATTATGTTGATTGCCTACTTTGTTTTAATTACTGGATATATATATCTGTTACACAATGGGCACTTAATAAATATGTAATGAATTAAATGGATTATGCTATAGAGCATATGTTTCCAATCATTTATAGTTAAACAGAGTTTTTATGATTATTTATATATGAAGTTGGGCATTAGGCCCTCAGTCAGAACCAGTGCTTCTAAAGTTTGTGTTCCATTATTTTGATTTATGGAGATGTTTCCAAGAATGCTCTCTGCCCCAAGTTGAAAGACTGCATGTTGTGAAGAGGCTTAGGGAACAAGCAGACCTGAGATTTGTTAACAGAACTACTACCTTCTTGCATTTTGATCTTTACAAAATGGTAAGTTTTGTTATAGTTTATAATTTCTTTTTTTTCTCTCTCTCTCCAAATAGTATGCTGTTTTCCTTCTGTTGTGCACATTGGTTTGGAGTATCTCATGTTTTGATTCTTTAAGTGATCTGACTTCTCTGGTGGGGGGTGGGGCTTGGAAAGAGGCCATTTATAACCAGCCTGAGACACCTTTTAACTTTTTGTATTATTTCTGTGCAGTTCAATATTGATCCATTCTTTCAAATTCTTAATTGCATATAGATTTTTTTTAAAAAAAGTTCATCTTTATTTTATGGTTCTTTGCTTTATACATTCTGCTCAATTTCCAAGGGGCAAGATTAAGAATAAAGGCCTAAATGGGGTAGAGTTGAGCTATGGATCTCTCTCTCTCTCTTTCTCTTTTTTTAAAGTCTTGCTATAAAACTCTATATTATGCAGTATATTTTATGTATAAGTTTTCTATTACTTCCTCATGAAATGAAAAGACTATTGTCAGTGTTAAAAAGGTTCTTTCCATGGTACTGCCCAGTTCTACTTTTTTTTTTCCCTCTAGACTTAATTTCTTTGCTTTTACACTCCAGGTCAATTTCTTTCCATTCTGTTCAGCTCACAGTCATAAAATACCAACTCTGTAAAAGTCCCTGGGCATAAAAAAGACAGGAACAAAACAGAGTCTGCCCTCAAAGTACTTACTTTCACAGCCTTGTTGTGGGAGGGAGTTGAGGGGCATACATGTATAAAATAATTACAATGCAAGGTAAATTGAGAAGGGAGGGAGAGAGTAAGTGAGAATTTTAAAAAGGTAGACAGTATGGTAGATGAAGGAAGATTTAATAGAAAAGGTGGCACCTGAGCCTTATCTTGTAAAGTCTGGAGCTGTAGAGGTGAAAAGGGGGGGTGTATTTCAGTCATATGGGATACCCTTTTGAAAGCAGGGAAGCAGGAGAGGGAGAGTAGAATTTGGGGAACGGTTTGTCTGGAACATAGGTTCATGAAAAGGAATAATAAATGACGGATGGAAAACTCAGTAACAGCTGACTGTGGTAGGCCTGAAATTCCTGGCTGACAAGTTTCTGTTTTGTCCTACACATAGTGGGGAGTCAGTGTAGGTTTGTTTTGTTTTGAGCCAGGGGAGTGTTATAGTTAGACCTGCACCATATAAAAAATATTTTGGCAGCAGGGAGAAGAGGTGAAGGGTTGTATAGATTGGCTAACAAGGAGGCTAGGTGAGAGATTGTGTGTGTGTGTGTGTAGCATTTATTTTTATCCATATCTTTTGTTTTTATATCACCTTTCTTTCTTTCGGGATATATCTTTCCCACCTCCTCTGTCCAATGAGCCGTGCCTTGTAATAAAGCATAAATAAAAAGATACAAGGAAAAGCAATTCACCTAAACTAAGAAAACAATTCAAATGAGTCTAACAGTATATGCCCTATTACACCTCCATAGTTCCCAGCTTTGCAAAGAGGGGAAGGAGTTGAATTTGCTTATCTCTATTAGGGGCCAAGCTTACTTATTATAATGACATTCAGATTTTGGATATTCTTTGTTGTTGTTCTTGCCCTTTACGTTGTTGAAGTCATTGTGTATATTTTCTCTGTATCAGTTCTTTTGGTCTTCCCATTTATCCCTGGGTTTTTTATATTACTGTTTCCTAATAGAACAATACTATTGTATTACATTCTTGTACCAAAATTTCTTTAGCCACCCTCTAGTCAATGAATATCTCCTTTCTTTCTGGCTCTTTGCTACTACAAAAGGGCTACTATTAATATTTTAGTGTATTTGGATATCTGGAAAGTCTGATATCCTTTCATATATAGGCCTAGCAATGAGATGTTTGGGTCAAAGGGTATGGATATTTAATCACTTTTTTTAGACTAATTGTGAATTGCTTTCAAGAGTGGTTAGACCAATTCAAAGTTCCACCAGCAGTGTACTACCACAATGTACCTACATTTGTAAAGTTTCTTCCATATTGACTATTTCTATTTTGAGGGTCAAAATTTGTCAATTTGCTGGGTGTGAGATGAAGTCTTGGAGTTGTTTTGATTTTCATTTCTCTTATTAGTGATTTGAAGCAATCTTTCTTATGGTGTTATTAGTTTGCCATTTTGCTTTTGAGAACTCACCACTAATGTTTAAACCCCTCTTGCCTTTTATCTTTTCACCACTTTAATACTCTCTAGTGATTCCTATATTTGCAACCTTAATTAGATCTCACTTGTAAGGGAATCTCTGGCTGTTTCCATACTTCGGAGAAACCTCCAAGGGCCTATTGGAAAATTGTTGTCCTTTAGCTACCTTGGCTTAGTAAGTATGGTGGAAGGGAGTAAGGAAATTCATTATAATAATGGCTGCTGACATTTATATCGCTCTTAAAGGTTTGCAAAGATTTTTACTTACCTACAGTAGTTCAGGTAATCCTCTTAAAATATTTTGAGGGGACCAGATCTCTTCCCATGAAGACTTCAAACTAATTGGACCCAAGAGAGGTTCAGTCTACTATGTTCCATCTGTTGTTTTCCATCTTTGTTGCAAGAGCCACCCAGCATCTTTTTCCATCATAAAGTGACTAAAATACATCTACTAGTCTGCAAAGTTCATTATTTGTTACAGAATCCCATAAATAATTTGCATATTATTATAATAGTAATAACTGACATTTATGTAGTGATTTACCAATGGCAATGCTTTACAAACTCATTTATTCCCCATTTTAGGCATTATCATCCCCATTTTACAGATGAGGAAATTTAGACCCAGAGACGTTAAGTGATTTGCCCATCATTACATATCTTAGGAAGCATTTCAGGAGACATTTCGAACTAAGGTCTTTTCTGACTCCAAGTTTTTGTACTCTTGACCAGTGGTGTCAGACTCAAATAGAAACAGATCCATACCAACTGCATTTTGACTTTGAAAATTACAAATTCGGAGATCAGCGAGGGCAGTGGCAGGACCAACTAGACAGGGAGCCCGGCAGGACAGGCCCTAGCACCCTGAATCAGTGAGCTGTGGCAGTTACCAGACTTCTCAACCCACAAACAACAAAGACAACAGAGAAGGTTAGTGGGAAAAGCTGCAGGGGACAGAATTCTTGGGTTTGGTCACCACCCCAGGGGTCTCGGGGGAGGTGCAGCTACAGAACTACAGCTGCAGTTACTTCCGGCCCTAGGCCCACATGGTGGGAGGAATTAAGTGGCGGATCAGAGCAGGAGTGCACAGCCTGCTGAAGATTTGCGTCAGGTCCGGGTTGGTGGTTCTTGAGGAAGGAGGAGTGCTGGTGTGGCAGAGCCGGCTGTATAGAAATAGCTCTGAAATCAATGGCACATCCCCTCAAGCTTGGAACAAAGTACTCTTTACTCTACAAGCAGTCATACCCTGATGAAAAACTCAAGGGTCAAGTGAGTTGGCTGGGAACATAGCCAGGCAGCGAAAACGCACTCAGATTCAGTCTCAGATTTTGCAAACCTTCTTTGGTGACAAAGAAGACCAAAACATACAGCCTGAAGAAGTCAACAAAGTGCAAGAGCCTACACCAAAAGCCTCCAAGAAAAACATGAACTGGTCTCAGGCCATGGAAGAGCTCAAAAAGGATTTGGAAAAGCAAGTTAGAGAAGTAGAGGAAAAATTGGGATGAGAAATGAGAATGATGCAAGAAAACCATGAAAAACAAGTCAGTGACTTGCTAAAGGAGACCCAAAGAAATACTGAAAAAAATATTGACGAAAAAAACACTTTAAAAAATAGACTAACTCAAATGTCAAAAGAGCTCCAAAAATCCAATGAGGAGAAGACTGCCTTGAAAGGCAGAGTTAGCCAAATGGAAAAGGAGGTCCAAAAGACCACTGGAGAAAATACTACCTGAAAAATTAGATTGGAGTGAGTGGAAGCTAGTGACTTTGTGAGAATTAAAGATATTATAAAACAGAACCAAAGGAATGAAAAAATGGAAGACAATGTGAAATATCTCATTGGAAAAACCACTGACCTAGAAAATAGATCCAGGAGAGATAATTTAAATTTATTGGACTACCTGAAAGCCATGATAAAAAAAGAGCCTAGATATTATCTTTCAAGAAATTATCAAGGAGAACTGCCCTGATATTCTAGAGCCAGAGGTTAAAATAGAAATTGAAAGAATCCACAGATCGCCTCCTCAGATAGATCCCAAAAAGAAAACTCCTGGGAATATTGTCGCCAAATTCCAGAGCTCCCGGATCAAGGAGAAAATACTGCAGGCAGCCAGAAAGAAACAATATGAGTATTGTGGGAAAATAATCAGGATAACACAGGATCTGGCAGCTTCCACATTACAGGATCAAAGGGCTTGGAACACGATATTCCAGAGGTCAAGTGAGCTAGGATTAAAACCAAGAATCACCTACCCAGCAAAACTGAGTATCATGCTCCAAGACAAAATATGAATTTTCAATAAAATAGAGGACTTTCAAGCTTTCTCAGTGAAAAGACCAGAGCTGAATAGAAAATTTAACTTTCAAACATAACAATCAAGAGAAGCATGAAAAGGTATACAAGAAAGAGAAATCATAAGGGACTTACTAAGGTTGAACCGTTTTGTTTACATTCCTACATGGAAAGATAATGTGTATGACTCATGAGACCTCAATATCATAGTAGTTGAAAGGAATATTCATTTATATATGTGTATACATATATATAGATATATATAGATATAGATATACACATATGTGTGTGTCTATGTATGTATATATGTAGGGATATACACACACACGCACGCACACACACACAGAGGGCACAGGGTGAGTTGAATATGAAGGGATGATATCTAAAAAAATAAAATCAAATTAAGGGATAAGAGAGGAATATATTGAGAGAGGGAGAAAGGGAGAGACAGAATGGGGTAAATTATCTCGCATAAAAGTGGCAAGAAAAAGTGGTTCTCTAGGAAGGGAAGAGGGGGCAGGTGAGGAGGAATTAATAAATCTTGCTCTCATTGGATTTGACCTGAGGAAGGAATACCAAACACACTCAACTGGGTATCTTACCCCACAGGAAAGAAGGAGGAAGAAGATAAAAAAGGGCGCACGATAGAAGGGAGGACAGATGGGGGGAGGAGGTAATCAAAAATAAACACTTTTGAAAAGGGACAGGGTCAAGGGAGAAAATTCAATAAAGGGGGATAGGTTAGGAAGGAGCAAAACACAGTTAATCTTTCACAACATGAATATTGTGGAAGAGTTTTACATAATGATATGCATGTGGCCTATGTTGAATTGCTTGCTTTCTTAGGGAGGGTGGGCGGGGAGGGAAGAGGGGAGAGAATTTGGAACTCAAAGTTTTAAAAACAGAAGTTCAAAAACAACAACAACAAAAAGTTTTTGCATGCAACTATTAAGATCCACAGGCAATGGGGCATAGAAATTTATCTTGCCCTACAAGAACAGAAGGGAAAAGGGGATGGGAGGGGAGTGGGGTGACAGAAGGGAGGGCTGACTGGGGAACGGGGCAACCAGAATATATGCCATCTTGGAGTGGGTGGGAGGGTGGAAATGGGGAGAAAATTTGTAATCCAAACTCTTGTGAAAATCAATGCTGAAAATTACAAATTAAGCTTACATGGGTTTTTTTATTTTAATTTATTTTGTTAAGCACTTCCCAGTTTTATTTTAATCTGGTTCATGCTGTACTTGGGAGTTTTGCAGGTGTGACACCTTCACTTTTGACTTCTTGATATTCCAGGTAGTTCCATAAGGACTCCCGTTGCTTGCAGAGGTAGTCAAGGCTTTTTAGTATAAGAGTTCAAAGGTAGGTATTCACTCTGTGCTATCATAGATGGCCCAGATCCTCTCTCTTTAGTGTTCTTTCTTTTCTTCCCTTTTCTTCCCCCTTGTCCTCCACAGTTTCCTCTGGCAGAGAAAAAGTAGTGACATATAGTCACATTAGCTTTTTCATTTGCTCCTGCCTTCCAGTGTGATACGACGGCATGAGACTTTCCCACTACTGCTTCCATTTACACTACAAACCTGGGCCTTTCTCTTCACTCAGTCACTCAGCCTGACAGATTGGAGTTGTATTCATTAGGGCAAGACATTCAGCCTTTCCTGACGTAATGGATGAATAACTTATTGACTTGACAAGCGGAGAGCACTTTATGGAAACAGATTTTTACGAATCCCAAAGAGTTTATTAAAAATTGTATGTCTCTAGCCATAAAAGTAATAGAGATTAGTATCCTAGTAGCATAATAACTATATATAAGCTTGAGTTGTTTCTTCTAGGGAGGTCACAACATTCTCAGTCATTTCTAATATTTCCACAGTGGTCCTCTGAGGTAAGCAGTGTATAAGATACAGTATTTATATTCATTTTGCATTTTCCCCACTCTTCTTCTGGACTTCTCAGTTAAGGCTAATGGAACCATTTGGTCATCCAGACTCATGATAGCATCTCTTTTGACTGTACCCTCTCTCCCTTCTCTTCTTCTTTTCTCCTTTCTCTTCCTCTTTTTCCTCCTCTCATTTAAAAAATATTTATCTTATTTTTAATTTATGAACTAAAGCAAGCATTTCCATAACAGTAGAATAAAAAAGATTGTACATGAAACTGAAAATCTATTATGTATAACTTGCTACGCCTTTTAAATATACAATAACATTATCATGTAATTTTCCCCCCTTTTCTCTCCCCCTGCCCCAAAGATGGCTACCATTAGATGCAAATATGTATGTATGTATGTATGTATGTATATATACATTATATACATATGCATGTATATAATGTATGTGTGCATATTAAATCATTCCATAAATACTTCTATTTATCAGTTCTTTTTCTGGATGCAGATAGCATTTTCTTTGGAAGTCCTTTGTAGTTAATTTTGATAGTTATGATAGTGAACGTTTCAGACTTAGTTGCGCTTGGTCTCCCCATCTCATTTAGGCTGGAAGTGTATGGAATACTCATAGGCCTTATTCCACCTCTGATCAGCATGATAGCCATAATGTGCTCCACTTCAGTTTTGGCCCTTGGGCATCCCGGTGACCCCCCCCCCCCACTACTAGGGGCTTTCCATATTGCTTTCAGAGTTATTACCATCAATTTCCGCCAATACCTATTGATTATTTTCGCTCATCGTAGCTCAGAACTCTTGAGCTTAAGAGTTCTTCCAGCCTAAACCTCTCTGGAGGTGGAATTATGGAGTTCTACCATGCTTAAAAATCTTCTGTTTTTCTGTTAGTTTTCTGATTCAATCCATTTTGTACTTATTGACAGATAAAAATTTCCGTTGTATAGTTCTGATCATATCCCTAAGTACCCAACATTCATCCATCTCTATTAAATAAAATCCAAGCTCCCTACCCTGGCATTCAAGACCACTCACAACTTGTCTTCATTCTACCTTTCTATAGATATTTTCCACTTCACATATTTTATAATTCAGTCAAATTCAATTGGTCCTCATCTTTTGATCACGTTGTCTACTTTCTTACATTTACAGTTTTGTTCAGTGTGTTCTCTGTAACCTATTATCCATTACCTACTTATTTGAATAATGTTATTTAATGAATGAATAAATAACATATACAGAAATACAGAAAAATTGTCATTTCACATTCCAGGGATTAGAGCATTGAAGATTTGAAATCTAAGGATTCTATCCACAGACTACCTTTCAGACATAATAGTTGTGAAAAATGATTATTGTCCAATAAAATTAAAATAATCATATAACATTAATTATAAAAATATGAACTTTGAAATATTTTCCTTTCCCTTTCTTCTCCCTTTTCCTTTCCTCTCCTCCTCCCTCTCTCTTTTCCTCTCCCTTTCCATACCTGTGATTTCATTCTTATTTATGGGGAATTAATTCTTCCCTCTAATGTATAGATCAACAATTCATGTCTAACTTATGGAGCTAAAGGAGGAGTAAAGGACTTGTCCAAGGGCTTATAGTAACTTGTGTACCAGCTAGGTCTCTGAAATCAAAACTCAATAATTGCTTGCCTCTCACTGAAATACTGTATTTTGAGACATTCAGACAAAAAAAAAAACATAGTTACTTTGTGAGAGTCAGTCTGTATTCTTTAGCTGTTTTACACCAAGTTTTATCAAATAGTTTACCTTTTATCTGCATATTTGATTTGAAGAATTAATTTCTTATTAATTTAGGTGCAGTTATATGTATTTAAATACAAATTTCTGTTTAAAACGTTGCCAGCTTAGCAATCAGACTGTGTGAAAAAGTTACCAAAATCACTTCAAGCATATTGTTAATAAAATGTGGCATGATCTTAATTTAGAAATAGTAATTCAGATTTACTGTTGGGAAAGCTAATCTGAATTAGGGAAATGTTTGAATTGTGGAATTTTCTTTCTTAAAGAAATCCATCCTTGTTTTAGTCTTTCAGGATTAATAGTGTGAGCACATAGTAATCTGGCCAGACACACTTTAGTGACTAGGGAAAGATGATTTTTTTTCCTTAGATGATTCTGCTAAATGGTTCAAAGCTGGAGCTCCCTTTACAAGATAAAGGATACCTTTTAAATCTAGTTTGCATTAATGGATGTTTTTCTAAATTTATAATGGAAAGGTAAACTTATCTTCAAGTATCATCACAAATTCTGAGCTAATCAAATTAATGGGAATTTTATTGGAAAGCAGTTTGTTGTTTTCAAAAAACAAATAAACAAAAAACCAGAGGTAGTATAGAAGTAAAGGGATTCTAAACATCTTTCTTTTTCATAGTAATGCTACTGAAGTTGTCTCAGAACATTTTAATAACAGAGTGAGGCTTGTAACCTAAGTTTCCTGATTAATAGTCTAAAGCTATAGCCACCCGACTCCACCACTTACAGTGGATGTTCAAGTTAGTGTGAGAAACCTTGTCTTATATCTTCTGTCCAAAAATAAACCAATCATAGAAAAGCCAGGAGAAGTAGAGCAAAGGTTCTTTAAGACATTCTACCTTTACAAGCAAGTAATTGGGAACTTGACTCCCGATGGAAGAGTCATGCCTGCCTGTTTTGTTGGGAACCTCAGCAATGGTAAGACATTAAATGTGTTTGCTTGTTAAAACCAGGTCTGTTAACTGAAGTTGTGAATGCTGTGGTGCATTGGTTTCTGTTCAAGTAGCTGACAGTCAGAATAACAAAGGTTTAAAAGTTAAATGTTCCACTATACGCGGCGGATCACACCATATAGAACTACTGCTGTCTTAGATTTCACTTTTTAAAACATTGTTTTAGAGCCTAGTAAAATGAAACTCTACATGTGGGAAATATTAAAGTAATTAAACACATTTGGCTTTTATGCATACATTTTCTAAAATTAACTGTCTTGTTAACACTCATCTTTCTTGTCTCTAATTGGGTTGAAATGTGTGAAAGGGAAAAAGCTTTGATAGGGAACTATTTTTTCAAAGGACAGCTCGACTATGATATGCATAGGAGCTAATAGATGCGGCTTTAAAAAAGCTTCTCATGTCAACGTTGCCTTGCAGTTAAATTGTATAAGATTTTAGTAGAAAGTTGCTATTTTCCAGATTGCTGTAGCTTTTCATGTCTCATTTGGGGATTTAGGCATTATCCTTTCAGTGTTGAGGGTTGGAAAAATAATGTTTCCCAAATCTGATTGTAAAGAAACATTTCAGAAAATTAGATAACAGTATCACATATTTTAATAAAGAATGGAAGCTATATGGCTTTTTTGATTTTTTTTCTGAATTTTCCCTTCAGCATTTTAGATAAATATAGCTGTTTTCTTATTGCAAATATTTTATAATTTGTAGATGTTGTCTTTGCTTCTTAAAGGTATTTAAGGAATAAAGAAAACAGGTTAAATGTTTCAACTGATTGAAGGATTTTATGCAAAAATGATGCAAATCATTCATAAAGGGCTTAATGTAAAAAATACCAGCACAAAGAACATCAATATTTTAAAAATTCCACCACAGGCAACACATACTATATTGAGACAGCTCATGCCACTGTTTGAAGGTTGAATTTTACATACAAATAGGTTATATTGTATGCTTGTGGAAAAGTTAAGATTCATTTCCTTCCCATCATGGTGTGAATTTTATTAAAATTGCTACCAGCTGTCAGCTAGAGGTGGAAGGGAACAGTAGGGAAAGGAATTGGTAACAACCTTCTAAAGGAGAATGAAAGTTGCTTCCACCACTTTATATGGCATAGAACTTTGAGGTCTCAGCCAAACCTGTACTTAAGGAACTTAATACAATTGAAGTACCTAATAACCTTCCAGAAAGTAACTTTGCCTCTGTCTGTAGCCATCCTAGTTGCTCATGTCTGTGCTCTAGTGGACTGGTCTTTCATCTGGCCAAGAACAAAAGCTAGGCTTCAACTTTTGCCCCATATTTGGTATCCAAGGCATATGACTCTTGCACCAGTCAATGACATGTATATTTATACCACAGGTCCTTTCTAAAGGATTTTGTGGATTGACCGTACAGAGCTTGAACTAAGCTTGCTTATGATATGTGGTATTTGAAAGAGAAAACCTAATGGATATACTAAAACTAGTCATTCGTATAGGTTACAAGTCTATACTGAGTTACATGATAATAAAACAAAGCACATTTGTCATATTGACTTCTGGCTCTTCCGTCAATGTCATCTTTGGTTTATGATTTAATGTATACCTTCTGGCTCTTCAGAGAGGTGATGTGAGCATCATCTGTGGATACTGTTTATGTATCTTTTGTAAAACTGTAGAAGATTGGTCACCAAATTATGTAATTTCCCCCCTTTTTTCTGGGCCACAACATGTGAAATTGAAAATGGTCCCCATCCTCTAAGAGCCCATTTTTCTCTTTTAAAGAAAAGGTAATTCATTTTTTTCAATGAATTATAATTTTCCCCCCTCTTTCTACCCCTTCCCCCCACTCAGGAAAAAAGAGAAAGAAAAGAAAAGCTCTTATAACAAATATGCAGTCAAGCAAAACAAATTCATTCATTGGTCATAGCCAACAAATATGTCTCCTTCTGGCCCCTATGTCTATCACTTCTTCATCAAGAGTCTTATTCCTCCCCCATTTGATCTCTCTGGGTAATAGGCTTAGCGGTGTTATCACCGAGTCAAAGGTTATGCACAGTTGAGTGCCTTTTTGCTTTCCAGAATGTCTGAACCTTTCCACCATTATTAATGTATCTGTTTTCCAACAGCTTTCCAACATTTGTCATTTTCTTTTCTTTTTTTTGTCAACTTTGCCAATATGATTGAGGCCTTTTTTTCTTCCTCAATAATAGTGATGGGAAAGAGGGCAAAGGGTGCTAAGAATTTGTCTGCAAAGTTGATTTAATGGTTGGTGCACTTAAGGTTTAATGTCCTGTAACAAATCAACTGACAAAGCTACTACTTTATTTTGCATTTACTTTTGTGTTGTTTCTCCCAAGAGAAGGTAAGTTCCTTGGGATCAGACACTGTTTTTTTTGTCTTTGTATCCTCAACATCTAGCATAGTACCTGGTGTATAGTAAGCAGTTAGTAAAGTTTGGTGAATTTAATTGTGACACAGAACTATGTTGTTAGTGACAGTCTTGTTATAAAGAAAAAATGAAGGAATGGTTCACAGGTTCTCATAAGGAGTGTATGCTGTGGGTGGTTTCATCAGGATTTGACTTTGGGGAATAAGATTCAGCCTTGAAGTTTCTCTTCAAATAAGATATGTTTCCCATTGATACACTAAAGTTAGACAAGACACTAGAGTAGATGTAGCTATGGAGAAACCTTTGATTAGGAATCCATTGAGTATTTGCATAAAGCAACTTATTAAACTTATGATGTTCACCAACACTAATAGAAAACTTCCTACACAGAACCTAAACAAAAGAAAAGTTGTCCAATAAAAAACGAAATATGGGAAAAAACATCAACTGATAAACTGTTTGTTGAATTTTTTTTTGTTTCTTGAACTTCCATGAAGAATTATGGGAAGATATGAATGAATGCCAAAGGTGAGAAGGTATTGAAAGTTTTCAATTTGCATCTTTGGATGGAGTGAAACTACAGAGTTATGAAAGCATCAGTGCATGTGATAACTCAGCATCCTTTTGGAAGACCTAAGCAATAGGGGGCTAGTTCATGTCTAAACGTTTTATTTCCCCAGTTGCTAGCACAGCATATACATAGTATATGGCATATGATAGGCATTTAGTAAATGTTCGCCTAATTCTCAAGGTGAATTCTGAGTTTGAGGGAGCTGGGAGTGTACTTTCGAAATGAATTCATATGGTTATTTAAAATAAAAAGTGTGTATTAATTTACTTTCCTTTATTCTTTAGTTGTGATAAAACTTACAGCCAGTTCATTATCTGAAGTGTGACAAACTCATCCCAGATTCCTGAACAGATTTGTTTCCATTTCTTTTACTTGGTTTCTGTACATATATATATATATATACAGACACACATATATTATTCATTTCATTACATCTTTCCCATTTAAAAATTTTTAACATTAATTTTCTAAAATTTTGATTTCCAAATTCTTTCTCTCCTACTCCCCCCACTCTGTTTGGGAAGGCAATAAATATGCAAAACAAAAATATAGTTAGTCTTTCACAACATGAGTATTGTGGAAGGGTTATACATAATGATAACACATGTGGCCTAAGTTGAATTGCTTAACTTCTTAGGGAGGGAGGGTGGGTGGGAAGAGAAGAGGGGAGAGAATTTGGAACTCAAAATTTTAAAAACAGATGTTCAAAAACAAAAAAAATAAGTTTTTGCTTGCAACTAGAAAATAAGATACATAGGCAATGGGGCATGGAAACTTATCTTGCCCTACAAGAAAGGAAGGGAAAAGGGGATGGGAGGGAAGTGGGGTGACAGAATGGAGGGCTGACTGGGGAACAGGGCAACCAGAATATATGCCATCTTGGAGTGAGGGGGAGGGTAGAAATGGGGAGAAAATTTGTAATTCAAACTCTTGTGAAAATGCTGAAAACTAAATATGTTAAATAAAAAAATTAAAAAAAAGAAATATGCAAAACATATTTCTGTATTAGTCATTGTCCAAAAACATGGTCCAAACAAAATAAAACAATAAAAATAAAGAAAATGAAAAAAGCATGCTTTGGTATGGCTCTCATAATTCATCAGTTCTCTTTCTGGAGGTGGATAGCATTTTTCATCATGGGTTCTTTGGTATTTCATTCGATCATTTTCTTGATCAGAGTAGCTAAGTTTTTTTTTTTTTTAAGTGGATTGATATTACAATATTGCTGTTACTGTGTACAACATTTTCCTGGTCTGCTTGCTTCACTTTGCATCAGTTCATCTAAGACTTCCTAGGTTTTTCTGAAACTGTCCTACTTGTCATTTCTCTGTAAGCTTTTTAAAAATAGATTTTAAAGGAGAGAAATTAGATTTAAGATTCGTACTCCTGTATATACTTTTTTCCTCATTAATTTTACTTTTAACTCATTTCTTGAGCCACTTGTTATTAATCTTCTTTCCCGAAGTTGAGAAAAGAAAGAAGGCACCGAAAGCATTATTTCCAAAATAATGGAAACATGGAAATTTTGCCACAATTTGTATAGAGGGTTTTCCTGTGGGAGAAGAGGAAATTGTAGTAGACATATTGGGTGTATAGATAAAGATTATAAGGGTAAAATGTTTAAAACTTCTGTTACAGATACTAATTGAATTTACACAATTGAGAAACAGTATATATGTATGTGTGTGCGTATACACATACATATGTGTGTATCATAATTCCTCATGTCTCTTTTTGGGGGAGAGAGAGATGAAGAATTTCCATTTTCTAATTGAATGATAAATCATAAATCATATACTTGTGAGTGAGACCACTGTGTAAATTCAAGTGAAAAAACTAATGCTTGCCATTTATATATTTTTTAAAAGTCAAACTAGATGCCTTTTATAATCCCAAATCAATATTTGCAGTTCTGGAGAAAATTGTTTTGTAATGGTGTCTGCTGGGTAATTTTATATCTCTTATAAAAAAGCATTAGGGTGTTTTAGGTGGTCATAACATGAAATTGTACCATCCTAGTTATATCATCACCTAGGAGTTGAACGTGAAATCTGAAGCACAGCAAAAAAAAAAAATCTTTTGATTAAGATCTTCCTCCTTTTCTTCCTCCTTCTCCAAAATGCTTCATCTTATATTATCTCATTTGATATTCACAACAATTCTGTGAAGTACATGTTATATTTATACCCATCTTACAGATTAGAAAACTAAGGCTAAGAAGGGTAAGTGATTTGTCAAAGTCACAAAACTTAAATTTTTGAGGCAGAATTCAAACTCAGACATTCCTGACGTGAACTCCACCACTCAATCCATAGTATCATTTACATTTCTCTTCATACCTAAGAAGTCCTTTGAACATAGTTTTTATTTTAGAACCAGCATATAGTGGATTGTACATAGTAAGTCCACAATAATGTTTGTTTGAATTCACATTTGAAAACAACACAGACAAGAATCAATGTTAGATTATCTGGGAAGCTTCTGTAAAACATAAATTGCTCATTTTACAGGAAAAAAACCCAGAGCTTCTGGGAAAAAAGAATGTGATACTCCTCACTTAGTTACCTGAACATAGAAAGGGGCTTATATTAAAATAGTACTAAATTCTTCTTATCTGCTCACTTGGCAGATCTTACCTATTCAGTATTAGAGTTTTATTGTGGTATCCAGCCTAAGTTTTGTGACTTATATGCCTGGTTGTAGCATATAAAATACTAGAGCAAAATTATCACCACTGAACCAGAGTTCTTTGAGTAAAATAGTTGATTGATGCATACTGTTCTCCTATGGAATGTATAAATGGTCATATTTTTATAACCAGAAGTTTTTTTTTTTACATGGGCAAGATTGTATATCCAAGTTTTTCTAGATTTTCCAATATCATACTTTTATAGTGTTCTAATTGGCATCTTGAATGTGGTGAAAATCCTACCAGTACATGGCAGAATGAAAAGTATTCCACTCAGAGAAGCATGTGCTGTATTCGTTAGCATTAAAAATAACAAAGCCACAAAAGAAAGATGGTAGCAGCACTATCATTTCCAAAGTAATAGAAATGTTGAGATTTTGCCTTCATTTGTATTCATGATTTCCCTATAGGGTAAGAAGAAATTATGATGGCTCTCTGTTGGGGTAATAGGTAAAGATTGAAAGAGTAGAACTAATACCTACAAAGTCAAGCTCTTCCACAAACTTGTATTTTTATTGCAAAGAGTAGTTATGCCGCTGTCATCCATATGTGGCTAGTACAGGTACGTTATGGTGCCATCACCATTCATACAGTTAAACAGATATTGTAACATCTTCTAACATGTATCTTCTCTGGACCTCAGTTTTTTTGTTTGTGTTTGTCAGTAAAATGAGGGCTGATGTCCTTTTCATCTGGAAAAGCATGTAATATTATGTGCTAGGTACTCCACTATGTGATGTGAGAGGTATATAGGAAAATCTGATATGGCATTTCTGTGCATTTAACATTCTGATTGTTAGTAGAAAGGAAAACGATGGGCATTTATTAAGAGCCCAGTCTGTGCCGGTCACTCAGCTTTCAAGCTTTATCTCATTTGATTCTTACAATAGTCCTGGGAGATAGGTGCTCTCATCATCTCTATGTTATAGTTGAGGAAACTGAATCAAACAGAGGTTAAGTTATTAGCTGGTAAATGCCTGAGGCAGGATTTGAACTCAGGTCTTCCCTACTCAAGGTCCAGCACCCCATTCATTGTGCAACCTAGCTGCCTCTGATATTTGCCTAGCAAAGGTGAAATTAAAAATCAAGTAAAATACTTGGAAGTTAGGAATATTTTATACTTCATTTAATGAAAAAACTAATTTTAACAGTGTACTTTTACTATATGATTAAGAATTTTTGAATAACCTTTATCACAAGGTTTTCATTGTCAACTCAATCTATTGTGAGTACTTTATTAGTAAAGAGAAATTTAAGTTTCTTGAAACACTTTTAGTTAAGTAAGACCCTCTTCTGTTTTCCTTGAATTTTTGAAGTAGTTGCCAAAAGCTTTATCTTTTCCTTAAATAACTTTAGTGTGATGTCTGTTTGAAAAGTGAGGGAAAGAATAAAAAGCAGCTTTTTTATGTTAGAGATTTAAGAAATGCCTGTAGAATGTCTGAGCAAAGGATCTACCATATATAGACAAGCAATATACTTCTGTAAAATGCTTGTCCTTTTGGTAGCTGTAAATTGTCAGCCATTTGTGGAAAAAAGAACATAGTACAGCTTTCTTTTTCAGAGTCATGGAGCTATAAGGATCCCCGCCACTCAGAATTCCTTCATCTTCCCTACTCCTATCCATGCAGGAATACCTCATTCATTTTTATCTTTATGAAAGTGTATTATTAATACCTTGCATATTTATAGCCCTCTAAGGATTACAAAATACTTTACGCATAATCCTACTTGAAAGGTAGTACAAGTATTTTTACCCATTTTTACATTTAAAACAACTGAAACTTAAAAAAGATGATGTCACTTGGCCCTGTGTTGTTGGAGCCAGGATTGGAACCCATTTTGCCTGACTTCCAATTTTAATGTTTTTTTTTTTCCTACTACATGTTAGATAGAATACCAGTTTGGATTGTCAGTAATTCATTTCAGTAAGCCTTTATTAAGCACCTACTGTGTGGAAGGCATTGGGGATAGAAACTCTCTCCTCAAAAAGCCTTCATTCTCCTGGGGGACTGTGAACATGTACACATATGAGGAAATTCAAGATAATTTGTAATTAAGTAAATAGAAGATAATTGGCAAGCACTAAGAACTTGGAAGGTCAGAGAGACTTCATTTGCTAGGTGACACCTGAGCTAAGCCTTCCACAAGAGTTGGAGATGAGGAAGTACTTTCTAAGAACTGGGAGCAGCCTGTGCCAAGACTCAAAGACAAGAAAAGCAATGTTCAGTTTGCGGAATGTTTGGCAGGAACAGTTTGTGAAGGAGGACAGTGTTGGCAAAGGGAACTAAATTTTAAAAGGCTTTTAATGACAACCTAAGGAGCTTTGATTTTGTTCTAGAGTCAATGGAGAGCCACTGAATATTTTTCAGCCCTGTGTTTTAAGAATATTAAATCTGATGGTTGTGTGAAAGATGGATTAGAGTGTGATGAAACAGGAAGGAGGGAGACTAATTTTAGGAGGCCGTCACTAGAACTCAGGAGAGAAATGGTGAAGTTTTGAATTAATGGCTGTATAAGTGGAGAGAAGGAACCAGACGCAAGAGATTGTGGAGGGAGACTTGACAAGGCCACCTGAATGTTAGTTTTGACTACTCTTCTCTGTGACCTTGGTAGTTGGGGGCAGGGTTAATTCATTCTTCTGTGATGCTTTTCATTAGCTTTAAACAGTAAGGATAATATTTTCCATTCATTGATATGACTCTGGCATCATAATAATTAGGTACATGTTCCCAGAAACAATACTCCACCCTGCTTCCTGCTGCTGAAATAGTAGCCATCATGATCAGGCTACCTCTTTTGATCTTTTGATCAGGGGGGCAAGGGTGCTGAACCAGTGAACTAGGCTTTGCTGTAGTGAGTATTTTAAGGTATGCTTAAAACACATACAAAACCTGTCTACAATTTTTCTTTCAGTAAATGGAATCCACATTTCCACATGAACTAAGAAAGCTAAGTTGTTAATAGCTTCCCTAGGGCTTTACTTCTTGCCATGTGACACCTTCAATGATCTCATCATAGTTTAGGCATATTAAAATATGTGTGCTCATGAGCTTAAAATTCCGAGTGCCTCATCTGGTTCTGATATTCCTTAAGATAGAAAAATTTCTTTCATGTTCAACCTGAATGAAGGATAATGCCAGAATCAATTTGTAAGCCAGGTAAACATAGTTAAAAAGCTGTGCTATAAAGTTTGCAATGTTTTGAAACATTATAACAGCACACTGAGGAGTCATAACATGCACTACATATATTACTTTTCATTTTTGTGTTCTGGTGTGTATGATACAAGTCGACTACAGAAAATTTTCCTTACTGTCTTACACTCCTGTGATAGATGATTTCAATCTGTGCTATATATGAACAAAATGTCTTAGTTTATCTTGGAGATCCTAAGGCTAAATCAGGCACAGGACTAAAATTATTCGAATCTGGATTGGCAGTATTTGGAAGGCTGACGGCATACATTTAAAGTTGAGTCTTAGGACCAGAGGAACAAAGGCTTAGAGTTGTAAGGGACTCAGATATCATCTAATCTGGCCCCTCCATTTTACAGGTGAGGAAATTGAGGTCCCAAGAGGCCAAATGAATTGCCCAAAGTGACATTAGATATCGCGTCAGAGTCAAGATTTGAGTCTAGATCCTCCACCTTCAAATCCAGTGACTCCCCATTGTAGTTGTCAAAGTGACCATGTTACTACCTTGTTCAGCAAACTTTGGTGGCTCCCCATAACCTCTAAGATCAAATAAAAACCCGTCTGTTTGGCATTTAAAGTCCTATTTCAACTAGGTTGTATAGCCTACTCATCAAGGCCATCTTAGACATTACTACCTTTCTCACACTCTCTGGTCCAGCCACACTGGCCTTCTTCTTCATCACACATGACATTCCATTTCCTGTCCCTATATCTTTGCACAGGCTCCCACATGCCTAGAATACACTCCCTCTCTACTTCTATCTCTTAGAAGCGTCCTTCATGATGCTCAAATCGAGAATTGCCTCCTAAATGAGACCTGATTCCCCCAGTTGCCAGTGGCTTCCCCTGCCAAAGTTGCTTTGCTTTTATCTCTTATATATTTTGTATCTACTAGTACAGTTTGTTTTTCTTGAGAGAATATAAGATCCTTAAGAGTGGGAACACTTGATTTTAGTTTTAACTTCCCTAGTACCTAGATAGTCATAGTAGGTACTTAATAAATGCCTGTTGGTTGATGGACTGAAATGCTGTTAAAATCCAAAAAAGTTCATCTAGATGGGTAATCCTTGCATTGAGCTTGGTATACATTTTAAATTGGCATACTACTTGTTCATTTTTCATGTGCTATGGGTTTGTTACTGATATTCTCAATACATTCCTGCCCCTCCTTTCAGGTTATATACCTTATTTTAGGTAGGTGTTGTTCAGTCATTTTTTTTCTCTTTTTTAAAATTTATTTATTTAATTTATTTAATATATTTAGTTTTCAGCATTGATTTTCACAAGAGTTTGAATGACAAATTTTCTCCCCATTTCTACCCTTCTGCCCACTCCAAGATGGCATATATTCTGGTTGCCCCTTTCCCCAGTCAGCCCTCCCTTCTGTCACTCCACACCCCTCCCATCCCCTTTTCCCTTCCTTTCTTGTAGGGCAAGATAAATTTCTATGCCCCCTTGCCTGTGTATCTTATTTCCTAGTTGCATGCATAAACTTTTTTTTTGTTTTTGAACATCTGTTTTTAAAACTTTGAGTTCCAAATTCTCTCCCCTCTTCCCTTCCCACCCACCCTTCCTAAGAAGGCAAGCAATTCGACATAGGCCACATCTGTATCATTATGTAAAACCCTTCCACAATACTCATGTTGTGAAAGACTAACTATGTTTTGCTCCTTCCTAACCTATCCCCCTTTATTGAATTTTCTCCCTTGACCCTGTCCCTTTTCAAAAGTGTTTATTTTTGATTACCTCCTCCCCCTATCTGCCCTCCCTTCTTTCATCCCCCCATTTGTATCTCCTTCCTCCTTCTTTCCTGTGGGGTAAAATACCCAATTGAGTGTGTATGGTATTCCCTCCTCAGGTCAAATCCGATGAGAGCAAGATTCACTCATTCCCCCTCACCTGCCCCCTCTTCCTTTCCTACAGAACTGCTTTTTCTTGCCACTTTTATGCAAGATAATTTACCCCATTCTATCTCTCCCTTTCTCCCTCTCTCAATATATTCCTCTCTCATCCTTTAATTTGATTTTATTTTTTTAGATATCTTCCCTTCATATTTAACTCACCCTGTGCCCTCTGTCTATATATATGTACATATATAATATATACATACGTACACACATATGTACATAAACACACACACATACACACACACATACACATATATATGTATATATATATATATATGCATATTCCCTTCACCTACTCTAATACTGAGGTCTCATGAATCATACACATCATCTTTCCATGTAGGAATGTAAACAAAACAGTTCAACTTTAGTAAGTCCCTTCTGATTTCTTTTCTTGTTTACCTTTTCATGCTTCTCTTGATTCTTGTGTTTGAAAGTCAGATTTTCTGTTCACCTCTGGTCTTTTCACTGAGAAAGCTTGAAAGTCCGCTATTTTATTGAAAATCCATATTTTGCCTTGGAGCATGATACTCAGTTTTGCTGGGTAGGTGATTCTTGGTTTTAATCCTAGCTCCATTGACCTCTGGAATATCATATTCCAAGTACTTCGATCCCTTAATGTAGAAGCTGCTAGATCTTGTATTATTCTGATTGTGTTTCTACAATACTCAGATTGTTTCTTTCTGGCTGCTTGCAGTATTTTCTCCTTGATCTGGGAGCTCTGGAATTTGGCGACAGTATTCCTAGGAGTTTTCTTTTTGGGATCTTTTTGAGGAGGCGATCTGTGGATTCTTTCTATTTCTGTTTTACCCTCTGGCTCTAGAATATCAGGGCAGTTCTCCTTGATAATTTCTTGAAAGATGATATCTAGGCTCTTTTTTTCATCATAGTTTTCAGCTAGTCCAATAGTTTTAAAATTCTCTCTCCTGCATCTATTTTCCAGGCCAGTGGTTTTTCCAATGAGATATTTGACATTGTCTTCCAATTTTTCATTCCTTTGGTTCTGTTTTAGAATATCTTGAGTTCTCATAAAATCACTAGGTTCCACTTGCTCCAATCTAATTTTTCAGGTAGTATTTTCTTCAGTGGTCTTTTGGACCTCCTTTTCCATTTGGCTAATTCTGCCTTTCAAGGCATTCTTCTCATTGGCTTTTTGGAGTTCTTTTGCCATTTGAATTAGTCTATTTTTTAAGGTGTTGTTTTCTTCAGTATTTTTTTCCATTTTTTTGGGTCTCCTTTAGCAAGTCATTGACTTATTTTTCATGGTTTTCTCGTATCCTTCTCATTTCTTGTCCCAATTTTTCCTCTACTTTTCTAACTTGCTTTTCCAAATCCTTTTTAAACTCTTCCATGGCCTGAGACCAGTTCATGTTTTTCTTGGAGGCTTTTGATGTAGTCTCTTTGATGTTGTTGACTTTTTCTGGCTGTATATTTTGGTCTTCTTTGTCACCAAAGAAAGATCCCAAAGTCTGAGACTGAATCTTAGTGCGTTTTCTGTGCCTGGCCATGTTCCCAGCCAGCTTACTTGACCCTTGAGTTTTTCGTTGGGGTATGACTGGTTGTAGAGTAAAGAGTACTTTGTTCCAAGCTTGAGGGGATGTGCTGTTGTTTTCAGAGCTATTTCTATACAGCTAGCTCTGCCACACCAGCACTCTTCCTTCCCCAAGAACCACCAACCCAGACCTGCCTCAGATCTTAAGCAGGCTCTGCACTCCTGCTCTGATCCACCACTTAATTCCTCCCACCAAGTGGGCCTGGGACTGGAAGCAACTGCAGTTGTAGTTCTGTAGCTGCACCACCTCTGCCGCCTCCGGGGTGGTGGCCAAACTGAGAACTTTCACTCTATGCCCCGCAGTTTTTCCCACTAACCTTCTCTGTTGTCTTTGGTGTTTGTGGGTTGAGAAGTCTGCTAACTGCCACAGCTCACTGATTCAGGGCACTAGGGCCTGTTCCTCCGGCTCCTGGTCTGGTTGGTCTGCGTGGCCCATGCTGGGCTCTGCTCCCCTCTGCTTCCAGCTCCATGGGCGATAGACCTCACCCAGCAACCATCTAGGCTGTCCTGGGCTGGAGCCCTGCTTCCCTCTGCTATTTTGTGAGTTCTGCAGTTTTAGAATTTGTTCAGAGCCATTTTTATAGGTTTTTGGAGGGACTTGGAGGGGAGCCCATGCAAGTCCCTGCTTTCCAGCTGCCATCTTGGCTCCACCCCCCCATTTCAGTCATTTTTTCAATGGTGTCCAACTCTTTGTGACTCTTTTCTTTGCAAAGATACTGGAGTAGTTTGCTGTTTCCTTTTCTGGCTCATTTTATGATGAAAAACTAAGGCAAACAGGGTGAAGTGACTTCCAGGGTCACACAGCTAATAAGTGTCTGATGCCATATTTGAACTCAGGAAGAAGAGTTTTGCTGACTTCAGACTTGGCCCTCTCTGTGCAACCTACCTGCCCCACTTCACTTGGGTAGTTGCTGTGTATCCGAGATCTTATCTTCCTCCCCCATGTGTAATATCGTGAATCCTTTAGGCTTCAATTCATGCTACCTCTGTAGTCTATATGGCCAAAGTACTCTTTGCATATTTTATTCTTTAATCCTTATATCTCTTAAAAGTTTGTAGATTGTTTAGGAGAAAACACATATTTTGCCTATGTTTATTAGCTACCTTTCTTATCTTGACATTTCCTTTATCCTGGATAGCATGTCAAACATAGTATCTATATTAGTTAACTTAAATCTAAGCCTTAAAACCTTCCATCCCAAAAATCTCGGCTAGAAAATTGTCAGGAAACAGAAAATTTAAGTAAGTGAGTCAGAAGTACATATCTGAAAAATTAAATAGATGTCTCTTCCAGTTCTCTAACATGGAATCATCTTGTCTCCATAAAGCAACTCTATCAGCTAGATTGGTACAAAGCCAAATTCAAGCTTTGCCTCTTGGGGTCAGTCAGTACCAAAAGTCAGCATCTACAGAGAGTTTCCAAAAGACTTGGTGAAGTTTAAGGTTGAAACTCCACTAAGCCTTTTAAGAATACCTTGTAAGTAATTATTATCATGCCTCAAATAAAGATAATTATTTATGTAAAGCAAAGTTCATTTTAAATGGAGGCTAGAATTCTAGACATGGAGTATGTTTTTCAAAATGTCCATATTCATTAAATGTCAATGCCAGAATAAAAATCATTGATTGTTTGCATCACTTGAATTGTCTCTGAAAAAAGAAAAAACAACAAAACATTTCAGATTGCCTACATGGCTTTTCTAGTCACTGAGTATTTTTGTGACCTAGAACTTTGACTTAGATAGTAAACTAGGGTGCTTGAACACCCAAGCTGAATGGAATCAGTGACAAGTTCTAATTAAATAGAATATACTCTGCGAAGACTGGTAGTGTAGTGAAAAGTCAAGAAGCATTTCTTAAATGCTTACTCTATGTCAAGGCTGTCCAATCTTGATAAAACAATAGATGATATATTTTGATTTGCCATTTTAGCGAGAGCTCCGAGGTAGCTGGGCTTTGTTTACTGAAGCATTTATGTAAATTTCTATGCTTGTAGGTAGGCCTTATAAATCCCGTTGTGGTCTGTATGCCGCCCGGGGGCTGCATCTTGGACAGCCCTGCTCTATGTGATGTACTATGCCAAATGCAGGAGATATGAAGGCCCTCAAGGAGCTCATATTCTAATGGAAATAATTATCCATACAAGACATGTACAGGGTAAAATGGAAGTAACCTCAGGGATGGCACTAGTAGAGATGGGAGCCAGATCTTGAAGGAAGCCCAGACGCAGAGACAGGAGGGAGAGTATTCCATGGGCAGTGAAAGGGATGGAGTGTTGTGTCTCAGAATGGCAAGAAGGCCAGTGTCACTGTATCATAAAGTTTGTGGAGGGAAGTAAAGTCTGAGAAGATTGGAAAGGTAGGAAGAAGCCAGGAGAGAGCACAGACTTTGGAGTGAGTCCCATCTCTGCCACTTATTGCTCATAGTATTATGGGGTTGGAAAGAATTTTAGAGATCTACCCTCTCATTTTACAAATGATCCAGCTGCATCCCAGAAAGGGAAAGTGATTTGCCTATGATCAGACAGGTGAATAACAGAGCCGAAATTTGAACTCAGGTCTTATGATGCAAATCTCATGTTCTTTCTTCTATTAATTGTAGAAAGTATGAATATTTGGTGTTCTTTCTATTATTTTAGCTGTGTGATCTTGGGTAATTTTCTTAACTTCTTTCACCCTCAGTTTTCTTCCCAGTTAAACAGGGATAATGATATAAACACCACTTGCTTCATAAGGTTGTTTTGAAGAAATTATTTTGCAAACAAAGTGCTACATAAATGTGAGCTATTATTATTTGAATCTGCATGTTTTTGATTAATGTACAAAGTTAGCGGTTGATATATAGCACACTAAGGTTACAAAGTACTTTATGTTTATTATCTCATTTGATCATGTGGAATGATTGTTCATTAAACTATCTTAGGCATCTTATAATTAAATATGCAAACAGTGTAAGGAGTACAGAATGCAGGTTGAAATAGATGCTCAGAATTTAAATGTGATTTTTGTTCTGTATGCCAATTCCTCATGCCCACTTCCCTCCAAACCAGAAGAATAGATTGCCAAAACAATAATAGCAGTCAGTGAGAATGTATGACTTAGTATACAAACTATTGTGTCAAATGCAACTTTTCAGAAAAAATAAATGAATAAAGATAGCCATCCTCTGTAGCAAAATGCTGTTAGCATCTATGATTTCTGTAAATTAAGGAAAAGTGATTATCCTTGCCCCACACCCATTTTTATTTGTCCCTATATACTTCTGTCTTCCTTTATTTCTCCCTCATCTTCCTCCCCCACTACAAATTTAATCATTAATATAACGTTCTGCTTCTTTTCTTACCACTGCCTTTCACTACATTTTTTGTTATTGCACATATATACATACATCATGTGTTTAGATCAGCCTCACTGTGATCAGTCAACATGAATCTCTTTATTAGGAGCTTGATATGAGTTTGGAAGTATGGTAAGCCCTGGGGAAGCAGTTCGAAGGTGATGGGTGGGATCTAGTGACCTTAAATCTTGAGAGTAAATACCAAGCACCATGTTGGATATGTGAGAGAGTCAGTTGTCCAAGTTTGGGGAAGCTACATTGCTTCCTGGATGAGGGTCTACAGCCTAAGGTTATAGGATCATAGGATTAAGAATAGAAAAGGACCATCTAATTATAGCACATCTAGTTCAATCTCCTCATTTTACAGGTGACTGAGGAGTGAGGGCCACAAAAGCTAATTAATTTGCCCAAGGTCAAATTGGTATTACTCCTCAGAAAAAAATGTGTTCACCTGAGTAGTCTGGCATAGAGAAAGGTATTGTGCAGAAGTTGAGAGAAATATACTAAAACATAAGTGTATCATTGAGGGTAAGCTTCCCTTGAGGTATTAGTGGGGGTAATAGTGGCTCCAGTTGGGAACATTAGAGGCATTTCCTAGAAGAAGCCTGATAGGTCTCCCAGTTCTCTTTGCACCAGCTGTTTGCTTCCTATGCCTGGTATACTCTCTCTCCCAACCTCAAACTCAAAATACCTGCCTTCCTTGAAAATTTACCTGAAGTACCACCTTCTCTAGGAGGAATTTCCTGGTCCCTCATATTAGTGCCATCTCCCATAAGATTTCCTTCCATCTATTTTGTATTTGTCTTTCTAAAAAACTTGTGTTTATCTTGTATGTTCCCATTTGTATATGTTGTTTTCCTGCATTAGAATATAAACTCCTTCATGGCTGGGACAATTTTTGCTTTTGCTTAGTCTCTAGTATCCTTAGCCTTTAGCACAGTGCCTGATACATAGGAAATATGTAATAAATCCTTGTTTAACTTCCCAGTTTTTCAGCCTTAAATCCCATGACCATTAGACTCCTTCATTCCACCTCAGCTGAACCTACTATGGCCATATATTAGTAGTTCTTGCCATTACCCACAACAGTTTCATTTCCATAATAGAATTTCTGACATTTTTCTTCCCGAACACAACCTCTTGTCAGTCTGCTTTTCCCTATGCCTCACATCTTCTACACCTATTCTTCACCCTCATAAACACCTTCAATCGTTCTACCATTAGTATTTTCTCAGGTCATTATCCTTTGCTTTACACCTTCATTCTCAACTCAGTATTTGTCCACTTCAACTCCTCTCTGTCCTCTGCTCTTAGATCCCTTGCCCCCTTATCCTATGATTGCTCTTCCTCAGCCAAACCTCAGTTGTACTTCCACCATCCACCTCCTCTGCTTCTACTCATGAATTGTGGAACGTAACTGGAGGAAGCTTCACAGTCATGCTGACTGGGTACATTTCAGATTCATGAGGTCTAACTTCAACTGAGCCCTTAAAGCACAAGGTGGTCCATTTATTCCCTAAAAGATTCCCTCTCTCATTTCTTTTTTTAAAAATTACTTTATTTATTTTTAGTTTTCAACATTCATTTCCACAAGATTTTGAGTTACAGATTTTTCTCCCCATATCTACCCTTCCCCTTGCCCCAAGATGGCATGTATTCTGATTACCCCTTTCCCCAGTCTGCCCTCCCTTCTATCACCCCACTCCCCCCCATCCCCTTCACCCTTACTTTCTTGTATGGCCAGATAGATTTCTATACCCCATTGCCTGTATATCTTATTTATCAGTTGCCTATCTCATTTCTTGTGGAAACTTTCCAAATTTTCTCTTCCCTCCCTATGACTCCCACACTTCCCTTTCCCTCCTGTAGAGCTGAGGACCCTTCCTTTTACATACTGAAGAAAATGGATACTTTGCAATGTGAACTTCTTATATTCTTATTCTCTTTATCGCAAACTGTTTGACATAATATCCTACATGCTTCTTGTTTTACCGAGTCTCTGACAAAGAATTGACCCTTATCCTTGCAAGGCTAAGACTTTATATAGACTTGATCCCATCCCTGTTATTTCCCTTGCCCCCCAGCCCCAGTCTTCTTTAGGAGATTGCATCTCATATAATCCCCTCCTGCTATCAAGTGGTTCCTTAAAAACCCTTCACCCAACCTTACCACTGTCTCAAGCTGTTATCCTACATCCTTCTTCCCATTCTCATCCAAACTCTTTGAAGGAGCTGCCTAGGTTCACCTTCCTGACTTCCCTTTCTCATACTCCTCAGTACTAGTACTTCACAATCTGGTTTTGGGCCTGTTATCATTCCACTGAAACTACTTTCTCCAAAGTTTGATGGACCTCTCGATTGCTGAATCTGATGGTCTTTTTCAGTTCTTATTCTTCTTGATTGATCTATTGCATTTGACACTGTTGACCTCTCTATTCTTCTGTATTTTTTCTTCTCTGGGTTTTCTTGACACTGCTTTTTCCTAGTTCACGTCCTATCTGTCTGACCGTTCCTCAGTCTCTTTTGTGGCCTTATCATCTATATCAGGGCTGTCCAACCTTAGGTTTTTATTGAAACTATAGACAGTATATTTTGATTTGCCATTTTAGTGCGAGCTCTGTGGTGGCTGGGCTTCCTTTACTAAATCATTTATGTAAATTTCTATGATTGTAGGCAGGCCGCATAAATCCCTGCTTGCGACCTTTGGGCTGCATTTTGGACAGCCCTGTTCTATGTGAAACCAAGTAGGTATTCCCCCAGGTACTGTCTGAAGACATGTTTTATCCTTTTACATATTATTTCTTGGTAGCCTCATCACCTTTCATGGTTTTCACTACCATCTTTATGCAGCTGATTCCCAGATCTATATAGAGATAATCTTAGCCTTTCTAATAAGCTTCAATCTAGTATCACCAGTTGACTAATGGACATTTCATATCGGATGTCTTGGATACATCTTAAACGCAACATGTCCAAAACTGAACTAAAAATCTTTCCTATTTCAGACTTCCTTATTTCTGTTGAAGGTACTACCATCCTTACAGTTTCCCAGATTTGTAGTCTCAGCATTATCGTCAACTACTCATTCTCCTTCACCCAACATATGCAGACCATTGCTAAATATTGGCATTTCTAACCTAACATTTCTCTAATCCTGCCCTTTATCTCCAGTTGTTCAAGCCTTTATCACCTCTTTTCTAGATGATTGCAACAGTTTCTTCCTAAATGTCTTCCTGCGTTGTCTGTCACTGCTTCAGTCCATTCTACACTCTGCTGCCAAAGTCATTTTCTTAAGGGCAGATTTGACCATGTGAGCTCCTACTCAGTCAAACCCTGTGGCTCCCTATTGCATTTAGGATAAAATATAAGCTTCTCTACTTAACTTTTTGAGC
The DNA here is from genome assembly GCF_011100635.1 of Trichosurus vulpecula. NCBI lineage: Eukaryota > Metazoa > Chordata > Mammalia > Diprotodontia > Phalangeridae > Trichosurus > Trichosurus vulpecula. The sequence goes on along the minus strand of NC_050576.1, from coordinate 297,456,251 downwards.
CCTTCACAATCTGACCCTAAGTCATCTGTTCAGCTTCAGTGGATCTTAGCCACCTTCCTTCACTCTGCAATCACTCCAGACAAACTGACCTTCTCTCTCTGTTTCTTATCCATGCCATTCTATCCCCTTTGTGCCTAAAACACTGGCCATCCCTCATGTCTAGAATGAATTCTCTGATAGCTTCTGCCTCATAGAATCTTATTCCTTTAAGACACAGCTCAAATATTATCTTCTGCATAAAGGCTTTCTTTATGCCTCCCCATATTTCTAATGCCCTTGCTCCCCAAATACCATATATTAAAGCTGAAGCTGGATGGCTGGGAAGGATGTTAGTGTTGTTATGTTCTCCACATTAATAGGGAAGTTTAGAAGAAAAGCAGATGGGATGGGAGTGGAGTGAGAAGTAGGTAATGATTTGTGACATGCATATTGTATCTCATTTCTACTTGCTTATCCTATTCCTCTCAATATTTACTTCTTTGTCCCACCAGAAATGGTTGGAGAAGGTGAAATCTCTTACCAGCCCCTGCTCCAGAGTCCTGAGCACCATCTGCTGGAGTTCTGCTAAGGAGCAGAGGCTGATTGCGTATTACACCATAACACCAAATATAATTTACGTAGTTAGATCCCATTGAATTTTTTTAGCTGGTACATTAAATATCTATGTGGCAAAGTGCATAGAGAATGGGATGTGGATTCAGAAACATCTGTGTTCCAGTTCTCTCTTGGACGGACACTTTCTAGCTGCACTAGCCCGGGCAAGTCATTTAACCTTTGTGTACCGCAGTTTCCTCATCTGTAAAATGGTGAAGATAATAGCATCTACTTCCTCGGGTTGTCATGAGGATCAAATAAGTTAACATCTATAAAGCATTTTGAAAACTGAAGGCTAGATGTTATCATTATTTAATATTATAGGCAATTAATTTTTATGAAGGAAGATAGAAGTATTAATTGCTTCCTATACTCTTTAACTTATTTGGAAAGAAAAACTAATTTCAGAATTTTATCTTAACTTTAGATAGCTTTTGGTTTTTTCTTACCTTAAACCCTGAAATCCTTATTCAGCCATTTGTCTACACCTTTAGATAGGAAGTAGAAAATTTCCCTATCTTTTCTGAAGGAGAGGTCATGACACCTACAGTGAAATGGGACAATGGCAAGTTCTGTATATTTTCACTGGTCAGAAATATGAAATTATGTTATACCAGAGTTACAAAATTTATAGTTTCTGAGGTTTGCAGTCATGGTTTTTTCAGATTTCTAAGATTCTGCAGCAAAATTGTAGGAGAATAGCTAGCATTACTGATTAAATCTCAGTCTCTTCCCAGTTTGGAAATATGATGATTTTTTATGATGAAGAATTGGCCCAGAAATTGACTAACAGTACTTAGCCATAATCCTCATACACAGTAGATGTACAACAAATATTTGTTGAATGCACCCACCCACACACACACAAGGATGTAATTATAGCATCATCCAGTTGGCATGTAAAAATAAGTGAGTTCCAAGAATCTTATATGTTTAGGTTTTTTTTGTTGTCTAAATATCCTTGATATAAGGAACCAAAGTAAGTCCGGAGTATTCATGAGAAAGCCTTTAAAATTATTGGTATTATTTCAAATTATTTATTCTGCAGAGGAATCTTTTTTTTTTGCTATAGTTTCCTTTTCCTAATTTGAAAAAGAATTGGATGAATACCTGAGAGTCATTTCTACACATTAATGCATGCTGTTAATGGTTTATCGATAAAAGAACTAAGATGTCTTAATTTAAAAAAAATTGTTTTGCAATTTTGGCAAACAACAGCATAAGCTTCGCGTTTGATAACAAATAACTTGCAGATTGCAATATTTCTGTTTGGGAAATGAAAAAAGTGCAATCAGAAAAGAATTGAAATGATATAAATTAGTCTTATTGTTCTGCAAATTGCTAGAGTTAGGTAAGAATTGTAGATAAGAATAGTCTCCACTTTCTTAAGGAGAATAGACGTATATGCATGCATGAGAAAACCAAGCCTTTGTTAGTGTCCTGTCTGAAATGGCTATTAAGATAATTACAGTAATTTATAGATTTCCTCCCCCCCCCTCCCACCATTGCAAAATGGGTTCCATTTTCTCATCTTTTGTCTTGGTTCCCTGATGTGTGTATGTGTGTGTGCGCGTATGTGCATGTGCGCATGCGCACTTGCGTGTTTGCTAGCAGTTATCTAATCTGAATTATCTGTACCCATTGTGATTAGGTGTGGCACATCCAGAAGTGGAGTGGGTTGCAAAGAGATGGTTTTGCCAGCTTTTCTGTCAGGAAGCTAGCCCTTGGAGAATAATAAGAGAATTGTGCTGTACAATGCTATAGCTTAGTGGTTAATTATAGTTTGTCATGGAACCATTCAAAATTGCTGTGTTTGATTTAAAGAGACACTGTTTCTGAATATTCTTAAAATACCCCTTTTCAGAATTATGGTTCTTGCGATTATTCTTTGTTATATTTTTACTGTCAGTTTAGCTCACCTATAAGAATAACAATAGACTGAGTTCATGATCCATTAGGTGGGTTCTTTAAAAACTAATTGGCAGAACAATATATGTTTTTTGTTGTAAGATTTTAATGTGATGATGCAAGAGGGCAAAAAGCCCATACAGTAGACTGTTTGAATTGAGTTGAAAATTAAGCACTGATTCTTTAAGCTCTCTTATAACAATTGGTGAACGTTCTCACATAAGATAGAAGCATTTGTAAAACAAGTCTATTTTAACTGTTTATAGAGCATGGAGACAGATGGAAGGAAGATTATGATTAATAAGCCACAAGCATTATTAACCTTATTGGTGGTAGTAATAACTTGTTAGTTTCTACTCATACACTAAATTTTAGAGTTGCCGGAGAATGACAAGTTCATCTTTATATTTTACTGCTACAAGTGATGAATTCGTAACATTTATAATTTGGCTTCTTAAAAAAAAAATCCGTACTGAAAGAGTTAATGCTGTTCTTCCCCCTCCCCCCCCCCCCCCCCCCCCCCCCCCCCCCGCCCCAGTCTGTAGATCAAGCATTGTAACCACAGTAACCAACTTAACTGTTTTTCTGCTTAGTCCTCCCAGAAAAGCAAGATCACTGATGGTTAGGAAAGTGTAATTCATAAGCAAGAGCAACTTCATTTTGATCCTAGTGGGTTAAGAGGCATAATTAATGACATATGATTTTAAGACCAGTATTATTGTTAATATGAATGTCACATTTGATGATGCTGTGGGGTTTGATTATTCAGAAGTCTTTCAAATTTAACAAGGAGTAAATAAAATACAGTTTATAATTCAGATTTTCATGCGGAAACAGTATGACAAACAAGTGTGCTTTTAAAGATTCAGGAGAAGAGATGGAACTCAGGAGTAAATAATAGAAAAATTAAACAGAAATTACAGAAACTTCAATTTTCCTATCAAATCAAAGTAGTTCTGAATTTTTATAGAAAGATTTGTGAATGGTAAGTTTATGACTCTTCCCACTGATATATAACAAATGGAAAATGGTCTCATTTTGTTATGATTTATATAAAGACAGCACAGTAAGACCTGTGTTATACCCATCTCAAAGGGATGCTGTGAAAATAAATGAGATTAACTAGATGAAGCCATTGACATTTCTTGGAAGAAATAGTGTCATATAAATTCAAGGAATTTAAAAACAACCACCTGGCTCTACTTACCTATCTGTCTCTACATATTCACTCCTTTACAAAAAGATGGGACCTTATTGCTTTGATTTCCTTCCCGTTTTATATGACCGTGATAGAAATTCCCATATTATTGGTGAAATAGCATGGTAAAATTAAGTGGGTAGATGTACTCATGACACAGATGTGGTACTGTCTCTGCAGTATGAATTGGTTCATGAGCCAGGATGGTGGGTAAATCCCAAGAAAAGGGTTATTTAGCCCTAGTTGTAATTAATTAGGGAAATTTGGGGCAGAAAAATTGATTGTTACCACAGAGTAGATTATAAACTCCTTGGAGGCAAGGACTGTCATACTTTTCTCTTTGTATCCATAGGACCAACAAAACAAAACAAAAGAGCCCAGTGCTTAGCATAATGCCATGTACGTAGAAGGAACTTTATATTTATTGAATTTAATTTCTTTCCAATGACTTGGTTGTATTTCTGTATGCCTTTTTTTCAAGGGAAAGCTACTGCCAAGAACTGTTGTAGTAGAGATGTCTACCTTTTATATTCCATTGAAGTTTAGTTCATTATGGTAAGAGAAAAAAGTTCCAGAACCTTCCAATAGGAAGGAAAAAATGGGGAAATCTTTTGACTTGCTAAAATCATTTGAGGCCACTAATATTTTATTAACTATTCTCTAGGGGCCTAAGAAAGTCAGTGCATCACTCTTAACTGCGAATCAGCATTATGAAATTTTAAACTTGTAAACTATCTTAGAGACTCCCCGCCGCATCTTATTTTGTAGATGAGTCAACTGTGGCCCTTATAGGTAGTGTAATTTGCCCAAAGCCACACAGCTGGTTGGTGTCAACCTTGGAATGAAGGCCCAGACATTATGACTCCTAACCTAATTCTATTTCAACAAATATTTATTTAGCACCTATAGTTTGAAGGATAGCATCCATTAATTTTTCCGATAGGATTACATGTAGTACTTGGCTTTCTGAATTAAAAGACTTTGCCACATGCTCTGTATATTTCTGATTCCGACAGGTGGTATAGATTTGGGGTATTCAACCTGGGATCTGTGAATTTAAAATTATTTTGGTAACAGCATTTCATAATCAGTTTTCTTTGTAATCCTATGCATTTTATTTTTTTGCATTTCAAAATCCTTATCCTGAGAAGGAGTCCTTAGGATTCACCAGACTGCCATCAGGATCCATGACATGGAAAAAAAAAGTTAAGAATCCCAGATGTAGAGCATTTTGCTGAATGGCCTAGGATTTAGCATTTAAAATAAGTTGGGTGGTGAATTACATTGAGTATTGTTTCATAAGCCTTTCTGACTTCCTTCCCAGTTTTTTGTCTTTTTCAGAAGACAAGACTTTTATGTAATCTTTGAGTAGAAAGATCCCTTCCTTCCTTCCTTCTGTCATTCCTTCATTCTTTCATCCCTTCCTCCCTCCCTCCCAGTCCTTCCCTTCTTTCTTTCTCTCTCTGTCTCTCTTTCTTTCTTTCTCTTTCCTTCCTTCCTCCCTTCCTTCGTTTCGCAGTGGAAATTTTTACATTTAGAAGATGGACGGTAGTTTCAGATGAATCTAGTTTATAGCCAAATCAAGTGGTCTTGATGGTCTCCTACTTCAGCTTTCTGTTGTCATGGCTCAGTCTCTGTGATCAGTGCAAAGCCTTGATTGACTTAGGATCTCTTGAGAAATTAGACTGAGATATTGAAATAATACTCTTCAGGAAGTAATTACAGTTGTTGATATGTTTTCTGGCTTTGGGACTAATGTGAGTGAGCTAGAAGGAGGGTTGAAAGCCTTGAGAGTTTATCAGGGAGGTTTAATAGGATGACAAGCATTAATTGAGGAAAATCTTTAATATGAAGATGATTTATTGAACATAAACTTTGGATGAAGTTGATCGCCTAAGAGATGAAATTAAGGGGCACTTCGCTCTTTGGATCACCTGTGTGAATCCAGAATAGTACATTAGCCATGGAAAATCCTCAGCAATTTATAGTGGGTGAAGATGCCAATTGTGGTAACATATTATGTTGTTAAATGGATAAAATCACAATTATTTGGGATTATTTCATTCCTTGTATTTGTAACCCTAGTGCCTAGCACAGTGCCTGGCACTTAACAATTGCTCAATAAATGCTTATTAATTTGTTGATTGATACACACTATTATTAGATATTAAATGCTTATTAATTTATTGATTGATACACACTATTATTAGATATTAAATGCTTATTAATTTATTGATTGATACACACTATTATTAGACGTTATCTTTGATTTGGACAGTAAACATTGCACTCCTTATTATTTGTATCCTTCCTTTCTCAAAAACCAAGCCTTAAACCCAACTCACTCTGGAGCTCATAGATCGGGCAATAGGTCCCTGCCCTCCCAGCACAGAGTGAATATAAATACTAAATATTTACTTTCTCTTTTGGTCAGGAACCCTGAGGGTCTTCCCCTACCAGTTTGATTTTTTTTCAGTTTTTTATTAAAGGGGCTATCCCTTGATTAACTTCTTAAAGAGCCCTATTCACCGAATGGGCATTACCTCACTCAAAGTGAGAACCCCTGAAGCAGCCAGCGTCTCCGAATGCATCCTGGGCCATCTGCAGTTGTCCTGGTGAATGTCAGGCCACTGAACCCAGATGGTCCTGGAGGAGAAAGTGAGGCTAGTGACCTTGCACAGCCCTGCCTCACTCAAATCAAAGTCAGCTGCAAGTCACATCATCATTTCCCTGATGCCATGGCCCTCTTTGAGAATGAAGGACAATCACAACAACAACAACAACAATTTGCATCCTTTAAATGAGTGATGAATAATAAAACATTTATTAAGAGATGACTGTATGCTAGACATTGTGCTAAACCAGTAGTGCAAATACACATTTCTTTCCTTTGTTCCCCAAAGAGTCCTTCTGTATTCCTTCCTGACCTCTTGTCCATATAGAGATGAGTCCGTCGACCTCTTATTCACTTACACCATCTCTAGCCTTCTGCCCATGCAGAAATCTTTGGATGGAACTTCTTTACTTATGTGTTTAACATCCTTTGGTCAGTTTGTTTGATCTACCTTGTCTCCTGATTAGTGATTGATAGACAATTTTACTTCAGATTTATACAGCATGTCTCGCTAATAATTTATTAACCCAAAAGACTTGATAATATGAAATTTGTATAATGCTGTTAAGCACTTTGCATTTTCTGAACCATATTCCATCCATGTTACTCTCCTTTCAAAATTGGTGATGGAGATATCCCCCTTCATCTCCAAACTTTGTGGACTAGTCTCTGGGCAGTGTTCATTGTATATCTAAATTGTCTTATTGAATTTCATTTCTTATTTTACCAGCTTAGATATTCTGCAGCCACTGTAGCTTTAATTAGGGCTTTGAAACAGCATTTGTGGACAACATACTTTATAAAGAAAATGAGTGTGAGATATTCTCCATTGATCTCTATTTTTCCATTTGAGGGCTCTGTAATAACTATAAATATGTTGTTAAAGAATTTATTTCATCTGTATCTGAAAGTCCATAGTACTGCCCACAGTTATCTCTGAATTAGATCATGGCTCCACAATGAAGAGTGAAGAACAACAGCTTATTTTGACCCAGTTGCTGTGGAACAAATGAACAACAGGCACAGTCTGGATGTGTGGATGTGTGGCCCGTGAAGAAGCCTGAAAGGAGTCAGAGATGATACATGTGTTCATTGATTCAAGAGACACTGGTTGAGCCTTGTAGGGAATATGACAGGGTCATGGAACTTAGATGGGGAAGGGACCTTCGAGATCATTAAGTCTAATGTTCTCCTGTTTTAGACTCATAAATTAAGACCCCCAAAAGTTAAATGAGTTGCCTTTGTTCATAAGCCAGGAAGTGGAGGAGTAAACAAATGCAAAAATGAAGACAGTAAGTGCATTTGTTTATTTGGGGGGGAAAGCGGGGACTGGACCTGTCATTTCCTCTGTGCCACGTTACTCCCTGTGTGGTCAAACTCAAATCACCAAGAGATAAACTTTCTGTGCCTGTGAGTTTCAGAGGATGTGAAGCTATCTAGTCTTTCTAGCTCTGGCAAGAGAGAGGAATGCCAGTTCATTTTCCTACTATTCCTCATAAAATTTAGTTCCAATCACAAGAACCAAATACACTCCACAAGGTGACATAATTTCAAATAAACAGATTATGGTACTTGCAAAGTGGACAGGATAAACTTTTAGAGAAATGTAACTAATAGCGGTGGACTCATGGGAAGTAACTGGCACACATGGCTTTGGCATGGGGCTGGAGGAGTCCCTGTTTTCCTGCCTATTACAGTTATAGGGTGAGTGATATATATCCTCGGTTTCTCCAGAGAGGCAGCATGACAGTAGATGGAAGTCTCTCCTTGGAGACAGGGAGACTTGATTAAGTCTGGCTTCTGACATATTCTAAGTCTGTTAACAATTGGCGAGTCATTTAAACTCTCAGTGCCCCTGGGCAGCTCTCTAAGACTGAATTATTGATGAGATAAAGATCTGCAGTGGTGCAGGGCATTTACACACAGGGAGTAACCTGGCACCATTGAAAGGAAAAGTCCAGACCCCACTCCTCACCCCTGTGATGAAAAAAAAAAACACCAAGGAAACAAATGCAAAATGAAGGCATTAGGTGCAATTTTGCATATATATCTTGTTACAATTAGTGATTCAGTTGTAGAGTAGTATTAATATTAGTATTAGTCTATATCATGGGTTAAGTAGACTTTTGTCGGCTGGACTTTGAGTCAAATAATCATTTATAGCATTGTTTCTTTGGGGGAAATAATTCCTTGATTCAAATAGCAAACTTGTAAATGAACTTTTAGAAGAAAAACAGCTCATTTTTAAATTGGAGACTTCCTGTAAAAATGTGCAGAAAGTACCAAGAAGTGCGAGAATTCTTATTCCTGTTTTTCCCTAGACTTAGATTTAAAATTTCAAAACTGAATCGAAATCAATTTTCTGTGTGCATAAAAGTAATTCACAAATTTCTGTTTCTTTTTGTAAAACTTTGAAAGCGTGTGTTTGATGGTGGCTCTCCTAATATGGCTTTACCCAGTTGACTTATTTTAGGAGCATAGATTGAGAACTGAGAGTTCAGAGGCCATAAATCACCATCGTGCATTGTAGTCATGTGGGAAAGTATTAGAAGTGAGATTTGAACCCAGGTCCTCTGTTTCCAGAATCACTATCTTTTTAATATTTTGAGTGTGCGTGCGTGCGTGCGTGTGTGTGTTTGTGTGTGTAATTTATCCATTAAACACAGCTTGGAACTCCTTCATGCCTTCTTGTCCTAGGCAACTCTTTTCTGACTAAAACCTACTGCGGCACTTTATTGTAGCATACAGGAGAGACTAAGTTTAGGAGAAAAGACCAGAATGATGCTATAAAATTAGTCTTTAAGGTTACAGAGTTATTTTAGTGACTTTTTCAAAAAATTAAATAAGATTTTGTGTCTAATTTTATAAATGATTCCCTTCTTTTCTCTAAGACTGTCACCTCATAGTATAAGCTCTGCCTCAACTGATGAAACAAAAATATGTAAATGATCTTCAGATCTGTGTGAGCACCTTTCAACTTCCTCAGTGACAGTGATAAAGAAGCAGAAAAGGGGAGAGAGGGTGCAAAAGAATATCACATAGTTTCAAGTCTGTTCACTAAAACTTATTTCACTATTGTTTAAAATTGAGTTGAAAAATATTTTGTCAGTGTTAAACCCTATTTGAATAGTTTAATTTAAAAAATACATATAAATACCTAATATTTCATTCATGTCAATATTATAAACAAGATTAAACAGTGGGAAACTATAAAAAAATATGATCGACTGTTTTCAATTACCCTCAACTTTAGGGGTAACTATAGGAATGTAAATAATTAATTGCTATGAATTGGTCTTATTGGTCCTTATTAAAGAGGCAGGTGACATGGAATATGAGAAGTAGTAATGGCTAGAACACCTGCTTTTAAGGCAGGGAGACCGAGATTCCCGCCCAAGACACCTACCAGTTGTGTAACCTTAGGCAAATCAGAATTAGGGGTAAGCTTGTTCCAGAGGAGTCAAACATACAGCTACATGACCACAACCTTTCTTAATACAGCCCCAGTCAGATTAAAACCTAAGTGGGAAATAGCTAACCAAATATATGCAAATACAATAAAACATACATAATGTTCATAATGTGATTTTCTAAATCAACATGCACCTGTAGGAATCTTTTATGTATAATGTTATGGCCTCCATTTCTTTTTGAGTTTGACACCCCCTGCTCTAGATAACTCTGAGACTGAGTTTCGAAGGATCTGCCAATCTGCATTGGTAAAAAGAGTTTCTGTACACGGGACCTCCTTATCCTAATGAAATCACACTTCTAGTTGCTAACCCCTTAAAATATGACACCTGAACTTTCTAAGATCCAGTTCTAGATATTTGACGTTTAAGATCCAATGATTATCCCCGACATTGATCAGCTTAGGAATGCTAATAACAGGTGTATTAATTAGTATTTAAGTTAGCACATTGGCTTCTTATCTGTCATCTACATTTTACAGCATATCTGTCGACTGATCTATAGAGCATATGGAGCATGTCTTTGGCTGCTTCATTCCACTGATTTGAGCATGGTGATAATGAGGACACAGGGTTATGGATTTAATTAATGCGTAGGTCATGTAGTTCCACTTTTCCTCCAAACCTTGGATTGAAAACCTTGGCCAGACATTTACAAATGTGTGCACTTCACACATATGTAGATGACACAATGTTAACAAGTTTACATACATATGTGTATTGTAAAAGTTTGTGGTTTTGTGTGTATAAATATGAACACACATATATAGTATATACATATATACACACATATATGTATACACACACGTATATGAAATGGTATACCATGAACCGAGTGGAAAAAATATTTGTTATTTGAAATCTAAGAATTTAAGTAGCACATCAAGCAACAGGAATAATCACATAACTGTGGACTTCATTTTTGCCTTTTCTTTGATAGCAGAGGCATGTTTATGTGGTGGCTTTGCATGTGTTTTTATTTTCCAAAGAAGGATAGTGTAGTAGAAAGAACTATGGATGAGGATTCAGGATGGGGGTTCTGTCCATCCCATTTCCAAGCTCTGTAAGCAGATTGCTTAACCTTTCTGGGCTTCTGTTTCCCTAGCTGTGAAATGGGATAATTCCCCCATGTAAATTGAGTGGATAGGCCATGGAGAATTTACAAAAAAATATGGGAGAATCATGGGAGCATTGCACAGGTTTAAAGGGAGTAGAAAACGTGTTATCTCCTTCTCTGGTGGGGGTATTCACACTAATGAAATCAAATATTCTACATAATAGAGTTGTAGTATTTATTAAAGCTATTTGATCATAAAAATAGCTTGAGAAGATGGGTAGTGTATATATCATATAATGTTGGGGGGGTATATGGGATTATCTATGTAGGTCAGGATTGAAATAATTGGTTTGAGCTTTTTGGGGATATGACTGCACTGTGATCAGATGATGGTATTTGGCAAGCAGAGAATTTTTATTTTCTTAAGCTTTGAGACCCCTGAGGAGACATTTATACTATAGGGAATTTGAAAACCTGCATTTTAAAATTTAACTCTATTTGTGTTCTGTGCCTCTCTGGGTGGTGTTTGCTAAATTCTGAAATTCTGTGCTTTTACCTCCTGCTAAGAATTTGAGGTCTTAGCGTAATTAATCATTAAATGTTGTCAGTCTATCATGATGTGGTTAATTATCAGAGTGTATGTGTTTCAGACAGTCATGACCCTTTCCTGAGTAACTATAGAAACCTTAGCAGTACTAGTTATTAGCTAAGATTATGGAATTTAGTTTTTAAAACATTTCAGTCTATGGTATTTGCTGGCTAATAATCATGTTACTGTCTTTTAAAAGGAATAGATAAGATTTTACAAAATTACATTTAAAAATATTTCTAATAAGTGATTTTGCATGTGTTTTTTTAATTAGGAGTTAAAAAGCTTTTCTTGCTTTTTTTTTTTACACAAAATGTGCTTATAATATAGCATACGATTAGACCCATCCAAACAGTCCAGGGATGATTCTTGAAAAATTCTAGCAGGAAAGATGATTTTCAGTTTTGACCGACATGCGTGGTAGCTCCAAGGTTGGGAAAGAGTAGTTGAATGCTGAAACTAATTTGCATCTCTGCAGTTTCTAGACAAAAGAGTTGAAAGTGGCAGCAGGGTCACTTGAGCTCCTGAAGCTAGAGCTATCCAAAGAGAAGAGAAAGATCTGAAACTGACTTTCCTTCTTCTCTTCTATAGTAGGCTTTCTGAAACAAAGAGAAGGAGATTTCTAACCCTTGATTTCACTTTCCAGAGTGAGACTCAATGTTCTAAATCTGCTTCAGGCTGCATCATTAACCTGGGAAGTAGAGAAATCCATATTTGCTGTGGTGCTTGCGTGGTCACTATTCAACACAACAGAAAGGAAATACCTTCTTTGGGAAAAGGAAGTGTTTGCAGTGTGTTCTCAGCTGTCATTGGTAGGATTGGTTTTAGTGCTATGCATATAATAGTAAATGATTTTCACATAGCAACACATAAAATCTGGCTACTTTTAGTTTAGGAAAGAAATTGTTTCTTTATCTTTGATCATGCTTTTTACCTATAGGTATAACAGAAAAATAACATCAATCTGTATATAAAATGGTAACTGTGTTATTAAGTCTGGTCCATGATTTTAATGACTGTTGCAAATGTAGCACCAGTCACACAACCACAGGACATCTAAGTTTAGGATACATGACCTATATTAATTTTTTAATATCATTGATTATTCACATGTATGATACTGTAAATTTATAGTCTTTAAGGTTTATTTATTTTAGGGACTTTAAAAATACTGGATTTTTTGTTTGTTTTATGTTATAGATGACCTCCTTAATTGTATTAAAGAATAAAGTTAGAACAAAACCGCTTCTCAAATTATCAGCAAAATGAAGAGAGATTTTTCCATCAAGATATAGTTGGCAGTGCACAAAAGTCTGGATTTTGCTTGCTTTGATGTAGTTGTTTTTGCAGTAAAAACAAAGTTTCAGTTTAAGTTTTTCACCAAAGTGACTTGCTACATTCTTTTGAAAAAAAATGTTGTGAAAGTAGTTGGAGTTGAATTGGTCTGTTTTAGTGGATAGAAATATAAAGTGTCAATCCTTTCCTATTGATAAATATCATATACTGACTTTTGTATCATAATTCCACTTTGCTGATAAAAAAGCATTTTGGTTGTGGCTTTTTACATTAATTTTCACTATTCAATTTTATGACTCCCCAAAGATTTTCTCCACTCCAGTTCTAAATATGGATTCTTAAATGGCCATCCAAAATTATATGTTTTCAGATGAATCATAATTTTGAAAGTGTTGTATAAAAACTACTGGCAATTATATACAGCTCTAATTTAAAATCACTGTTTAAATCAACCGAAGTCACAAATTTTGCAAGCACAGAGCTTGTGTTAGACTCTGATGTGGAGAGTGCAATACCACTGGTTTTGTGATGCCAGAATGTTGATCAGTCTAATTATCTAACAGTCTTCTGGTTCTTTGGCATGCTACAGCTGTGACTTTTTCTTTGTCTCTAAAAACAACTATCTTCAACACTGCATATGTATGAGAGAATGTTTTATCATATTAGTAAATCACTTATGAGTTTCATTCCTTGTTAAAATGATACTGTTTGCTAAATATATATTAAGACACTCCAGGTTGTTTATCTGCTTGAATAAACTACACAGTTATGCCTTGTAAAGCATTTTAAGCCAGCTCTATAAATTGGAAATGTAATACAGTTGAAGTATTTTTGAATAATTCTGTAGAAGGCTACTTTCTCAACAATTCTACTTCCAACTAGGGAATACATTATTTATCCCTTTCAATAATCCCCTCCTCCCTTGCTCTGCCATCAAAAACTATGATCTGAGTTTTTATTTACATTTTTTGTTAATGTTATTTTATGTATTATACCTTTCGTTCAGTCATTTCACTTGTGTCTGAGTCTTTGTAACCTTATTTGGGGTTTTCTTGGCATGAATACTGCAGTGGTTCGCCATTTCCTTCCAGCTCATTTGACAGATGAGCAACTGACACAAATAGGGTAAAGTGACTTGCACAGGGTCACACAGCTGATAAGTGTCTGAGGCCAGATTTGAATTCAGAAAGATAAGTCTTCCTGACTCTAGGCCTGGCCTTTTATCTACTTTGCCACCCAGCTGCGTTTATAATACCTTAAATTTATACAGTTTGTGTTTGCTTAAGTGCATGCTTCTCATCAATGTTTTCCTAGTGTTCATTAGGTCTTTTATTAGAATTAGGAGGAGGGAAGGAAGGACATCTAGGAAGGTTTTTTTAAATGTTGGGAACACTGGAATAGACAAGAGTTACTTGCTTGAGTTCCAACAGGTTGGAGTTTTCTAATGGTTGTTTGGTGAACAGTCACTGCAGTTTCTTGTTTTGTGGACTGATGGACTTTTCCTAGCATTGTAGAGCTTCACAAATAATAAAGGAGATCAAAGACTGTGGCTATTTTTTGGTATACAGAAGATTCTGTCAATGGATACAAAAATGAAGAATAATAATGAACAGAGACATAATTAACAAATGTGGCACCCAGAATAATTCAATTGTTGTTGTTGATGGTGGTAGTGATGGGGATGGGTAGAGACCCTGGAGCGCTGGTCCCATGGATGGAGACCTGGCAGGTACCATGAAAACTTGGCTAAGAAGTCCCAACATGGTGCCAGGAATTGGCATGGAGTTTGACAAGTTTACCTGGGGTGCAGTTGCAGCAGGGGAGTAAGCATGCCATCTGTTAGTTTCCTGTTTTAGTTAATTCTCTTTTCTAACCAGGTGCTAAATTAATTTTTTTTCCTACACCATAGATGGAATGCAAGTACTCTCAGAGCCCTCTAAATTTTGGTGCTCCAAACTAGTTACAGTTCTGTTCATTAGAAATTTTATTCTTGACCTTAAGCATCAGTCAATGTACTCTACCTTGTCTTCCAACGTTCTCATAGCCTTGTAGACTTTCATGTGGGAGGAGGAGGAGGAGGGGGAAGTGCATTTAAGTCAGGAGTGAGACTTAGGAGGCTTTTTTCCCCAAAATTGCTGCTCTGTTTCTCAGAAAGTTTTCATCGTTTTGTATACCAATATGTAATATTTAAATTCATATTAAACAGATAGATGTTTTGCCTTATATTTAACTTTTTGTGTTGAACTGGTATGGCAGTGGAAGGATCAGGGTGATTTAAGCCCATCCTTACTCAGAGTTATCGAAAGAGGCCTGTTGGTTATATTGCTAAAGACAGGGAGAAAATCTAGGTATCATATATTATAAGGGTTAAACAAAGTTTTTTTGTTTTCTTTTTTATATCTCTGTCCTGACAAAATAGAAACAGATATGCAGAGATAGAAGGCGGCTTGTTATTGTCTTTTTTTTTACAACTATACTTACCTGAATGTCTAGGTTGCTGGAGATGTATAAAGTTATTTTGGGGGTTGTGAATCTGCAGAGATTTTGTCCAGCTGACAAAATTCTGATGTGAATTAGGAGGGTATAGAGGTCTTTCCTTTGTGAATATTTTTTACATCAAATATTAGGAAAATTGATTTATTTTTTACTTTTTAGGGATAATAGTGTATGGAGTTTTAAACTCTTGTAGTTTTGACATCCTTTATTTAGTGTTTTGGTGTCCTAGAGATTAGACAAATCACTAATGTTTCAAGGCAAAAAAGAACTTTCCTTCATTTCATCTTTAGGAATGCCTAACCTTTTTGTAAATAGTGTGTTGTACAGACTGTAACCCTACTGAACCCATGGCAATACAGATGCCATTTACTTAAAAGAATAGATGTGTTTTGTTTGTAACAAACTTTGCTTTACTCTCCTCCGTGTCCAGACATACTTGCTGTTCTTCTACAGACTGCTCCACTCCCTTCTTACCTTCCTCTCTCTTCTTTTCCCCCCTGTCACTCCAAATCCATAGTTTGCAGCCTGGAATGAGAGGGACCACCTACTAACTATATTCATTGCCCTGTCACCTCCACCCATCGGTCATTAGCATCCTATTCACTGTCACCATCATCACTCTCACTACACACACCCTCATCATCATCACCATCAACATCACCACCACCAACACCTTCACCATCAACACATAATCGTCATCATCACCACCACTGCTACTCCTATTATCACCAACACCATCACTGTCCCTGTCAACAAGTACTTCAAACCCTTTCCTTACCATTCCTGACCTTCATTAATTATAGGATCACAGATTTAGAGCTTGTAACAGCCATTAAAGGTGATCTACTTTAACCATTTCACTTTCCTGGCGAGAAAACCGAAGCCAAGACAATAAGGAGCTGAGCTAGCATTTTAGCCAGTATGTAAAGGTCACACTTTTCCACTGCATTGTCAAGACCTCTCTGTGCCCCTGCCAGTGCATCCTCTATCCTCAAGCCATAGGATTTACCACCAGTGGCTTGGAACTAGAGGAATCCAATTCTCCTTTACAAGAGATTGTTTCCAGGTCTGTTAGGGATGAAAGTAGTGATATAGAAGATTCAGTTGAATTAAACAAATACTTATTGAATACCTATGTGCAAGCACTGTTCTAGGTGCCTGTGCTAGTCCTGTGGGGTATGCAAAAATGGGAAAGACAGAATCTCTTTCCTGAGGGACCTAATCATCTAATGGAGGAAATGGGAGATAAATGTATATATTTATTTTAAGGTTAGAATATGGAATCATGACAGAGATCAAAGTGGTAAAGACCTTCTTAGAGGGCTTTTTTGAGAAGGGGGTATTTGAACTGAGTATTGAAGGATTGATAGAGGTCTGACTGGCAGATGTTTGGGGAAGGAATTCCTGGCTTTTAAAATAATATGAGCAAAATCATGGTGATAAGATTGAATTTATCACTTTTTAAATCCTCAGGTTCAGAATTCTGTCAAGTGAATTTCTCTAAAGTAAAGAATACCTTTATCAGTTTGTTTCCTTCTATTGCCTGAATTTTTCTTTTTTTTTAAGTCATCTTTAAAGAATCACCAGAGCTTGGAGTTTGTGTTGACCTGTGTGTTCTTTGAACTCCATGTGGTGTTCTGAATTTGCTGTCCTCCCTCCCCTCAGATGATTGTAAGCTAACATTTGAAAACTTATAGGTTTCACAGGGATAAGGAGGGTCATTGGAATTTAGTGTACCTAATAAGTTTTTGTCCAATTTATTTTCCCTTGTTAGTATTGCTTTTGACTTCATGGGGCTTTCTGAAGAGCACTGCTTTTTCCCCCCTTTAAATTGTCTATATTGATTTTCTTTACAGAGACAAATAACAAAATGCAGTGTCTAAAACAAGAGTTATTTCAGTGATGCTACATGACAGTACAGCCAATGCAATGAAAAAATGATATTCATCATAATACAGATACTCTAAGGATCAAATATTGGTAAAATTGCAAGCAATTTGCTCCCAATCACAATGTAATAAAGAAGAAAATATCAATAAAACTAGAAACATGTAGCAGCAGTATTGCCCTCTAAAAGAATTTTGATTTAGAACTGTTTATATAGTGACAAGAAACATCAGTGTTGTGGTTTCTAAAAAGTCCATTTGGATACCCGAACTTCTATTACAGAATATCCTATTACAAGATTTCATCAAAGTTGCAAAGCATTGAGAATTTTTTATAGCAATCTAAATTTCCCCTTTCACCCCTCCCAGCAGACATTGATTGAACTTGTACACTAAATTGATTAGAGATAGATAGACATTACTTACCAGACTTGAGGAAGATTGCTAGAAGAAAAATGAACAGAAACTTACCAGTTTTACCTTTTGAATAACTTACTCAAATTATGAACCCCATGTTGCCTCCAGGATCCTAGAACAAAACTTGTGTTAAAGTTAAGGTTGAGGTTGCCCATAAACTTAAAATGATGCTTTTCTTTCTCACTATATTGGGAGTCATTTCACAAAGGGTCAACAGGTATTCCCAATTTAGGATACCTGGATCAAAATCATTAACTTACCTATTGCCTATTAGTCATTTCCCCGTGATGTTTGTTGTAGAGATGCAGTATCGATGGACGTAGTCATGTTGGAACATAATAACGTACTTCAAGACTGACTTTGTAGTTTAATATTACAGTTTTTCAACTAATTAAATTTTGCCACCAGTTTATATTAGTGACTACCTGTCTTCTTCTGGAAAGCACGTGGTACACTAGACTTTTCCCAGTGATTGATGGCAGAAGGGTGAGAGACTATGGAGGGGGGTAATAGTAGAACATCTTCCTTTCCATCAGATACCATCAGATGTGATAAGAAGCTCTCTTCTTTTGTTGAGTGAGCGGAAACAGTTCAAGCAAGTGTTTTTCCCTGTAGTTCAGAGCCAAAACACTTGTGAGTGTCAGAGGGCTAGGCACATATCAAGAGTGCTCCATAACAAATAACCATTTGGTTGTTTTTAGCATAAGGTTAATTTTCATCAATGAGGTGGCAGAGAGGCCCCTACTATGATTTATCCAATTCAAAAGATGCAAAAATCACAATATTAAGTGTAATGTATTAATTGGTCATAACTCACATCTCTATAAAAACTGTATAGTTTACCACAAGTCTGTGAGGTGGATTCTGCAAATATTTTATAAGCCTTATTTTTAGATACAAAAATTTAGGCTCAGTGAGGTTAAGGGGACTTATCCAACATCACAAAGCAAAATAAGTTTTGGAGCCTAGATTTGAAGCCCCAGGTTTCTTGACTCCAAGGCCAGTGCTTTTTGAAAAAAAAGAAAAACTAACAAACAAAAAACTAACCTTTCCTTGAGTCATTTTATTAGAGTCTAGGAGGCATTTTATGCTTCAACAAAACAAAAATTCCTATTGTAACCTTAGGTAAGATAGAAGATTTTTGTTGATCCATATGGGTCTAAGTATAGGGACTCCAGTTATGTGTGTTATTGGGAGGGGGTGGGAGGAGGAGAATGAAGTAAAAATGAACATACAAATTAGGTGCTCCAGGGAAAGGTATACTTCTTAATGAGCATTTTTTATTGTCCTTTGAAAAAATTCTCATCACAAAGTGACCTGATGGGTAGAAGGAAGGAAGAAAGAAACAATTTTTCATTTCACTTAACACAGACCCCAATTTTTAGGAGTAGCTGAACGCAAATGACAATTTTCTTTCCATTCTGAAATGTTGGCGTATGAGGGAAGAATTGAAAATAAAATTCAAAGAGGAAGACCTTTCCCTTTTGGGGGTCTGTCCAATGGAGGATTTATGGAAAGACAATGAGAAGGGCCTGCAGAGTGGCATATTAAAATTCTTTCTTCATGAAAATTGGGAAATAGAACTGAATAGGTAGAAAAATGATAAGGGACTTGTTTGTCTACCGCAGTGATATGGATTACTTTATGATAGAAACAGTCGATTTCTGAGTCTCTGTCATGATCATTATAGAATGGTAGAATTGGGAGAATCCTTGAACATTTAACCTAACTTTATGTTACAGAAAAAAAAAATTGAGGTTGAGAGAGTTTACATTACTTGCTTGAGGTAAGAGAGCTAAATAGTGACAGAATTGGGATGATGTCCTGTTCTGTCCAGATGTCCTGTCTCCACACCTCGTTCTCTTTTCCATTATTGAAGGCTCTAAAAATGTCACAGGTAGTTAAACAACTTTATAAACAAATTCTGTATCTGATTTCCTTGGCATAAGTAGCTCCTCGTGTGGAAACTCCTTCTACCAATGTAGATAACTAGCTGCTCTGCAACCTTTAATCCGGGAAACTCTCTTGGGAGCATTGAGAGCTCAAGTGACTGGCCACAAAGCCAGGATGTTTCAGAGCTGAGACTTGAACCCAGGTGATCTTGACGTGAAGGCCGGCTCTCCATCTACCATTTCATGCTTAATTTCCAAATAACTTATAGAACTATTAAATCACATATTGAAAAAATAGATATTTCTGATTTGTGTCATTTTGTTATTCCTATTTCTGTGACATCTCAGAGCAACTTTTAAACGTTAACCAAAGTAGTAGTAGTGGTAGTAGCCATAGCATCATGGCTCATAGAAGTGTTGAATTTGGAGTTAGGAGATCTCATTCCTCTCCAGGATTCCCTCCTGACTCTGTGAACTTTGTCTGCAATGCCCCAGAGACTCCTTCATCCTTGAAACTCATGCTCCTCCTGAACTTTGTGCAGGAAAAGTGGCACCTAACCCTTTGATCTCTACTTCTGACTAAATGGTTTCTTCAAGAACCTTGATTTTAAGGAATCCAGCCCAGTCATGATTTCAAATCTTTGGGTTTCACCATGATCAGGGGACAGGAATCAATTCCTAGCTGGCTCATTTACCTTCATTTCCTCTTCCCTTCCCCCTTCAGCTTCCTATAGGTGTTGTTTCCTCTTTTGGTTTGTAAGGACCTTGAGGGAAGGGACTGTCTTTCTTTTTGCTTGTATTCATTCATTCATTAAGCCTACTAGGTGTCACTCACTGTGCTTCAACTCTGAGGATACAAATATAGGCAAAAGACCTGGCCTCAAGGAGCTTACTTAGTATCAGCACTGTGTGAACACAGTGAGTGCTTAATAAATGTTTATTGATTTATACCTCTGGCTCTGCTACTTATTACTTGTATGACTTTCAGAAAATTATTTCATCTTACCTTATTAGAGTTTGCTTATCTATAAAATGAAAACTTTGAGTAGGTCATGGCATCATAGATTTAGAACTGGAAAGGACCCTAGAAACCCTTTAGTCTAGCCCCTCATTTTTGCATGACATCTCATATCTAGTCTTGAATTCCATGGTCTCAGACCTTCAGAGGTTCAGGCATCTTTAATTTATCAATCTTGGCCCTTTCTCCAGTGATTCAGACCATAAGCCTGCCCCATCTACCCCTTGGTAGTTTATCTTTTAGGGTTGGTATGGCTGAAAAACACACCATTCCATGACTACATTGGTAATAACTTTGTTTGAAGTAAGCCAGGCTGATCTTCAGATGGACAGTCCGTCAGCAGGTTGGGTATAAAACCTTTTCAGTCTGAGACATCCTGCCTTTGAGAATACAGCTTTCTTCCCGCTCACATTCAGGCACTGGAATGAGACTTTTGTGGGGTAGTAGTAGAAGCAATAGAAAAACGATTTCTGGATGTATATTCTAGAGGTGAACTATAATTTTATACCCAAGAGTTCTTTTGTTTACTAAATGTTATATTTACTGTAGTCAGCACAATATGCTGTATTAAGTTTTGAGGCATTAGGTAGCAATTATTGATTTAATGCATTTTTCTGCTGCTATAATGTCTTGTAATTGAATTACTTGTTTTGTAGGCTTCAGGTAAATTTGGCATAAAATTCACTTATGTTAGTATTCCTCAGCATTGTTAAGCAGCTGTCATGTTCTGCCTCATGAGGAGCTATCTTTTTCTGATAGACAAAATGGTTTTTATTTGTGTGACTAGGTGTTTGTTAAAATTGGAAATGGATACAGTGTTTATTATCTCATAGTGGAAAGGACACCAAAGGCATTTTGAGTATAATAACCGCATTGCTGCAGAATGGGAAAAGGCCATTTGAAATAGTGAAAAATTTACAACTCGTGCATATGACAGAGAAAATTGATTCACTTTTTCTATTAAAAAATAGCAAAAAATCCTGAATTTAACTGAGGCCCCGAGTTGGAAGGTTCCCTGGTCAGATTATTTTATGTGAGTTCATTGAGTTGAACTGTCAAGGCCTGTAACTTTACGTAAAAGTTGATACGTTCATTTTGCAAAGATTTAAATATATTAGGGTTAATGTGGCTAGGGAGAACAGATGTCCAGTCTGAATGCTGTATTGTTAACCATGAAATATTGAAAAGAAAAAAGAAACTTCAGATGAAGGCTCTCCCCTTATTTGGGTATATCCTCAATGGAAGATTTGAGGGAACACATAGTAAGGAATTGAATAAGATGATAAGATGGATGGGTCTTCGTCATCTTCACTGTTGTTGGTCAGTCATGTCAGTCGTCTCCAGCACTGCATGGTCAACTCTCTCATTTAAAAACAAACAAAAAGTTTTATTGTCCCATTTTATTATTATACCTTATTTAGTTCTGGAATAACCCCCTTCCACAGAGAGGAAGTCATTTGAGCATGTTCACATAAATATAAGGGAGCAGAGCCGGGCCTCAGACTCAGGTCGCAGGTACAGAACTGGAAGGCAGCCATTGAAGCCATCCATTTCAAACCCTAAGAAATGGAGGTCCATGGAGCCTTAGTCACTTGCCCGAGGCCAGATAGGTAGAAAGCTGGAATTTGAACCCAGGTCTCTGGTTCCAGAAGCATTTTCCCCTCTGTACCATGTTATCTGTCAACAATTCTGCTGCACCACAGTGACTCTCCAGGAACCATCACACCTAAAATCATAAGAAATATCAAAGTATGGTCAGTAGTTGTCTTATTTGCTGAAGAAACAGATCAATATCTGACATACTGTTAATCAATTAGTTATTACATCAATTGATTAATCAATTAGTTATTTAAAGATAATGAAGGTCAGGGCAGAAAAACACTCCTCCATTTCCCTTCCTCCCTCCCTGCCTCCCTTCCTCCCTGCCTCCCTCCCTTCCTTCCTTCCGTCTCTTGGCGCAGTAGCCATCTAATTTCTGCGTTAGAGAGAACCAAGAGAAGTTTTAATCATGCAGCTGACAAGGAATAAGGTAGTTCATTATATTGTTAGCTCCCTCTGGGTAGGAACTGTCTTTTTCCTTTTTTTTGTATCCGTAACACTTGGGACAGGGTCTGCCGCATAGTAGATACTTAAGATATGTTTATCGATCGATTGAATCAGAACTTTTTTGTTTTTTTGAGGGGGACAAGAATTTTCCTTTATGCCATGGAAGACTGTGTAGTGGTATGGACAGAGCATTAGACTGGAATCAAGAGACCTGAGTTTCTAGTTCCTACTAACTAGAAGGTCATTATACCCTCTCTGGTTCTCAGTTTTCTCGTTGCTAAAATTAGCAGAGGTTCTTTCTCATTTTGTGTGTGTGTGTGTGTGTGTGTGTGTGTGTGTGTGTGTATGTGTATGTGTCTCTTTTCCCTTCTTGGTTTAGTGCAGAGAGTGTAGTCTGGAAGATCTGGATTCAAGCCTTCCTCCACACATACTAGCTCTGTGATTATGAGCAATTACTTAACTCCTCTGAGCCTTAGGCAGCTCTTTCCCATTAAGTTATAGATGGGTTAAAATCTCATTGAGGAAGTGACATATCTGAAACAAAATTTCACTTTTGTATTAAAAAATGGCATTAGCCTGAAACCCAATATTAGTCAATAAAGATTGAAGTCAGGTAGCCTAGCTTTCATGCGTAAAGCTTTTCTGCATCCTAGGCAAAACTGGTCACAGTCTCCTTTGGATTTCATTGTAAGATTTATCCTAAGAAGCAAACATTATTATCATTGTTATAATAATTTGTGATTTCATATATATATATATATATGAATATATATGTATGTATGTATGTATGTATATATTTTTCCCTTAAAACAAAGAAAACTACTAGCCATCCAAGGCACTTGAAAAAATGCGGATCTGATCCCAGTCTTAAGGTCAGTTCAAATTACTTGCTTTTCAAATGGACATTAATTTATTTTGTCTGGGGTCACGATACCCTGTAGTCACAGAGAACATGGTAGTGGTAATACTGCCCTCATTCTGATTATCATTGGCAAACCATTCTTGATTTATAGAACAATTTTCTTTCTAAAAACTCCGAACACTTACCATTTTTGTTCCCCTGGAAGAAGTAATATATTTCATAAAATTATAGAATATGATTAAGGGCCATAAAGGACCTTAGAGATCATCGGATCCAGCTACTCATTTGAGAGATGAGGCCGTTGAGAGCCCGAGGGGTTAGAACTTAGCTTTTCAAAGGTCCGGTCCAGTGCTCTTTCTCTTACTCTGTTCTACCTCTTTGTTGGAACTTAGGAGTGTGTGCAAATGAGAGGTTTATTTCCCTGCCCCATGGCAGGGTCAGGCTCATTAATCATAACAACAGTCTTATTATCATTGCCATTTTACTACAGTAAAGAAAATACAAATTTCTTCCCTGTGATCCTGCAGTAAATCATGGAATCTTAGAATTTGCATTTTGGAAGGGACGTTAAAGGTCATTTGTTGGGTTCGACCCTCTCACTTTTACAAAAAAAGAAAAAAATACCTAAAAAATGTAAACAAAACACAACCAAAACAAAAATTGAACACCTATCAGGCTATCCAGTGACGTGCCTGAGGTCACAGAGCAGAGATTAGGATCCAAGCCTGTTCTATTCTACTGTGCTTTATTCTAGAATCATAACATATTAAGACTGGAAGAGAATTAGAAGTTTCATGCACTGCAATCTTCTCATTTTACGGATTAGGACATTGGGCCTCAGGTTGATAGAAAAGTAGATTTTGAGTGGGAGAGCCTAGGTGTGAGCTCCGGAGACATGGTATTTTTAAACTATTTGAACTAGGAGATGAGCCTTAATGTAGTTTGGGTGGGGTTCCGGGTTCCAAGAAACAAAACAAGGAATATTGGAGCATCATTAAGACAGATCATAGCACAAGATGGGCACCCTAAGGGAGAAACTAAAGCAATTCAGGTTTAGTGAGGGGAAAGACAACAAAAAGCAACAGGGAGAAGGAAATGGATTAGGTCCTCTGGGTTACTGGGTAGAAGAGGGACTCCAAACTGTTAAGTCTGATGAGTTTTTATAGAATTCTTGTTTAGGTCAAGCAGAACCCATCATTGGAGGAGGAGGCAGCACAGGAACCTAGAACTGAGGTTCAGATCTTGGTTTGGGGACTGATGCTGATGGAATTTGGGGGAGAAGGTATGGTATTCCTGGAGAAGGAGGATGACTAGTTAATATTTAAATGAAGGGCCATTACTGCAGGCCTTACTTAGTCCTTCCTGAGGGTAGCTAGGTGGATAGAGTACCTGGCCTGGTGTCAAAAAAACTCATTTTCCTGAGTTCAAAGTTCCTGGCCTTAGACACTTACTAGCTGTGTGATCCTGGGCAACTCACTTAACCCTGTTTGCCTCAGTTTCCTCATCTGTAAAATGAGCTGGAAAAGGGAATGGCAAAGAACAAAGAAAATTCCACATGATTTCAGGAAGAATTAGACATGATTTAAAAGGGGGCCAGGTCAGGGGATTTGAGCCTGACTCCCTCTCCCCACAGGCTATACTGAGGCCCTTAGAACAAGTCACCTAAGCTCTGTAAGACTCTGTTTTCTCATCTGTGATATGGCTTAAGGTCTCTTTCATGTCAGAATCCTATTCCCTGTGCTCCTAAGTGACTTGTTCAAGGTCACAAAGTGAGTTAGAGACTATAGAGGGAACAGAATGTAGGTCTTTTGTCTCTAATCTGGGTTTTTTTTCCACGTGGTTGTCTTTTATTATAGAGTAAGGGAAATTACCATAGGCCTTTTCGCACACATAATATTGGTTGGTTGGTTGTTGTCCTTCATTCTCGAAGAGGACCAAAATGACATCACTGTGCTTGCGTCAAGATTTAATGTGTCCGACTATGGCTGATCAGGCCAATACGAGCTCAGAATGCTCTACCCCAGATCAGGCACAAACAGTCCATGTGAACACATAATGTAACACTTTATTGGAACATCCCATTGGTCAGATGT
This sequence comes from Trichosurus vulpecula, assembly GCF_011100635.1. Lineage (NCBI taxonomy): Eukaryota > Metazoa > Chordata > Mammalia > Diprotodontia > Phalangeridae > Trichosurus > Trichosurus vulpecula. The sequence continues at coordinate 297,430,815 of NC_050576.1, read as the reverse complement.
ATTTATCTGAGCATTAGGAGCCTCTCTTCTTTGTTCGTTCTAAATGTCCTTCAGCAAACTAATCCTGAAACGTGCTTTGCAAAGCTTTAAAACATTTGTAAAAAATAAAATAAAATCCTATTTGCCTGAAATGTATGATGGGATGTAGTTTCAGAAAGATGCTAAAAACTTGGTCTTTTATTTTTAAGTATTTTGAAGTTCATGCCCTTGGGAAACAATAATAAAAGTCAAGATGGTATTAAAAATTGAAGTTAGAAAGATTTCACCAATTTGGTCAGTAGAAAAATTTAGAACAGTGAATCTGGTAGCAAATATACCTTTATTAGACTTAAGATTGGTTATAGACTTGTGCTGAACTTTATGGAAATAGCACAAATATCAGGCTATATTATATTTCTTCTCTCTTGTGTTTTTTCCTTAACACATTTAAAATATACCTTTTGATCTAGCTTCGATTCGATTGCTTTTTAGAGAGTACAATAATGCCTTTAAACTGGAGGTTTTAAAATAAATAATTAGGATCAAGGCTTTTTAATTTCCGTCCAAGGCCGTGTTGACCAAAGAGCAGTGTAAAAACACCTTCATGTGGTACTTTATCATAAATAATACTATTTACTTTCCTGAATGCCACTTTGAAGCAATGTTGATTTTTATCCATGAGGAAACTGAGAGGAATTTAGAATTTGGGGTTTCCCTTGGCAGAGGGATTGTAGTCAGTCAAAAAGCATTTATTAAGCACCTGCTCCCTGCCAGGCACTCTGCTAAACACAGTGATACCAAGAAAGATAAAAGACAGTCATTGATCTTTGAAGAGTTTCACAGTCTAATGAGGGAGACAACATAGAAACAACTGTACAGGAAAGCCGTATACAGGATAAACTGGAGATAATAAGTAGAGGGAAGGCTCTAGCATCAAGGAAGATCAAGGAAGGCTTCCCATAGAAGATGGGATTGTAACTGGGATTTGAAGGAAGCTATGTAAAAGTTGAGACCCCGCTAGGAATGGGGGTGGTAAGAGCAATGACTCAGAGGTGTCAAGGTACAATGGACAGAGATTCGTTCTATTTGGTGAGGGTGCAGAGCTTTGAGACCCATAAAGAGACCATGACCTCCCCTCCCCATTCCCACACACACACACCGCCATCACCACCACCACCATCACCACCACCACCACCATCATTTTGCTCCCCTATCTTTATGGTCCAGAGAACGAGTGGCTAATTTTTTTGTTTTGCATGAAAGGGCTGATATCTTCCCGTCTTTTCCAGAGGAGTCAATTAGAGAGGCCTACAGTTTCCAGTGCAGATAGATGGTTTACAGCCTGGTGTGATTCAGCTAATTTTAATCCTTTTAGACAGCTTATACACAAATTGCTTGATTACCTCCTACATCTCTCTTAATCTGGGTTACTGAACATAATAATAAGGCTTTGTATTTCTGTAGTACCTCTCATCACCAGAGTGTCTTTTAACACTTCACAAACAGCTGGTGGCACACAGAATATTATTCACATTCCTTTAGAGTTCTTTAGGTTGCTTTTTCTGATTGTCATGAACAAGAAAAAGGAAGGGAAAGGAAGACTCATTTTTGTTTAATCCCTTGTGATCAAAAGCAGTCTGCAGTGGTAGTACAGACAGTCTTTGACAAGGACTTCTGCTTACAGAGTATAGGAGCCTTTCACTGATCCAACTTAATGCTCTTTTCCCCTAGATTGAAACAATGTTTTAGTTTTATCCAGAATATTTTTATATATTTCAAAGGAATTAATTTCCCTATCTCCTTTGTCTCCGTACTTGTAGGGTTAGCTTGCTAATTCCCCTTTATCTAACTTAGTTTGACAGAGACCTCACTTTTTCCTAAAACAGGCACAATCCTAATTACATCCTACATGTGATGGGTTTTTTTTTCTTTCAGCATTAATCAAATAGATGTTGGGTTTTTTTTTTGTTGTTTTTGTTTGTTTTTTTTACTAGAATAAATCTGCCATGGCTGCTGCAAGGCAGTCCTTCAGGCGTGACTGTGCTGCTGATATCTAAAACATACTTTACCCTTTTCCTCCATCTCCTTCCTCTCACTTGTCCTCTATGAGGATTCACTTTTTCTCCCTTCCTCCCAGAGGCAGCAATGTACAGCGGAAAGAACATTGGATATCGAGTCAAAGGACCTCATTAGAATCTCGTCTCTATCACTGCCTACCTGTTTGGGCAAATTGTTTAACTTCCGAAAGACACAGTTTCTTCATCTGGGAAATTAGGGGGTACAACTAAGTGACTACTGAGTTCCTTTCGCTATGATGGATTTGCCAAAATAACGTTCTCAGATTTCATTCCTTCCCTCTTACTCTGAGACCAGTTTGTACACGGATATGTTCACATGTAGTATGACGAATGATACGTTTCCTGGGCTCTGTGGCATGGTAATTTAGAGACCATTACTGTACTCTTATTTCTAGTAGGATTATTTTTCAAAGATGGTAGTGTGATGTTCAGTTTCCTACCTTCTGTAGTAAAGATTACAATGATTTGCATTTTATTTGGAGATGGAGACAGATGAAAGGGACAGGCATTACTACTGTGTTGGTAGCTGCTGGAATTTTGCCACTTCTACCCCGCCCCCCCATGCAATAGACTTTGGTGCTTCATAAACATTGGTGATAACCAGCACAGCGGTATTGCCACTACCCTTTCTGAAGGTCAGACCTTTGTTATAGAGAGTCTAAGTCAGTCTTTCCATTTGAGACAAATCTCTGTAAATGCCATGTGATAAAGGGAATTTATCATTATTTTGGGAAGATTAAAAAAAAAGAATTCCAGCATAGGAAAATAGTTTTTCTTTAAACTTACCATTTGGATAAGTAGTTTTATAGAAAAGGTAGCTTACATCTTTTGTGTCATGTGCTTGTAATACAGCTTAACTCATTTTAGCTAGGTAGCCTTAAAGGTGGTATGACCTTAAAGGAGACCAGTTTTAAATGTTCTGTACAAGTCTCTTGGCTCAATTGCCTTTCTTATTTGTGAAGTTAGGGGAGAAGAAGAAATTTACAATTTTAAGCTTCTGCATTTCATCAGATCGCATTTCTAACATCCGAGCAGCCAACTCTCATTATAATTTATCATCATCAACATCATCATTATGAAACATTTATTAGGCATCTATTTGCATATGCCACTCTGCTAGGCTCTGGGTAAAGTTAGGGAGACATATGTGCCCCTGTCCTTGAGGAATTTATAATCTCAGGAAGACAGCATTGCTTTCACTGACAAATATTTAGAGAATGTACAAATGTGAACCATAAACACTGAACGACTTCTAAATAAAATCAAGTATTTACATGTATTAGAAAGGAGGATCAGTGGGAAAGTGAGTAATCACAGACTGCTGGAGCTTCATATTTAGATAAGGTGAGAGTGAGGAAAGTTGTCACTTTCATTCTAACAGAATTATAGGAAATTTGGTGAAGACCTAGCCCTGAATTATACCATAAAAAGACATTCCTTCTGTCATATCTGACAACTGGTTATCCAGTTATTTCTTTTTGTTTTTGTTTTTTTGGAGGGGGGAATGCAAGGCAGTTGGGGTTAAGTGACTTGCCCAAAGTCACACAGCAAGTAAGTGTATCAAGTGTCTGAGGCCATATTTGAACTCAGGTCCTCCTGACTCCAGGGCCAGTGCTCTACTCACTACACCACCTAGCTGCCCGTTGTCCAGTTATTTCTACTTAAGAGATTTTCAGTGAATTGAAACCCACTCCCTTCTGAGATGGCTCTTTCACCTTTTGAACATTTAAAGTCAAGAGTGTCCTAGGTTTTGGTTCCATCTTAGATATCTATTTAGTTCTGTGACAGTGGGCAAATTGATTAAACTCTCAGAACCTCAGTTTCTTCATGTATAAAATGGGGGATATAATATCTCTAGCATCTGCCTTACAAGAAGGTTGTGAAGATGAAATGAGAGTGCATTGCTTTGTATTTGTCTTTTGGAGACTGGATCTCGCTGTATCACATATGGCAGCTATTCACAGGCTGGTTCAACTACTGATGGGCATGGCTACTTTCACCCGCTCTGTATTTCTGAATGGGGCAGTCGCCCATCCTTAGGATGACTGGTAGCCCCATACCCCCCAGGCCTCACCATATTGGTGTTGAACTCAGTGCAGATATTGATTAGCCATAGCCTTCTGGCAGCTCATGATTTCTAAACTCAGTTGATCTCTAGTTTCAACCTCCCTAGTACTAGAAACTAGAGTCATGCCCACTGTACAGACCTATGCTCTGTAAGAATGCATGTTAAAGCACTTTGCCAAACTTATAGCACTATATAAATGTGAGGCATGTTTGTACTTTTTTTGTTATGTGCCTAAATCTGCCTCTTTTATCTGCTTGTTGCTCCTACTTTTGGCTCTTATCAGTTAGATAGATAGATAGATAGAGCCATCTACTTTTCCCTGGATCACTTCCTTTAACCTTTCCTTGTATGATGTGGCATCTAGGCCCTTTTCCATCCTGGTTGCCTTTTTTTGGTTATACATGCTAACTTACCAGTGCTTTTTCTAAAACTATGACATCAAGAATTGAACACCGTATTTCAGGTATGGTCTTAGCAGACAGTGAATAGAATACAGCAAGGTAATTAATCACTTGCCGTTTTCTGGATACCACATCTCTTTTAATGCAGCCAAAGCTTACCTTTACCTTTTTGTCTTTTTTTAAGTAAGGTGTTTCTTCTGTCTTACTAACTTAGAATTGGGGAAATTTGTGAGTGTGTTGACCAAGATCTTTTTGGATCGTCAATCTGTAATTCACTGTCAGAACAGATCTCTCTCCCCCAACTTTGTGTCATCTGCATATTGGAAAAACACACCATCTATGCCTTCATCCGTGGGATTTGGAGACTCAGCTCAAGAATACCACCTTCTATTTGGAGCCTCTCTTAATCCTTACAACTGTTAGTGCCCTCTCTCCTGAACCACTCTGTGTTTAACAACTATTTTCATTTATCCTCTTTTTGTTCTGTGTATACTATATATTCATACTGCTGTGTTCTTTATTATAAGGTAATGCTCCTTATGAGAAGGGATTATTTTATTCTTTGTATTTATATCTCCAGTCCTTAGAAACTACCTGAAACATGAGAGATGGGCAGTTAACAAATGTTTATGGATTTAAAAAAATGCTGTCTGTCACTGAAACAAGGACTGCGATGATTATGATGTCTTAAAATTATGAAGAAAAGCCACATGGGCATCTGTCTTTTATCTGCTTATTGTTTCTAGTTTTGAAAACATTCACAACAGCTCTTCAAATATGTGTGGACATCGGTTTCTATTTTGTGGTTCTTTGTGAGACCAGTCATTATACTGGTCTCTTGTCTGCCCATTTATAAGCTCTTGGTACTGAAGGGGTTGGTAAAAAGGTATGAAATAGTGTATAGTTTCCTTTCCCTTATCCATTTACTTCCTGTATTCCTGACTATGCTAAAGTGGTAATATTAGTTATTTCTTAGCTCTAGTCTCACTCACTGCTATTTATATCTTAAGCAGATGAAAGACCTTTAATGTCCTTTTCAGCTCTAAATCCTATGGTCCTCATTACCTTCAATCATCTGGATCACAGTACACTTTTAATGGGTCTCTCATCATTCTAAACCATCAATTAGATAAAAAATAATCCTACATTGTGGAGTTGTAAGCTTTATTTTTTGTATCCTTATTAATAATTTATAAGTATACCTTGAAGTTAGGAAATATTGAAAGGAATGAATTTTCAATTATGAGGCAATGCCACTGTGAGGCAACAGGTAGACCACTTGCTCTATTATTCAGATAGATAGACTTCCAAAATGAATTCTCACATTCTCTTGTAACACATGTTTATTACTTTAGAGAAAATGTAATTAGGTTTTTTTTATAAAAAGGTTTTTGAGCCATATTGAGACCTAAGTATGTAAAACTTTTGTTATACCATGCTTTATTCTCATATATTATAGTTATTAAAAACAAATATTATAGTAAGTAATGCCAATAAAGATGTAAACTTATTCTGATTGGAAAATTGCGGTAAAAATAGTTGTAAACAAGAGAAAGATTAGACAAATACATTTTAGAATTAGTTGACCTATGAATAAAGATGCATTAGTGTTTTACCACGCCCTTGTCATTTGTATGTTACTAGACTTAACTCAGTTATGAAATAAATATATTTCACCTCCACATGTGAGGCATTAAAAAACTCGCTGTTATTTAATGTAGTTTATTGCCATGTCAGAGGTGCTTAGAATGGAAGAGCTTTACTGCAAGAATGCCATTGGCCCACAGAGATAGGAGAAGTAAGTGCTTTGTATGATTTCAAATCTATGTCTTTAGGTGGCTTAAAGAGAGAAGAAGTCCTCTTTAAAATTAATGTAATTCTCTTTGGAAAACCCATTACATTCAGGGAGGGCAAAAAAAACTCTTTATATTTCCATATTTTTTGCAGGAAGTGTTAAAAACTTCTCATAGAAATGATTTATACTCAAGTAGTTATTTTTTTTCAGCTTGTGTTTGACATAAGTTCAAAAATCTTATTCATATTGAGGTGTTTTTTTTTTTCTGAGTGAGAACTCACTCCTCTTTTTCATTGTTGGGATGGAAATAAACTGGCTTTAGTAGTATAACTCATCCTGTTGATTTCCTAAAGGTTAATTTACGATGTGTGCTAAGTTCCCTATGTTTTCTATGCACTGAACCCTCATTGTAGAAATTGAAGGCGCTTAAAAGCTTTTTGGAACTACATAACGGCTGTCCTGTTAGCCTCTACTGGAACATTTGTCCTGATTTTAGAAAATTAAGGTGTCACTGTCCTGATTTTAGAAAATTGATTAGAAACTATACTGTATGCTACAAACTCTATTCAAGAGGTATTGTTTGGATGTATACTGATTTCGTGGACATGCAGGACATTTCATACACTTTCCTAACTAGGTTGAGCATGGGAGAGGGACTTTATCATATGATCTTTGATTCAGAATGGTGAGGTTACTCTCCCATTTTCCTGTATTAAGTGTCTTGTCTGAGGTCACATATCTGTGGTGGAGCTGAGATTTGAACCCAGGTCCTCTGGCTTCCAACAGTACTTCCTCACCTGTGCTCTTTGCTACTCTGCTTCTCTTCCCCACATTGCATTTTCATTCAGGCATTCTTACTCCTCCTACCTGCTTCAGTTCTTTATTTTCTCACCCCCCCCATTTTAACTTCTTTTTTCTTGTATCCACCTCCTCTTTTTAGTTCATCTTTAATTGGACTTACAGGCATTTATTAATCACCTACTATGTGCAAGGGAGTGTGCTGGATTCTGTAAGCTATAAATTTGAAAAAAAACCAGTAAATGGGGAGTATATTACATTTATACAGCTACATAATAATTCATGGTAGAAAATGTTAGAGGTAAAGGAGAAATACAGACATGTTGCCTGCCTGGAGGTAGTCGGTGAAGGCTTCATGGAAGAAGAGACATTTCTGAGCTGAATTTTGAAAATTGAAGAAGAGAAGAAGCTCCTGTAGGATTAATGAATGGGGTACAACAGGTATAAATGAACAGAAGTGGGACAAGGAAGAGAACATGATTGGGGCAAAGTTAGTAATCCGTTTAGTTGGAATATGTAATAGATGAAGGTAAGTAATGTGAAATAAGACTGGGAAAATGATTCGCGGGGCGTGATTGTATTCAGGAGGGTCGGAAATGCCGGACAAGCACCGGCTACTTGTTTTTATCTCTTCTCTAATTATTCTTTTCTATCGCTGCCTTTTTCTTCAGCTTCATCTTTTGAATTTCTTGCCATTTCCCTGGAGCTCCTCCTTCTCTAAAGAACTTTGAACTCCTATCCTGTGCTTTTGTTGACCCCTTGTCAATTATAGCACCTTAAGTTTCTTTAGACTTCTGCTCTTCTTCTGGCTAAACTCTATACTGTATAATTTCTACCAAAAAAAAAAGAATTTTGTATTTGTAGCCTTAGTGGCAGAATTCATTTTGATTACATCTATAGTTTAACATCAGTTGGAATTTTCTTTTGCTAGTCTTGTGTAAAATGTTTAGTTTACTCTTTCTTAGCACACCCCGTACAGTTATAATGCATTTAAATAGATGCATTCCAGCAAAGTTTATGGTGAAGTAAATCTATTTAATGATCTTGTTTTTTGAATTGAATTTCATTATAAAATTGAAGATGATTTTTGCTGGGAAAAAATATTGGCTCCCAAATGAAATAGAATCACAGAAAAATGCAGTGAGTGTTTTAGAATCACATATCAAAAGGGAAACACTGATAAAATATTAACAGTAAGACTCAAGGCATTAGCAACAATAAAATAAAAGTTCGGAAAATGAAAGTATGGTACTTTATGACATTTTGGCAATAGAATTGGTTACCTCATCCTCTTCACCCCATTTTTTCCTATAAAATGTTTAGGTCCCTAAAGATTTTTTTTAGCAAATTGGTTGTTTTTCACCTGCCTCAAGCTGCTTCACACTTTATACTCAAAATAATACTTATCTAATTCTTTACACTTTGTACAGTTTCTGTGACTTGGCCTTATTGGCTTTTTTCTAGACACATTTGCCCATAACAGCTATACAGCACAGGGGTATCTTTAGCTATAGTTGAAGAGAGAAGAAAATAAAATGCTATAATTCGGTAATCCGGGTTCATCAATAGAAGGTCATACTCATTAGCTGGGGCAAATAATGGGGCATGCCTTTGGACTACTGAGAAAAATAGCACTGGATGAACAAGCTCAGCATCTGATAACCAGGAATGGAAAAATTATTTTAACCAAAGCTCTAGAATGACTATAAATCTGAAAAGCAGAGTGGTAAAAAAAAAATCTCCTGCATGCTAGGACCACTTCATCAACCCCCGACTGGACAATTCCAGCTAGAGGTCACTTAGGCATCTCAAATTCAGTGTGTCTAAAACAGAACTCATTATCTTTCTCCTCAAAGCCATCTCTCTTCTTAATTTCCATTATTTCTTTTAAGGGCACCATAATCCTTCCAATCATCCCAGTTTACCACACAGCAGTTAGCCCAACGGATGGCACATAGGTTAAAGTCATTCTTAACTATTCCATGCCTTCCCTTATCCCTAATCATTTACCAAGTTCAGCCAATTCTGCTTCTATAGTATTTCTCACATGCATCTCTTTTACCCTCCTCACGTAGCCATTATATGCTAGTTTAAACCCTCATCTCTTCTCTTCAGGACTATGGTAATAGCCCTCTACTTGGAATCTCTCATCTCTCCCCATTCTAGTCTGTCTCCATAAAGATGCCCTGTTGAGATTCGTATAGCAGAGGTTTTCTTTAGTGGCCGTCTGTTGGCTCTAACTTAAATACAACCTCCTCCTGCTTGATACTAAACAATTACAATCAAACCCCAACCAAATCTTCCAGGCTTATTAATAAGCACATCACTCTCCTTCATGCATTTTATGTCCCAGCTAGGTGCTGGTGTCTATCCATTCATCTCTAAAATTACTTGATATACAGTTTATAATTGTCTATATGTGTACATGTTGTTTCCCTTGGTTCAGTGGAAGCTCCTTGAGGGCAGAGATTGCTGCATTTTTGCCTGTATGTCCTCAATGCCTAGCATTATACCTGACATGTTATTCAGTCATTTCCGACTCTTTGCAACCCCATTTAGGGTTTTCTTGGCAAAGATATTGGATATTTCTTCTCAAATGCCAGATATAGTAGGTGCTTAATAAATGCTTGGGGAATGGTTTCTGCCCTGCCCATTTCCCACTGTTGATGTGAGGATGGAACGAAATAGTGGTATGAGAGCATTGTTAAAATGATGAAGTACTACACAAATGTATTCACCAATGGAGGAAAGGCTCAGGTAACAACCATCTATATGACTTAGTATATTAGCCTTAGTGTTAGGTACATAGAAGTTAAGTGACTTTTCTAGACTCATACAATAACTGTGACAGTGTCAGAATTGATGTGTGAAACTAGATTTCCCTAATTCTAAATTTAATACTTTCTCCACCATGCCACACTGCCGCTAAGAAATTATTATTCCTTCATTATTACTCCAAGGAATCTGGGATGTCATCATCAGTGTGAATATTCCCTTCAGTGAAGAAGACTTCAACCCATCTGTGCCTTCCCTTTCTGCACCACTCTTGTCAGTCTTCCACTATAACGCGATATACCTAAAGTGCTGGGAGTCATCCTCAGTCACATTCATTTTTACAAATAAAATAGTAGCAGGGCATTTCTCTTGTGTGCATGAGTATTTTTTTCCTCGTTAGAATCTAAGCTCAGGGCAGAAATATTTTTTTCTTATGTCTGTTAATGACAACACCAGCCTATCAGTAACCCTGTGTTGAAAACTCTAGAGTTATCTTTGGTCCTTGCCTCTTAACCTGTATCTAGCAAGTTGTCAAGTTATACTCATTCTGGCTCCGTAACATTCCTCATATCTCTTCCCTCCTGTCCACTGACACTTCCATCACCCTAATTGAAGCCCTCCATTGTTCTAACCTGAACTGTTAGAATTCTTTGTTTACTGGTCGTACTGCTTCTGGTCTCTCTGCAAATAATTCTCCATAATAATGCAACCTGAGTAATATATTCCACACCCCACTTACCTGGAAATTAGAACTAGAAGAAAAAGCTACTAAGTGGTTGAGGTAACTTATATACTAAAGCAGGAGCTTTCCTCCATGGGAGAGTCATTTACTCAGAGCCTGTTTAGTCTTATCGAAACACATTTCTAATAGCTTTAGTTACCAAGTTTTCCCACCCACATGAGATTGAAGGCAACAGATCAGAAGCATGAAGGAAGGAGGTGACTAGATGTGGGTTTCTTGACAACAGTGAATAATTGTAGTTGACATCTTATCTCACACTGGACAAAGTGAAAAAAAAAGCTATCAGACATAGACAAAAAATCCATAAAAGTAAACCAGTATAGAGCAAATAGTCCTTATATGGCTCACTAACCTCTGAGGGCATCCTTGTGTTACAGGATGGGTCAAGTATTGATTTTCATTATTTGATCCTGAACCATCAAGAATAAATGTTTATTGAATTGAATCAAGAAAAGGTTTAATTATGTTGAGTACACTTGGTTTAAGAAAAGAAGATAAGTCATAAATTTTAGGAATGTTTACTTCCAAAATGGTTGTAATTAAATCGGCATAGAGAAAGGGTAAGAATCAGCTATCGTGAAAATTTTCTTATATGGAAAAACTTATTTACCAACAATGCAACATCAATGAAGTTTTGCTTTATGTGAAAAATAGGATAGACTGACAGTTTGGGAGGAATAGCTGAGTCACGACAGTGATATAAAGGGAAAGAAAGAATTAGGTAAAGATTTGGTACAAAGCAACTCTAGAGCTTGAAAGATAAAAGGTGAATTGGGGCAGCAAAATAGCAAAACATCAGATATATTCACATCAGTTTATAGTATATCACAGAATAATAAAGTAGAATTACACTTCATTTCTGACTTCTCAAATTAAAGTACTTTGCTTTATAGATTTTTTCACTCATAAAATTATTTTTAAAATGCAAAATATTTAACTTGCCTTTTTTACTAAGGTTTTCATAGAGTCACAGTGTCTTAGAAGGTTAGTTTTTAGGGAAAATTATATGTAATGACCTGAAATTTGTTAGGTTTTTCTAATGAATCTACTGAGATGGTAATATAGTAATTATATACTGAAAGGCACTGTAAACTACACTTAAAGAATTAGCTACCCATTTGTATTGTTATGCAATCTACTGGACTAATTTAAAATAAATATACTTTGTAATTCCTATAATAAATTTTGAATGATGGGTTTTTTCCATGGAAAATCAGTGAAAATCTATGGACTAGATTGTGTCTTAGCACTGTCTAATAAACTATAAGTATTATTTTTCCTGGCATATGTTCTAATATCTCACAAACAATTGTTATTTTTCATTTTAGCAACACATTGTAATTCAGAGCTATTGCAATTGTGGTTGGTTCCTGAATTGATAACATTTGCCAACAGAATTCCATTGTCTTATTTGTCATGCATTATTTGGCAGTGCATTACAGCAATTGTATACTCTGTGGCCCTGAGGTTCAATAAGGGAGCTTTTAAAAAATGCAAAATATTTGATATGCCTTTTTAATAAGTTTGTCATAAAGAATCACCATGTCTTAGAAGGCTAGTTTTTAGGGAAAATTATTTGTAATGACCTGAAATTTGTTAGGCTGTTCTAATGATTCTACTGGGATGGTCATATAGTAATTATATTATTATGTAATCCATATTCTTCAAAATAATTTTATCATTGAATATATTAATACTGTTCTAAATTCAGTGGTGAAGAGAAATCTGGAAAATATTACTGAAGAATAATTATCAGAATGAAGCTGCATTAATAGGTGTGACATCCAATTATTTCCTACCCTTAGAGAACTATTGAGTGCTGGGCGAATATTTCAGCCTTAGTTTAGCACCCTGTTTTTGCTAACTTGGGCTCAGCAACATGTCTTAGGAGCCATGTTGGATAAAGAAATCTCTCATTGTTAGTTTCTTCTCGGAGTATAACCTTTACTGCGTTGCAGACTTGTATATGCTGCATGTATGAATTGAGTCATCAGTTGAAGGAGTTCATTGACGACCCTTGGTTCTTACAGAATCCAAATGTGAATCAATAAAGCCTCCCACGCATCTGGGTATCCTGCTGTTGATATACAGTTGACTTTAAAGTCTCTTCCAGTTTATTTGCTACTAGTTTCATATAATGTTTATTAAGAAGTTGTGCCATGTAAATAACAATAGCAATAATAAGAATTCATTTGGTTGAGGGCAGGGGCAAGTTATCCTCTGGAAAATGTTTGTATCAGCTAATAGGATGTTTAGTGTACACTTGACTGGCTATACAAAATCCCTTTGGGGATTCTAACTTCTTCCATTCATTATAATAAGCATGTTAGTGCCATACTGAGAAACTTTCCCCTCCAGTTTTATCTATGCCATTTCAACATTGTGCACCTCTTAAAGGAGAAACTTCTAATGCATTTTGCTAAAGGATCCTTCAGGTTGCATACATTATCTTAGGACCCCTTGTTAGTTTCCTCTCCCTTTGACTGTATGCTTCTTGTGTGAGTAGATGTATCTCTCGAGTCAGCAAACATATCAGCAATTATTATCTCTCCTGAACTACATAACATCGAGATTACCTCAGCTGTTAGTCATAGGTACCAAAAAACCTTTGGCATCTTAAACATTGTGTATGCATAGCTGTTTGGCTGGATTTACTGCCATTATGGCAGGTAAAGCTACATTTTGAGTCACAATGACTAGAGTTTCCGGAAGATGGTGTGCCACTATGGTATTGTTTAGAATGATGATAGTAATGACTCATATTTATCTAGCACTTTAATATTTAAATAACACTTCTTTTATGGCAGTGTTGTGGCTAATTAAGGCCTGTTTTGCAGATCAGAAAAATGAGCCTCAGAGTGGTTAAATGACTTGTCCATAGTCCTACAGCTAATAATAATGGTCATTTATTTAGCACTTTAAATTTTGTAAAGCACTTTATGTTCATTATCCAGTTTTTCCTCACAACTACCTTAGAACATAAATACCACAGTTACTAGTTATCGTCATTTTATTGATGAAGAAACTGGAGATTGGAGAACCTCAATGACTTACTCATGGCCATAGCTCTTAGGCATCAAAGCAAGTACTTGGACTTAGAACCTCTGACTGCAAGTCTGTCTTCTTTCCAATATAACCAATTGTAAAATTAGAATGATTCTTTTGTCTGAACATTCACCTTAGACTTGTATGCTATGGGTTATCCTACCAAAAATGTAAAAGAACCTTCCTAGAAACAAAGGAGAAGCTTTTACATTTTTGGTAGGGTAGCCCATAGCTTACAGGTCTAAGGTGAATAGAATACTGTCAGGTACACTTACTGAATTACCTATCCCTTTGTATTGTTACTCAATTCACTGGACTAACATAAAATAATTAATTATACTTTGTAATTCCTATAATAAATTTTGACATGGGTTATTGCCATGGAAAATGAATAAAAATCTATAGACTGGATTATGTCTTAGCACTGTCTAATAAACTATGAGTATTATTTTTTTCCTGACATATGTTCTGATATCTCACATACAATTATTACTTTTTATTTTAATAACACATTGTAATTCAAAGCTGTTGCAGTTGTGGATACTGCCTGAATTGGTAACAGTTGCCAGCAGAATTCCATTGTCTTATTTGTCATGATTGGCAATGCATTACAGCAGTTGTATCCTCTGTGGCCCTGAGGTTCAAGAAGGTAGCTCTCTAACAAGGGAGAGAGGGTAGGCTGAAGCTACAAACAGGCATTTTCCTAATGAACGAACTCTACAGTAGCTGCATAGCAATTCTGCCTGTATGCATCTGCTGTTTGGTTGTGGAATGAGTCACTCAGGTATATTCTCTTACCTCCTTGAGTTGTCACTGTTTTCTGATATTCTTCAAGTAGTAGGAAAAAAGATCTATTATGCTGTATAAAAATAGAAAAAGAGTAGCGTACATAAATGGAAAATGAAAAAAGTGTGTGGCACAGAGGTACTTGGCACAAAGGCATGTTCGAGAAACTTTGGAATACAGCCTGCAGAGGAATGAGGCTTGGCTGGCACTCTGGGTGCCTTCTTAAATGATGTTCTGGGAAGAGCCTTCTAGTCAGAGGGTGAGGCTGCTCACAAATGTGTGTTCCTGGGGCTCCAATGGGCTGGGGATGAAGGAACTTCTGGGGTAAGATAGAGAAAGTCCAGAGGGAACTTGGAGAAGAATGAAGTTATTGGGGCAGTCTTTGAAGACTTGATAAAGAGTAATGTTAGTGGAATGGGAAGATCTTTTCTGCCCATTAATAGGCTTCACATGGAGTCCATTAAGGGAAGCTTGATTAGGGGAGGCTTGTTTGTGGGAAGGCTCACATCTTTTGCTAATTTCTAATTAGACACTGGGTTACAAGGGTTGTGAGGCCCTCTGGCTCTGAGAAGTGTATAAATACTCTGAGGTGAGGTTTTCCTTTAGAGGGATCTTTTATGAGAAGGACCTTCCTTGTGATTTGCTGGTTGAAATGCCGAGTGGCCTTACATTCAGAGCTCCCTGACTGCTCAGAGGTAAAGGCTTTCTGGATCCAGTGATGTATGCAAAGTGTATAGCTATATTGCTCTGATTCAGGCAGTAGAGCCCTGTCTGTTGGTCTTTATTTCTCTGCTTGTATTTTCTCTGTATTTTCTGTTTGTATTTTCTCTGAAGTTCAGGGTGCTGACTTTTTCCCTAAACTAAATGAATGATACATATGTATAATTAAAGTAAGATTGTTGACCCCTTAAACAGCTATCTTTCCTAGTGAAGCAGATCTAAGAACCTGTGCTAGCAGCCATCCTAGGTTTGCCAGTGTGGTTGCTGTTACAGTACCCAGCCCACTACCTCCAGAGGCCGCCCATTCAACTTCTCTTTGGAAAGTTTCCCTGACATTAAGTTTAAGTTCCTACTTTGTAGCTTCCTTCCACTTGTCATTAGTTTTGTACCCTGAGACCAGAGAGGCCACGTTTCTTCCACATAACAGCTCTACAGATAATTCAGGACAACTTTCATGCATTGTCAAGTCTTCTATATTCTGTTTTAAGCATCCCCAGTTCCTTGAACTGGTATCTGCTTAAAGCTCCCCCATTGTGGATATCCTTCTTCAACTGATCTCCAGCCTGCCAGCCAGGGATTGGCATTCCAATCTCTCCCTTCCACTTTCTATCCCTTTCTTCCCTTCCTCTCTCCCTTCCTCCCTTCCTTTCCTCCCTTCCTTCTTTCCTCCCTCCCCTTCTATCCTTGAGGAATCATACCCTTATATGTGAGTGTTCTGCCCAAAGGAATATAAATTTTGATCACTGAAGTCTTGCAAGATATGTTGGCATTTGGGGGCAAGATTTTTTTTATTTTTTTCTTCTCTTCTCTACTTATTTATTCTGTCATTAAAAAAAAACTGGGACAATTAACTCTTTTGTCCCATATATTTTCATTTATGATTTCTTGAAATTGAGCTCTGAAGACTAGGCTTTGACAAAGCTCATTGGCATTCAAGTAGAGCTACTTGACTGTGCCTTAAACCCAAATTATTCTGGCTTTCAGTAATTGGTCAATAATAGGTCCCAGCCCAAGCCTTACTTGGTCTTTGAGTTTTGATGGCTTAAAGTCAGTATAAATAGCAACTGTTTCTGTTCTGCTCAGAAATTCTGAGGGTCTTTTCTTCCCTGTTTGATGGGGTTTTTTTGGAAGCAGGCAAACTAAACCATCTTTTGCCTCATGTTTACCTAGCCTTAAATCACTGAATGGGTGTTGCCTCAGATAAAGGGAGACCAGGGAAAGAACTTTCTTAAAAAGGCCAAAGTCTCCCACTGCATTTGGGGTCATCACCAGCCATCTGACCTCTCTCTTGCCACTGGACTCAGATGACCCTGGAGGATAGAGTGAGGCTGATGACTTTCTTTGCACAGCTCTGCCTCATTTAAATCCAATTCCCTTGAAAGTCAAGACATCACCCTTCTCATGTCATTGGTCCTCTTCCAGAAAGAAGAACAAAAACAACAACAACAACATGAAAATGAAGTGTCATGAATGAAGAATTGTGGGTAGTTTGGCTGGACCTTAGAGTGCATGAAGATGAAAATATGTAATAATGCTGAGAAGGTACATTGGGGCTTTTGTTGTGAAGAGCTTTGAATACCAAACAGAGACATTTATATTTGATCATGAAGTAACAAGAAGACCATATAATTTACCAAATAGAGAAGTGATGTAGTCAGACCTATGATTTAAGATAATCATTTTAGCCACCGTGTTACTGATATATTGGAATGGAGAGGGGAATGTGAGGAAGGGAGACCAACTGTAATAGTCCAAGAGAGAGGTTATAAGCTTTTGACCTAGAATGGAGGCTGTTTGAGAAGAGAAGGGGACTTGTGTGAGAAGTGGTGTGGAGGTAGAATGGGCAGCTGACTGATAATTGGGATGCATAAGGAGTTGAGGATTGCACCAGGGTTGCAAATCTGGGTGACTAGAAGGATGATAGTGCCCTTAATAGAAATAAGGTCATTAAGAATAAGGGCAAGTTTGAGGAAAATGTGAGGTGTGTTTTGAACAAAATGAGTTTTGAGATGTCCACAGAATATCCAATTTGAAATGTCTAATAGGCAATAGATAATGGAGGACTAAAGCTCAGGAGAGAGATTGGGTTTTGAACTAGAGATCTGGGGGTCATCACCATGGAAATGATAACTGAACCTGTGGGAAAACATAAGGTCTTGTCCTCATAGGATTTGGTCTTTTAGCATTATAGTCATTGGACCCTTCTAGGAACCTCTGTAATTTAATTGATAATGTGAGAATATGGAAGCAAAGATAAATGGAGAGACTTTTGTTTTTCCTTAGTTAAATGTAGCACTGAGAAAGAAGATCACCTCTGTGGGCAAACATCTTCAGAAACAGTTGTGCATCAGATACTTTAGAATTTAAAAAGGTTAAGTTTGTCCTCCATGTGAAAAATGTGTAAACACGCTATTTTTTCTCATAGTGATGATTGATGTCTAATATTTTCTCTTCCCTGAAAGTAGAAAATAATTTTCTTTGTTCTTGAACCCATTTCTCCATATTACCTAGAAGAAAGCAAATACTTGATAAAAATTAAAGGAATGGATTTCGTTTTCATTTTCTTTGCCTCCAACTTCAATTCCCATACCTCATAGTGGTTGCATTATAATTGTGTGGCTCATTGACTTTCTCAGTGACAGGCTTTAAGTGTTTATTTATTCCCAGGAAATAAACAAAAGCCAAGGAATGTGACTGTTGTAATTTATATATAAATTTGAATAAAGCAATGATCCATACTCATAGCTGTTGAAATATTATTGCATATTGAACTAATGTTAGCAATCCAATGTTAACTTGGTCTTTCTGTATTCTTTGGCAGATTTGGGATAAATTCATGAAGTAGGTAGAAATGCACAAAGTTAAGTATTTGGGGAATTTAGTATGTATATCATATGATAGGGTGAGAAGCTGATGACAGGAGTAAGAGCTTATTCATTTATTACAATGAAAATATTAATTTAATTGCTTTCCTATGAGAGTTCAGTAAAAATGTCAGGGAAAGTTATAATAAGGAAGAAGATAGTTCATGCTTAGTTACAGGGATATGCCCTTCTCTTTTGTTAACTAATGACTTCAAAGTTGAAATTTACATTAGGAACATAAATGTACTAATTCCCAAGCACCCGTTAGTTTGATACCCTGAGAGGATAAAATTAAATTTTAATGAAGTTTAGACATGTGGAAGCTGGTGGATTATTTAAGAAAAGCAAGTTGATCACAATCAACAAGACTTTGTTTGAAAATAACATAACTAATTAAAAGCATTTGACAAAGTATCTTAAATTTATCATATTGAAGTTTTAAAATGCATGAGAAAATTTATATGAGAATAAACATCTGATTTATGCCCCAATGACCAAGTCTTGAAATTTGTTCTCTGCATATAGTAGTTACTCAGTAAATGTTTATTGAATGAATGAATGAAAATGTGATCTAATTTCATGATGAAAGTTGTCCCATTTATTTCTCTGGAGGACAATTTTTTGTTCAGCGTAAGGGCAATAAACAGGCAACTATGCTGGATATTTTCAATTGTCAGTGATCCAGCCCAGGCCCATGCCAACCCAAGGAGACTATTTATTTTACTGTACCTAGTTGTTTGATTTTTTTCCAAGGTGGATCTGGTTCAATCTGTGATACCTGGGCCCTATTACGATGCCTTCTTTAGGAACAAGTCCTGCCTTGATTCGTGTGGGGGATTTAGCTACTGCCAGCATCCATGAGACACGAAACTGTGGTTGGATGCTGATTCCATTCCTGACTTAGTGTCACAGAGCCAACTGTCTTGGAGCTACCAGGGCAAGAAAGAAGAGAGACTTCCACTGAGGAGGAGTGTGATAATAATGATAATGCCTGTCTACATTCACATAGTTCTTTTCTTTGCCACCTATTGAGTGCTGATATTATTTCCATTTTTTCAGATGAGGAAAACTGATTCACAGATTAGTTAAAGTAACATGTGTATGATTGTAAGATCTGGCCTTTGAACTCAGGTGACCCAAAACTCAAGTTCAGTATGCTTGGTATTAGAACCCTGTCTATCTTATGAGATATCTCTTGTTATGTGACTGGATCATTATGACCCCCAAGAACATATTTTGGGTTTTGAATAGGAAATAATGATGAAATTAGGCTTAAAATAGGTGGTTTTTTTCCAGTTAACTTTTCTGGGTATATTAATTCCTAATATCAAGAACATTCAATTATTGAAAAACTTCCTTTAAACTTCTTTCTTTTATTTCCTTACTGAAGTACCATGCAGTTTGGCTGTCATACCCATCACTCTGTAATACTACTCTCTTCAAGATCGTCATTGACTTCTTAATTGCAAATGTAGTGGCCTTTTATCAGATCCCCTATTTCTTTGCTTTTCAGTGTCATTTGTTACTATTGATCTGAATGAAATATCTAGCATGCTTTCCTCCTTCGGCTTCAGTGATATTACTCTCACTTGGTTCTCTTCCTACCTCTTTAACATTATTTTTGCTAGTTCGTTATTCTTCTGCTCAGTAATTCTGAGCGTTTCCCAGGGCACTATCGTTGGCCATCTAGCCTTGTCTTTTTATGCTTTCTCTCAGCCAACTCACCTACTCCCAGCACTTCAATCATTACCTTTACACACACAGGTGATTTCTACATTTACTTCCTTACATTATATCCATTTTTTTCTCTAAAATCTAATTTTTTTATCTTTGAATCTTTTCTCTCCCTTACCCATCATTTCCAGTATGTTGAAATCCTGTTGATTTTATCAACATAGTATGTCTAGTTTTCATCCCCTCCTTTCTACTAATGTCACCACTAAAAGTCATTCATACCCTTATCACCAATTCCCAGGATTATTGTAATAGCTCCCTGTCTACCTTAAGCCCATCTCTTGTCTGAGCTGTTCTTGCTTCACATGGCTGTCTTATTGCTTGTATCCAATATTATTGTTCTCCTCAAAAACCTTTAGTAGCTCCTCATCACTTATAGGATAAAATATACATTCCATATCCAGGCATTTCAGGCTTTCTATCATTTGACTCTGAACTATCTTTCCAGCCTTATTTCACATTACTCTCTTTCATGTCTTGTACATTCCAACCAAATTGGATTGAGAGCTGTTGTCTGATTTTGTCCTGTACTCTTTTATCTCCATGACTTCAAGGCCAAGCTCAACTGCCTTCTCTCATCACCTCCCTGCCAACGATGAAAGTTACCTTATTCCTCTTATTTCTTCAAGCATTTTCTCAACTTTTTTTCATCCCATTATATTCTATCTTGTATCAAACATATTTGAGTGCATATTATAAAATTTTGTTTAGTTATAAGTGAATAATTAAGCTTTTTATTACCTTATTTTGCCGGTAAAAGTATAGACTTCACCTGTAACGGAATTTTGTTGCCTAAAATGCCCTAACTTGCTTTCCCTTTCTGAATCTAGTGTAACTGCTCTGGTTTTTCAGAGTATGGGTTATTTGAAATTTTTACTTGCATTTAAGTATCAGTAGAAAAAATTAGAAGGATTAGGAGGTAAAACTTCAAAAGAAGATGAAATTTTTCTCTCTCAGTGTAGTTGCTATGATCAAAAGCATTTGAAAGAAGGCAGAAATAGCCATCACAGATAACTGGAAAAGAAGCACAGTTCCTCATTATTGCCTTGAACAATGAGGACAAAAAGTAATTTTTAAACATTGCTTCCTATAAGAAGCATGCAAGAAATCTTATTAATGAGAAGCTGTGTGGAATGGCGGACTTCAATTCAAAGGAGAAAGATTCAAATTCTAGCTCTGCTCTTTAGAGCTGTATGACCTTGGGCAAGTAACTTAACCTATTTGTAAAATGAGATGATTGGATTAAATTACCACTAAATCCCTTCTAATGCTATGCTCAATTGAAAGGAGAATTTTAAAAACCCAGTATCTTCTAAAACATTTGCCCTCCAGAAATGACTTACTAAAGCTTCTTTAGTGGAGTTTGATCACAGTCAAATCAAACATTTTGTCTAAATCTATAAAGTAGAAGATTTATTTGGTAGTCCATTTCTACACCTGTCCACATATCAACACTGAGCTGACTTCCAGGGAAGGATCCGTTTTGGTTAGAATGTTCCCAATGTACTGTGTATTTCAGACCAATAGAACAATCCTAAAAGAATAGTTATCAGAGAACAGCCCTATTGAACTTATTATGCCTCTGCTCAATCCAAAAAGCAGATATGGCAATCCTGAACTCATACTAGCAAATAAGCAAACAATTAACAAGCATTTATTACATACTTCCTATGTGTCAGACTCTGTGTTAAGCTCGGATGATAAAAAGAAAAAGTGAAAACAGTTTCTTCTCAAGAAACTTAGATTTTAATGGGAAGGATAACATGGACATATATAGGTATACATAAGGCACATACAAATGAAATATGATCTAATGATATAAAAAAGATACCAGGAGAAGTGTGGTACAGAAATAGGTGCTTGAGCTAAATATTAAAAGAAATAGGAACTATTAAGAGACATAAGTGAGGTAGGAGAGCAGGCTAAGCATGGAGGATAATCAACGGAAAAACACTGAAAAAGGAGATAAGTTATTATGTATGAGGGAGTAGGAAGACAGCTGATTTGGTTAAAGAGTATATGAAGAAGAGCAACGTGCAAGAAGATTTGAAAAGATAGGATAGGCCATGTTGTGAAGAGCCTTAAATGCCTAAGAGTATTTTATGTTTGCTCTTACAAGAGAATAGGTGATAGGGATATGGGATAGATGTGTTCTTTCATTGGCATAGGGAATTCTGGGGTAAGAGAACTCCCTCTACCAATGCAAGTCCATTCTTAGAGAGTTGTCTAGAGCACTGAAACATTAAGTGACTTGCTTAAGATCACACCCAAGATGCACCAGAGGTAAAACTTGAATTAAGATCTTCTTGGTTTCAAGGCCAACTCTCTATCCATTATGCCATGTTGTCTGTCATAGGTAAGAGAGAAGCAGTGAAATAGTTATGGTAAAGAAATATTATTATTCAATGGGTTACAGTATGAATACTGAATATGCAACTGATAAAATACTGTCTTATTGCTTAAAGGAAAAGCTAATTAAATTTGAAGAGGTAGATTGTGAGACTCTAATTATGGGTGATTTGAATATTCTATCAGATATTGATACACCTAAAGAAAAGACAAGAAAGAAATCAAAGATGTTAAAAAATCAAATATGAACAAATTTTGATGATTATTGAACTGAACTCTTATAAAACATAAATATTTTTCAGCATTGTACAACTTCTTTTAGCCAAACATTGATTATTATTGGTGTGTATATATATATATATATATATATATATATATATATATATATATATATATAACTCATCAATAACTGTAGAAAGACAAATATTAAGTGTGCTGTTTATAAATTGGTATTCAATAAGGGAAATGTAGACAAAAGAAAATGACTTAATTAATGTTATTCTACATAAAGAGTAAGTCAAAGAACAACTTATAGCAGCAGTATATTATTTCATTTAAGAAAACAATAGCAATGACATCATAGCATTTGTGGGATGCAGCTAAAGTAATTCTCAAGTAATTTAAATCTCTGAAAATTTATATCAAAAAAGAGAAAATACTATTGAGTATAAAGTTAAAGATATAATCAAATGAAAAAATCTGAAGTAAAAAGAGTAGAAATTTTGAAAATCAACATGTTGAAAACCAAGACTATTGAGCTAATAAGCTCTACAGCTGTTTTTTGAAAGAGAAATAGAATTTATAAACAATCGGTTAATATTCTTTTTAAATGATTAGATAGCCAAATTATCAAAATAAAAACATGTGAAGTAGTTCTTCACAATGAATTCATAGTAAATAGAAATATTAAGAAACAATATGTTCAGTAATCTGCTGACAAAATCAAACATCAAAATAAATGTATGTATAGAATATATAAACAGAAAATGTATAGATTAACAGAAAAAAGTAATAGCTCGTATTGTCTCAGAGATCGAAGAACTGTATGACCAAAATAGATGATCAGGTCACATGGCAAAGAGCAAAGATTAACCATTGGATAGCTTGCACATATCATTGATGTCTTTGAAGTGCCAAGAGGAAGTGAGAAAGGAGCCTGGTAGTGAACTTATGGGAGAACTTGGACAAAAGCCACATAGGACACGAAGGCATCAATTGTGATCAGTGTTATGCTAGTAAATGTTCCACAATTGGCTCTCTGGGAAAATATGTACACATATTGTACCCATCATTTTCTTAAGTTTAAACAGTCAGCAAATCCCCAATTTGTAGTCTTTGTCCATTCATGAGTTGTAAATGTTCACACTGAAAATTTAACCATCAGCTCTTACCAGCCAGTTTGAGTGGCTTGCCTAGCTCCAGCAGTCCCATGGTTGTGATCTGCATCAGTAAATGGGATACATGGTTCCCTTAGCTTATGGTTTGATCTGAGTAGTTGAGTTTAGTGGTACTAATTTGGAGGCCATGAATACTGCGTTTTGCTCTCTTGAATCAGAATGTTCTTCAAAAACAATAAACCCCAAAACAGTGTACTACCCAGCCAGTTTGTGTGTCTACAAGTTGTGTTCTGTAGTAGAAAACTGCCTGTCCAAGTGTTCCTTTTTCTTCACATTTTCATCATGGAAGTGTGTCTATAGAAGCATACTCGCAAATGCCTCATCAAAGGAAATACTTTTTCAGTGCTTAAGAATGGACTGAAGTTTGGATTTAGACTAATATTACATTCTTAGCTTTAGCTTATGACCTGAAAAGCTTATTTTCATACTTTTCAAACCATGATGCAAGTATATAAAAAGTTACTCCTATCATAATTCATTATTATACTGAAACAAATATCATCAATGTTTGGTAGTTTATATTTTAAGTAGGAAGATTACACACCTATCAATATGCCCATCCGTGCCCAGTTGTTTAAAGAAATTTGTTGTTTATCATAAAGTGAAATGGTAAAATATATGATCATTTATGATAGATTCTTTACAACTGCCAGAAAAACATTTTTAAATGCCTACCTTATAATGGTGAATCTGTATAACCATTTTTGCAAACAAAGCATTTATTATACTGAAACAATGTAAAGTAGCACAAAACACTTGTAGTATGTAACTTTTAAAAAGTGACTTTCAGTAGTAATTATCTAAACAGTCTGGTATTAGCTAAGAAATAGAGTAGTGGGTTAGTGGAATAAATTATGTACGCGATTCATAGTAGGTAATAACCATAGTAATCCAGTGTTTAATAAATCCAGTGATCCAAGGTTTTGGGACAAGAACTCAGTATTTGACAAAAAAATCATTGGGAAAACTGAAAGTCAGTTTGACAGAAAGTAGGTGCAGTCCAACATCTAACACCACATACCAAGATAAGGTCAAAATGGACACATAATTTAGACATAAAAAGTGATACCATAAGTAAATTAGGGGAAATTAGGAAAATTTGACCTGTTAGATCTATGGATAAGTGAAGAATTTATGACCAAACAAGAGATAAAGATCATCACGAGATGTAAAATGGATAATTTTGATTACATTAGATTAAAAAAGTTTTTTGCACAAACAAAACCAATGCAGCCAAGATTAGAAGGAAAGCAGAAAACTAGGAGAAAATTTTTGCAGTTGGTTTCTCTGATAAAGGCATAATTTCTCAAATATATAAAGAACTGAGTCAAATTTATAAGAATACGCATCATTCTCCAATTGATGAATGATCAAAGGATATGAATAAACAGTTTTCAGAGGAACAAACCAAGTCTAGTTATAGTCATATGAAAAAAATGCTCTAATTCACTACTGATTAGATAAATGGAAATTGAAACAACTCTAAGGTACGTCCTCGCACCTATCATATTGGCTAATATGTCAGAAAAGGAAAATGACAAACATTGGAAGGGATGTGGGAAAATTGGTAAACAGATATACTTTTGGTGGAATGGTGAAGTGATCCAACCAATCTGGAGGGCAATTTGGAATTTGTGCCCAAAGGACTAGGAAACTGCACATATCCTTTGATCCAGCAATAGTAGACATAGGTCTATATCCGAGAGAGAGAGAGATAATGAAAGGGACCTATGTGTACAAACATTTATAGCAGCTCTTTTTGTGGCAGCTGAGAGTTGGAGATTGAGGAGATGCCCATCAATTAAGGAATGGTTAAACAAGTTGTGGTATTAGATTGTGATGAAATACTATTGTGCTATAAGAAATGACAGGCAGGATGCTTTCAAAAAACACCTGGGAAGACTTGACTGAACCAATTCAGGAGGAAAGTGAGCAGAACCAGGAGAAAATTATACATAGAAACATCAATATTGTACTATTATCAGTTGTGAATGGCTTACCTCTTCTCAGCAGTACAGTGATCTAAGACAATTCAGAAAGAGTCATGATGAAGGATGCTGTCCATCTTCAGATAAAGAATGGATGGAGGAAAAAAATAAAAATAAAGAAATACAGAATGGATGAAGTCTGAATGTAGATCAATTAAGCTTTTTTAACTTTCTTTTTAAAATTTTTTGTTTGGTTTGTTTTCTTTTACAGTACCACTAATATGGCGATGTTTTACATGACTGCACATGTATAACCTGGGTCTAATTGCTTTCTGTCTCAGGAAGGGAGAAGGGAAAGGAGAGAGAGAATTTGGAACTCAATTTTTAAAAAACGTTAATTTTTTCCATATAAATGGAAAAGATAAAGTAATATAAAATAAAAACAAAAAAGGAAGACAAGTCATTTTCATCAATCACAATTGCAAAGAACTCATGATGAAGCATATTATGCACCTTGAGACAGAGACCTGATGGACTCATTGTAAATTGAAGCACTTTTTCATTTCTTTCTTTCCTAATGTCTTCCTTCTTCCCTCTCTCCTCCCTTTTTCTTTTTCTTCCTTTCTCTTTTTCTTTCTTTTTCTTTCTTATTTTTTAGGCATA
The DNA here is from genome assembly GCF_011100635.1 of Trichosurus vulpecula. Lineage (NCBI taxonomy): Eukaryota > Metazoa > Chordata > Mammalia > Diprotodontia > Phalangeridae > Trichosurus > Trichosurus vulpecula. The sequence goes on along the minus strand of NC_050576.1, from coordinate 297,404,693 downwards.
ATTAATGTGGAAACTTACTTTGAATGACTATACATTTTTGTAATGATTTTGTTTTTCTTACCATCTTAATGCATGGGGGAAAGAGAGGGAGAAAAGAGAGAATTTGGAACTAAAAGTAAATTAAAACTGTTTTTAATGATTTTGAAGTTATTTTTAATAGTGCTTCAATTTAACGATTAGTTTATTGAAAGGCAGACTCAATGCAACTCCCTTGAAGACAACTTCTTTTCTCATTCCAAGGTCATTTGCCTTGGGAGTCTGCATTTTTCAGCTTAACCAAAAATAGTAAAATACTTAAAGAGTTTAGTTTATTTTTGTATTAATGATCACAAGATAACTAGGTATCTAGAAGAAAATCATTCCCCTAATTTTAGAAGGCAAATTTGTGAGATTGAAAAGCTAGATAACGAAATACAAACTTAAATTCTTTAGTCCTATAGCTCAAAAAATAAATTATAAAAGAAGACAAGGAGACAAATAATTCTCACATGATGAGAGAAAGCAAATATATGCTTTAAAATGAATTTTCAGTTGAGGAATTAATTACAATTTAATGTGTATAGTCTTGCTGTATTTATAAAAGCTGACTTTTGAAAGTTTACTTGAAAATTAATGAACTCTCCTGTTGTAGGAATCCAATAAACTCAATTCCTGCAATTTTTTTTTTAAATCACACGTTTGGTACACTGTGAAGTATTTTGCCCTCAACAACATGAGGCATTTAATTAATAGCCTACAGCTTGTGATTGGGCCCCCTGATGTCTCATGCTTCTATATGAATTATTTTTGTGCAACATATTTTCTAGTAATAGTGACAGTAATGAAGGGACCCCATAATTATTCATAATTAGTATATATAAGGATTCTGGCTTTTTTCTTTGAAAGCATGGCTCATATTTTTCAGTATTTAATATTAGTGGATTCATTAAGAAAAATCTTACTGTATTTTCATTAAGGGGAATCAGGTTTATTTTTAAGCACTTAAAAATAAAATTTGTCATCCTGGATGTACAAATGATGTTTTTTTGAGTATATATGTATGTATATACACACATGCACATATATATATATGTATATATACACATACATATATTATGTATATATGTATATGTGTGTATATATAATGTTTGATTTAGCTAATACAAGTCAGAGTCCTCCTGAGACATTTTTTGTAGTCCTCCTCTTGCTTCATATCCATTTGAACTTCCATTAATACTGAATTTACTTAACTTGATAATTAAGATTAGTGAGTGATATTTGTGCTTTTTTACTTCCATATTTTGAAAGACCATGACAAGGTGCTAGTGGACAGAGAAGCATCAGAGACACTTCCAGAGACGGAGAGCTTGAGACATTTTGAGCCACCTCATTCATTATTAGATAATTCTTAATTGTTTGAAAATTCTTTTTCTTTAGCCAAAATCTGCCTAACTTAGAGCTTCCACAAATGACTTTGGGTTGCATCCTTTGAAGTAACATAGCAGGAGTCGCTTTTCAGCTCTTCCATATAGCCTCTTGAGCTGTGTGAAGTCCTACAATTATGCACTCCTCTTCTCCCAGGTCTTCTTTTTTTCTAGGCTAAATATCCTCTTTTTCTTAAACCTGATCTCATGTAGCATGAATTATATAATATTTACCAGATTGATCACTGTTTAAGATACTAATCATATTTCTCTTATGTTGGGGGGAACATATCTGAACAAAATATTTTAGTTGTATTCAGACTGTCGTAAAGAACAGTGGGGCTATTTTACCTTACATAATCAAGTCATACTACTTATAATGTAGCTTAAAATGCAAACAGTGATATTAGGCTACATTATAAAAAATATCACACAGCTAACTCATTTTGAATTTCTGGTCTCCTAAAACTACCAGTTCATTTTTCACCCAACCTTTTATTAAGCCATGTCTCCACCTAAGGGGAGCTAGGTGGTTTGGTGGATAGAGTACCAAGCCTGAAGTCAGGGAGTCTCATTTTCCTGAGGTCAGATCTGGCCTCATATACTTACTAGCTGTGTGACCCTGGGCAAGTCACTTAACCCCTGTTTGCCTCAGTTTCTTCATCTGTAAAATGAGCTGGAGAAGGAAATGGCAAGCCACTCTAGGATCCTTGCCAAGGAGACCCCCTAATAGGGTCATGGAGAGTGGGACATGACTGAAACAATTGAATATTCACTTGTGGAGAATGTAATGATCCTATCATAAAATGTATTAGTAATTCCTACCAGCTTTGTATGATCTTCAGTTTTGATAAGTACAGCTCCTTGTTTTCCTTGAGATTGATGTTGGGAATTTTAAAGAGGTTAGGATCAAGGACAAAGCTGTTAGAGGCCCTCCACCAGGTTTTCATTGACCTGTTGTTAAACAGTGGTGTATTGTTTTTTTTGCTCTTATGAATTCATCTCTACATATCATCCAGTTCACATCACTCCATTTTGTCTATAAGAATATCATCATGGGAACTCTTGTTGGATCCCTTGCCAAAATCAAGATCTCACTCAAGACTAGAGTCTTTTCTTAGACATTTAATAGCTGCATGATTATGGCAAGTCACTTAACCTCTGCCTGTTTCAGATTCCTCATCTATAAACTGGGCACAATAATAATGCCCACTGCCACATTTGTTGTAAGGAAAAAGTGAGGTATTTCTAAGGTGTTTTTAGAAACCTTAGATCATTATATAAATTCTTTTACTCCTACTATTCTTTTAGTATTACTATCATTATCATCAAGTGAGATAATGTATGTAAAGTGCTTTTCAAACCTTAAAGCACTATATAAATGCTATATATTAATATTATTTTATGGTAATTGTAAAAATGCTTTCTCATACTTACTTGCCTTTAAAAGCCTTTGGAAGAAATCTAGCGTTTCGGACAATGAAGATAGGGCTGAGTCAGTACAGAACATTTAGACATAAAAGTGAGTGTAGAGGTCATCTTTAGGCAAGGGGTATTTAACTACTTTTGTATCTTTTGGCATCCTGATAAATCCTGTTGAGTCCTTCCCAGAATAAGATTTTTAAGAAATTTGCTTTGGAAGGAAATTCTAAATTTCAGTTAGCTGTTAGTGAAAACAGAGATGTAATTTTTCCTATCCAAGTTCACATATTCTTTGTAATGTATCTATGGACACCTTAGGGATCAGTGAATCCAGGATAAGAACCCCTGATCTAGTTCAACTTCTTCATTTTAAAATAAGGAAAATAAGACCTAGAGAAAGTAAATGAGAGTACATTGTTGTACAGATATTAAGTAGATGAAAGAAGACACTTTATTAGGAAAAAAAGTATGTTAAACCTTTTTTGAAAAATGATACACTTGTATACATATGTACATACACATGTACACATGCATATGCATTTGTATGTGTATATATATATACATACAAATATATATATACACACATACACAAACTGATAGCTTATATATATACGTGTATATGTATATTTATCTATTACTACCTGAGAATTAACAAGAGGAGTATAGAGAATACCATCAGAATGATATATGACCAGAGAAGAAGGTGGGAAAGCCATGTGTGATGTCCACAGACAGCTGATGGACCTTGGGTTCCACTCATGTGCAGACAATGAGATAAGAACCAGAGGACCTCCCCTGGCATGTTGGATAGGATCCCCTGTGGTGGATACATGGGAGGAAATGGACAAGAGTCACACTTGATAGGATAGCACAGATTTGTTGTGATCTGCATCTTCACACAGAATGGCAACATCTTACTACTGAGTGTTGAAAAAGTGATTTTAAAAAAAGTGAATCTTAGATGCTTATTAACCCAGTCCAGCCTTTCTAGTTTTCCTCACGCATTATTCATTTTGATAGTGATTCTTAGGAAAATTTTGAAACGTTATTTTCCATGAAAAGTTACCGTATTTATAATAACCTGACATATTTGCACAGCTAATTAGATGATGTAGCATGCAGAGTTACAGAATGTTCATGGGAAAATAGATTTGCATTTGTTTTTGTGGAGAGGAAAATCATGTATCCCTTTGGTCAACATCTTTAATTTTAAACTGAGGCAGAGAAACAATATGATAAATGGTTACACTTTCAAATTTTTATCCTATCTTCACTGATAACATATTATGCAGAATTAACTTTTTTAGTACATTTCATGCTGATGTTTGTGTCTATTCCTGATAGCCCATTACTGGAATAGGGATGTGGTGGAGTTGAAAAGTCACTTTAAGTGTAGCTACTATAATAATTTTTAAGTCATATTAAGACCACCAAAATTGCTGGATGTCTCTTTTTCTGTTATTAATTTTTTGAAGAACATTTGACAAATTATTTTTGGTAGTTGAGTGTTTCCCCAAACACTTTAACATGTAGTAAAATAAGTTTCACAAGTTGCTCATAGTTTTAGTCAGCTTTATTCCTTTACAATTTCTTCTTTTTCTTGACATATACCTTTCTCCAAACTGATAGCCTAATACGTAACATGCTTTCCTCTAGTCTCTCTCTTTTGTTTCCTTCAACAAAACAGTAGAACCAAGACATGAATAAATATTAAAAGATATTTTCTAAGTGAGTCTTGTATTTGTTCTCTCTCTCCCTCTCCCTCCCTCTCCCTCCCTCTCCCTCCCTCTCCCTCCCTCTCCCTCCCTCTCCCTCCCTCTCCCTCTCCCTCCCTCTCCCTCCCTCTCTTTCCCTCCCCCTCTCTCCCTCCCCCCCCTCCCTCCCTCTCTTTCCCTCTCTCTACCTCTTCCTGTCCCTCCCTCCCTCTCCCTCTCTCCCTCCCTCCCCCCAATTCTTAATTTAATGTCTTCTCTACTGGTATCGATACTAAAAGATTCATATCACAGTAGGCTTTGAACTATTTCACTAAACTAGAAAAGCCACCAATAGGGGGGATTATTTTTCTTTTGCCAGCAGGTTGTACCTTGGCTCAGTGACTAAAGATCATGATTTTCTTATGTCACAAGAAAAAATTTCATGTTTATAAAGTGGTTGGATTTTTTTTTTATTCCAATCAAGTGGATCTGTCTTCAAATTAATCTAGTCTGAGTTCATTCTCCCTCACTCCCCACCACCTAAAACTGTCACAAAAATGATTTATCTTTAACCTTATAAGATTTGGGGAAACACTTTCAGTGTCTGTAAAGTGCTCTGAATTTTATACACAGGCTTTTTTCTTTCTGTACTGGTATTTATTTATTAGACTCCATTCTTTTTTGTTCTGCTCTCTCACTGAATATTTGCTTTCATTTATTCTGAGGTCTCATATAAGACCAACCACTTTATCTTACACAGAGATTTATCATAGAGCTTCCTCTTGAGGTCTTTACTTAATTGGTAGCAGTTGAGTTTTCAAGGGTCAGTGCCACATTGCAATTTGGTAGATGTCATCAGAACCTTGTGCTCCATGATCAGGAGTGAGCATGAACATTTATCATTACGAATTAAGCACTGATTTCACCACCCAGGTAGAATTCATTGTAAGGGTTCCATGCTTTTCCCTATCTTATTCATTGCCTCCTGAAGTGATAGAGCTTGCTTGCTTTGGGTTCTTCCTCTGAACTATTAAGTGCTTCCTGTGGGCTCCAGACCAGACACCACCTCATATCTCTTCTGTTATGCTTAGTTGTAATTTTGAAGTCGGTGTATTCTTGTATAAATTGGGATTTCAGTAACCCTCTCCCCTCAAGTTCCTTGATCAGAAAACAAACTATATTGGAGCCTAGTCAGTTAAAAAGAAAAGTACTGCAGGATCTGCTGTAGTTAATATAGGGAATATGCAGATTCAAGTTAATCAATAAACATGGTAAAACAGGATGTCCGATGAGTAGGAAATCTTGGAAAATGTTAGATTTGAATTAATTTCTCTTGTTATTGCTGTTGAATGAATGGAAATTGTTGATTTTGTGAATACCCTGAACATATCCATTTCCAGACCAATGACTCTGGCTTTTAATTTTGGCTTTGCTTTGGAACATGAGAGTAAATAGAAGCAATGAATGGGCAACTTGGAATGGAACCTTTTATATGGCACAATGGAAAGAGAGACTAGAATCAAAAAATTTCAAGTTCTATCTCTCCCACTTACTTGGATATATGATCTTGAGCAAAACACTTAAATTATTAAGGCTGTTTCCCCAGTTATAAAATGTGGATTGTATCACTTGTACTATGTACCTCATTGGCTGTTGGGAGGAAAGAACTTTGTATACTGTTAAGTAGACTGAATTGAATGATATTTTCCCCCCTTAAACATTCAGTTCTGACCAATCAAAGTAGATTTTTCATATTCTCATGGTACTCCCTGGTTAGTCCACATACTTCTAATTAATGGATAAGTTGTCTACAGATGAGGTTAGGTTATCTTTTTTGAAGATAATGCTGCATACAGGCAGCCTTTATCTGGTATGTTGTTTGTTTTCACTGTGATGGAAAAACTTCCTAAAAAGCTAGGAAAGACTTTAAATATTAAGGTTAACTTAGATGGCAGCTGGTAAGCACGGACTAGAGTGAGCTCCGTACCCGAGTCCCTCCAAAAACCTATAAAAATGGCTCTGAACCAATTCTAGAACGGCAGAACCCACAGAACAGCAGAGGGAAGCAGGGCTCCAGCCCAGGACAGCCTGGATGGTCTCTGGGTGAGGTCTATTCCACACGGAGCTGGGAGCTGGGAACTGAGTGGAGCAGAGCCCAGCCTGAGCGGCGTGGACGATCCAGACCAGAAGCCGGACGGAGGGGGCCCTAGCGCCCTGAATATGTGAGCTGCGGCAGTTACCACACCCCTCGACCCACAAACACCAAAGACTGCGGAGAAGGTTAGTGGGAAAAGCTGCAGGAGTGGAAGGAGTTCCCGGTTCCGCTTCCAGCCCCGGGGGCAGCGGAGGTGGGGCAGCTACAGCTGTTGTTACTTCTGGCTCCAGGCCCACCTGGTGGGAGGAATTAAGTGGTGGATCAGAGCAGGGGTGCACAGCCTGCCGAAGATCTGAGCCCAGTTCGGGTTGGGGGTCCTTGGGGAAGGAGGAGTGCGGCTCTGACAGAGCTGGCACCTCCCCACCAAATGTAGAACATAGAACTCGTTAGTCTACAAGCAGTCATACCCCACTGAAAAACTCAAGGGTCAAGTTAGTTGGTTGGGAATATGGCCAGGCAGCGAAAACACGCCCAGATTCAGTCTCAGACTTTGGATTCTTTCTTTGGTGACAAAGAAGACCAAAACATACAGCCTAAAGAAGACAACAAAGTCATAGAGCCTACAACCAAAGCCTCCAAGAAAAACATGAACTGGCCCCAGGCCATAGAAGAACTCAAAAAGGATTTGGAAAAGCAAGTTAGAGAAGTAGAGGAAAAATTGGGAAGAGAAATGAGAAGGATGCGAGAAAACCATGAAAAACAAGTCAATGACTTGCTAAAGGAGACCCAAAAAAATACTGAAAAATACACTGAAGAAAACAACACCTTAAAAAACAGACTAACTCAAATGGCAAAAGAGCTCCAAAAAGCCAATGAGGAGAAGAATGCCTTGAAAGGCAGAATTAGCCAAATGGAAAAGGAGGTCCAAAAGACCACTGAAGAAAATACTACTTTAAAAATTAGATTGGAGCAAGTGGAAGCTAGTGACTTTATGAGAAATCAGGATATTATAAAACAGAACCAGAGGAATGAAAAAATGGAAGACAATGTGAAATATCTCCTTGGAAAAACCATTGACCTGGAAAATAGATCCAGGAGAGATAATTTAAAAATTATTGGACTACCTGAAATCCATGATCAAAAAAAGAGCCTAGATACCATCTTTCAGGAAATTATCAAGGAGAACTGCCTTGATATTCTAGAGCCACAGGGCAAAATAGAAATTGAAAGAATCCATCGATCGCCTCCTCAAATAGATCCCAAAAAGAAATCTCCTAGGAATATTGTTGCCAAATTCCAGAGCTCCCAGATCAAGGAGAAAATACTGCAAGCAGCCAGAAAGAAACAATTTGAGTATTGTGGAAACCCAATCAGAATAACCCAAGACCTGGCAGCTTCTACATTAAGAGATCGAAGGGCTTGGAATGCGATATTCCGCAGGTCAATGGAGCTAGGATTAAAACCTAGAATCACCTACCCAGCAAAACTGAGTATCATGTTCCAAGGCAAAATATGGATTTTCAATAAAATAGAGGACTTTCAAGCTTTCTCAGTGAAAAGACCAGAACTGAATAGAAAATTTGACTTTCAAACACAAGAATCAAGAGAAGCATGAAAAGGTAATCAAGAAACGGAAATTGCAAGGGATTTACTAAAGTTGAACTGTTTTGTTTACATTCCTACATGGAAAGATGATGAGTATGATTCATGAGACCTCAGTATGAGGGTAGTTGAAGGGAATATGCATATATATATATATATGTATATGTTTATGTATATATATAAGTGAATGTGTATGTATGTATATATCTATGTGTATATGTATGTATGTGTATGTATGTGTATATATATATGTGTTTATATATATATATGTAAAAGAGAGAGAGCAGACACAGGGTGAGTTGAAGATGAAGGGAAGATATCTAAAAGAAATAAAATGAAATTAAGGGATGAGAGAGTAACATACTGAGAGAGGGAGATAGGGAGAGATAGAATGGGGTGGATTATCTCGCATAAAGGTGGCAAGAGGAAGCAGTTCTATGGGAGGAGGGGAGAGGGCAGGTGAGGGGGGAATGAGTGAACCTTGCTCTCATCAGATTTGGCCTGAGGGGGAATACCATACATACTCAGTTGGGTATCTTACCCCACAGGAAAGAAGAGGGAGGAAGATAAAAAAAAAATAAAAGGCGGGGGGATGATGGAGGGGAGGGCAGATGGGGGTGGAGGTAATCAAAACAAACACTTTGGAAAGGGGACAGGGTCAAGGGAGAAAATTCAATAAAGCGGGATGGGTTGGGAAGGAGCAAAATGTAGTTAGCCTTTCACAACATGAGTATTGTGGAAGGGTTATACATAATAATACATGTGTGGCCTAAGTTGAATTGCTCAACTTCTTAGGGAGGGTGGGTGGGAAGGGAAGAGGAAAGAGAATTTGGAACTCAAAGTTTTAAAATCAGATGTTCAAAAACAAAAAAAGTTTTTGCATGCGACTAAAAAATAAGATACACAGGCAATGGGGTGTAGAAATTTATCTTGCCCTACAAGAAAGGATGGGAAAAGGGGATGAGAGGGGAGGGGGGTGATAGAGGGGAGGGCTGACTGGGGAACAGGGCAACCAGAATATAAGCCATCTTGGAGTGGGGGGGAGGGTAGAAATGGGGAGAAAATTTGTAATTCAAACTGTTGTGAAAATTCTGAAAACCAAATATGTTAAATAAATAAATTGCATTAAAAAAAATAATTTCACAGTAAAAAAAAAATATTAAGGTTAACTTAAAAAAAAAGATGAAATTCCTTCAAACTAAAGACTTTTTTCTTTCTAGTGCATTATTCACTTCCTAACAAAGATGCCAAACTTCAAAATTAATGTCATTATATATTAGATAAGATCATATTTGTTAATGATTAAGGGGTAAACTTGCATTTGAAAGAACTTTGTAGATTGTTAGTAGACTAAATTGAATGATAATAGTAAGGATCAGACTCAAAGATTAGGAGAAACATAAGGAAATCCTATGTTATACTTTGATTGAAGCTCCTCATTCTGTGTATAAGTTATTCTGTCTAGACTACTTTAAAACTGCTCTTTGGCAAAAGTTTTACAGCCTGATTGCTAAAAGTCTCTGGCAGAGATTCCTTGTATAAAACAAAAGAAGAAACCTCTTCCTTTTAGTATATTTTGCAATAAAATCTGAATATAATGGAACCATTTATGAAGTGTTACATGGTAGTTACTATGTACTAATTAAGGATCAAGGAAACTTTATATATTTTGCATAATTTAAAAATACATGCTAGCTATTGTTGCCTATTAACTTTTTGCTTGTTATTCTATATTATTCATTATGCCGCAAAGCTACTTTTCAAAGTTCAAAAATTCATGAAATCTTATTTTTAGACTAAATAAAAAGAGTGAATAAATCCATAGCCTTGTTTATATGGTTTAGCTTTGTATAAAAACATGTAGTGATAGATTTTCTGTAGTTGACAGCATATTGCCAATATAAGTGACATGTCCTTTGGAGAACATTCCAACTTCCTCTGCCCCACCCCTTTGTTAAAAATAAAACAAACAAATTCAACACTCAATAATTTCAGCATTTCTAAGATAATAGTGTTTTGGAATTAAAACTTGAGGTCCTTAAGGTTAGAGACTGTTTTTGCCTTTCTTTGAATACTCATTCAAATTTGGCACCATGTAAACACTTAATAATTTTTTAATTATATTTTTCTTTGAATTGGAATTAACATTAGTAGTACTATCATCAGAATGTTCAGCAAAAGCAAGATTCTAAGGCAAGTCAGTGATGACATTAACTTTTGAAGGTGATTCAGCTTTGCTAAAGAAAATAAAGACTATAAAGAAAATAAAGACTATATCTTTCTATTTTTCATGGATAAACTTTTTTCCCTATTTAGTTTGTTTGCTTCTCAAAGTCTATAATACGCTCAATAGCCAAATCTAATACTGGTTTCCTTGTTATAAAACAGCACCCATTTCACATCGTTTGTTGAATTTATTGTTTCAAATGCAAATAATTATTCCTTCTTAAGATGGTAAACCTATTTTTAAAGTAGCTTAAATGACTGTTCCCTTATCTACCACGAGTTTCAATTTTAGAAGATTTTGTTGAAAGTGAAACAATGTCTTTTTCATAAATTAGCATAATAAAAACTTTTTGTCCTGTTAGTGCTTTTTCTTTAAGGAAATAACTTTTCTCCTCTGACAACTACTAAATGTAGCCTTTATTATCCTTTTAAGTTTAATATCATTTTTAGAAAAAGAATAATCTTACAAGCATTGTGATTGCTTCAAATATAGCTTAGTTGTTGGAAAATTGGCTGTATAAGAAGATCACCACCAGTGACTCTAACTCTTTTGTATGTTGTTAAACACTAATATATTTGCAACTAAACCACCAGGGCTTGGATATTATTTTAGTATGGGGGCACAAAGTATCACTGCTATAAAGAACTCGTAATTTTACTGACTGTAGGTAACAACAACAACAACCTTGCTCATAGCCATATATATATTCTTCCTGGGTGAACATCAATTATTAAAAAAAGAATAGAGAGGACTGTTGATTTGCTATTTCATTTGTATTCTGCTGTTCTCACAACAGCTGCTACTGTAAAATATATATATGCCTAATGACAAATGAGGAAAAGTAGATTTCCAAGACTGGACGAAAGTATATGTTTTATTGTGGGGAAACAGCCATGCTTCCCCTTTATAAATGCTGCATTACTGGCCAGTACAGTAATAACTATTAGAAACTCTTGTCTGTCTAGCTTAGTGTAGTGAAAAGAGTGATTGAAGATGAAGGTAGATGCATAGGGGCTCAGATAGATGCTGTACATACAGAAATAACCCCCAGTGATGTCAACCCCCAGTGACATTGGCATCAGTTTCACTTTACTCAACATTATTTTGTTCTTCATCCATCCCAAGTGGTCTTGGATAGAATCTGACCCTAGCATTGCCTAAACAAACTTATAGATGAAATTTCTGAATTAGGGATGACATTTGGCAAGAAACCCCGCACAGGACCTTTACTACATGGCTGGATGTGGAACCTTGAGGCCTCAACAAGGTACCCATGCTGCCAGAGAAACCTGAGGATGATAGAACCGCTTCCTTTTCTCAAAGAACTTAATTCTACTGCAGAGTATATGACAGGAACATAGACAATAATGTATAACATCTCAGGAGGTAGGGAGGTGTAGTAGGGGGTGAGGTTTGTTGGGAGGAAAATTTTGAAAGATTCCTCTTTGTATTAGATGTAGCATTAGACCTGAACCTTGAATGAAAGGAATCCAGGGATTCTAAGAAGCTGAGATGGTGGAGGAATGTATTCTAGGTATGAGGGACAGTCAGAAGATTGAATATCACGTTCATGGAACAGAAAGGTACAAAAAAAGAACACCTTAAGTGGGAATAATGTGAAATAAGTCTGGAAAGATAGGTCAGTGCCAGATTATGAAGGCTTGAACTATTTAAAAATGTAGTTATATTTGATTTTAGGGATAATTGAGAGCCATTGAAGCTTCGTGAGGAATGACATAGTTGGACCAGTGTTTCAGTAGAAATTTGGCAGCTGTATTGAGGACTGATGAGAGAAGGATGAGATTGGAAGCATAGAAACTCATTAACATGTAATTGTAGTAGTCCAGGCAAGACGTGATGAAGATTTCAGCTAGAGTGGTGCCTGTATACATAGAGATAAGAGGATGGATGCAACAACAAATGTGAAGGTAAAAATCAACAACATTTATCAACTGATTGGACATGGAGGCAGTGAGGGAGAGTCAGGAATGACTACAAGATTGTGAACCTGGGTGATGGAAAGTATGTTGATGCACTCAACAGAAATAGGAAATTTTAGAGGAAGGTGGGTTTTGGGGGGAAAATGAGTTGTTTTTCACATGTTAATTTTTAGATAACTGGGGAAAATTCATGTGGAGATGTCAAGAAAGCAACTAGTAGTGTGGAATCAATGTTTAGGAAAGCAACTGGGACTGTATACATACATGAGGTAGGATAGAAGTGATAATTGACTAATGGGAAGTGATGAAATATCATCAAAGGAGAGATTTTAGAAAGAAGGGAAAAAAGCCCAATATAGAGCATATGACAATAGCAGTACTTAACATGGGTGAAAATGAATTAGGATCTAACAAAGAGTACTGAGAAGGTGTAATCAGAAAGTTAGGAGGAAGACACAGAGACAGAGACACAAAGAAACAGTGGGGGGTGGAGAGGGAGAGAGGGAGAGAGGGAGAGAGGGAAAGAGGGGGAGAGGGGGAGAGAGGGAGAGAGAGAGAGAGAGAGAGAGAGAGAGAGAGAGATTGAGAGAGACTGTTTTAAAAGGTACAAGGATAAGAATGAAGACCTTTCCTTCTCACTTTCTCTAAGGTTCCTTCTCTTCTTATAGGGCATCCTGGATAAAAATTATTCTGGGGAATATGATGGCCAGAATTAGGACTGAATTTCACATTTAGGCATGAAAGGACTGAGAAGCAAATGTTTAAAACTTAGTTATTGTTACTATTATTATTTATTGCAAATTGATAAGTGAGAGAGCAGCAGTGGCATGCTTGGATGAAACTGGCATGAACATTTTGTTTATCCAGCACATACATTTTACTTAAGTAAAAAAACTCTGTTTATATATAAAATAATTTTTGTATTGGTGTTATGTGAGGTTTTGCCATATTTGTTTATGTATACTTCTGAGAGGGAGGCCTGGTTTTTGCTTTTGTTTATTTTTAAATATGGACTTGTAGTTTTGAAAAAAACCACCTTATTTGTAAAAATACAAAATACTACTACTAGCATTTTTCTCAGTAAAAATTCTGCCATATTTTTAGTTATGCCAGCTGTTTTTATTGTTTATATCAATGGGTTCAACATTTAAAATAATTTTTGAACATGTAATTTCCCCCCACCAAAGTCAATGTTACATAAATCAGTCTTTATTACTTATTTTTAATTTTTTATAAAGCTACAGTACTACCATAATGAGTAGAAGTGTTTCTGTGGTCACCTGAGTTCTGCCACTCCTTCCCAGTGTGATGTAGGCATGTTATTTACCTTTTTTGAGCTTCATGTTCTTCAATTATAAAACTAGAACTATTATCCTTCCACATGCTTTATCAGCAGTTTTAATTTGATTTCAGTAACACTTAGGAAGCACTTCAAGCTCTCTGAAAAGAGCATTATATGAAATGCATGTCATTAATATTATATTACATTATATTAATCAGTTGAAACTTTGCAAAATTAAATTTCTTCTTTAAATGTGCACTATGATGCCACTTCTGACATAATCAAAGATAAAATAACTTTTCAGGAATGAGGTTTTTTTCACATTTTGAAAAGAAAGAAATAATGCATGAAGTAGTAGTAGCAACTGAATTTAGATAAGTTTAAATGAGTTAATAAAATTTAAAGTGGTACTTTTCTAGAGGCCACATTCACATCTCAGAAAATTAAATATCTGAATTATTCACAGTGCTTTGGCAAATAATTTGAAATTTTATTTTTTAAAAGTTATGTTTCCCCCTTGTTTTATGCGTAGCCATTTTTTTCTCAGAAATATTTTTGAAAGTTGGATTTGTTTTTCCCAGCAAGATCTTTCAAGCACTTCTCTATTTTTTTCTAGCTTCTAAATTGAGGTGAAATAGAAGTCCCAGATGGCTACTAAATATTAGATGTGTTAACACCAGCTTGAGGTAGATGGGTGGTAGTGGGAGGAAGAAAAATGGTCATATTGGATTTATATGCTGTGGAATTAAGGTAGCCTCAACTGCTCTGATTTTCTTAAAAGTAGTAGTGTTCTTTCAAATGAAGCACATTAGATAAAAATATTTTAAAAAGTGAAGCTGTTATTGGAAGTATCTGCTGTGAAGAATTATGTATGTGATAAGATAGATCAATGCCAGAGGGAGAACAGAACTTTTTGTTTTTATATGAGAAAAAAATATGTGGTAGTTATATTTCAAAAATGTACCTGGAAATTATGTAAGTGTACCAGGATAAAACTTTGTTCTATCTCCCCAGAAGAGAAGAATGGCTTTTGTTGCTCTTAGTGGGATTTGTGAACCAATGTGATGGGAGAAAAAAATGGAAAGAAAATATAATAGATCGTCATCTTACCTTGATAAGCTGTTAGCCACTTGTTAAAGAAGAGAAGTACTGTCTAGAAGAACTACACTAGTGTTATATGGCCTTGCAGTGGGGTTCACACTCCCCCCCTTGGAACACGAAAATCTTCACCAGGATCCTGAATTTGAAGGTAGTCACTTTTCCCACTTTCTCAGAGGGGCTTTGTTGGGTGCCACTGTTACTATCTTCAAAAGATGAGCAGGGTGGAAGAGTACCTAGGGATGTGGTGAAAAGAGTCCTGTGGAGTTGAGCTAGCAATACAGTCTTGAGAGGGATGAGGATTTCTTTTGGCCTGGTCCTTTTCCTTAAGTTGGAGGATATGGAAGAAGCTGAGCAATCAAAAAGTGAGGCCTGGGGTGGGGAGGGGTGGAGAGTAATTAATTCAAATGTGAGAAGTACTCCAGAGTTTGGAGTGTCAGCTTCCAGGATGAAGAGATTCCTGTCAGTCATAGAGAAAGTCCTTGGCCTATGTGCCAGGCACTATACTAGGGATATGAAGAAAGTCAAAAGACAAATCCTGTTCTTAAGGAGCTCACAATTTAACCTAATAAAATATATGTTCATGTAACATATTATATATATATATATATATGTATAGATAGATAAATATCGCTTTGTAGAACTTAAAGCCCTTTATAAAAGTCAGTTGTGATGATGGCAATGGTGATGGTGGTGATGATGCTCTTGCTTTTACTACATTTTCTATAGCAGGCCACATCTTCATCATCAACTATTAATATTTAATATCTTTCCATTATTTCCAAAGTCCTGTCCTATCCTTGACCCAAGGAAAGTATTTGGCAGTTTGAAAACCACATATTAACATTTTCCATCTTCTATTATATTTTTATTTATATTGTTAAATATTTCTCAATTACAATTTAATCTGGTTCAAGCCACACTTGGGCCTCTGCTATAGACAAATTTCCAAGGATAAGTTGTGAAGAAGGTACTGATTGGCATTTCTAGAATTCCATAAAGCAAAATCATAGGTTTAGTGTAAAAAAAAAAAGAGGGGGCAAATCAAACAACCCCCCCCAAAAGAACCTCATAATTGTGAAGCTATTCCTATAAATTAAATAGCCAAATTGGCTTTTATACCATATTCAACTGTCATGAAATTATATACCTTAGGAATTAGTCTAATCTTTATACACATTTAATTCCCAAAGAAAATACATAGGGTAGGCTTGGGGGATTTAACACCATGCCAGCTTCTCAGAGAAGTATGTAGACATTTAAAAAGGAACCGCTAATATTTGAAATAGAAGTTTTAAAAAACCTCCTATTCAAAATTCATATAGTTATTAAGTGTATCTAAATACTTCTTTAATTATGTTTTCAGAATTTTTTACCAGAAGGACTAAGAGTATCTTCTCAACTCCTTTTCCCTAACTTGATGCTTAGTAAAAGAATTTGTATGAGAAAAGTTAGTGGCTTTTAAAAATTGAAATCCCTCCGGCAATTGAAAGTTTATGTTGGAGAATATGATGGCATGATTTATATAATTCAAATGATGTAATGTACTAGATTACATTGACACCAATTGTAACAATTTTATATGGACATTAAACCTACCATAGTGAGGAGACTAAAAGACACCAACCCCAGCAAACTGTTTGGCCTACTTGCAAAATGGAGAGAGAAGACAATATTGGTTTAGAATAGAAATCTATTTGTAAGGTCTTATAGAGAAATGTGATGGGAGATGATAAGTAGTATCCACTCTTAAGCTGGTCCAGAAGTGCTAGATGAGAGAACCCAACTAAGCAGAATGATGACATTGTAACTGGAAGAGAATCATCAAACAAATGATGTATGAAAAAGATCTGAAAAGAGTTTTGTTGTTGTGTTGTTTTTCTTTTTACTTTTTTTAGTAATAAACTCTGTTCACCATCCAGGACAATAGAGCCATGATATCTAACATCATCGTAATCCCAGATGTACTTCTAAAGGAAGTAAAAATCACAGTGAAGAAAACACAGATGTGGGGTGAAGCAGTTAGACTAAATCATATGTGTATAGACTGTGCATATACAGAATAGTTTGTGAAGATATTGAGGAATTAATTCTGAATTAATTAATTTTGAAGGTGAAGATGCCCAAGACTTGTAAAAAAATGTTGGGCCTCATTGTTACAATAAAAAATACCTTAACAGTATTAATAATCAGTTATTTGTATGATTCTGTATTTATTTTCATCTATCTAATTTTTGGAAGGCATCTTTTTTTCTATTTTCTAATTAAGATTTTTTATTTTTAGTTTACAGCACTCAGTTCTGCATGATTTTGAGTTCCAGATTTTCTTCCCCTCCCTCCCCAAGATGGCATGGAATCCAATATATCTTCTACATATAACTTTGTATTGAACTTATTTACACAATAGTCAAGTTGTAAATTGGAAGGCATCTTTGATGAGAGCATTCGAAGGGACCAGGCTGGCTTTCAGCAATGATATTCCACAATAGGTCACATCTTCACCATTACATAGTTGATCAAAAGATGTAGAGAAAAAAGATCTCTCTGGGTTTATTGTCTATTGATTATTTTTTAAAAGCATTTGATTCACTAGAACAAAATATTACCTTTAAAGACTTTCCTTGAACTAGGTTATATCCCATACATATGTTGAAATTATAGAACTTTGTTTAAAAATATTATGTCAGATATAAACTTGTCAAATTATTCTTGATCATTAATTTTAAGTGACATATAAAACAAGGAACTATATGTGGGCCAAAGGAATTTACTACTGTCTTTTAAGAGGTCCATCTCACAGGCTAAGTTGAAAAGTTATTCCCTATAGATGGTGAGTTATTCCTGTTTGTAGGTGACAGTAGGCCCAGAATATTACAGAGCCTTACTCTAAACCAGGGCTGTCCAAAATGCTGCCCACCAGTTGCATGGGTCGCAGTGCGATTTATAAGGCCCACCTACAGGCATAGAAGTTTACATAAATGCTTTAGTAAACAAAGCTGAGCTATTGCAGAGCTCTCACTAAAATGGCAAATCAAAATATATTGTCTATTGTTTCAATAAAAACCTAAGGTTGGACAGCCCTGCAAAACCATTTGACCTAAGGAGCCACAGAGAAAACAAGTGAAGGATACATATTGTCTACTAGACTATGGTAGTCTGTTGGAGAATTCATAGAGTTCACCTATCATAATTTATACCTTGGACAGACACTGTAAATTGTCATTGAGTAGGGTCCCAAATGCTTGACCCAAATGCATATGAATTATCAGTGAAAAGTCACAGAAAATTTTATTGAAAGAAAATTATGTCAGTGAATTATGTCAGTGAATTTCAAAGAGAGCAGAACTTTTTATTCCAGTATTATAACCTACTCATCTATTTCATTTCCCAGAACATTAAGAAATCCTTTGCTAAGAATTTGGAAGATTTCTGACCTGACACCCATATTTTGTTTTAATTTTGTATGTGGCAGATGCCTTTTATTTAATTTCAAGAATGCTTAATTGCCATATTTAAACACTGTTTATTGTTACATAGGGAAGGTAAGAGGGCATGGAATTGTAAGATTTGGAGCCAAGAGAAGCCATCCAATCCAGGGCTTATAGCTGAGGAAATTGAAAATCAAAGAGTTGAAGTGCCTTTCTTAAGGTCAGACAGTAAGTGACAGCCAGGATTCAAACCCAGGTCTTCTGACTAAAGCTTTAGTGCTCCATAGTAGATGTGACTCAGGTTTCAAGCAATGTACTGATCAACCTGCCATATATAGATCTTATCCAGTTCTTCAGTAAGAAGAGGTAATTCTTGAGTGACTGAAGGTTTTCTTAGAAAAATGGTCTGTTTATCTCTTTGAATTCACTTATATATGACAGTAAACATATAACACATGAAGAAAACTGACAGTTTTGTGTTATGCGGAATCTGTGGCTAAGCAAGGGGTAAAGTTCAGAGATTTCTATTCTAGACCTTGTATGTCTTTCTATTTCCTAAGCAGCGATCCTAAGATCACTAGGTTTTTTTTTTAACCTATGAGTGCACATATACTGCCCCAAAGCCCCCAGGGTTCTTAGAATTTTTATTAAAAATTTCAGATTCTATAGAAACCATTTTCAGATGCCATTACCTCTGTTAACAGACTTCAACAACTCCTTTATTATTTAATAGATGCATTCCACATGTATAAAATTATTCATAACCAAAAATGTTATATTAATGCATCTGAGCAGTGACATAGCAGATCCTCTGTGCTGTGCCAAATAGTCTTAGAGAATGGAAGGGTGGGGGTATAAAATGGGTACTGAAGCACTTTATAATGATTTTTAAAATATCTACTTCATAGGATAATAGATCTAGAGTTAGAAGGGCCATTAAGGCCATCAAGTCCATTCCCTCATTTTACAGATTAGGAAACTGAGGTACCGAGCATTATAAAGAGACTTGTCCGAAATCACAAAGCTAGTAACTGTCAGTTTTGGATGTTGAACCAAGTCTTCCTGGCTCTTCTATAAACTCTTATGACTGTAATCTAAAGCAATTTATTAAATAATAAATGTATTGAAAGGATAATTTTATTTAATATCTAAAAGCATCTTTAAGATAATTTTGCAACCCATCAATGTATAGATGGCCTTCAAGACATTTTTATTGATACTTAAATTTTTTTTCAAGAAAACTCTAAGCCCTTTTTCTGTTGTCTTGAAATAATTCACTTACATTGTATATCTGTGAATGTATTCACTATCACAAGAGTACTTTGCCTAAAAGAGAAGACTGATAAATTTACAATATGTTTACAATTCTTTGTGAAATAGTTATCCATTTGTCTCTGTGAATGATAGTTATAAACCATTACCTGTTTGTTGTTTTCGCATACAACTTATACATTCTTATGACTAAGACAACTTTTTTAAGTGCTTACCATGTGTCTATCACTATGCTAAGAACAAATACAAATACAAAAAGTAAGGACAGACTCTGCCCTCTTGGACCTTATGTTCTAAAGGGAGAGATTATAGACAGAGGGGAGTGGTGATGAGAGAAGGAGGAGCCTCTACTTCCTTTCCTCTTACTCTCTTTTTAGCTTTTCCCTCTCTGGTTTACCACCTCATCATTGAACCCAAATTGCTTTCTCCAAAGTTATTAATGATCTTTAAATTGCTAAATCTAATGGCCCTTTTTAATCCTCATCCTTCTTGGTCTCTGCAGCATTTGACAGTGTCAGACACCTTTTTCTTGATGATCTCTTCTCTCCCTTTTTCTGACTCTCCTTTTCTTCCCTGCTTCTCCTCCTGCCTAACTACTACTCTGTCTGCTTTGCTGTATCCTTATTCACACACTCTCTGGGTCCCCTAAGGTTCTGTGCTGGGCCCTCTTCCTTTCTCCCCCTGTATTATTTCGCTTGGTGATCTCTTTAACACTTGAAGTTTCAATTATCATCTTTATGCAGATGACTCTGATCTACTTGTCCTGCCTTAACCTCTCTGCTGAGCTCCAGTCTTGCATCTCCAACTGCCTATTGGACGTTTCAAAATGAATGTCCTATAGACATATTAAAGTCAGCATGCCCAAAACTGAACTCCTTATCTTTTCCCCAAACCCTCCCTACTTCCTAACTTCTCTGTTTTTGTTGAGCGTACTTACTACCTCCTGTCAGTCAACTAGGCTTACAACCTAGGTAGTTATCCTTCACTCCTCACTCTCTTTTAACCATCCCCCCCCCCCCATCCAATCAGTTGCCAGGTGTTTTAGTTTTTGCCTTCATAACATCTTTTGAATATTCACCCTTCTCTCCTCTGACATTGTCATCATCCTGGTGTACCCCCTCAACTCCCGCATGGCTGGACTATTGAAGTAGCAATACAGGTTGGTCTCCCTACCTTGTCTCTCCCCAAACTAGTCCATTCTCCAGACTCGTTTGTAAAATTGATCTTCCTAAAATGCAAGTCTTCCTAAGTGCATGCCATTCCTTGACCACTCCCCCATTCAGTAAACTATACTGACTTACCCCCAGGATAATAGAAAATCTTATATTTTGGTTTTTAAATACTTTTTTAACCTACCTCCTTCCTTTGTATTTCCAGTCTTACTCCCCTCAACACACTCTATGATCCAGTGACACTGGCTTCCTCATTCCTCTGACTGTGGCAGGAATGTTTTTACTGGCTATCCTTCATACTCAGAAGATTCCCCCTCCTTATCTCTGCTTGCTAGTTTTATTGGCTTCCTTCCCATTCAGCTAAAATCTTACCTTCTCCAAGAAGACTTTCTCAATCCTTCTTAGTCTTAGTGCCTTCCTTCTGAGACCACTCCCAACTTGTCCCTTTATATAGCTTGTTTGTACATAGTTATTTTTATGTTACACTGTGAGCTCTTTCAGATTTTGAGATCAGGGACTGGGTTTTTTGTTTGTTTTGCCTTCCTTTCTAGCCTCAGCGCTTAATGTCTAGCGCATAATAGGCACTTTGTAATTATTAATTGGCTGACTGAAACTTTGGAAAGTTACAAGGATGTCTAGTAGGGTCAGAGATGTGGAGCTTGATATAGCCCCATTTGTGAGTTGACTTGATCATAATTTTCAAGGAAAGTAGAGGAATGGCAGTGATGGGGGCCATTGCTGGCACTGGGGCTTTTCCTTGAGTAAAAAGTCTATGGGAGGCAATCATCAATCATGAGAATGGGGTTACAGGACAGAAATTTCCCCAGGGTGAGAAGGTTCCTGGCAAGGCCACAGATGAGATATAAATCTTGTAGCTATGGATTTGCAATTGAAATTTATTTTGTTTGTACAGTTCAGTGTCCTCCCCACTATACAACATTACCTATTATTCATTGGAAGTGGCAGAACTGAGTTTCAAACCTATATCCTTTGTATACAAGTCCATGGTTCTTTCTACCATGTTTTGAGTCATTCAGTCCTGTCTGACTCTACCTGATCCCATGGACATTTGTCTATAGGGTTTTCTTGGCAAAGACACTGCAGTGGTTTGCCATTTCTTTGTTTTCCAGTGTGTCCCCATTTTATAGATGAGGAACTGTGGCAAATTAGGGTTGACTTGCCCAGGGTCACAGAGCTAGTAAGTGTCTGAGGCCAAATTTGAACTCGGATATTCCTGGCTCCAAGCTCAGTACTCTATACACTGTACCATCTAGCTGCCTCATCCTTCTATTATATTACAATATTGCCTTTATGCCTTTGATAAAAATTAATATCTGGAAAGTATTTAATTCTATTTTAATTATAAGAAGTACATATAATGTACCTATTATCATTATACAAATTTTCCCAAGTGAATATATTTTACAGAAGAGAGTTAACATGTTACAAATCACATCCCACCTAAAATACCAGAAACATCATTGGTCAGCCCATTGTCTACATGTAACATTTCCCTTATAGAACCAACTGCCTTCGGTAACATTGTATCACCTAATTCTTCCCCCCCCACCCCAAACTGATTTAGGAGGTTAGGTAGATAATTCATACCTCTATATTCTTTAATTTTTAAAAAAAATAATTTATTTTGCTTGGCTCACATTGAAGAATCATCTAATTCATAGGATCTATAAGTGTAAACCTGTAAGTTTAGAGCTCAAAGGGACTTTAGAGATCATTTAGTCCAACTACTTTGTTTTACAGATGAGGAAACTGAGGCTGAGAGTGGTTATTTGACTTCTACCAAAGTCACTTGATAGGACATTTACTACTCATTTAAGTTACTAAAGTTTTGTTAGAACAAATTCTATGAGTATCAAATGATTAGGGAACTTTACTTAAGAAAATATAACTTTATAAAACGTGGGATGAAGTGTCTAAATGAGGAAAATCTCTGTTCCTTTCAATGATATTTTTAGTAGGATTGAAAGAATTGCTAATAACCAGGGCTCTATACAAAGGTTATGTCATTATTTCAGCTTTCACAAGGCCAACCAAAAAAGTTCTGAGAAAGAATTGCTGTATTTTTATTTCTGCCTTTAAACTTTCCCTGAGCAAGATTATTAAAATTTCTACTTGCCTACTTCCCATTAAACATCTGTGACAAGGATGGTTGCATTCCCAAGTCAAGTGCTGTGGCCTCGTGGGGTTTTGATTTTTCTCCTCTGGAAATTACTTTCCTAATTGTTTTTAAAAAGGTATTTTCAATCTTGACTCTCAGGCTGTGTACCTGCTTTTCATGAATAGATGTATTTGTATATCAGGAGGCATCTGTAGTTGAGAGTGAGTTCTAAAAGGAATGAGTGAGGATAACCTGGATTACAGTTGGAAGGAAATGTGCTGAATTCAGTCAGTGTGGGAAAGTCTAGTACAGTGTGGTTTGACAAATATTAGCATGGTGCTCCAAAAGGAAGGAGAAACACCTGAAATTACTTTAGATGCATCTTTATGCTACGCCACAATATTAGTAATAGCTCATATTTGTATTGGGTTTTATGGTTTTTATGACACTTTCCTCACAACAACCCTGGGAGTTAGTAAATGCTTTACAATATAAAAGTACCATCATGCAAAGTGCTGGGGACTGTTTATGAGGATTGCTTATCAGTATTAATAGTCCAGGGGATTTGACTTGGTTTTCTTTTTCCATTCTAGAAGGAAAGGTCTAACTCGTTTTTTATATGTTCAAAGGGACCCAGGGAGATAAATCAATAAATCATTTTAGGTAGTGAATTTATGTTGTACTTAGCTATAGTCCTCACATACTTAGATTAGCAGTGAATATTCCTATAATACCATCATTTCAAAGTTGTACCATCAAATAGTCTTTTTTAAAGAGTTCTTATATCTTACCATAGAAAAGATATTATATGATTTCCATCAGATCTCTCTTTTTCCTCAATGTTCACAGCATACCTGTGTGGCTTCCTAATTGTATATCAAATCAGGATCAGTTATTATTTTAAAAAATTAATAATTTTTTAAAAAAATTGTCAAAATAGTCTTGAAGATGAGAGGACTGCATGATCTAAGTAGGAATTGGAACTTATATTGAAAACATATGCAAAGATATTTGTAACTATTCTGTTCTGTATGTCTTAACTTGACATTTAGGAAAATCTTTGGATACGGTATCACAAATCCAGTCCAGTATAATACAACAAATTTACTATTTATAAGGCATAGAGCTAGCTCTGGTGACACAAAAATAAAAATGAAAAACAAACTCACATTCAAGGAAGCTATATTCTGCTGGGAAATGGAACATGTAAAGAGATTAACCTATATGTGAAAATTCGAGGAGTGTCTGAGTATTTATGACTATGGGGATCAGAAATTCCCCACTGGTGTTTCTATCTTCATTGAACCTTGAAGGAAGATAGGAATTCTAGAAGATAGAAGTCAGGAAAAAAGACAGAGAAGGCACCAGAAGTCAGTGATTCCAGTTACGGTGTTGGCGGTTTCCACGAACCAAGTGATAACTGCTGAGGGCCAGAAGTTGTTTGATGACTGTGGGAATGGAGAGAAGGAGATAGATATGAGAGATATTATACAGGTGGAATTGATAAGGTTAGACATGATTAGAAATTGGAGAGGACTTAGAAGAAGGAAGATAGGAAGATGACCCTAAGGTTGTTACCCTGGGTTGCTAGAAAGATTTGGAACTCTAAATAAAATAGAGAAGTCTAGAAGAATTGTGGTGTAGGAGGGAAGATAAAGAGTTGCACTCTGGGTGTGTTGAATTTTAGGTACCTTTAGGTAATCAGTTGGAGATGTCTAAGAGGTAGGTGATGGTGCAAGTCAAAACCCAGGAGAGTGATGAGGGTTGTATATATCCACTTAATAATCATTTTCATAGAGATAATTGAATCCTTGCCAGATGAAAACACCAATAGAAAGGATATATAGAGAAAAGAGAAATCAATGCATTATCGAACTTTGCAAAACAAATATATTTCAGGGGAAGAGTATGAAGGATGATCCAGCGAAGGAACAGTGAGAAGGGGCAGTTAGACACGGATCATTAGAGCTAGAAGTAACGCTGAAAACAAAATTATCTACTCCATTCCCCTCATTTTTTTCTAATGAGGAGATTGAGACCTAAAGAAATTACTTCCAGGTAATTATTTCTGCTATGGCAGCACCAGTGATTTGAACCCAGCATTTTGTCTTCAAATCTAGCACTCTTCTGGCTCCAGCATCAAATAGCAGTAGTGTCATGAAGATTCATGGAGGAGCAGGGAGGGAGTGGTCAGTAGTGACAGATGCTGCCAAGAGGTCAGAAAGTTTTAGCGCTGAGAATAGTCTGTAGGCTTTAGCAATTAAGATATCTTTAATAACCGTAAAAATACCAGTTCTCGTTGTATGGTGAGGTTTTAAACCAGATTCTAACAAACATACTTTACACGGCTTGGTCTGGATGGGAACACTGTACTAACATTTAAATCTCATGGAAAGATGGAAGTCGTATTGTAAAGAATCAACAACGTTTAGTCAACACTGTTTCCCAATCATGGAGAAAATCCTTTGCCTATTCCTTAAAACTTCAGCATCTCAAGGGTTGAGAAGTAAGTAAGAAGAGCGGACATGGCAGTAAGGGGTTTTCTAGTCCGTTCATATACATTACAGATATATCATGATAGCCCTTAGCTTATATAAGGATATATTGAAGATTTAAGTACAGAGGAGGTCTGGGTACGTTTGTAGACTTCAGGGGAAGAGTCCACAATTCAGGAGAGATTCAGATGTAGAGAGAGGAGGGCAGGTGCCAGAAGGGTGTGAGAGGTGATAGGATGAAAGGATCCAAGTAAGCTTCATTCTTTTTTCTCATTTTATTTCCTCTACATGAGGCTCTCTTAATTACTTAGAATCTGATATACCAATCGCATTAATCTATGTTTTTCTCAAGATTATCATGAAGATGAGGTAGACTCAACCCATTTTCCAGAAGTTAAGAAGCAACAAATTTAATATTATTTCCGTTCTCAAAGATCTTCATATTTACAGCATATTATGCTTGTTATTTGATTCTTGATAGTTTCATATTTGGGCTTATCTGTCCTATATTAGAGAAGATTCCTCATCCATTTGCCACCTGTCCTTCTTTGTTTGACATAACTGCATACTTGATAATGTTACCTTTACGGCAGAACAGTAGGCCAAACTCAACAGAGCAAAAGCTAAACTTATCCTCCTTTCTAATCCTTTCCCTTAACCTAATTTCTCTATTTTTTTGTTAATACTACCCCTTTTATCCCAGCTATCTTTGACTTTTCATTCTCTTCACATATCTAATCAGTTGCCAAATGCTGTTAATTTTGTCGGCGTTACCCATAAATTAGCTCTCTCTTCCTCTACTGGACTATTGTGGTTTGGGCTCTTACCACTTCTCACTTCCATGACCAAAATCTTATAACTACTCTTCTAACTTCTGTTCTGTTACCAATCCCTCCTCCACACTCACTTCTGCCTAAAGAATCTTCTTGATGTGTTATGTTATTGATGTAATTCCTCTATTAAAATAAAACATTCAGTGGCTTCCTATTGCCTGTGGCATAAAATATAAGTCCCTTATTCTGGCATTTGAGACCAGAGTTGGTTCTAGCCAACCCATCACGAATCTTAAGTTGAAAGAGTCTTTCTAGCCCAACCTATATCTGACTGAGAATCCTATATATGACATCTAATGATCCAATCCAGCAAGCACTTACTAACCACTTGAATATGTAGAAGGTGCTCTCTCTGGGCACCTGCTCTCAATTTAAAATGATCTTTGCCCACCAAGTGACTGTTAAATTCCCACACGGAGACGTCAAGTGAGGGGAACCCAAGAATTACTGAAGCAACATTCCATTCTCCTTTTAGATAGGTTTTTTAAGATTATTTTTCTCCTCCATTTTTCTCCTTTTCTGATATCAAGTAGTGCTATAATCCGGCCTTCCCTCATTAACAAGTCCTATACATCAGCCAAACTATGTGTCTCTATGCCCTCTACCATATCCTTGCATTTGTCATAGTCCAAAATTCAGTCAACAAGCATCTGTTACTGTTAAGTGCCTACTATGTGCCAGGAACTGTACTTAGAGAAGAAAGATAAATGATGGTTCCTGTTCTCTAGTAGCTTACAGTTTAACACGGAAGGCAATATTCAAACAATTCTGTATACTCAAGGTATCTACAAGACAAACTGGAGATAATCATTAAGGGAGGTTGGAAAGGTCTCTTGCAGATGGTAGAATTTTACCCGAGACTTTGTAAGGTTAATGGGGAATAAGATCTTCCTTGCCTATCAATAGGCCTCATGCGGATACTCTCTCTCTCTCTCTCTCTCTCTCTCTCTCTCTCTCTCTCTCTCAGGTGAGCTTTTGAGGGCTCACTTATGAGAAAGATGTTGTGATTCCCTGGTGGAGACTGAGTGGCTGTATTTTCAGAGCCCTCCCAACTCCTCAGAGATAAAGGCTCTCTCAATTCAGTGAGGGATGTAAAGCTTTGATTCAGGCAGTAGAGCCCTGTCTGTTGGTCTTTATTTCTCTTCTCTGTATTTCCTGTGTTTGTATTTTATGTGATTAAAAAAGAAAGATTGTTGACCCCTGAAACAGCTATCTTTCCTTAGTAAAGCAGATAAAAGAATCTGCACTAGCATCCATCCTGAGTATGCCAGTGTGGTTGCTGGCTGAAGCCAGTAGGGAGGGAGGAGAAAGGAGAAGGTGCCTGGCATGGAGGCGGCCAGTGAAGATGATTTGAGTCAAGAGATGTAATGTTGGGTGTGAGGAACAGCTCAAGGAAAACAGTGTCACTAGATCACAGAGTATGTGGTGGGAAGTAAGGTATCAGAACTCTGGAAAGGTAGGAAGAGACCAGCTTATAGGGGACTTTAAAAAGCAAATAGAGAATTTTTATTTGACCCTCTAGGTCAGAGGGAATTAGTAGTTTATTGAATGCTGGTGGTGTGGGGCTGCAAGTCACCACCAGACTTCTGCTTTAGGAAGATCAATTTGGCACCTGAGTGAACCAGACTAGAAAGAGATTTGAGGCACAGAAACCTACCTCCAGGCTATTGCAGCAGCCTGGGCATGAAGTAATGAGGGCCTGTACCTAGGTGGGTACAGTATCAGAGGAGTTTACGTGACCCATGCTTGAGGATGACTCCTCTCTTGTTTGATAGTTGACGTTCCTCCCTTCCTTCAATCCTCAGTTTATATGCTGTTCATCCATGGAGCCTTTCTTGATTTCTCCCCCTCCTCCCTCTTCCCTTTCCCCTCAAGGGAAAGTGATTTCTTTTACAGATTTCTCATAGCACTTTTGAGAGACCTCTCCTTTGGATTTATCTCATTATTCCTTGGTACGTCTTTATTCCTGTGCTTGTCCCTCCTCCCCTGACCTT
Source organism: Trichosurus vulpecula (assembly GCF_011100635.1). Lineage (NCBI taxonomy): Eukaryota > Metazoa > Chordata > Mammalia > Diprotodontia > Phalangeridae > Trichosurus > Trichosurus vulpecula. The sequence continues at coordinate 297,376,617 of NC_050576.1, read as the reverse complement.
CATTAAGTTGTGAGGTCTTTGTATCTTAGGTATCAAGCACAATGCTATGAACACAATAGATGCTTAGTAAGTATTAATTAATTTGAATGGCTCCTATCCAAGAACCTAACCTGTTTCTTTTGATGGCCTTCTTCCCTTCCTGCCAAGGAGAAACTGCTCTGGGAATTCTACACTGGAAATTCTGGCTGCCCAGAGCACTTCCACTTTTCACATTCACAAGAAAATTCTTTGTTGTGTATGTCATACTCCCTTGTCATTGAGGGAGAAGGGAGGGGATGGAAGAATATCATAGTTTAGGATCATTCCCTTCCTATCAAATTCATCCAACTTTAGCATAATATACTTAATATGTTCAAGTTTACTGTTGAAGAGTTACCTAGGACCATTTTTGGAATGCCTCTTCAGAGGCTTAACCCCCAAATCAGTCACCCTGCTTTTATTTTTCCTCTAATAGCGCTAAAGTAACATGCTTATTTTTGCAGCTTAACTGTTGGCAAGAGATTTTTTTTTTGGTTGGGTGATAAGCATTGAAACATTTAACTTTGGTGGAGGGTAAGAAATATCATAATGAGACATTGTAGGGCTATTGTTAAAAAAAAAACAAAAAAAACAAAAAAACAAACATGGAAGGAAATGTGGGAGAGTCAAATTTGAAGCCTGTTAACCTTGACAGAGTAATTAGAATGCTGGCTTTTTTCCGACTGATTGAAAAAAAAAATAAGTGCTTAGTAGGACATACCATGTCTCTTGAGGAATATGATTATGACTAATTCATAAATTGCTATATACATTTTCCTCATAAATACAAACTCTTCTTGTAAATATATTTCTAATTAAGGCTTCTAAACCAAGCCTAAGTGCACTGCTGTACCAGCATGTGCTTGGATTTCTTACTCTCTTGACTGAAAGCTTTAAAATAAGGGTAGTTTGAGGGTTTTGTCTTAAGAAGTACACAAATAATTTTCTCTGCATTTCAGGAATAGGGAAGTGCCAACTCTTTACAATGAAACTTGCCTATCTTTTCATGAATTTAAATGTTAGAATAGTACTTGTATTCCATGTAGGTCATTTAAATAACTTTTAAGATTCTATTTGATCATAAGTCTAGCCTTGTTGGATAATGTCATAGACAATAAGGTTATAGATTTTAGAGCCGGAAGCTACCTTAGAGGCCGTGAAGACTAAACCTTTCATTTTACAGATGAGGAAAGTGAGGTAGTTAGATTAAGACACAGTAGGTGCAGTCAAGTTTGCTATAATGTGACATATGCATTCCTAAAAATCACAATGCTGTTCAGTATGAAGCAGTAAAAATCACATGGCTCATGGGAAAAATGGGGTAAGAGGCATAAGACTCGAAAACTTCATCAGTAACTCTTAAAAAAAATAGGAACCAGATAAAAATGGCAACACAGTTTTATGCACATTACATGGTCAAGAAATATGTAAATACTATAATAATTAGTGGTTATATCCAGGGACATCCCAAATGGTCTGCACCTGGTAAAACCAAGTGCTCTATGCAAAAGGATACCCTCATTGGGCTGCAGCTGTGGGACATGGGGGCATTGGTAGAGGTATAGGGGAGGTGGAGTGAGTGTAGACCAGCCCTCTTGTGCCCTGAGCGTCTCCTGAAGCAGAAGTTATACAACAAATATGGCACTTTACCTTGGAAAAGACCTGAAGTTTACTTGGGGAAGTGGGTGTTGGAAGCATTGCAGTTTGTGAGTTATTGTAAAATAGAGCAATTTTCTATATTCCTGCTCTTTCTTGTGGATGAAATTGGGCATAAGCAAAATTCAGGCTATGTTCAAGTTGCCACAAATTTTCATTTTCGAAATAAGTGTTATTTCAATGGGGAGATAAGTGGTGCTTCCAAGTCCTGTGCTCTATCCACTTTACACCTCTGCATCTTAGTAGTTGCCATCACCTGGAAAAGGGATCCTGGAAATGTCAGGAGTCTTGGTACCCTCCACCCAAGGCTTTTACGGAGGTGTATGTGCACCAAGGCAAGAGGCCTCATTCAGTGGGGATGAGAGGAAGAGTTCTCTGAGCATAGTGGGAGGAGAATATTTTCTGGAAAAGTAGAGTGTGATGGCATCACAGATTTAGAGCTTTAAAGGGACCCCAGAGGTCAGCAAGCACAACTTTCTTGTTTTATATTAGAAACAAAGACAAAAGAAGTTAAAGGATCTTGGGCAACAGGGTCATTCAGGTAATAGAGCTATGTAAGAGCATTGATTTAATGACAACAGAGAGGCCAGAACTGGTGCCTAGAATTATCGCTCTCCCTTCAAAGACAACTCCTAGAGAAGGAGGCCCCTAGTGCCTGAGACAATGGCTGCTGGTCAGCCACTGGAGACACCTACTTCCCATGTTGACATTGAGAGTAGAGCCAATTAAAGCTGCCTAACAGTAAAGGCTGAAGCTGGTGATCATTAGATTAATTGTTTTACTTAAAGGGAAGGCAGAGGGATTATTTGATGCCATAGAAGAGGTTTTATGTTTCTGTGTTTTGGGACAAGGTCATCATAAATAACGATGATGATAATTAATGATAATAACTAGCACTAATATGACGCTGTTAGGTTTTGCAGAGGGTTTCTTGTATGTTATCTCATTTGGAAGTCCCTGTCCTAGCCAACTTGTTCTGAGTCTGACTTGACTTAGGACAGGCTGGTGTTTCAGGATTCTGATTTGAATAAATAAGACACTTGTAGGTAGAAGGGAAAAAAAGTTTACTTAATAATAGCATGGAAAAGACGCTTAGCCAGGATATAGCACTGGTCCAATGCTCCATTCAAGGAAGTGTTGTCACGTATGGCATTGGGACATCTGCTTAGTCTAAGAGGCACAAACTTTGCAGTTTGGCTATACTCTAGGTGACTGGGAAGCTGTGGTTAAGTGTTCAGGCCCAGTGCCTTGAACAGTGAAGTCTCAAACAGCTTCTTTGCCTTTTAGGGAGAAAAATACTACATGGCAGGGACCCTAGGATAGGGTACTTCTACCACACAAGAGCATGGGAATTCATCCCTTTTCTGTCTTTGTGTGTGTGTGTGTGTGTGTGTGTTTTATTCCAACTCTAAGATCTTTCATTATGTTGTTTTTCTAGGGATTGTTGCTGTTTATAGGGAAAAACAGGGCTATCATCTGTTTTCTGAGTTTATGGGCATGAGCTGAGGCTTGCCCTTGACTTCTATATCCCAAGATGATGTTTTGATTCAGCTTTGACCCTGGGATAGATATAATTTATTACGGATATTTCAGGTTGTGGGACAAGTAGGTGGCACAGTGGATAGAGTACTGACTTTGGAGTCGAGTACCTGAGTTCCAATCCAGCTTCAGACAATAGTTGTGTGACCCTGGGCAACACTTAAACCCAACCAACTCCAGAAAGAAAGGAAGGAAGGAGGGAAGGAAGTTAAGGTTGAGGCTTTTCTTGAAATCATTAGGGGTAGTAATGAACCAGGAAATCAATCTGTGAAAATAATTCTTAGGATTTTAGTAGCCTGTTCCCGTGACTATCACCTAACAGAAGTATGAAGAGGACTCATTGAGTATGTATTTTGAAAGCTCTGATACGATTTCGAAGACGTTAAATTATACTACTTATTTATGTTGTCAACACCGTCCAATAACAGGATCAGAATAATACATCAGAATAATCTAGAGCTAGAAAGGACTTAGAAATCATCAAATCCCACCTCTGTGTTTTGTCAATGAGGAAACTGAATTCAGCCTAGGGAAATTAATGGCTTATCTAAGGTTACTCAGGTAATAAGTATCAGAGTGAGATTTAAGCCAAAGTCTTCTCCCTCCAGAGTCAGTTTTATTTTTCTGCAGGACTATGCTGTGTGTTATGCTTAAATCAGTGATGATCTTTATTTTCTGCTAGATTAAAGATTCTCCAGAGACTGTATTATTTGTATGGATAATTGCAAATTATTTTAGGACCCTGGAAGGGGTGGCATGAGGTAGTGAAGGGAGCTAATGAGTAGTCTATAAATAAGGGGAACATATTGGCGTATATCTTGTGTTCCTGTTGATGCTGAAATCATTTCACAGGAGGCACATGTGGAATCCTGGTCTTAAATGAGATCAGGTCACAGTCCAGTTCCTCATGGTTTACTTTGGCCAAATTCCAATAGTTGGTGCACATCTTAAAGTTGAATATACATTTTTCCTCAACATTTTTTTCAGTGCATTCATTGCCACTTTTAATTTGTTAAAGTAATTTTTATTCTTTTAACTGACTTTCCCTCCCTTTATAGTTTTCATCCTAAAAATAACAGCTGTCTTAGGGGAACAAAACTCCATTACCATTGTTGCATTTTCCCTTGCCTACGCAAAAGAAGCACTTGAAATCACTGTCTTTTTCAAATTTCGCAGTTTTTGAAACTGCCATGATTTCCCACCTCACAGAAATCACAGAATTTTGGAGTTGCCCAGTGGGCATCTGATCCAAACCAAAACTGAACAAGAATCCATGTAGTGTTCTCCAAATTTCATAGACGCTGATCAGGGACTGGGAACTGGAGAGTATCCTTAGAGGTTGTCTAGTCCAGTGGTGTCAGACTCAAATAGAAATGGATCTCTGTGTCTGCATAAGTAACATAAAAAAACCCCACAAATGGACATTATCTACGTTGTATTATGTACTTATTTTATTAAAGATTTCCTAATCATATTTTAATCTGGCTTGGGATGTATTGTCAGTTTGACACCTCTGATCTAGTCCAACTGTCTTATTTTACAGATGAGGGAACTGAAGCATAGAGAAGTTAAGTCAACTATACCATAGCTACCAAACGTTCTAGGTAAATACTACTTGACCAATTTGTACTGAACTGGTTATTGTAGTAACTGCAGTAGCAATCACTGATAATGAGCCTAATATACAGGTTATTCTGTCTTTAAGCTATTAAAACAGAACTAAGACTTTTGGGACACCCTGTAGATTGTTGCTTATTGAAGGAGGGTAGTAACATTCATACTATTATAGTAAAAGTTGTAGCTAAGGCTTTAAATAATAGTTGGGCTGAGGAAGTGCTGACTTCAGTCTCCTTTGGAAGAGGGAAGAAATTTCTGAAAGCATTCTTACCTCTCTAGAAATGGTGTTTCCTCCTGAAGCTGGGATTGGATGAAGCAAGGTAATACTTCGATTACTGATTTTCAAAATTATAAATGTTTCTTCCTATTTTCTCATGTGAGTCAGTGATATGTGTCTCTTACCTTTTGCAGCTTGGGTACACCACAGGACAGGATGCTGAGAGAAATAATTATTTCTGCTTTGTATTAATAACTAATTGAATTAGGATGGAGGTTTTTCCCCTTTTCTACTTCCTTATTCAGAAATTAACTAGTGTAGGTGAGAGAATTGGTAAATTCCTGTTCATTGTGTTTGATCAGACAGGTCTGGGATAGAAGTGGATTCCCTCTTTGATATGTCTGTTGATAAGTCTCTTTGACCAAGATTTGGGTGATGATCCAAGTCACATACCCCCAAAACCCTCATTGTAATATAGACTAGCACCTTATTGTATTATTCATTATCTTATTAATTGTTAACCAGTCTGAGTTGATTGCCCCCTTCAGGAACATCTACTCTTCCAATGGCATATAAACTGTGAGCCTACTGCCATGAGAGGTCTTTGGAATTTGAGAGAGCCCCTGACCTCTATTTTAGTAATAAAAATCCTAACCTTATTAATAAAATGACTAAGTATCCAGAAATTATATCCCTAAATTTTTAACTGCAGAGTTTAAAGTGGATTTGAAAAAAAATCTTTTTTAGTATATCAGGCATATAAAAATGTAGTATCTTGCCTTTGATAAGGATTATGAAGGACCCATTTACATGGAAAGAAATGGCCTCCTTTTTTTAGTTAGCTTTCCTGTCAAGTTGATTTCAAGAAAATTGTTATAAAGCATTCCAAAAATTACTAAGTAACTTAACTGACTATTAGACTTAATATGTAAACTTTTTTTGGAAATGAGACTTGAGGATTCACAGAAATCTCACGTCTAATAACATTTTAATCCCAGCCTAACTTTTTCCACTAGGTATTTTAAATAGATGAAATTATGGTGTCATGATAAATTGAATCATTAATATTTTTCCTTCAGGTATTTTTATGCAAGTAAATTGGAGTAGCCAGCATTCTCCAGTGCCATGTTAAACAATGACCTTGGAATAAAAACAAAGTTCATATAATTTAGAGGTATGATGGGGCTTAGAGATATTATCCAACCTGGTGATTTTACATATAGAGAAATTGAGACCCAGTGACCTCTTCAGGGACACACAGGTAGCAAGTAGCGTATTTGGGATTCTCAGAGCCAGAGAGATTCAAAACCCAGCTCCTCTGCCCACCAATTCCAGCTCTCTCTCTCTCCACTATATCATACTGCTTTGTTTAAGTGGCCTCCATGCTGATAATCTCAGGAGAAATGACAAAAATGGCGTGGACAAAGCTATGAAACCATCTCATTTTCCCCATAGGTAACTGATTTAACTACATTGATAGGATGATCTGAATTGGAAATCTCCATAATGTCTATAATGGATAATAAGGAGAGGTGTTAGAAAATAATGTGGTATAGTATGGTAAAATAAAATGATGAAATGATACGCATGGATAGGGTGTGTGTGCGTGTGTGTGTGTGTGTGTGTGTGTGTATGGTACATAATAGTTTTTACCCTTTGACACATTTCAGGAGTAATTATTATTTGTTAATGCTTCCTGTGGCAGTTTTGTTTTTTGCTCATTGACATCTTTGTAGCTACTCTACTCAGTGGTATTTTTGCATGGCTGTTTGGCTTTTATATGCACTGAAATAAGGTAATCTTTAGGTTTCATAATTTCATTTTTAAAGAACAGAAAATGGTCCCCTGTAAAGGCAAAGGTGCAATTTAAAGTTTGTGCTACATTTAACTAGCATAATGTGAAAAGGGTAATTTTATAATAAAGCTTCCAGTGAGTATAGAAAAATCTGTCATACCTTTTGTCCAATTTTAAAACTTCTACTTAATACAAAAACCTGAACATATCATGTTATTTTCCCCTAAAATAAATTAGTATAAAGCAACACATTTCTTGTTAAAGCTTATTTTTAAATGAAAAAAAAATAACCAGATACACTAGCAGCGACATGCCTTAAGAAGTGGATTTCTAGGGATTAGGACATTTCCCAAGAGGCTAAGAAACTTGCCTCTAGCCTGTACCTTAATGTACTTGAGGCATGCAGTAATTCTGCAGAAATGCACTGCTCTACTGTCTTGTTTCTTAATTACAAAGCAGTTCTAATTATTCCATTTTAAGTGCTAACTTATTTAAGGTCTGAAGGTTCAATAATTCAGCTGAAATTTCAGTGATTGGAGATGGGATAGAAGGTGTTGTACATGACTTTGTCACTAATTGTTGCTGATCTGAGAACCTGATCATGAATGTCAGCATCATTGGCCCTCTCACTGCCACCTTTCAGCCAAGGGAATTTCCCGGCATTTTGTCTTTATTTTAATCAAAGATTTTGATCTTGTGCTCCCCAATCCCTCCCCTGTCCTTAGGAGACTGTCCAGCACCTGCCTAAGTGCTTAAAAAATGCTAGTTGACTGATCATATTTCTGGGTTTGTCTCTGTGATTCTCTTTTTCCTTCTTATGTTGTAGAAACAGAGATTTAGAGCTTTGAGGGACCTTTGGGATCATTTATTTCAGTCACTCAGGATAGAGCACTGGACCTAGAGTCAGGAAGGCCTGAGTTCAAATCTGCCATCTGACACTTGATATGTGATTTCTGCCTGCCTCAGTTTCCTCAACTGTAAAATGAAGATAATAATAGGATGTTGTGAGGATCAAATGAGATCCTATTTGTAAAGCTCTTAGCACAGTGCTGGCACATAGTAGCCTCTTAATAAATGGTTGTTACTTTGTCCTCCACTCCATTCCTTGAAACAACATTTCACATAGGAAGAGACAGCCTTGTGTGGCTAATACATAGTAAGGACAAATCCAGACCTCTTTTTAAATTAAAATTTTTTTTATTTTTAGTTTATATCACTCAGTTCTGCATGTTTTTGAGTTCCAGATTTTCTTCCTCTCCCTCCTCCCCCCCCACCCGAGATGGCATGGAATCCAATATATCTTCTACATAGACCTTCGCATTAAACTTGTTTTCACAATAGTCAAGCTGTAAAGAAGAATTATGACCAATGGGAGGAATCATGGGAAAGAAGAAACAAAACCAAAAAAAAAGAGAACAAAACAAACAAAAAGGAGAGAAAATAGTTTGCCCCAATCTGCCTTCAGACTCCATAGTTCTTTCTCTGAATCCAGATCTTCTTAGAAATGCTAGTTTTTGGCATCTTTTTTTTTTCTGACTGTGTCCACTGTCATCATATCACTGTCTTTCTCCTGAAGCATTTACTATTTGCCAAACTGCCTTGAATGGTATATTGGACAGCCAGGTGGCAGAGTGGATACCGTGCCATTCCTGGAGTCAAGAAGACTTATTTTCATGAGTTCAAACCTGGCTTCAGAAACTTCCTAGCTGTGTGAATGTGGGCAAGTCACTTAACCCTGTTTGCCTCATCTGTAAAAAAGTTTCCTCATCTGTAAAATGAGCTGGAGAAGGAAATGAAGAACCACTCCAGTATCTTTGCCAAGAAAACCCCAAATGGGGTCACGTAGACTTGGACGTGACTGAAAAATGACATAGCAACAATAACAATTGAATGGTATGCCAGGTATTTATTATGCACAACTATTTGAATAGAAGTAGGAGCAATAGGGATACATTTCAAAGAGGCAGATTTAACCATTAGAGCAACTCAAAAGTGGATGCTGCCTCAGAGCTAGTGGTTTTCCATTCACACTAGAAGTTTTCAGATGAAGGCTAGCTAATATCTTTTTATAGATATTGGAGAGAAGGATCCAGAATAAGTCTTTTCCATGTCTGATCTTTTTGGAAACAGGTGCTGCTTTTGTCTAATAGAAATTGATAATCTAAGATAGTCAGCATTGTGCTGCTGAGAGTAGATAGACTATTATGAAGATATTATGTCTCAAAAACACTGAATAAATTAGTTATTATTATTAATGATCAGTTATATTCTCTACAACAAAAGAATGCATGTAGATTATAAGGTAGTGTAGGAAATGGCAGTTAGTAAAGACCACTATTCGATGAATATTTGAATGAAGGCAAGATTGGGTTGATTAGTTGCGATGGGAGTTGGGAAGGATATTAATATTGTAAAATTCTTTGGGGAATAGTTTGTGTTCAGAAATATGTTCTCTCCAAAGCCAGAAAATTATATTTTACTGTCATGGTTTGCATTTAATAAGTACAGCTGATTTTATAAAGCTGTATCTAACTTTGAAATTCCAAGACACCCTTCAGAACACACATACAAATCATGCTCATAAAAATCTTCTGTCCTGTCTTTTCAGTTAATACTCAGCCAGAGATAGGGATGCCCTGTGATCTTTTCACTAAGAATCTCTCTTGTAAAATCTACTTTCGGTGCTTTGATTTAACTACATCCCTGGCATATCACTGCTCAGTAGTTTTGTTTGATGCAGAATTGATAAAAAATTTGACCATCTGCCCTTCTTAAGCCAACCTTGGTACTATATAACATAGAAGAATTGTTATTCTACTTATCCAACACCTTTTGCTTATTTTCTTATATATTAATCTCAATTTCTTCACAAAGTTGGCCATACTTTACATAGGAGCCTTTGGTCTTTTAGGAGAGGAAGACTGGAATCAGTGACATAGGATGTATCTTGTATGATACATTTCATTTATACTAAGGAGTTGTATTCTTATGAAATAGTAGGTTACTAAAACAGTAGAGTACTATAATTTATGAAACGTGATGGGTTTTGTTCCAAAGATTAATTTCTGAGTTGGTTGCTTGGAATCTTTAAAATAGTGCATTGTAGAAACAATGGTATTAATAGTGACTAGGTTCCCATTTCAGCCCACAAATGCATATTAATCCATAGTGCAACCCATCCAAATAAGGCCTCACTAGTGCTATAGAATTAAACTACCATTTCTACCACTTTCTATGAGAAATACATTTTAATTCAATTAAACAAATATTTGTAAAGCACCTGCTATATGCCTAAGGGTGTTGAACTTTCAGACTTTACCTTTTTAAGATAACAAAATTGCCAAAGACAAATGTGGACTTTTTATTTAAAACAAAATTAAAAAAAACCACAAACATTTGCTTATTAGACAGTGACCTTACAGTGACAGTGAGGCAGAAATGGCCTCACTGTTTTGTTTCCCAGACCCCTTACTTACAGAAGATGGACAGGAGAACTTTGGTAACCCTGAGCCCCAGAATTGTTTTATGATTATCAAACAATTACACATTGTCTCATTATGGCTTTGCCTACAAAGATTTTGTAAATATATTGGCTAATCACTATAGTTTAGAATGGGGTGTCTCACCAAGGGAACACAGCTCTAACCAGGAAGGTTGGTCAAAGGCAATGTGAAATTAGTTGATTTAGTGGCTCACCTCAGGGCCTGGGGAATGAGAAGCTATGATTCTCTGTATTACAACTCCCTGCCTGAAAGAGTTGGTTGGCCAAGAATGGCCATACCTCTTTGTACTTGTTGTGTGGGAGGTAAATGTCCCTGAGACACCAGTCAAGGTAACACAACTGAAGAAACTTCTGCAAGTCCCAAGCCAAGAGTCCCTGCCCTTAAAGGAAAAGTGCAGCCCCTTTATCTCTTTCATCCCCTTATGCATTTCTGAAGAAGCCTAGCCCAGCAGAGAAGTACTATAGACCAGCAGTAGAAGAGTAATTGAGAGACTGGCTGGCACACCAAGCATATGAGGGGACCAACTCAGCATGGTTGTGTTGTGGGAGCAGAGCAGCTGAGTAGCTGAGCTACCAGTCTAACATAAATGTGCCGTCCATCAACAGACTTTTGTGACAACAACTCCTAAGAAAGAGAAAGTGTCCATTGAGGTCCATACTTGTGATTTGCACTTGCCGTATGTATATCACCTGCTTTGCTATTATGATATTTTATGTTTGTGACCATTTCTCTCCTCCATAATTTTTTTTTGCCTTAGAAGATGATCTAATTTAGTTACCTGACTGATTGCTCAAAGGAGACTCCCACACTGGTGGGGAGGAGTGTAGCTACCCACAAGGGTTAGCCCTAAAATCTGTGCAGTAGTAGCCAACCAGCTAAGGATCCAGCCTGCTATTGGTGAAGGTTGAGGGAGTGAGCAAGTACAGAGAGAAGCAGATTGGGGAATACCTTATACCACATAGTCAAAGCACTGTGGCCAGCATGGAGAGTAAAAAAAAAATGAAAAATAGTCTCTTCTCACAGGTAACTTCTGTCTTGCCAGAGAACATTATAGATAGATGATAGGATAGATAGGTAGATAGATATAAATTTATATCTATATCTATCTCTCTATATAAGCACACATCTATATGCACAGATGTGTGTGTATGTACAATAAATATGCATGTAAAAAAGGAATTTCAGGACTAACTGAGGGATCAAAAAGGGCTGATGATGAAAGAGGTGGTCAATGAGCTAGGCCTGAAAGAAGGTCCATGAGGCAGAAATTTTAGACACAGGGGGCTACCTATGTAAAGGCATAGGCAGGTTATGGAATGTATGGGATGGTGAAGTTCAGTTTCAATATTATAGTAGTATATTTTCCTTCCTGTTCCCTTTGGTTCCAATAGGGATCAAGGATTGTTCCCTACACCCTTCCGTAACAAGGATGGAAACAAAGATTCCACCTATGCCCGTATCCTCTGTGTAAGAAGAGGGAAATGGTGACTCCATCAGGAGTTTGGACTCCCTGGTGCCTCAACATGACTATCTCCAGAGTTATTCCCAAGTTAGATTTGTCTGTCTCAGGGACCTTTTGTAATTGTGACTGTCCCTGCAGACTACTGCTATACCATACAGGCATATCCCAACCAATACAGGGTTGACTGAACTCATAGAAGTATTCTAATCGCTGCTCCCATGCAAGTTGACTAGTTTTCCCTTAAAAGGGTATTAAGACCATTCTCAAGATTTAGATAGGCTCAGGGGCCTAAAGATTCAGATTATTGGACACACTAGCAATGAAGACCACAAGACCCCTTTTTCATGGTTGGCTCTTGGATCAAAATGGGCAATAGGGGAACTTCACTCGTCTGAATCAACACAAGGTGTTCTCAGTCCTTATCCTTGTTGGATATCCATCTCCTGCTATAGCTAAGTAAATTTTTGTTGTTGTTAACTGTTGAATGACATGTAGGTCTCATTTGGTTCCAATATTTGGTTCCAATATAGAACCTATAGAACTGCCAGTGTACAGTCAGACCCAACCCAGAAAACCCAGTTTCAAAAAAAATGACATTAAAAAACCCAAGTATTTTAGGAGGTAATTAGTTTCGTAGGATCAGGACTGAGCAAAGCAAAGCTGGAGACCAAGGTAGGGAATAGGTGGCAGGATCTGAGTAGAGAGCAGGTACCAAAACCACCTTGGCCTAGATCAGGGAGTTCGGGACGTTATGGTTGGAACATGCTGGTCAGATGTCTCAAGGATTCTATTGAATGTGAAGTTGATTTCACATCATGTCTTATTGTGCAAAGTATTCCTTTACTGCCTGGTGTGCCTTCACTGTCCTCTGCCTTGTAATAAAGTCCTCTGGCTGTCCCTGATTTTTACCATCATTTCTCTCTGCTGCCCATGGGTCCCATTTTTAGTGTCTGCTGCCTCAGCTGTGGACTCCTCTCATCCTTCTTTGCCTCTCTGCCTTTCTTTTGTGCTGTGTTTTCTTCCTTATTTTTCTCCTGCTCTTTGTATGCTCCTTGGCTTTGGTGCTTGCAGGATTTGACATTTTGTAGCTAGAGCTGTCAGAGTGTTATTTCTTTCCCGTTGGTGAACTGAGCTGCCACATTCAGTTTACAAATAGTCTGTTTTTGGTTCTTCTTGATTATTTTTGTAACAGCTCTCTCTCAGTGGGATCAACTTTTGCTTTTTGGATTTATATCTATTCTGGCAAATTGAGTGTGTAGAACAGTGCAGTAGTGAATAATCAAGGGTGTACTTATAATTGAATCCAAAGTCAGAGTTCAGTTGACAGTGTGCCTGTGAAGGATAGCACATTGGAATAATTAGGAAATTCATCCACTAGTCCACAAGATGCCAGTATTAAGCATTACTTAACATTTGGGGTTTTTTAATTTGTGTTAGAGTATATATCCTTCTCCTTAATGTTCTGGAGCAGAGAATGAGAATATGGCCTTAATTGAGTGACTTTTTCTTTGAAGTAGAGCCATGAATCTGCTACTTTTTTAATGGTAGCAGCATGTTAATATTTTAAAATCTACTGAAAAGCTCCCAGTGTGTAAGGGTCGGGGATGATTGAGTAAATCAATCAAGTAACCCCACCCCATTTAGATCAAGTGACACTATGTTAAGTAAGCCTTGATGCCTCAACTAGTAAGGATACTTCTCTACTGAATCGATTAAAATAGTCTTTACTTAAGAACTGTGGGAGAGGCAGGAATCCTTTATCAACAAAGTATTACTGCATAGGAAACGTGTTGAGATTGTTTGAGGGAATTTTGTTACACCTCGTGGATCATTTGTAAAATACCTATTCCCTCTTAAGCCCATAGATTTGAGCAGAGAAGACAGGTGACTCGGTATAGAGTAGGAAGCAGGAACCAGGGCCATGCTGGCCCTAAGGCATTATGGTTGGGACATATTGGTCTCAAGGATGCTGTTGAACATGAAGCTGGTTTCACATCATGTCTCATGGTACAAAGTATTTCTTTATTACTCGCTTTGCCTTCACTGTGCTCTTACTTAAAATAAAGTCCTCTGGCTCTCCCTGATTTTCTTCATCATTTCTCTCTGTTCTCCATAGGCTTTCTTTTTAGTGTTCAGTCACTACTTTTCATCCAGTGTCACTTCCATCTGCTGCCTCAGTTGTACAATTCTTTTCAACCCTCTTTGTCTTTCTGCCTTTCTTTTTTGCTTTTTGTTTACTTTCCTGTTTGTTTTTCTCCTGTTCTCTTTTGGTGCTAAACCCTTTCAATGAAATTGGGGTGGGGAGGTGGCAGGGGAAAAGTAAAGTTCTAAGCTGTTGGTTTTGGACTCCTTGACTCTTCTAACTGGCAGAGGGCTCATGAAATTCAGAGGTCCTGAGGAATTCCCATTTGCCCATCATTGTCCCACAGTATCTGCAGATCAACTGACTCCTGTGTTGGTATCTGAAGCCAAAGACACTTTGGACTCAAATTCACCATACTTAAGGGGGAGTATCTTGAGGACTCTAGTGAAAGGACTTTGCTAAACTTGAACTCACTTTCCCCTGGACTGGTATGTACTTGTAGGAGCATGTGTCACAAACTTTTGGGGGGATTCTTTGTGCCAACTTTTCTCACTACAGTAACTTAGTAAACACTCCTTTCAGAAAGTTGAATTTGGCTGACCGATGTCAATCTATAGTGACGGCAGAAGGCACACTGGTAGGGACTTTTGAAATACTTAGCATTGTAAAGACAATTTCCAACCACAGTAATACTCAAGCCTTTGGGGAGATCTCAGTAGCCTCTGTGGTCTCGCAGCTTATCACTGTGAGTGAAAGTGGGACAATCATTCTAGAATATACCCTTCATCAGCATCTAGCATCTTTTAGTAATATGGTAAACTTTCATCCTATTCCATATGAGTTGATGTTTCACCTTAAAAAGTACAACAGAAAAAAAAAGATTTTGGACACATCCTTAGTTTTAGTTTTAATTTTTTTTAAGTTATCACAAAATCTTACATCATTTATTTTACTGGTCCTATCTGAAATTCTGAAAAAATGCACCTCTTCTAAAGGCTTCTTGATATTAGTGAGAATAAAATATAAAACGTGAAATGTAAAATCTTGATATCTGAGATATTTAAGTTTCAGAGGTGGGGTCATTTCAAGGGACAAAAATTCTTAAGCAGCAACACTACTTATAGTCTTAAATATGGAAATTCTACATGTCACTTGTTGGAAATATCTATGACTTCATCAGTATGGGCAGTTCTTCCATATCTTGGTACACGGTCTTTATGAAATTGTGACAAAACCAAAATTTGTCACTTATGGACAATCTTCTGGTAATAAACCTCTCTCAACAAGGAGCAGGAATGAAATAAGCTATAATACACTATTCTCCAAGCCTTTCCAGCTATATAACATCTGCCCCCAAACCCAGGGAATCACTTCTAAACTCATATTGAGGCATTGGAGTAAAATTTTACTGGAACTCATTTAAATTTCATTTTTTCTTTTGCTCTTCAAGAGAACAAAATATAAATTATTGTACTTACTATGGATATGTAATTGCTTAACATACACAATTTGGAAAGTTTTTTACTAAGTTACAGCTCCCACATGATACATACCTAAAATTATCATGAATTAATTTAAGGATATTTTATATGTATTTTCTGAACTTAGTATAGCTGATGAAAATAGCCATCTGCTTTGACATTGGATATTGTAGGTTATGAGCTGAGTGACTAAAGAGAAAATAGAAGTTGTAATATCATAAAAGTATCCTCCGACTAATAAAGTTTAGGCACAACTACATAGAACATAGCCATCTGTTTTTTTTAAAGATTCAGGTACCCCATGTTTAAAAGTGTTTTGTATATAAAATTTGGGTTAAATGAATGGCATCATTTCTTCTTGAGTGATTTTGATGCCTGACATTCAGTTAGATACCAATTTAAGTTTGGTACCAGGATCACTCTGGCTGCTGGCTTCCAGATTTTCTGGTACTTCAGTTATACCCTGGGACTTCTGACAAATAACTAGGAAAAAAAGGCTCTCCCTAAGAAGCTGAGGCACTGATGTAGACATTAGATAAACTCACTGTAGTAACAAGCTTGAAAAGAAATGCCCTGGAGTATAATCCACAGCAAAGCCTAAGACTCTCTTGCTTTAAGGAATTTCCTGGTGGCCTTAAGGGAGGATATTAATGGAACTCTTTAGGTTTAACCTCGTTAAGAAAAGAAACCATTATGCAGCCCTTGTTGTTCCTGCTTTAAAGTCAGGAATTTTAAGCAGATCAAAATGAAGAAAAGAGTGGTACAGCATAAAGTTAACATTATACTGTTAATAATGTCCAACTGAATTATTAATTGCTAACAGACTTGGTTTTAAAATCAGTGGAATTAAATGCAGAAATGAGTTCTTTTTTGCTCCTGTATCTTGAGAAATTATATAAATGTAATAAAGCATATAAACATATACTAAAATTTAGAAATGAAAAAAAGACAGCTGTTGAAGACATGTAATATGTTTATGATCGGTTGCTTTCACAATCTGTATGTGTCTAACTTGTTACTGGAGCCGGAACAAATCAAAATAAATTGTCCATGTTCAAATTGCTGTGGTTGGTCCCTTCTTTAGAACCAATCTGCTCAGGGGATAGCGTTTGGGACTGGTACCAACTGTAGCTAAATTTGAAAGGTGATGTTCTGCTCTCTCTATTCTGGTGAAAGAGTGCTTTGAAACATGGTATATTGGCACTGTGGCATCAGAACTGAAAGAACTCTATAGCAGAGAGACTGGCAGATGGCATTGTAAGCTAGAGAGACTGCTGGCAGATGGCATGGACTATTTGAGCAACAAAGAAGCTTTTGGCTACAAATTCTCAGCACTGGAAAGAGAATGAAGAAGTCAACTCCTTTAGCATTGCCAACTTGTGTACAGAAGACATTTTGGCAAACAGGACAATGATAAGGGAATTAATATTTCTTTTCACAAGAAAGAGAAAAGCTGAAATGTATAAGTTTCCTAACTGCATTGCCTCTAGAAATAATCACTTAATTGTAGAATTTTGGCATTGTCAACCAGAGAGGCAGTTGTGGTATTGTGGAAGGAGCTATTGGACTTATGTCCTCAAGACTGAAGTTAGAATTGTGCTTCCATCATTTACTTAGTATTTTTAACCTTGTTTTTGACCCTCAGTTTCCTCATCTATATAAAAGGTACCAATAGATGCTTTTGTCATAACAGTCATTTGATAAAAATGTAATTATTAAGTACTAATATGTGCCAGGCACTGTTCTAGATGCTGGAGGGTACAGATACAAAAAAAAATGTAATAATCTGTACTCTCGAGTTGTGTCTAAATCTATCAAGAGAGAAAACATGTACAAGTATAAACAGAATAAATATGTAATAAATACCAGTTAGATATTACATTTATTAGGTAGTTATGAGGAAGGGCACATAGAATTGGGGGATGGGAAAGGTTTGATGTGGAAAGTGGTGCGTGAACCGTGTATTGAAGGAAGAGAAAATTTCAGTTAGGTACTGGTGAAGAGGGAGGACATTTCAGGATGGTTGATGTCCAGTGCAAAGCCATGGAGACAGGAGTGTGAGGAACAAAGGAAAGGGTAGTTTTGCTGTACTTTAGAGTATGGGAAGAAGAGTATAATGAAGTGGAAAGATAAATTCAGTACAGGTGGTGGTGAAGGGCTTTAAAAGCAAAATATAGTTTAGATTTGACTGAAGAGGCAATAAGGAGCCAATGGAGTTTATTCAGTAGGGAAATGACAAGGTCAGACCTGTGCTTAGGAAAAAAATATCATTTTACAGCTCTTTGGAGGGTAGTTTGGAGTGAGGAGAGAGTTGAATTAGGGAGACTGAGTAGGGAATCATCACAGTTGCCTAGGTGAGAGGTGATAAGGATCTGGACCAAGGTGGTGGCTATGAATAGAAAGAAGGTCTAGGGTATGAAATGTGGAAATAGAAATGGTAAGATTTGGCAGCTGATTGACATTAGAGAGTATGGAAATGAGGATAACACTGCTTTACAAATACGGGATTCTAGATAAATAGCATCTTCTACAGAATAGGCTGCTAGGTGGCACAGTGGAGAAAACACTATTCATGAAGGCAGGAAGGCCTGACTTCACCACTGGCCACAGACACACTAGCTGTGTGACCCTGGGCAAGTCACTTAATCATTGTTTGCCTCAGTTTCCTCAAGTGTAAAATGGGGATAATAATAGTATCTACATAGCACCTACCTTTTAGGGTTGTTGTGAGTACAATTTCCAAAGTGCCTGGCACATAGTAGAAGCATTTAAATACTAGTTATTATTAACATTATTATAATATAGGGGAGTTAGAAAGAAGGGTGGGTTTTTGGAGAAAGATAACAAATAAAGATGAACTTGTAAGATGAGATTGTTGAATGCCATATTCATGATATAATGTGTTTTCATTATCATTATGATGGTGTCTTCCACCTCTCTTGTCATGCTGACTGCACCACTAATTGGCTTTGTAACCTTAGACAATTCATTTAACCTTTTGGTGCCTCATTATCATCATCTGCAAAATAAGAAGGTTGAAATAGATGTCCTTCATTTTCTTCTGCCGCCATCTTTCTAGGAGTGTATGCTTCTCTGACTTCATACTCTGACACTTTGGTACATTTTATTTTTTTAATTCCTCATTTTTCCCAATAAATATGTATTGCATGTCCTTCCCTTTAGAATAGCACACTGATCACTACATTTTTTCTGACTTCATATGATACAGTCAAATATGTTGCCTTTGCAATATCAGGATTAAAAGTGGTTTTGTTTTTCAAGTGTAAAGTGCCCTTCAGCAGTGCTTGGCATGCTAAAATGATGTTTGGCAAGTCAGGTTTGGTTCAGGTGAGCTATAGACTTGGGAATTTTATCAGCAAAGGGAGCCTATAATTGTGTCACTGAGTTATTTCATAGGTTGCAGCCCTTTACATGTGCATCACAGACCTTTCCTAGAGCTACTGTGCCCTCCTGTAACAAATGACTATTTTATTTGAGACTTCAGTGGGGCAACCACAGCTCTGCATTTGTGGCTTTTTAAAGATAGTTTCCTTATAGCTCTTCATTGTGTGCCTCTAACTGGAGATTGTGTTTTCAGGATGAATTAATTTATGTTATTTATTCCTTATAACCTTTACCTGCACCTAGCCCTTGAAAAATGTAAATATATAATGTAACAGAGAAAATAAATTAATAATATAGCAGCCACTGTAATAAGAACAGCAAATAGATAGAAGTATAGAATGACAATTTATAGACAATTTTAAAATATATTGTTAGCAAAAGAAAAATGAATATATATTAAATAGATCATCAGAATACATCCTTACTTATTCAGAACTAAGGCATCTAAGATTTTCAATGATCCTGACTGTAGACAACTACTTTTAAATAAACAAAAATAACCATGAAGTAAACAAAAACACAACAAAAATGTTTGTCTCAAAATGAAATGAGAATCAAGAACATTCAAGGGATTCGAGCCATAGGTACCTCTAAATCACCAAAATCATTAAGGTTCTCATCACCTCTTACTTAGACTACTCTCCATGACTCAGATTTCTTCCTTATCAGTGCTTAGCAGAGTTCCTGGTATATAGTAGGCACTTAATAAATGCTCCTTTAAGGCTTACCTTATCTAATATATCTTCTACACAAGTCCTAAAATAATTTTCCTATGTACCCATTCGGCAATTTCACTGTTCTTTGTTCAAAATCATTGGTGACTTCTGATTCCCTCTGAGATAAAATGCAGATTTCTTAGCTTTTGTGTTTCAGGCCTTCCATAATCTGGTTCCCACCAACTTTTCTGGCCTTACTTCATGGTGTTCCTTTTCACAAATGTCTAAATTCTGGCCAAATTGAACTACCCACTTTTCCTGTACCTTGTCTTTGTCTTACTGCAATTTCCACCTTCTCTGTATAACCTTCCTCCCATTATCAATTCTTTCTCTCCTCAGTCTTCCTCTTCTCATGCTTATTTGTAATCATGTTATATTCCTTCAGAAAATATATGTCTTTTCTTTGAGAAAAAGGACTGCTTTGTTTGTGCATATCTCCCTGGTGTCACAGTACTTTGTGAATAGTAGGTACTTTGCTTGTTGAATTTAATAAAATCGTGCACTATATAGCTCATGTCCTTTGCTGAGAGACCCTCAGGCTGACTCCTAGAGGAGAAATGTGGTATTCTTGCTTATTTGATTTTTCATGTGGCAGCAGGTTAAAAGTTGCAAATGAGAAGAGGCAGAATTGCTAAAGCCCAGACATGAATAGCAAAAGGGACTATTAATTTCCTGACCAAGATAGAAAAGTTACTATTATTTTATAGCAACTGAATGTTTGTAATGTTAGCCTAACATCATCTAAAAAAAGTTAAATCATGCTCAGTGTTCTTTGGTTAAACAAATATTTTAAAAACATTTGCAGCAACAACATATTTTAATTATTTGGAATTTTTCCCAAGTGAAATAGAACCTTAGCTTTAGAGCTGAAGCAACATCATAGTTCATATAGTGCAATGCCTTCCTTTTGCAGATGAGGAACCGGAGGTTTAGAGGTTAAAGTCCTTGCCTTGTTCATATAGCCAATAAATGACAGAGCTGATTTTCCATTCTAGCCCCACAGGCACTGAATCTGGTGCATTTCTCTTGAGCTGTACCTTATTCCATAATGGTGCTAAATTAAAAATAAGATTTTACTTTAAGTAATCATCCCAAAAAATTATTTTACCAAATGCATATATTTAGGAAGTCACTTAACCTCACTGAGACTCAGCTAACTCTCTTAAAATCATAAATTATCCTTAGATTGTAATCTGAATCATCAGAAGGAATTTCCCAAAGCAAAAATGACAAAGACCTGGATATTTCTAACATTTTTGACCTGTGAAAACTTGGTATGAGTAGAGTCAAATTTTGCTGGTATCTAGACTTTCATCCTTTCCAGACTGCTGCATTCTCTGCTTTGACTTTTTAGTTAAATGCCCAGGTGTATCTGGTCCATGTCCTTCCCTATCCTGCTTTGGAAGTGTTGGCTGCCTCCTTGTTTGGGGGAATGGACTAACCTAATTTTGAAGGTATCCATGGATTCTCTAGTATGTGAGGTTTATGTTGGCTTCCTTCCTTCCTTCCTTCCTTGCTGCTTCCTAACCTCAGATGTTCCCACTAAAGCCTTCCAATCTTCCCTTGTGAGTTAAGATACACTTGTGATAAGGGCCTGTTGCTTTGCATTACTACCGCTTCAGTTGGTCTGCAGTAGTCTTATAAGTCCTGGCAGCAGAAGATATCAGTTGGATATATTTTTACTAACTGTGCAAAAGAATACTCGGAAGTCATTCTTGGGGTTTTTAAACGACCTCTGATTTTGCCACAGACTTTATTGATCATCTGTATGAGTGTCTGTGGTGAAACAAAATTCATAATCGGGTGGTCAAACAGCTGGTGGGGATGTTTTACATTATTTACCTGGGACAGGCCCTCATCTCTCAGAGGCAATGTCTGTCACTAGGCCCATGATAAAAGGCTTTGCAGCTCTTGGGAAGGACTTCCAGATCTGGTACTCAAATGGCATAGTGTCTGAGCAAAGTCAAGTTTACAAGCATTTATTAAGCACCTGTTATGTGCCAGGCACCATGATAAGTGCTGGGGATATAATAAAGGCAAAAACAATCTCTGCCCTGAAGGAGTTTACCGTCTAATAGGGGAGACAATTTGTCCGTAACTACATGGGTATGAAGTAATTGGAGATGATCTCAGTGGGAAGGCACTAGGATCAGGAGGAGTAAGGAAAGACTACATTTGGGAGATTGGATTTTGGCCGACACTTGAAAGTCTTGGAAGTCAAGAGGTAGAGATGAAGAGAGAGAGGATTTCAGGCATGGGGGACAGCCAGAGATGATAAGTAGGGCTGGGCAAGTGATGTGGTTACCACAGTGCCTGGCACATACTAGGCACTTAATGAATATTTATTGATTGTTGGAGAAATGGCAAGGAGGCCAGTGTCATTGGATTATAGCATAATCAAAAGACTGGAAAAATAGGAAGCTGTCAGTTTATTAAGGACTTAAAGGCTCTACATAGTACTTTATATTTAACAGTTTAAAATCATCTCCATATCACATGAGGCATTGGGATAGTATTATATTTTTAAAAGTTTTAAGTCGTCTAGGTGTTGTGATGGATAGTGCTGGATAGGAAGTGAAGAAGATCCAAATTCAAATGCTGCTTCACGGAGCCTCTAGGTGGTGCAGTGAGTGGAGCACCAGCCCTGGAGTCAGGAGGACCTGAGTTCAAATGTGGCCTCAGACACTTGACAAACTAGCTGTGTGACCTTGGGCAAGTCACTTAATCCCAATTGCCCTGCCTTCCGCCTTCCAAAAAAAATGCTGCCTAACTCATTAGCTTTGTTACCCTGGGCAAGTCATTTAATTTCACCTTGCCTTGGTTTCTCCTCTCTACAAAACAGAGATTAAATAATAAAGACAATGGAAGAGCATCAGTGACTTAAAGCACTAGATGCATGCAAGCTGTAAATTGAAATATGATTTTCCTGTATTATTACTTTGTTTGCACATTTATAAAATTCTACATATTTTATCATTCATTTATTTGTTGACATTCTTTACGTATCAGCTCACCTTCCTGATTTCTGGTTTGTGATGTGTAGTAGTAGCCTGCTTACTCTCACCACGATCTTTTCCCTTGCTCTTAGGATAATCCCAAAACTAAACCCTTTGGACACTGTAAATTTCTAAAGCTTGCAGCCATGAAGCATCGCCAGAGTTATATTGGTCTTACAAAGATAAACCTTTGTTTCCGGGAGAAGTTTGGTGTCAAAAAAAGAACTTTACAATTTCCCAAAGGCATTCCATTTCACTTATCCTGTCTCCATGCTTTTCCAGGCCTATCTTTTCAGTGTTTATCCAAGATAAATATGTTGATGGACAAGCTTTTGACATATGCATGACCTTATGGGAAGAGATCCTTGAAACTGGTATTTTGCTATACAAACTAAATGCTTTAAAAATAGTAAATAAACAACAAACACAGTGATATCATATGCCATCTGTATGCTGGTTAGGATGTGCCTACTTTGGAATATCATTTCTAAAAAACTAGCTGTTTCTAATCTTTCATCAAAGATTTCCTTGAGACATGCTGTTGTTATCCAGGGGGAAAAAATCTTCTCTTTTGAAAGGCTTAGTCTTTCTCCATCCACAAATCTGTCTACCTTTACTCTCTCTTCCTGGAGGTCCTTTCTCTTCTTCCCTGCCCTTTTTCTGGAATCTACTAGTTATGGAGTCTGAAAGGAAGTATGGTCTAGTGTATAATGTGGTCAACTTGGAACCAAGAAGAGCTGAGTTTGAATCTTGTGTCACGTGCAGACTGAGTCTGTGACTTGTGGCAAGTCATTTAACCTATCTGAGCCTCAGTTCCCTCATCTGTAAAATGGGCTTAACAATAGCACCTACCTCATAAGATAAAATGAGAGAATGTACGTAAAAGAGTTTGTAGACCTTAAAGTACAATTCACCAAGCATCCATCGAACACAGTTCTACGTGTTACAGATATAAATTCATGGAATGACCAAAATGGCTGCTCTCAAAAAACTTATATGTTAAATGTGAGCTATTATTAATAAATATCCATTTGTAACTTTTCCCTCAACTATTGGCTTTCCAGACCCTTAAGAATTTCTACTAATTCTTGGCTTGCCTCCTTTACTTCAGATAATTTCTAATATTTATAAAGGTACAATTTTATAATTTTCTGGCACAACAAAACTCTAGCTTTAAAATTTCCATAAGTTTTCAAGTTATGAAAAAAGTTATATAAGATTGAGTTAAATTAAAAATTGTTAAAATTTAGTTATGTAAAATTATGTGAAATTTAAGTTACATTAAATTGCTACATGGAAGTGCCAAAGTATAGAAATGATAACTAAGGAATGAGAAGGAATGGGTTCACTCAGCAGAACGAAGGTCTCATGTATAAGTGTCAGCAGCCCTGTCCTGGCCTATGTCTTGCCATTGGATTCTGATGACTCTGGAGGAGAGAGTGAGGCTGATGACTTTGCACAGTGCTGCCTCACTTAAATCCAATTCACTTGCAAATCAAGACACCATCCTGATGTCATTGGTCCTCTTTGAGAATGATGAATGAACAAGTGGCAGCAGCCCACCAAAATACTAAAAGTCTAAAGGAAAGGGATTTGCACTGGTATTCAGTTGAGTCCCAGCACTGTCATTACTAATTAGGTAACCTTAGAAAAGTCACTTACCCTGTTTATGTCTTGGTTTCCTCCTCTCTAAACCAAAAGTGTTTGAGTAGATCTCTAGGGTCCCGTCAGCTCTTAGTTAATATGATGTGTATTTAGCACACCCAGAGTATGAGCAGGAAGTGTGAGAAACATATGCATGTACGTACAAGAGTTGCGTAAACTTAAGGCAAGTTTATGGTTTGAAATTTCTTTGGCATAAGAATGGGACTTACAAGCAACCCCTAACTAATGAATGCTGACACCCTCCAGCAAAGCCTGAACATCTTAGACCTGGAATCTTCAACAGTGCCTCCCAGGGAGTGCCAGTTCTGGTCTCTTCCTCCATCTTAC
Organism: Trichosurus vulpecula; assembly: GCF_011100635.1. Lineage (NCBI taxonomy): Eukaryota > Metazoa > Chordata > Mammalia > Diprotodontia > Phalangeridae > Trichosurus > Trichosurus vulpecula. Next base: position 297,352,137 of record NC_050576.1, on the reverse strand, counting down.
TGTTCTCCCTTGTGGCTAGTGCAAATTCTGTGTACAATTGATGAGAGGAACAGCATCAGTAAGTGTTATACTCTGACTGCCGATGCTGACAGTGAGGGAATTCACATCTTCCCCGTTTGATGGCAGCAGCAAATGGACAGGCTGCATTCCTATAACCTGTGGCAGAGTGTGAATAGGAGTATAGAGGGCATCACTGAACATAATGTGAGGGAAGAGAAAGATTCTTGGAATTTGAAATGTTATCTATTAGGAAATACCAGATAATCCTCTTTATTGGTGTGAAGGTTGATTGACTAAATTAATCCATCACTCTAACCAATCTAAAATTAGCGATAAATTGCTACTCCTTGGTGCTTTTACCACGTGAAGATAAGTCTCAATCAGTCAGTTAATCATAGTTTTAAGTGCAAAAACCCCTTAGGTGGACTGGAGTCATGTTGACAGGGAGTATTCATCAGGTTTAAGGAAATCTGGTCATGGTCTGGTAAGTTGTCTCCAAATATTGACCAATTTCTGGAACAGCATCAAAAGTTGAGCCAGAAAGTGTTCGCAGCATAGAGGTAACTGATCAAAGAAGAAAGAGAAAGTTGGCTTCAGCTATAGCTGAGAAGGAAGAGTTTGAGGAAGGCCACTGGGGCTTCAGTGTCTTGGAGGAGAAGACTCACGAAGACACTATCTATTGTCAAAGAATCAGGGAAGTTTTAAGAAAAAGTCTGCTCTTTTCCCAACTTCTCATCTTGGAACCTGTCAACATTATGTTGCTTCTTTATTCCAACATTCTTAGTAACTGGAATTTACCTCAGAAGCATAGAGGCCGGGAGTTAGCAAGAGATAAATATAAATGTAAATTAAGGCAGGCAGCCAAACCTCTGCCTAAATGTTAGGAATTTTCCTACCTTGGGCCTCAGAGCAATTGTGATTGTAGTCTTACCTTTTCATTTAACTTAAAATCCCCGAAGCTGCAGAAGAGGGCATTAGATGTACCTAAAAGGCCATTATATTGCCCCTAGGCTTAAACTGAGCTAATGATTCAAACAGTATTACCTTAATATTATTAATTAGCTACATTTTGGTTAAATAATGTTTTGTGAAATAGCAATCTAATAACAATATTGTTAGCATTTACATAGTACTTTAAGGTATACTAAAGTCTTTACACATGTTATCTCATTTAATCGCCACAACAGTCCTGCAAGGTAGGTGCTTTTATTATTCCCGTTTTATAGACGAAGAAACTGAGGTCGAAGGAGGTGAAGTGATTTGCATAGGATCACGTAGTCAGTGTCTGAGACAAGATTTGAACTCAGGTCTTCCTGACTTGATTCAGTGGGAAAATGCCTTCCCAGTTTCAGACACCTAACACTAGAATTTGGAGTTGGAGGAGTCGAGTTGAATCTGTTTTCTTCTTTGTAACCTTGTACAAGTCATGCCATGTCTCTGGGACTCAGTTTCTTAAAACTGGAGTTTAGAAACTCCATTTCCAAAATGGAATTGGGTCAGATGATTTCAAAGTTTCCTCTGAACTATATATCCTACAGTCTTTGAGAACACAGTAGTTTTAAAGATATATGTCCAGAGATTTATCATTGGCTTTTCATAGATGGGCATATTTCACTTTAAATAAAACCCATCAGAAACACATTGATTGTACAAAGTGAAATAAAACTGTGTTTTGTGAAAATTAAATTGGAAACAAGGTTCCATTATTACCTTCTCTGTCAGTCTTTAATATTTGTATTTCTAAAGAAATTGCCACTAGATTATTTTCATTTAAGCTGTCATCTGTGTTTAGCTTTTCAATGAGTTGATAGTCTCATTCTTGTAATACTGCGACACAACTTTTTTAATGCATAAAGCAAGAACTATTCCTTTTGGACAAAATTTTATACCTCTAAAACTTTCTGTGATTTTTGGACCCTTAGTATTTAGAATTTGTCTCTTCTTATTGGGTCAGTGCTAGTCATCTTTTTCAGAAGAGAACTATATTTTTAGCTAGGGTTCTCCGATGCTAGTTACAGTCCTGGGGCAGGTGATGCTCTTTCTTTTTTGAGGCCAGTGGCCTCTTCCCTACCCCCATCTGATTTTCTAAGTATGGCTGTTCTACTTACCCATATCAGATAGATTGTCAAGGGGATTCCTTGATTATTTTAGCAGATGTGTTTTCTCAAATAATGACACTATAAACCTTTTTGCACTCTGAGATCTTTTTCTGGTTGTCAATGAGTTCTTTGTCTATAGTCGGCGGTGGAAGGTCAAAGTGTACAAATAATTCAGGTCTAGGTCAAAGGGTATGAGCAATTTAGTTACATTACTTGTGTGATTTAAAATTAATTTCCAGAAATGAACAAACACAGAGCCTCACCAGCAATGATTTAACTTGCCTGTCTTCACAAATCCCCTCCAACAATGAGTTTTTCTTTGTTTTTCTCACCCTTGCTAAGTGAGAGCATAGAATCGATTTCATTTACATTTCTCTTCATTATTATGACTTTTATTATTTTTTCAGGTAGTTATTGATAATTTTTGTTGATTCTTTAAGAACTTTATATATGGAAGATTGGCTCTACATGTCATATATTTGTGTCAGTTTCCTATAGATTTTTGGATGTCAGACCTTTATCACAGATAGCTAATGACAGCATTTTGTCCCAATATATAGCTTTATTTCTTCTACCTGCACTGACAAGGCTTTTATATTTTGTAATATTGTGATTGCCTATTTTTTGTCTTTTATGTTCTGTTCTTTTGAACTGAGTCTAGAATGGAGGAAGAGGTAATAATGTTAGGTAGCAATTGGAAAATTCCTGTCTGCTTTCAATTATCGCAGATTGCTGGCTATTTCAAATCCCTACCTCTTAACACAATGATACTTCCAGTGATGCTGTCTTAGAATTGTGTAATTGCAGAAAAATTAAACTTACAAGTAATCCAAAGGATAGTGGAAATGTACATGATGGGTAGGAGTAGTGGAGATAACTGAAAACATCTTAGTTACTGCAAAAGAATTGTAAAGGTGTAGGGCCAGATCATGTATTGAATATCAGAGACTCGTAGTGCCAAAAAGAACAAGAGGAAACCTTCTGGATGATTGTTTGAAAACCTAAATAAGAAATCATCTCTGAAGTTCTGTTTAGATACCAATCATGACATGGGGTTGAACTTCACTTTTCAAAGGTTATGCCACTAAAGTGCAAACTCTTCGGGATCTGCCATATTGAAAAGGCTTCAAGTATGGGGCCAGTGACAAACTATGCCTGTTGTCTAAGCATTAGCCTCTCTTAAGCACATAGAAGTCCATAATTAGAAATTTGATAACAAGGTGAAAAAGTTGGCCATGGTGATTAATGAATCAGACAAAAATACATAGCAGTATTCAGTCTTGTGCAGGTGCTTTCTGTCTCTATAGTGATGGTGACAGTGGTGAAATAGGAGGAAAAGGATGCTAAGAATTACAGCCCATTGTGTTGGTACACAATTTGCTGTCTTTGTATAATAACCCATGAGTTGAACCACATCCATTTTGACATCCTTGCTATAAATTAAATCAGAAAACATACAAAGCTGGAAGCATGATTCAGAGTTTCTCATCAGAGAAGCAAATAAAGATAAAGTTGCTTCATTGTGCACTCAAAGGCATCAATGAACACAATTTCATGGGACATTTAGACATTTTGTCTTTCAATTTTCATAGTAAATATAAGCAAATAGCATGAAGGTAATTTCAGCTTATGTGTCAACATGTATTGCAGAGAGCTAAGAAAAAAAATACATGAAGAACTTGATGAGATACTACAAATTAAGTCAGTATATATCTTTTACGCATAATGACTTCACTGCTAAGGTGGGCAAGGAAAACTAATTTTTTAACAAAAACTAAATTGGAAATTAGGGTATTGAATGTCAAGAATTGAAAGGAAAGAAAGGCTCCAACTTTACATCTTGAATACTTTTTTATGAAGAATCAAAAGATGTTAGATTTGGTAAACACTGAACAACATAACAAAAATGAGCATTAACGGTATTTTAACATATATTAAATGACTTGCTTCCAACATACTTAGAAAGAGCTCTATGTATAGTCATGTTATCAGGTAGTTGCCACAACAAAGGTAAAGATAAACATTAGGTTGGCATGAATAGGAAAGATGAAAAGAAGCTGAATGTTATTATTTTAACTCTAACTTGACTTGTTTTTTTTTTAAATTTAATTAACATATTTAGTTTTCAGCATTGACTTTCAAAAGAGTTTGGATTACAAATTTTCTCCCCATTTCTACCCTCCCCCCCACTCCAAGATGGCATATATTCTGGTTGCCCTGTTCCCCAGTCAGCGCTCCCCTCTGTCACCCCACTCCCCTCCCATCCCCTTTTCCCTTCCTTTCTTGTAGGGCAAGATAAATTTCTGCGCCCCCTTGCCTGTGTATCTTATTTTCTTGTTGCATGCAAAAACATTTTTGTTTGTTTTTGAACATCTGTTTTTAAAACTTTGAGTTCCAAATTCTCTCCCCTCTTCCCGTCCCACCCACCCTCCCTAAGAAGTCAAGCAATTCAACATAGGCCACATGCGTATCATTATGTATAACCCTTCCACAATACTCATGTTGTGAAATACTAACTATATTTTGCTCCTTCCCAACCCATCCCCCTTTATTGAATTTTCTCCCTTGACCCTGTCCCCTTTCCAAAGTGTTTGTTTTTGATTACCTCCTCCCCCATCTGCCCTCCCCTCCATCATCCCCCCATTTTTTTATCTTCTTCCCTCTTCTTTCCTGTGGGGTAAGATTCCCAATTGAGTATGTATGGTATTCCCTCCTTAGGCCAAATCTGATGAGAGCAATGTTCACTCATTCCCCCCTCATCCGCCCTCTCCCTTCCTCCCACAGAACTGCTTCCTCTTGCCACCTTTATGGGAGATAATCCATCCCATTCTATCTCTCCTTATCTCCCTCTCTCAGTATGTTCCTCTGTCATCCCTTAATTTGACTTTGTTTCTTTCAGATATCTTCCCGTCATCTTCAACTCACCCTGTGTCCACTCTCTCCCTCTCTCCCTCTCTCCCTCTCTCCCTCTCTCTCTCTCTCTCTCTCTCTCTCTCTCTCTCTCTATATATATATATATATATATATATATATATATGTATATATGTATATATGTATATACACACACATACATACACACATAGATATATACATACATACACATTCACGCATATATATACATAAACATATATGTATGCATATTCCCTTCAGCTACCCTAATACTTAGGTCTCATGAATCATACACATCATCTTTCCATGTAGGAATGTCAACAAAACAGTTCACCTTTAGTAAGTCCCTTGCAATTTCTTTTTCTTGTTCTTTTTCTTGATTACCTTTTCATGCTTCTCTTGATTCTTGTGTTTCAAAGTCAGATTTTCTATTCAGCTCTGGTCTTTTCACTGAGAAAGCTTGAAAGTCCTCTATTTTATTGAAAGTCCATATTTTGCCTTGGAGCATGATACTCAGTTTTGCTGGGTAGGTGATTCTTGGTTTTAATCCTAGCTCCATTGACCTCCGGAATATGATATTCCAAGCCCTTCGATCTCTTAATGTAGAAGCTGCCAGATCTTGGGTTATTCTGATTGGGTTTCCACAATACTCAAATTGTTTCTTTCTGGCTGTGTGCAGTATTTTCTCCTTGATCTGGGAGCTCTGGAATTTGGCAACAATATTCCTAGGAGATTTCTTTTGGGGATCTATTTGAGGAGGCGATCGATGGATTCTTTCAATTTCTATTTTGCCCTGTGGCTCTAGAATATCAGGGCAGTTCTTCTTGATTATTTCTTGAAAGATGATATCTAGGCTCTTTTTTTTGATCATGGCTTTCAGGTAATCCAATAATTTTTAAATAATCTCTCCTGGATCTATTTTCCAGGTCAGTGGTTTTTCCAATGAGATATTTCACATTGTCTTCCATTTTTTCATTCCTTTCGTTCTGTTTTATAATATCTTGATTTCTCATAAAATCACTAGCTTCCACTTGCTCCAATCTAATTTTTAAAGTAGTATTTTCTTCAGTGGTCTTTTGGACCTCCTTTTCCATTTGGCTAATTCTGCCTTTCAAGGCATTTTTCTCCTCATTGGCTTTTTGGAGCTCTTTTGCCATTTGAGTTAGTCTGTTTTTTAAGGTGTTGTTTTCTTCAGTGTATTTTTCGGTATTTTTTTGGGTCTCCTTTAGCAAGTCATTGACTTGTTTTTCATGGTTTTCTCACATCCTTCTCATTTCTCTTCCCAATTTTTCCTCTACTTCTCTAACTTGCTTTTCCAAATCCTTTTTGAGCTCTTCCATGGCCGGACCAGTTCATGTTTTTCTTGGAGGCTTTTGGTGTAGGCTCTTGCACTTTATTCACTTCATTAGGCTGTATGTTTTGGTCTTCTTTGTCAGCAAAGAAAGAATGCAAAGTCTGAGACTGAACCTCGGTGCGTTTTCGCTGCCTGGCCATATTCCCAGCCAACTAACTTGACCTTTGAGTTTTTTTAGTGGGGTATGACTGCTTGTAGACTAGAGAGTTCTATATTCCACGTTTGGGGGGGATGTGCTGGCTCTGCCACACCAGCACTGCTCCTTCCCCAAGAACCCCCAGTCCAGGCTGGGCTTAGATCTTCAGCAGGGTGTGCACTCCTGCTCTGATCCGCCACTTAATTCCTCCCACCAGGTGGGCCTGGAGCCAGAAGTAACAACAGCTGTAGCTGCCCCACCTCCACTGTCCCTGGGGCTGGAAGCTGAACCGCGAACTCCTTCTACTCCCGCAGCTTTTCCCACTAACCTTCTCCGCAGTCTTTGGTGTTTGTGGGTTAAGGAGTCTGGTAACTGCCGCAGCTCACTGATTCAGGGCGCTAGGGCCCCCTCCACCCGGCTTCTGGTCTGGATGGTCCACGCCGTTCAGGCTGGGTTCTGCTCCACTCCGTTCCCAGCTCCCAGCTCTGTGTGGGATAGACCTCACCCAGAGACCATCCAGGCTGTCCTGGGCTGGAGCCCTGCTTCCCTCTGCTGTTTTGTGGGTTCTGCCATTGTAGAATTGGTTCAGAGCCATTTTTATAGGTTTTTAGAGGGACTCGGTACAGAGCTCACACTAGTTCCTGCTTACCAGCTGCTATCTTGGCTCTGCCCCTCTTAACTTGACTTGTTTAAAGAAGTTGTAGACTAGATAGAAAACAGTCAATGTAAAAGAAAGGGGACATGTACTTAAGAAATTTCTATTCCTGAGTGGAGCCAAGATGGCGGCTGAAAAGCAGGGACTAGCGTGACTCCCCGCCGAGTCCCTCCAAAAACCTATAAAAGTGGCTCTGAACCAATTCTAGAACTGCATAACCCACAAAAGAGCAGAGGGAAGCAGGGCTCTAGCCCAGGACAGCCTGGATGGTCTCTGGGTGAGGTCTATCCCACATTGAACTAGGAGAAGAGCAGAGCGGAGCGGAGCTGAGCCCAGCATGAGCGGTACAGACCAACCAGACCAGGAGCCGGGCACAGCATGCCCTAGCGCCCTGAATCAGTGAGCTGCAGCAGTTACCAGACTTCTCAACCTGCAAAAACCAAAGACAACAGAGAAGGTTAGTGGGAAAAGCTGCGGGAGTGGAAGGAGTTCCTGGTTTGGCTACCGCCCCGGTGGCACCAGAGGTGGGGCTGCTACAGAAGTACAGCTGCAGTTGCTTCTGGCCCCAGGCCCACCTGGTGGGAGGAATTAAGTGGCAGATCAGAGCAGGTGTGTGCAGCCTGATGAAGATCTAAGCCCAGTCTAGGTTGGGTATTCTTGGGGAAGGAGGAGTGCTGGTGTGGCAGAGCTGGCGCATCCCCCCAAGCGTGGAACATGGAACTCTTTAGTCTACAAGCAGTCATACCGCACTGAAAAACTCAAGGGTCAAGTTAGTTGGTTGGGAATATGGCCAGGCAGTGAAAACGCTCCCAGATTCAGTCTCAGACTCTGGAATCCTTCTTTGGTGACCAAGAAGACCAAAACATACAGACAGAAGAAGTCAACAAAGTCATAGAGCCTACAACAAAAGCCTCCAAGAAAAACATGAACTGGTATCAGGCCATGGAAGAGCTCAAAAAGGATTTGGAAAAGCAAGTTAGAGAAGTAGAGGAACAATGGGGAAGAGAAATGAGAAGGATGCGAGAAAACCATGAAAACAAGTCAATGACTTGATAAAGGAGACACAAAAAAATGCTGAAAAATACACTGAAGAAAACAACACCTTAAAAAATAGATTAACTCAAATGTCAAAAGAGCTCCAAAAAGCCAATGAGGAGAAGAATGCCTTGAAAGGCAGAATTAGCCAAATGGAAAAGGAGGTCCAAAAGACCGCTGAAGAAAATATTACCTTAAAAATTAGATTGGAGCAAGTGGAAGATAGTGACTTGATGAGAAATCAAGATATTATAAAACAGAACCAAAGGAATGAAAAAATGGAAGACAATGTAAAATATCTCATTGGAAAAACCACTGACCTGGAAAATAGATCCAGGAGAGATTATTTAAAAATTATTGGACTCCCTGTAAAGCCATGATCAAAAAAAGAGCCTAGATATCATCTTTCAAGAAATCATCAAGGAGAACTGCCCTGATACTCTAGAGCCACAGGGCAAAATAGAAATTGAAAGAATCCACCAATCATCTCCTCAAATAGATCCCAAAAAGAAATCTCCTAGGAATATTGTTGCCAAATTCCAGACCTCCCAGACCAAGGAGAAAATACTGCACACAGCCAGAAAGAAACAATTTGAGTATTGTGGAAACCCAATCAGAATAATCCAAGATCTGGCAGCTTCTACATTAAGAGATCGAAGGGCTTGGAATACGATATTCCAGAGATCAATGGAGCTAGGATTAAAACCAAGAATCACCTACCCAGCAAAACTGAGCATCATGCTCCAAGGGAAAATATGGACTTTCAAGCTTTCTCAGTGAAAAGACCAGAGCTGAATAGAAAATTTGACTTTCAAACACAAGAATCAAGAGAAGTATGAAAAGGTAATGAAGAAAAAGAAATTTCAAGGGACATACTAAAGTTGAACTGTTTTGTTGACATTCCTACATGGAAAGATGATGTATATGATTCATGAGACCTCAGTATTAGGGTAGCTGAAGGGAATATTCATATATGTATATAATATATATATATATATATACACACACACACACACACACATTTGTTTATGTATATATGTATATGTGTGTATGTATGTATTAAATATATGTGTAAATATAGATATATAATATATATATATATATATATATATATATATATATAGAGAGAGAGAGAGAGAGAGAGAGAGAGAGAGAGAGAGAGAGAGAGAGAGAGAGCGCGAGCACAGGGCAAGGTAAAGATGAAGGGAAGATATCTAAAAGAAATAAAATTAAGGGATGAGAGAGGAATATATTGAGAGAGGGAGATAGGGAGAGATAGAATGGGGTAAATTACCTCACATAAAAGTGGCATGAAAAAGCAGTTCTGTAGGAAGGGAAGAGAAGTCAGGTGAGGGGGAATGAGTGAATCTTACTCTCATCAGATTTGACCTGAGGAGGGAATACCATACATACTCAATTGGGTAGCTTACCCCACAGGAAAAAAGGAGGAAGAAGAAGATAAAAAAGGAGGGATGATAGAAGGGAGGGCAGATGGGGGTGGAGGTAATCAAAAGCAAACACTTTTGAAAGGGGACAGGGTCAAGGGAGAAAATTCAGTAAAGGGGGATAGGTTAGGAAGGAGTAAAATATAGTGAGTCTTTCACAACATGAGTATTGTGGAAGGGTTATACATAATGATAACACATGTGGCCTATGTTGAATTGCTTGGCTTGACTTCTTAGGGAGGGTGGGTGGGAAGGGAAGAGGGGAGAGAATTTGGAACTCAAAGTTTTAAAAACAGATGTTCAAAAACAAAAAAAGTTTTTGGCATGCAACAAGAAAATAAGATACACAGGCAATGGGGCGTAGAGATTTATCTTGCCCTATAAGAAAGAAAGGGAAAAGGGGATGGGAGGGGAGTGGTGTGACAGAAGGGAGCGCTGACTGGGGAACAGGGCAACCAGAATATATGCCATCTTGGAGTGGGGGGGAGGGTAGAAATGGGAAGAAAATTTGTAATTCAAACTCTTGTGAAAATCAATGCTGAAAACTAAACATATTAAGTTTAATAGAAAGGGAAAAAAAAAGAAGTTGTAGAGTATAAAAAGTGTGAAAGGAATAAAAGTAAAGACGTGTATTCTGGTTATCACCATTAAATTGTTTTTAAAAAGCATAAAGAGTCAAAGTCCCCCAAGTCGTAGTAGACCACAACCATATAATCTTTCCAAATATAGAGATTTGGTTACAAAAGGTAACTGTTTTAGAGGAAAAGGTCATTTAGAGTAGAAATGCTGAATTTGTACTCAACTTCCTCAATGTTTAATGTATAATATGTGAGAAAGGATCAGTGATACTCAAAATAAAACTTGGAAATTGGTTCTTAATCTCAAAATTGAAAGGAACACCATGACTATTTTGTCTAATTATCATATTCTAGTGTATTAACCCTATACAAAAATCTGGGTGAGTGATAAACTGTGCTGCAGGATCTCTAAATGAGAGGGAACCAGCTCCTTAATGGAGCAGCTCATTCTATGTATATTGTGAGCTCCTTGAGGGCAAGGACTGTTTGGAGCTGAATATGGTGCCTGGCAAATAGCAGCTTTTTAATACGTGCTTATTGACTTAACTGACTACTTTCAGATAGCTCTCATATATTGGATTTCTTTTTCTTTATACCAAGTAGAAATTTGCCTTTCTGAAATTTGCACTCCTTATTCTCAGTTTTATTCTTTCTGTCCAAGCACAAGTCCAGTCCTGCTGGAATTCTGTGAATGGAGATAGGCTTTGATAGTTGTATTTATAATTGAATTTAAAAGAGGCATCATGATATTCTTTGAGGGTGTGGTGGTAAAAACTAACAACTTAAATTCTCTCTGTTTGATATAAGTCAAGGGAATTACCCAGCCTTTTCTTTCTTTATTTGGATCAAAGATTATGATTTTGGACTCATCAGTCTCTACTTGTCTACTACCAAACACGTATTCACTGTTGAAAGTATTCATTTTCTGGGTGGATAGATTATATAGGTTTATCTCCTCCACTTTCCTTCTACTTTTCCTCATAGGACCATACAATTTTAAAACAAAAAGGGAGTTTGGAGATCACCTAGTTCAAGGCTTCTTAAACTTTTTTTTCCACTTGTGACCCCTTCTTAAAGTGTTCACTGCATTGCTTTAACATGAGGAAATAGGCTCAGCAAAGTAATATGACCCAGGACTTGTACCATTCAGTCTTTTTGGCTACTCGATGATGTCTTTACTTTCTGGTTCTATTTTTGGTATCCTTTAGGATGCCTTTGTGTCCACTTTAACTGTGTTATCCTCCTCCTCCATTATTTGCTGGTAGTGTGTAGATGAACAGAATGAGCAGTGGGTTCAAGTTGCAAAGAATAAGTTTTAATCCTGATATAAGAAAAAATCTTCTAATGATTAGAGCTCTTCAAAAGTGGCCACCTCAAGAGGTAGTGGGTTCCCTTTCACCAGAGGTCTTTTGGTAAAGGCTGGATGGTTTCCTTGTTAGAAATGTTATAGAAAGTGAAACAAAGACTTCTTAGGTACCTTCCAACTCTGAGTGTTTGTGAAACAAATACTTGGAGACCATTGAATCTTTTCTTTTTCAAGCTAAACATTCGTAGTTTGCTCTACTGATTCTTCTGTAAATTGATCCCAAGGAATCCTGTTCACTCTGCTCTGGAAACTCTCCAACTTATTCATATCTTTCCAAGAATGTGGTGGCTGGAATTTAACTTGTTACCAGAATTGTGATCCTATAGAAGACTTTTGAGAGTCCCTTGAACAGTAAGGAGATCAAATCCATCAATACTTAAAGAAAATAATTAATATTCTTCACTGGAAGGTCAGCTATTGAAGCTGAAGCTTAAATACTTTGGCTGCATAATGAGAATTTTCAGACCCATTGGAAAGTACCTTGATGTTGGGAAAGATTGAAGGCAAAAGGAGGAGGGGATGGCAGAGAATGAGATTTATAGATAGTGTCATAGAAACAATGAACATGAATTTGGGCAGATAGTGGAGGATAGAGCATGCTTGGTTCATGGTCCATGGGGTCATGAAGGTCACACATGACTGAACAACAGAGTTGTGGTCTGATTGTAATTTAATTTCTTTTTTTTGAGGATTTGATGTAAGGTGAGCCACCTAAATTTGAGTTTTTTTTTTTTAGTTGCCTTCTCTCATTTGTGAATCATATTGAGCTTGAAGTTCAGAAGACCCCCAGGTATATATACATACATACATACATACATACATACATATATATATATATATATACACACAAACACATACACACACATATATATCTATATCTATCTATCTATATCTATATATATCTATCTATATATCTATCTATATATCTATCTATGTGTGTGTGTGTATATATATATGTATATATATATATACATATATATATATAAAATATGAACTGCTCTCTAGGTGCTCTTCTCCAAAAATTGGCTACAACTGACCAAACATGTACAAATGAAATCTATGCTTTGTAGCTACTCACAGATTGATTTTTTTTAATTTTAAAAAATTTATTCTGAACTTAAAAAATAAAACAGACATTTCCACTACATAATAGAATAGAAAAAAGATGATGATATATGAAGTTGCAATTCTATTATATACAATTTGCTTTTCCTTTTAAATATATAGTAAACTTATTTATTTTTTTCTTTTTTTTCTTCTCCCCTGCCCTAGAGTTGGTTACCATTAGATACAAACATATGTGTGTGTGCGTGTGTGTGTATGTATGTATGGATGTGCGTATGCACACACACATAAAACCATTATATACATACTTCTATTTATCAGTTGATTTTTTTCCTCTGCAAGCTGATAGTCATCTTTCTCATGTCCTTTGTAGTTAATTTTGGTGTCTATAATGGTCAAAATGACTTAGTTACTCAAAGCTGTTTGTAAAACAGTATTATTGTTACTGTATACAGTGTTCTCTTGGTTCTGCTCATTTCACTTTTCATTATTTTATGTAAATCTATCCAATTTTTTCTACCATCATCAAGCTCACCATTTCTTGTAGCACAGTAGTATTGCATCACAGTCATATACCATAACTTGTTCAGCCATTCCCCAGTTGATGGGCATCCCCACAATTTTCAGTTCTTTGCCACCACAAAGAGAGCTACTGTTAATATTTTAGAACATAGAGGTTCTTTTCGTTTTCTGTAATCGTGTTGGGAAACAGGGCTAGTACTGGTATTGCTGGGTCAAAGGGTATAGGCAGTTTAATAACTCTTTGATTTTTATAACTCATGAATTGTTTTTTGAAGATATCTGAGGGGAAAATTGAAAGATAATTGAAAATATAACAGATGGTACTTTTAACCTCTCACTCTCAAAGAAGACATCTTAGAAGACTTCAGCTACCCACCCCTATAAACTCATCTCCAGAAAACCTCTATGAGAATCATTTATGAATGAATTTAATATCCAGTAGGGTATTTTTTCATAGTACAGCTGACTTAAAGGAGTAAAGAATTTAGGTTGTCAACTTAAGTGCCACCTCTTGCAGAAGACCTATTTTTTTTGTTCACACAGGTACTAGTGTCTTATCTACTAAGTCTATTTTCCATATACTCCTTATTTTTCTTGTATGTCTCCATTTATACATGTATGTTGTCTCCCTCATTAGAATGAAAATACATTAAGGAGAAAGGGTATTTTTTTTGTTTTTTTTTTCTGTTTCCTCAACACTTAGCAGAGTTTTCTGAATACAGTAAGCAATACATAAATGCTTCTTGTTTGATTGATAGTTCTACTGCCTATTAAAAATTTGTTGATTTTAAAAAGAAATTAGTTAAGAGGACAAAATGCAACCTTAAAAGTTCTCTTTCCACATGTGCCTTTCCTCTATTCTGAACAGCAACATCAGATAAAGAGCATTAACAAGGAGGTGTGTTTCATCTCTGAAACACCCACCTATTGTGTTTCCCAGTGTCATGAAATATATACTGCATAGAGTCCAAACCATAAAAGGATTTTGCCATTGATAGTGAGATTTTTAAGATGTTGCCATTCCCACATGACATTGTGTTAACTCCATGGGGCACTTTGATGCTTAGAAAGATCTGTTATCTCCTTGAGGTGGGTACTCCCTCTAATAAGGTGGATTGAAGTTTGTTTATACCTGCCTCTCCTGTGTAACTCTTGTTCATTCCTCTACATTATTGTTTCCATTGGATGAACAGCTAATGTAGTAGGAGACTGCCTCTGGGTTTCTAGACTTCTCGTGAATCTCAGTGGAAGACATAGGTTCTCCATCACTTAATTCTCACTCCTATCATGTGACAGGTTCATAGAATCACAACAAAGAGCTTTCTCTTATAAGGGACCTGGGAGGCTGTCAATCTAATTCAACATCCTCATTTTCCAGATGAGGAAACTGAGACCTAGTGACGTGAGGTGACTTGCCCTCAGTAATTTCAGATGTAGATTGTGAATACAGATCTTTGCTATTCCAGAGCATATACTTTTTTCCAATGTACTATGCCATTCCTATTTCCTCTCCCCTTTTTTGCCAGTTACTTATCTCTTTCAATGGCACCCTTTGCTCTCTTTTTCTCCACAATTCTTTATTTGTAATGAATTTCTCATTGCTGAAACCCAAAATGTGTCTCTCTGTTGTACTCTCCAATGAATATTTTCTGTGTTTAAATTGCTTAGGCTATGACTCATACTTGAACATACAGGAAGGGCGTTGACTCGGACCATGCATTAAAGAAACAGTTGTACAGGTATTGTATATGTAACTGGACAGACAATGCAGAGAGCCTAAACTTCAACAAAAAGAAGAGATCACTCTCTGTTGTATTCTAGAAATTGTACATTTTTAGTGATCCCATGAGGTTTGTTGCCCTAAAAGCCTTAAAAATTTTCTTATAGTTATTCTTTTTGATTGTGAGTCATGAAACTTATTCATCTCAGAATAATCCTGACCAAAAGGTAATGGAGAGATTCGTGTTGAGTTTGAGCAGGCTATGATGTATTATTATGAGCCATACTTATGCTTGAGAGCAGTATAAAAAGGCATTATCAAGAATATATATGATTAATGGAGGAAGTGGATTAATCACATAACTAAAGTGCATCATAACCAATGGGAAGCATGATTGCTTCACAAAATATTAAAAGAAATCAGAGAAAAATCTTTAGTGTTTTAGATGGATCCTTTATGTAGAATTTGCAGAGAGACATGGACAAGAATCACTTGGCAGAAGAAGGCATGAAAGGGTCGAGATGTAAAATAGTAGAGTGAATGCCCATCATAGTGAGAGCATGGGTTTATGAAGCTATCAGCATGAGTACATATCAGATATGGTGATGAAAGTAAGCTCTTCTGGATAGAATATACAGACCTGTGAAATCATATATACTTTACAGTATTCACAATGAAATATTTAATTTGTAAAAGAAAACCAAATTCTGTAATCTTGTTCTTGTGTCTTCAAAACATACTATTTCTCATATTAATGATTATGATAGTATTAGGCTTTTTTACGTTGAGTTAGTTATGCAGAATGGCTTTTGCCTAGTTAAAATAAGCCATGTGATGAAAAATGTTTGATAGTTGCTTACCTTTAATAGGGTGGTAATAGCTCTCAGGGTAGCTCGTAAGCAACCATGCTCGTTTTTACTGTCATATTATAATCTTTTCTATTTGTCAAAACACTGGTCATATGACTTTTCAACAGATGGATTGTTCATTATTTACAAAGCCTTAATATAATATACTAGGATTTTTAACCTTTGAAATAATAAATTATTAATATTTGGGCATGAATACATAAGATCACTTTTGACCTTAAGATGATAGATCAATTATGATTTTCTCTTAGCTTTTTTTTCTGAACACCTGAATTAGATTTGAGTACATTGTTCAGCTACAACAAGGTATAATCTATAATTCCTTCTGGTGTAGATGTGTTCTTGACGATGTTATTTTCTCTGCAAAGCCAGCATAAAAGCATCAGCCAGTCTGGAATGATTTCCCCCCTAAGAGTTTGGGTTAACATCACCTGATATAAAATCTTACTGCATTGTCCCAAAATACCACTACAATATTGTTAATTATGTTTTTATTGTTGTCTAATTTTAGATTCTTTAGTGTATTCCAAAGTCTTTAAAAACACCCAACTTTCTTGCCTTTTGACTTTATTCTTTGTGCTTTTTACCCTTTGTATAAAGAATAAGCCCCTCTTGTGTCTTTATTTTTAAAATAGAAAAAATACAAGGGAATTTTGCAACATCACCTCCCAACTGATGTAGCTTGTTCGTAGTTTTTTGAAGTAAGCAAAGGAAACATCTGCCTGCCTAAGATGGGCTTTATTAATTGGCTGTACATCTCCAATTCCAGCATTGCCTTGCTGATGTTGTACTGCTGCTGAAAGGTGAATCATAAGTGAGTGTTATGTTGAGGATACTCAGCAAATCAATTACCCTCCACAGGCATATGCCATGTGAGTGGCATAACTGGCAGGAAAGCGGTGGGTTAGGCTGGCAGGCCTGCCATGTTGTTCATCTCACTTAAAGCCTTGCCAACATTAGCCATCCTTTGCATCCTCTTCCCTTTTGGTGACATGTTGGGATAAAGTAAATGACAATTGCACAGGGTGGTTGCAGAATGAAGCCTATCTTATTTTTCTCTGCTTCCTCTGTGCACTTAGCACAGTCACACACAAAGTAAACACTACACAAAAATAATATGAAATCTTCTATATATTCTGTACGTGTGCAGTATCTCAATATTTCAGGTTATATGACTTCATCAGTGGATGTGTGTATTCTCTCCGCTGATGGCAAATGAAGCCTCAGCAAACTTGAATAATTATTATGGCTAAAGAAATTCATTACTTTGTGCCCAGCCATCTGCCAAAGAACTAGCTTGGCTTGATTGGTCCTTGGATCATAGATACACCGTCTGTATCTATGGACTTCTTTGTATATATTTAAGACTTCTTTCAAGCCTTTGTAGCGAGGTAGATTGAATCAAACACAGAAGCAGAGAGGAGGAGTGGAAGCCAGAAGACCTGAGTTCAAATCCAAGCAATTTCCCTTACTTGCGTGATCTTGGGTAAGTTAATCTCCCCCTCTGGGCTTCAGTGTCATCAGTTGCAGGATGAAGGATTTGAACTAGAATCAGGGGCTCCAAACTTTTTTGATCAGCATTCCTATTTTTGTGCAAACATCTACAGCATATGTATGATTATTTTAAAATAATGTGCATGTATGATGGCAGTAATATATATTTGTATATGTATATATTTTATATAGAGTAAAGATATGCAAAATAGAAATTTCAAAAGGATCAAATAAACAATATTTAAGCTGTGAAATGGGGATTTGAAAGTTCAGTTCTGAGTTCTGTTTATTTTGATGCATGGTTTTTTTAATAATAATAAACATATAAATGCTTTAAGGTTGTAAAGCTTTTTGCAACAACCTTGTGAAATAGATACTGTCTTATCCTCATTCTACACATGAGGAAACAGGAGCAGTAAGAGGTTAATTGACTCACCCAGAGTTCCATAGTGAGTACTCATTTGAGTCAGGATTTGAACTCAGCATTCAGGTCATTCTGAATACAGTACTCTAACTACTATAACACCAATCCTCCTTAAAAAGATAACTTACAATGATAAGTAATTCAGATGGAAAAAGTGCATCAATGATTTTGTTTACGAAACCACAATAGACATTCTTCAGTCCCATTCACAAATTGTACCAGTCTTTATCGGAATGCAGGCAGTAATTTCCATCTTCCCTGATGTTTAATAAGTTTGTCTAGCAAACTAAACAGGTTAGAAAATTCTGTTTATACATTTTTAAGTACAAATATGAGGGTTTTTATAAATAAAGCACATTTTTGGCCAAAAAACCCCTTGTTTTTAAGTATCTTGTTAATCATGATGGTTTTAGATTCTCATTAGTGAACAAAACATGTCAGGCAAAACATACACTTGAGGTAAGATTCACAATTTGCAATATATCTATGTTTCAAATAACCTACTTGAGAATATTAATTTTAACTG
Organism: Trichosurus vulpecula; assembly: GCF_011100635.1. Classification (NCBI taxonomy): domain Eukaryota; kingdom Metazoa; phylum Chordata; class Mammalia; order Diprotodontia; family Phalangeridae; genus Trichosurus; species Trichosurus vulpecula. Next base: position 297,333,960 of record NC_050576.1, on the reverse strand, counting down.
ACTTTTTGTTAGATATAGTTTGATCATCCTTATTTTTATCTCATCATATGCCTGACAGTGTTTATAAGAGAAGTGGATGTTTTATGTCTGCCATGTTCTTGTTCGGTGTTTATGCTTTCATTATTAGCCTTATCTTCAGTTTATTCCTTTTTTGCAGTCATCTTTGTAAGACACATGTCCACTTTATGAGGGTTAATTAAATTACAACTCAGTAATAGATATATATATATATATATATACACACACACACACACATACATATATATATAGATGTTGATGTTATATATATATAATATGAATATATATATGTATAGATATAAAGGAACTACCAAAGTAAAACCCTTCTAGTCCTTATGTATTCTGTCAGAGGAGAATTCTGTCAAACTTTCAAAGAACAGGTAGTACAAATTCTACACAAATTATTCTCAACATTTGAGAAAGCAAAGACTCTTTTTATTAAACAGATATAGTCCTAATGCATAAACCAGGGAAGGATAAAGCGAAGAAGAACTATAGATCACTATGATTAATGAATATCAATTCAAAAATTTTAAATAAAATCCATCAGACTACAGAGATTTATCCCAGAAATCATTCATTATGACTAAGTTGGATTTATACCAGAGATGCAAGGATGGTTCAACATTAGGAAAATAATCAACACAGTCATGTTAAAAACAAACATGATTTATCTCCATAGATGCAGAAAAAGTCTTTGATAAATTACAGACACTTTTTATGCTAAAAACCTTATGAAGTACAGGAATAGAAGGACTTTTTTGATATCTTAAAAATGGTTTATCTCAAACAAAATCAAGCATCATATGCAATGGGGATGCACTACAAGCCCTTCCCAATAAATACAGCAAAAGGATGCCCAACCTCTTTATTATTATTTGATATAGTGCTAGAACTGCTAGCAATTGAAATAAGACAATGACTACAACTATGTACATGAAAATAACCACAAAAGGGTGAATGTTTCAAAAAAACATACATGGCTTCAAAACAGAAATATGAGAAGATACCCCTACTCCATCCCTTTGCAGAAGTCAGAAGTCCATGAGTGTAATACATTGCATGCATTTTAAAATCCTTTTTATATATTAATCACTTTTCCTCATTTTTCTCTTTTTCAAAAACTGTTGTTATGTGAGATGTTCCTAATTTGATGAAATAGGGAGAGATTCTGGGGGAAACTGCATTATTCTAGTTACCATGAAGAGGCAAAAAAGAGTATAACATACAATCTTTCTTTTAAAAAAACTGATATGGGCAGCTAGGTGGCACAGTGAGTAGAGCACCAGCCCTGGAATCAGAAGGACCTGAGTTGAAATCTGACCACAGACACTTGACACTTACTATCTGTGTGACCTTAGGCATGTCACTTAACCTCAATTGCCCTGCCTTCCTCCTCCAAAAAAATTATTTTAAAAAGCTTACAGTCTAATTGATGTAAAGGTTAAGCATGCCCATATGAATTGTTAAATCACAATTATTTATGATTATTTGCCACATAAGCAGCATGGACCATAAACCCTTTCCGAATATAAGAGAAGATATCATAAGAGGTTATAGTCTTCTAGGATGAAGGATTGGATAAATCCCTTTGCAGTAGGTAGGATTTAAGTTGAATCTTCAAGGAAGTCAGGAAAAAGGTATAACATTCTGGGCAGGGGATAACCTATTACTGAGATTCTGGCATTTCACACTAGATTATATATGGAAAGGATTATTTGTGAGGCTTTTTTAAAAATTTAAATCCTGTAGTAGCCATAGAGGAGGTGGCAGTTGCTTTAGGCCATAATAATTGTAGAGGATTTTGATGGGTTACTGGGAAGAAGCAACCTTCCCAGTGAGGAGCATAGACTGGGCAAGGGCGTGGATGTGGAAATGAATGTGGACTCTGAATGACCAGTCTGGCTGAAGGAGAAAGCTTCAGGACACTGGCTGTGGTACAGTGGAAAGAGAGCTGAATTTGGAATCAGAGGCTCTGAGTTTGAATCCTGCCCCTGCTATTTATTCCCTGCATGACCGTAGGCTATCCACTTTCTGATTCTTTGGTGGCTGAATCTTCTCAAGTGAAAAATGAGGGCAATGGATGATATGCTCACCAAAGTGACTTTCAGCCCCCTGATTCTATGGTCCCCTATTGGGAAATTGTGAGAGAGAAGATTTGAAAAGGAGGTTGGAGTCAGATTGTGGAGGACTTATAACACCAGGCCGGTGACCTTAGGCATCATGCCATCAGCAGTTATTAACAAGGTTTTAAGCAGCCAATGGCTGCAATTAACATATGTTAAGAAGGTTAATGACGGGGTGGTGTACAATATATGTCACAGGAAAGGTAGGGAAGGTGATTTTAACAAAGCGTTGATGACTATTGGACATTGCGAGAAGAAAGCAAACATGACTGAAGTTTTGGATCTAACTAATTGAAAGAGAGTGACAGAGGGATTAGGAGCCAGTTTGGGCAAGGTGATGAGTATAGAGTTTTAAGTGTTTAATTTGAATTATTTCCAATAAATGTCCAATAGATAGTTGGAGATGTGAGGTTGAAGTATGAGAAAGGTGAGGGCTAGAAATAAAGATTTAGTAATTATTACATAGAGGGCATCATTGAAGTTCCAAAGTGGATTACTTTTTAAGATTGTAGAGAAATAAGACTGGAATAAACAAACCAGTTATGAACACTTGAGAGTTGGTTACTGTGTAGAAGAATCCCAAAGTCCTGACATGGGAGAACCAGGGGTTTATAATCCCTTAGAGCTGAAAGAATGAGAAAATTTACAGAGAAAGAGAGTCATTAACAGTTTTGAATGCTGTAGGGAGATTAAAGAAAAGAACTGAGAAATAGGCCATTCTCATTAAAGTGAGGACCCACACATCACTATGGTGGCCTCTGAGAACGTAGAGTTCCTGGAGCACACTGGCGAGTTTGTGATCTCCTCACAGGAGAATGAACTAGAGATACAGGAAGTCATTGTATAAAAACAGACCTGGTAAGATTTGTGTTGTGGTTGAACAGTCTTGTGTTCATCATTATCACCGTGTGGTCTGGAAACCAAGGATGGATGAAGCAAGGTTTTCATCCAAGAAAGAAAATTCTTACAAAAGCTAAGGTAGTGAGAAGAATTCCTTGGATCATACATATGTTGGAAAGAGGTAGCATATGGGACCCAAGGGGTCTGTAGTGCTAGATGACAGGGGTAAAAATGACATCTGGAGCTTCCTACCTGGGAAATAGTTAGAACCTGTCATGTCCTGGTACCACTGCCAGGACCCTTCCTGAAAATCCAGGCAGGAAAGAAAGCCATATTGTACATTTCAAACCACAAAACCATTTAAGGCAAAAACAGAAACTGAAATTGTAGATTTAGGGCAATGGATAAAATGATTTTTCCTTTGCTTATGTTAAATACAAAGACAAATTAAAAAAAAAAACGAAGAGTGAGTTACTGAAGAAGTGGAGGGAATGAATATAAACCAGGTCATTTGCTAAAAGTGAGAGAGGACATGATTAGGATTGATGGCTGGGAGACAGTGGGGAGTTTTGGATGGGAAAACTATTTTTGTAAATGAAAACACAGTGGTTCAGAGTTTGTAACTCTCTTCATGGTTCTCCTAGCAGGTCCTGCCTGGCATTTTTTCTTTAACACCTGCCTATTGGCTATAGGTTGTAGAAACTAGGACAGTCAGAGCCAAAGAAGAATTGCTGATCAGCTGAGCTTGTGAGAAGGTTTCAGAAACTAAGAATAGTTTGAATTTTTTTTTAAAAGGAGGATATACCATTAGAAGCAATGAAACTTGATAAAATTAGTCAAGCTACTATTTTATATTATACAACATTAAAATCTAATTAGGATTTTTACATGCCCACTTAGTAAAAATAATGCAAATAAAGTGTTCAAATTGAGTAATGTAAAAAGAGGAATCTGTTTATCCTTCTTATTTTTAGAGTACCTTATTTTAAATAAAACTGCTTAGATATGTTCATAACAAACAAAATTTCTTAACGGGATTTTTAAGAATTTCTAAACTCATATGACAGACTCTTCCTAAGAAATATCTGGCCCCAAACCCTTAGAAAATAGATTTCCTCCAAAAAAATTAAGCAGTATCACCCAGTAGTGTGATTGGTAATCATTATAGGATTGTAGTTTTAGAGCTAGGTGGGCCTGTTAGGTAACAGCGCATGCCCCCTTAACTTTTATTTTTAACAGAATGAATGGATGTTTTATCTTTGTTAGATAACATTTTTTTGGTATTTGACCCAGATTTTATTACTTCATGGTGTTAACTTTATTTGCATTTTATATCTTCTGTGTTAGTTATTATGGCTCTGTTTTTTTTCACTTTGTATCACTTTATACAAATCTTCTCATGTTTCTTTAAATTCCTAATATTTATATTATTTATCCCTTAGATTACCAAGATTGTAAAATAAATTTAAAAAATTTGTAAAGTGATCCAGAATGCTAAGCATAGCATAATTTCTGCTACTGGGAAGGCTGAGACTGGCAAATCCCTTGAACTCCAGAGTACGTAGCTACAGTGGGCTAAGTCTATTTGTTGTCTGCACTGTTTGGCCTTAATATGATGAACACCTGGAAGCAGGAGGTGGGGGTGGGGCAGGGCTACCAGGATCCCTGAGGTGGGATGAAGTGGCCCAGATCAGAAATAGAGAAGGTCAGAGCTCTCTTGCTAATCAGAGGTGAGATTGGGCCCATGAGTGGCTCTTGAACTTCCAGCATGAATGAGATAGGGAGACTTTGTATTAAAGACAAAGTGATTATCATGTGTTTTGTTTAATTTTGTAGTTATTCCTAGAGAAATTGAAGCTGCTACTTGAGCCCTCTTCTGTTTTGGTAAAGTATACCATGATGTGAGAGAATATCAAGGTTTATCATTTCCTTTGATAAAACCCCCATTTTAACTAGATGTCCTTATTCCATCTATTTCCTGTATTTCCAAGTCCAAAACAGTCATCCCCCCATGGCTCACACTAATGGCATAGTATCCATCTGTCTTCTCTTTGTGTTGACACCAGAGAGATATGTGCAGGCAGTGTTCATTAGTGGAAATAATGTCCCTAAAACTGCATACATATACTAAAAATGAACTTCCTTCCATTTGAAGTTTATGGAAATTTCCCTTTGATTGATTGTAGGTTACAAATATCTTAAAAGGAATTTTATTTTTTGAGGTAAAAGCACTGATCTTTTCATATTTTGACTTCACTTCCTGATCCATGAATCAGTTTTGAATTTTGGAATTATCCTTATCTTATGTTCCTGAAATAAAGGCATAACTTGAATGCACTAACATAGCACGGTGCAGAGATGCATGTTTCTGCTCGCCCCTTCAAAAAAATCTGAAGGCTTAATTTCTTCCTATAGGTATGTTGCTTCTGTTTCTTTAAAAGATGACGTGCAAAACAAAAACTGGAAATTTTATGAAGACCTCTTGTTTAAGAAAATAAATTGTCAGTGAACCAATGGATGTTCTTTCTTATCACTAGTCCTTTAAACAGTCACTGGTATTCTGTACCCAGTATTTTATGGTGTTGTGTGTGCGTGCGTGCGTGTGTGTGTGTGTGTGTGCGTGTGTGAGTGTACATACTTATGTGTGTGGGAGTTATGCTGAAGGTTTTTATTATTATTATTTTTTGGCCTATTATGACGATCACTGCTTCTCCATTTAATTCCCATGTCCAGAGCTAGATGGAGCTATTAGATCTTTTGTAAATGTTTACAAGGACAATGACTACTCTTCAATCCATTTTGCCACCTAAACCAATTGCCATTCAAAAATACTTGCTTCCCCTTTTTCCTGCTAGAGCATCTGGAAGAGGGGAACTCTTGATTTTTTTTTTTGCCTATGTTACCATTAATATGGTCACTTGGTTGCTCATTTTGCCAAGTTTCAGGTAGAATTGAGCAGCTCTGTAAAATGTCAGGTTCATCCTAACTAACCTCATAGATCTCCACTGAAAGTATATTAACTCTATGTTTTGAAAATTTTAATTGTTGTTTAAATACCTGGTCCTCTGAGAAGTCTGGCTAGTCTGGAAATTGAGAAAAGAATGAATGTGTGGTATCTGCAAAAGTGCCTAACTGGGGGTAAAAAACAATGGAATTACAAACAACTTCAAGAAACTTTGAGATAGTTTCATGAAAAAAAGCAGAGGAAAAAACTGATTTAGTCATTCTCCCAATGTGTAGAAACTGATAATGAGTAGTGCCTGTTAGTGAGTTTTATCAATGCCATTTGTAACTTTTGGGGGAAAGTGATATTAACCTTTTCTTCCAGTCTTTACTGAGATAGTTGTACCTGGTACTTTTTTTGTTGTTGAGTCATTCAGACACGTCCAACTCTTCATGACCCCATTTGGGGTTTTCTTGGCAGACACTGGAGTGGTTCATTATTACCTTCTCCAGCTTATTTTACAGATGAGAAAACTGAAGCACAGAGGGTCAGGTGACTTCCATAGGATTATATGTAAGTATCTGAGGCCCCATTCGAATTCAAGTCCTGATTCCAGGGCCAGCACTCTATTCACTGCACCACCTAGCTGCCCCTGGCACAGAGTAAGCGCTTAATAAATGTTTATTGACTGCTGCTAACTACAGTACTAAGGCATGTGAATATGTGGGACTGTTTTTTTAATTCTTAATATCTATTGCAATAAAAGACATTAGGGGGTCACTTTAATATTTTGAGTAACTAAATATGATAAATTCTCCTGTGAAATTCTCTTTTTAGATTAATTTTATCTTTTTATTATTCATAAGTTTGTGTATCTACATAGATTTTTCCATATAAATTAATCATATGCTAGATTATTTCAACTAAAATGACAAAGTTATTATATATATCCAGTGTATTAATTGAACATTATACACCCTTACTCATTAGAAGGTTTTTTGTTTAAAAAAAACACAACCTTTAGTTACATAGAATAGAATTGAGAACTCAAGGATAAAGGTTTCTGGACAGCCTAGATGGAATACTGACTGCAAAGTTAAACTTGTTCATTGTCAGGTACTCACTTAGAGCGAGCCTATTTCCTTTTTAAAGAAAATACAATTCTAACAGCCTTGATTATCTGGTTTCTAAACCCACAGCAGAATAGAAACATCAAATTAGAATGTGGCAAGGAGAGAGGCCAGTAACAAATAAAGAAGAAAGAAATGAGAGAAAGTATGAAATACTGACCCAAGAAATCAGAAAGCATAGAAGTCTGAAGGTGTTACGTGTAAGGGTTAAACAGCCCTACATAGTAAATTAGCCCCTGTACTTAACTCAGTACAATAGTTGATATACATAATTATGATCCTGAGCCATTGAGACAAATGTAAGTTATGTTCAGAATACTGTCTTTCAGAAGACAAGAAAGTATTTTTAGGAAGATATCTATCCAAATAACCATCTCTTTCTTGGTTAAAGGAGTGAGGTTCCAAAGCTTAGAAAATTCACATGTGGAAAACCTTACTCTCTAATAATTCTAGACAAATGAGACATTACCATAATGTCAGCTCTCTTCACCATCCTTTCAAATGAGTATCCAAAACAATAAAAAGGTGCAGTATGCTTTCCAGTTCACTTTGTGTTTATGATGCCTTTGTTCATAGCACATAACTTTTTATAATTGTGTTTCTTTCTGATAAAGTCTTGGTAAGTTATTTTGCAGGTCTTACAGATGGCTAAACTGCTCAGAAGGGTAATATCTTCAACTTTCAAGTTTCTTGATGAATCCTCAGCTTTCATTTTTCCAATTTAGTTTCAGAGTTGTTTGTTGAAATCTTTAGGAGATGTCTACCAGCTGTTGGCTGACATAGCTTGGGTAGGCAGACTTGTGTGGGACAGATTATTAAAAATTGTCATCTCATTTCTTTTTAAACATGTGACTTTCATTTTTGTTCCATGACCAAATTTATTTTTGTACTAAAACCAACCACGCTGTTTACTTTTGGAAGTGGAGTATCATGTCTAATTGTATGTAATCATTAAAAATTTCACTTAAATAATTCTTAAAGCCAAGCATCCAAACTGATCTACTAAAAACTCAAATGCTTACATCTCTATATTAAAGGCAGCTAAGTTGTGCAGTAGAAAGAGCATTGGAACTGGAGTCAGGAAGGTCTGAGCTCAAATATAGCCTCAGGAACCTACTAGCTTTATGACCCTTCAGAATTCACTTAACCTCTATCTACCTCAGTTTTCTCATCTGTGAAAAGGGAATACACCTACCTTTCAAGGTTAGGGGCAGCTAGGTGGTACAATGGTTAAAATTCTAGACTTGGAGTAAGAAGACTTATCTTCCTGAGTTCAAATCTGTCCTCAGACGCTTACTAGCTGTGTGACCCTGGTCACTTCACTGTGTTTGCCTCAGTTTCCTCATCTGTAAAGTGGGCTGGAGAAGGAAATGGCAAATCATTCTAATATCTTTGTCAAGAAAACCCCAAATGGGATCATGAAGAGTTGGGTGTGGCTAAAACAACTGAACAACCACAAAACTTAAGCTTGTAGTGAGGATTAAAAAAAAGGAGATAATGTTTATTAAGGGTTTTGCAAACCATAAAACTAGTTATTAGTGGTAATTGTATACATGTATCCCTCATTGGATCGGATAATACTAAAACTTTGACTTTGAAGGACGTGAACTTTTATCATTAAATTTTAACATCTTTGAAGGAAGGTGACAAGTTCCTATGCAGTATAGAATCCATGCAAATTTCACAACTATTGGTCAGCAAACGGCAGTTTCAGATTTCTTATAGTATTTTTCTTCAAGATTTATACGGACGGATACAAAGTGAAATAAGCAGAACCAGGAAGACAATAAACACAATCATTGGAACAATGTAAGTGGAAAAATAACAGAAAAAAAAAACCCAAAAAACAAAAGCAAAAAACCATTCTAGACCAAAAGCTATGAAATTATAAAGACCAAGATGGAACCCAAAGAAGAGTTGAGAGGATGGACCTCCTACTACTTCTTTGCAGAGTTAGGGAACCATGAATGTGGAACATTTTTTTCATATGTCATTTAGTTTCACTAAACTTTTTTATCATTATTATTGTTCCTCTCTTTTTCTTATTTATCGTAAAGAATAACAGTCTGGGAGGAGGTGGGGTCTAGGCATACCCTGGGAAATGTAAGTGATGTAAAAACAAAAGTTATCAATAAAATTTTATTTTAAAATATTTCCTTCAAACCTCTGAAATGTAATATAAAACTTGTGTCGTATCCAGATCCCCAGTATTTTATGTCCTCATATCACTACCAATTCCGAAATCCTTGACTGTTTCCCAGGGTCATTTTATAGCACTTATTGTGCTCAATCCTTCTAGTGATAAGACAGGAAATTACTAATTTTTTGGAAATAACTGCATATGACTTTTCAAGTCACAAGGGTCCTTTTAGAAAATTGCATCTTTCAGTACACTAAATATTCCCTTAGAATACTAAAAGAGATTATTTTTAAAAGTACCTGACTTGTACTCTGGGATGGTTTATTTACCCTATGGGATCTCATCCTAGTCTTTGATTTGTTTTGTATAACATCTTAGGATACTAAATTGAACTGAACTATGGCCCTGATATTCCCGAAACACTTTTGGATATGGTATTTATGGTTTTTTTATTAAAAAGACACTCAGAAAAAATGATTATTACATTTCAAAAATTAAATGTTCTCCGTAGGCTTTCCTGATATGCTTATCGTATTTTATGTCTTTCTTATGTAATAGGGAATTGGACAGCTAGGGGGTGCAGTGGATAGAGTGCCAGGCCTGGAGTCAGGAAGACTCATCTTCCTGAGTTCAAATCTGGCCTCAGAAAAAACTGTGTGACCCTGGGCAAGTCACTTAACCCCATTTGCCTCAGTTTCCTCATCTGTAAAATGATCTAGAGAAGGAAATGGGAAATCATTCCAGTATCTTCGCCAAGAAAACCGTAAGTGGGGTCACAGAATCAGACATGACTGAAAACAACTAAACAACAACAAAGGGAACTAGTCTTCCATTGGCCAGTCTTCCTTTATATTTTCTGATAGGAAAGAGGAAATACTACAAGAAATACTACATCCCAGCACCATGCGTTCAAGGTTCCATGTTAGCCTGGATGGGGAGAGTGGGTCACTGGTACTACTTCTCTCCCTACTGGATCACCTCCAGGAAAGAGGGCAATCAGATTCTTCCATTCCACTTTTTATAGCACTCTTAGGTCTATTTGAGCAACCAGTTACAAGGAATTTCTTGAACATGTAGTAAGTAGATAGGAAATAGTTACAAAATACCTGCTTATTCTCTGAAATGGGGGCAGGACCTTTTGATTGCTCATCATGATGTACTTATAGAAACAAACTCATCTGGCAAGCAGACCCTTTTGTGGAGGCCACGAGCACATCTCCCTTCTCCCTTGGCTACTCTGCATTACACATAGAGTGGAATTTGACAGAATAGTTGACAGTGGGACCTATGTAGAACTACATATTTGACTTGAGGTATTAAAGAAATTTAAAATGATTTGTTGTACTAGAAGCCTTCTGAGAACTCTTCTGTCTTCAAGGGTCCTATGATTCTATAAGGACATTTTGGGGTTTTATGGGAAGTTTTTGAACAAATGGAATTATTGAATGGAACAAGAGTATATTTGGAATCATTGGGACCTGCGTTCAAATGACTGTGATGCTACATACTATCTTTGTGACTATGAAAAAAATAACGATACTATCTTTTAAAAAATCTTCTATTGTGTGTGAAAAAATGATTTGGCATAAGATTGAGAACATTAGAAAATAAGATCACTTTTCACAGTCTCTTCCTGGTTTTAAAGAAAATATATTACTTTTTGGGGAAGAGTTTGGTTTCTCTTGGCTTCATGGAAAAAGTAGTGGCCAAAAGTTGGCCAAAGGTGATTGAGATGGACTTTTGAAAAATTTTCTGAGGTCTAAAGACCCAATAATGTTCCTTCCTGCTTAAGGGAAGCTGCTAGTCAATTAAAAGGCAATTATTAAGGCCTTATTATGTAAGCAGGCAATGTGCTAAGTGCTGGGGGCAAAAAGAAAGACAAAAACAGAGGCCCTGCCTTCACAGAAATTAATATTTTAATGAGGGAAACAATTTACAAATAACTATTTACATATAAGATATTTAGTGTCCATGGAAGGTAATCTCAAAAGGAAAGCACCATTAAAGGAGATAGGTTTTGTCAGTCATTTGTTTTTTCAGCCTTGTCTGACTCTTTGTGGCCCCATTTGGGGGTTTTTTGTGGCAAAGATACTGGAGGGGCTTTGCCCTTTCCTCCTCCAGCTCATTTTACCGTGAGTAACTGAAGCAAACGGGATTAAGTGACTTGCTCAAGGTCCCATAGCTAGTAAGTGTCCAAAGACAAATTTGAACTCGGGTCTTCCTGACTCCAGGGCCAGCAATCTATCCGCTGTACTACCTAGCTGCCCCAAGGGAGATGAGCATTGTGTGAGACCTGCCAAAGATGGGATATGAGGTGAGTCTTGAAGAAAGTCAGGAAAGCTGGGAGGTAGAAGTAAGGAAAGGGAATATTTCAGCCCAGAAGAGGAACACAATGTGTGTGTTTGATAAGCAGAAAATAGTCCAATGTTTCTGGATAGAGGAGTAAAATATAAGAAGATTGGAAAGGTAGAAATGGCAAAGTTTGAAGGGCTTTCAATGAAAGAGAAGATCTTATATTTGATTTTGCAGATAATCATGTGAATAGAGAGAATGGAGTGTACTAGAGAGCTGTGAAGGTAGAAACCAGAGTTGGCAATAGATTAGGTGTGTGAGGTGTGTCCAAGTGAATAGTTGAGGGTGATATGAAGGACATGAGCACTGGTGACTGGAAGGATGGTGGTGCCCTCCTCAGTGAGAGGGGAAGCTGGAAAGAGGGGAGGGTTTGGGAGGAAAGATACAGAGTTCTATGTAGGTCAGTTTTAGACCTTCAGTAAGCTTCAGTAAGTAAGTAGGCCAGCGTTGCTGCATCGTAAAGTAGATAGAGGAGAGTAAAGTCTAAGATGAGAAAGATAGGAAGGGATCAGGTTGTGGAGGGCTTTAAATTCCAAACTGAACATTTTATATTTTATCCTAGAGATTATAGGAAATCACTGGAATTTTTTTGTGTGGGGGAGTGACATAGTCAGACTTGCACTTGAGGAAAATTTCTGAGAGGGCTTTTTTCTATTGCTTCTGGAAAATTGCTTAGGATATCCCTAGGTGATACATTGAGTTGAAAGGCTCTTAGATTCCATCCAGTGCAATTTTCTCATCTTATGGACGAGAACATGTACATTTAGAAAAATTAAGTGACTTGACCAAGGTCACAGTGTGGTAACATTCAAATGGTTGATGACTTGTCTTAGAATTGAAATGGACTATTCAAGAGAAAGTGAAGAGGAAAAAAAGGATTATGATTATTGCTGAATGATGAGTTGGAATCTAGAAAAAAGGACCTCGTTTTAAAATGTACTTTTGTAACTGGTAAATTTTAATACATATGTGCGTGTTGGCACCAGAAGCATTGACATTTGTCTTACTTTTATGGTGGGGTTCTGGAGTCAGGGAGCCTTTTGAGGAAGAAAGATTCAAGGAGGTCAGGGATGGGATGATGCCAGTGTCTAGAAAAGGATTGTGTAAAAGGTCCAGTTTGCCCTCTGAGCTTTTGAGTTGGATTATGCGCAGACCACTGCTGACATGACTAAACCTTAGAGTCGCATGTAACGATAAAGCATCTTCTTTGCATCTTTGAAAGTCTGAGTGTTTTGTTGCTTTGTGATCTAGGCCCTCTGTGAATAGTGTAGTAGAGGAAGACTGCACACAACTTGAACTCATATGTGAGGTTAAGTCTAGATGTTTAGCTAGAAGGGTGGAATCAAATGCTATTTGAATGGCCTGGAACCCTTTTAGTAAGCCCTTGTTATTCATTGTACATTTTTTCCTTAGTGTCAGAATAAACAATGAAATGAAAAAAACTGTCTAAGAAGACCCTTTCTCCATACTCCATACCAATTCTCCTGACCTCCCAAGATTCATGTCCTGTGTTTCTCCATCCCCTATGTGAAGGAAAAATCATCCACCATAATCTTTGGTCTACTCTCCTTGACCTAATCCTTGGCCTTTTGGGAGATCACAGATTAAGAGAAGTACACACTCTGAGGAAGGGCCTATGGTAGCAGGACGATTTAGTCTAGATACTCTTGAGGAAAGATACAGAATTTGTCTACATCAAACAAAGTTAGTAAAATGACAGAAAAGTGGGTGACAATTATTTTACTTTTATATAGATTGGAGGTCAGTTTAAAATCTTTATTTGATAAGCCTTAGAATGTCTGCCTCTTTGTTGCAATATGGGTAGCGTAGAGTATAACCAAAATCTTTCATTTTCATTGAATTTTAGAAAAAACTAATGGTTATATGAAGGAAGACAATGAAAAGCTTTAGGTGTTAATATGCAATATCTAAGCAGGTTTTAAGTGAACCAATGCTTCATATTCATATGTAGGAACTTTTTCTTCTTTTTCGAACACATTATTATTAATGTGAGATTAAAATGTAATTATTATATATCATATATATAATTAATATATAGTATATTAGTATTTATAGGTATATTCACCTAAAGTTGTCTATATCATATTGTATGGTGATCATGTTCACATTTACTTTAACCACAGAATTAGATGTGTTCCTTCATAAAAGTAGTAAGAATCAGTATCATTAATCACTCCTTGCGAACCTGTTAAAAGGTTTACCAGGAAAAACTTTAAGATTGGGGAAACAAGTACACTATTACCACCTTCTCATTCAGTAAACTCTTGTGACTCCCTGCTACCTCTGGGAACAAACATAAACTCCTCTCTTTGAAATGGGATGCTCTTCACAACCCGGCCCCTTCTACCTTACCAGTCTTCTTATGTGTTACTCCCCTTCGTGTACCCGCCCACCTGTACTGTCCTACCAGCTACTCCTCGCATATGATGTATGATGCCCCATCTCTCTTCTCTGTGCCTTTCCTCCAACTGTCCTATGTTCCTGGAAGGTTATTTGTTTTCCTCTTTGTTCTTAGAATCCCTGTATTCTTTCAAGACTCAACTCAAACATCATCTTCTACAGGAGGTTCCAATTTCACCAACTGCTAGTGCTTGCCTCTCTAGGATAGTCTTGTATCTCTAAGATAGTCTATGTTTCTTGTATATAGCTATGTGCATACATGATATCTCCCTTAGAATAGAAACTCCTTGAGGACAAGGATTTTTTCACTTTTGGTCATGTATCCACACCACCTAACACAGTGCTATTGCATAGTGGGGGCTTAGTCAATGTTTATTGATTGATTGACACATAGACACTATATAAAAAGATCTGATTTATACTTAACTATATAGAGGGTAGGGCAACTAGGTGGCACAGTGTATAGAATGCCAGGCCTGGAGTCAGGAAGACTCATCTTCCTGACTTCAAATTTGACCTCAGATACTTAATAGCTGTGTGACTCTGGGCAAGTCACTTTACCCTGTGTGCCTCAGTTTCCACCTCTGTCAATTCAACTGAAGAAAGAAATGGCAAACTTATTCAGTATCTCTGCGAAGAAAACCCCAAATGGGGTCATAAAGAGTCAATTGAACAACAACATGTAGAGGATACACCTCATTTCCCCTTTCAGTATGTTGTAGTGTTTTATTAAGGTTGGGATCTCTTCCCTGAAGTCATGCCCATCTGAAGTAACTAACTCCCTGTCTGGTGAATCCCATGTGAGGGTGAGCGAGATTCCACCCTGGCAGCCCCATCTAATTGTGTCTAATTACTCCATACACATCCTGGTCTTCATTATTACGCTTTACCAGTAGGTGCCACTGTGTAACACATTATATATTCCTATCTGAAGTGCCCTTAGGCTCGAGGCTACAGGTTATGTATAACAAGTTCACTTCCCTTTTTAGCCATTCTCTCTCTTCAGAGTGTACTTTGGTATGAAGATTCTATTGCTCATGGCCTCAGTACCTGTATACTTTTATAAAGGTGCTGTTTTTGCTTGAAGGCCATATGGTTAAAGGATTCAAAAATAGACGCAAAAAAGAACAAGTGTATTCAGACCAGGTTACAAAACAACAGCATACAGAAAAGATAGACTTGATTGTGATGGCAACAGTAACACCAGGAACAACAATACATTAAAAAAAAAAAAAAAGCCTTAAGTAAGGGGATTTCCATATTTCCTGGGACGTTTCAGCCACCCAGCCCTCCAGCAAAATAGAGTATGCTGGTATATTACCCAGAAAAACAGTAGTTAGGAGCCTCATACCATCTTCTGGTATGACCCAAAGGGAAGAATTAATTCTTTCTCTGGAAATTTAACTTCTTTAAGTGTTTTTAGATCTCAGCAACTTCCTCAGGCCATGCATAGTAAATTATTTTCAATTTCCTGCAAGAGTTTATAGACAGGTTGTAAATAGAAAAACTGTTTTTGCTCTTCATTATCACTGTGTGTAACAGTGTTTTCTTTGTATTATTTGCTTGCACTTAGCAGTAGATATTAGACTACAGAGGCATCAATTAACAGTTTAATTGGAACTATAAAAAACAAAAAGTGTAATTGCACACCTGGCTTTAATGTAGCGAATATTTTTAAAAACCAACCCTAAAGTGTATAGTTAATGTTACAAGGTGACTTTGATATGTCAGAAAAGCTAATTATGTCCAATCAAAGCACTGGATAAATTGCCTTTTTTAATGAAAAGTATTTTATTGGAGGTGACAATGATCTTAGGCAAATGAATATAACCAGGTGTATAAGTATAGCAATTCTCTACAGTTTCTTTTAGAGTTCATTAATTGATGTGTTATTTTCCTGTAGTTTGATATAAACTTTGTGTATGTAAAAACAGGATGACTACAACACTGAAGAGACAAGTGTTTTCTTTTAAACTGTCCATACATTTTTGAACTAGAGAAGTATGTTCATAGCAAATTATGTTCTTTTCCCCTAGCATGACAAGATGGTCTTGGATATTTTCCCATTTAGGTTGTTGTAACTACTTCATAAAGTTTTTTTTTAAACTGATCTCAAATATGTAATCCTGTAGTGAACAAAACCAGAAATTCCCATATCTAAACCAATGAGTGGTCCAGGATCATCTCCCTTTTATTACCACACATATACAGTAGATTCCTCTTTTAGTGAATCATATTTAGGGGGAATGAAAAAAAAAGTTTTGTTCTTTTGTGAATCAGGATTAAGAGTAGACCTTTTCTTGTTTGCTTTGAAAGGATTTATCAGTGATTTTTTTTTTAGAAATTTTAAATTATAGGAATGCCGTGGAGGTCCAAAGAAATGAAACCTACAGTACTTGTTTAGGTTTATAAGAGTGACATTTTTTTTAGAAAGTTTAGTACTTAAAACAGGAGGCTCTAATTGTTGGTTGCTGAGTTTTCTCCTGAGTTATTCTCTGTGTAAGCATGCATGCTGTAAATGTTTTATTCCTGTAATTTTCATCACCTCTGAACATGATATTTACAGTCATTTATAGGAAGGAGAGGAGAGGGAATGATTTGTAGTAACATATAATGATGGTCCTTCAATTTAAAAAAAAATAAAAAGATGAGAATTAGCACATCTTTATTTTGTTTGATCATAGTGTAGAGTAATATAAAACTATTATGATGTAGACATTTATAGGTTTTTAAAAAAATTCTGGCGATGGAAGAAGAGATTTTGACAGGACAGTTACCAAGATCAGTGTGTGGGGTGGCAAAGATAGACATCATATTTAAGTCACTTAGTCTTGGCTATCTCTGCTTCTTCTATTAAGGTAGAGGAATTTATGTTAAAGGTCAACAGCTAAGCAAAGTGATCATTTTGAGATAGGATGGCCATGGAGAAGACCAATATTTAACTTGTAAAAAGTCTTAGCTATATTTGGAAGGGGAAAGAGAATTTAGTAAATCCTATGAGATTCTAAATTAGATTTCTGTTGCTTACAACGCATGTCCTAGGAAGTTGTTGGGATAATCTTTTCATGGGAGCATAGCTTGGTACATAATAGGTACTTAATAAATACTTCTTGATTGGTTGGTTTATCATAGATTTAGAGCTGAAAGCATTTCAAAGGCTATCATGTCCAACCTCCTCATTTTACAAAGGAAACAGAGGCATAGACATGTATGGTGACTTACCTAAAGTCACAGAGCTGGTAAGTAAATGCCTAAGATGGAATATGAAGCCAGGTCTTCTTCCTTCTGAGTTCTAGGCACTATCAGCTTTGGATTTCACTTTGTATTAGTATCATAGCGGGAACCCTAAAATGTTAGAACTCACCTTAAAAATTATATATTCCAACGATCACATTTTATGTAGTATGAAACTAAGACACTGAGAGGCTAAGTGATTTGCATGTACTTAATCATTTTCTATGTTTATAGAGTCATGGAATCTTATCACTGGAAGGTCCCTTAAAGATGATGTCGTTTAAAGTCCTTCCCACAGCATAAATTCCTTTACCACCTTCAGACAAGTGGTTGTACAGACTTTTCTTGAACAATGAGCTCATGTCTTATAACACATAAGTCTGATGATTAAATTAAATTTGGACATCCTGAATATCGCAGAGGTTATGCTTTTTGCCACTTAATTTGCCAACAAAAACCTACTGCCAGGAACTACTCAGATTTCAGTGGATCTTAAACCATATCTAGTAGATTCTAAAATCAAGGAAAATAGTTTCTCTTAGATTGGGTGTGACATAGTTAAATAGTATTTTATCTTAAAAAGAAATTATTGTGACTACTAGGAAAGGTTCATTTTTTGATATGTCAGGTAGATTTAGACTTGGGCTTCTTATCAAAAAGGAATAGTATGGACCATTGATTCTCTTTACAAAGCCACTGTCATCCAGTCTGGGGTACTTGTGCCATAAAAATTATCATCTTCTCTCCATGTTTTCTTCTCACTGTTTAAAATGGATTGTCAAAGACTAAAAACAGAATCAAGAACATTACTGATGAACTCTTTTGAGAAAGAGCCTACAGGAATTGTTCATGATTTAACATTATTCAGGCATGTTAGAGTTATCAACTACTCTCCATCTCCATCTTTGGCTGGTTGCCTTCACATTCCATATAGCAGCTTGGAAATATAGTGAAGTATATAAAAGCCTTGTTATCTCTCAGAAACGTTCAGCTGATGTGGAGCTGCACACAAATGACTTTCCCATGGACAGGATATCTGGTCTAACTACTTTAAAAAATTGCATAACCCTATAGGGAACCTTGGCTAACTAATGCAATAATTACCTAGGAGTAGAGCCAGCATCCTGCAATTATATTAGAACAAATGTGCTGCAGTGTTTCTGTTTGTGTAGGTCTCTTGGCATCTTGAATTAATATTTTATCATATTTCATTAAGAAAAATCAGCCAAAGAAGGCTGAAAGCAAGAGAGTTTGAGTTATACCTATTTTGTAACATTGGGGAGGTTCTTTGAAGTTGAACCAAATCTCTTCCATCTTGACAAAATGATTTTACACCACTGAAAACAATTGATGCATATCTCATTGTTAGGCAGAGGAAAGCATTTCCTTGAAGCCTGTGCTTTAGGAAAACATGACAGTATTAAATGATATTTTGAATATAAACCATTTCTTTGCTAATTAATTTTCTTTTCATTGTTGGTTTTTTTTCCCCAAAGCATGCAAGTTTACATGCCAATGTGGTTAATATGTCATTTTCACTTGGGTTAATCAGTTTATTTCATTACTTATTGTTCAATGAATATTTGTGTGCACATTTTCAAAAGTCTAATTGAATACCTTAAGTCATTCTTCTCTAAATACAATGAGAATGGATTCCACCAGCTTAACTATCTCCAAATTGTGACATCTTTCCCCTCACAGGATGCTAAACATATATGCTACTAATTTTGGCACAAAATGGAGTTTTCAAATGAATTTGTATGACTACAATAAACAATAAAGAAAGTTTTATGGGAGGTTAAGGGGGAGTAGGGGAAAGAATCCTAAACAATTTGCCACTAACTTTTTCAAGGATATAGAGAAAGCCAATGTTGAAACTTCTTTCTCCATTTGTAAAATAAGGTTATCTACCCCCTAACTGTAGTTTATGGTCACCAACAATGCTGTGCCTTTACTTATTATTCATTTCAACCTTCACAAGACATCTTTGTTTAATTGCTAAAAGCTGCAAATTAGTAATGATGATTTATATTTTATTTGGGAAGCCATTGACTGGAGAATGGTCATAAAAAGAGCAAGATCACTGTTAAGAGACTCTAGAATAAGCTGCTGGGCTACTCTGTGTCTGAAACTCAGCTGTTATGGGGGTAGATAATATGGAGAATCTGAGAGGCATTGTTTTCCTTAGTCTAGATAACACAGCAGTGAAAGGCGAAATGCTTCTGTACATATTTCTGATTTATAATCTGTTGTTCATGGCCAAAGTTAGTCCCTTGGTACCAAGAAGTGGTGTTAGGCATATACAGTATCTTCTGTCTTTGTACTACTTTGTTTAGGCTACTGATAACTCGCATTCACACACTTGAAACCTACATTCATGTGGCACTGGAAGAATGATGATTGTTTTTCTGAATCAGTGGGAGGCGCTTTCTCTTTACAGATTCCTAATTGAAAAGAATATACCTAAAATGATTAGATGGAGAAGTAGATGACCCACTCAACCTCTTACCTTCACTAGGGAATCGGGTGTTAGGCTGGCAAATTATTCATTTTCAATTTCTGATCTTGTACTTCTAGATTCTGCGCCTGCGGTTGATGTCATTTTTGTAAAGTTTTATAATAATGGTGAAAATAAAGCTGAAAGATTCCCAAACCCCTCCCACCCCATCAATAGCTTTTTTTCTTCTCTCCTCTTGCTCTCCTATCTTTCCGTTCCTAAGAAGCACTTACTTAGATGTCAGCCTATTGTGCTTACTGGTGTCGCCTCTCCTTGAGGGTGTCTCATGAAACGTCACATTCAGAAGTCATCCCTGGTGTGTTACAGCCTATTTACATTCACCATGTGTTTGTGCATTGCTGTTTAGGTTACATGAAATTTTGATTCTTTGGAGAAAATTCTATTCAGTGTGTACACATGCATCTATGCACTATATATGGACTGTGAACTCTGCCTATGATTCAGTAAGACAAGGTCAGCCTTGTTTGAAACTGGGAAAATTCTTTGCTTTGAGTCTGGGGTCTGGAAGGCCTGAGTTCATATGTGGCTTCATCTACTTATTTATCAGTTGTGTGACCCTAGACATGTCCCGTTTCCTCCTCTGTAAAATAAGGAAAATTATAGCACTTGCTTCCCAGATAAAACAAGGTGATATTTGTCAAACACTTTGCAAACCTTAAAATGTGATATAAATTCTGGCTGTACTGTTATTTAACTCTTATTCCAAAGCTCCTAGAGGGATTGCTGCTGCAGAATTCCATCTTTCTAATACCAGGATCCTCATAGTAATGTTATATGTCTGGAAATCATGGGATCCTGTGATCTCAGAAGAATCATTCTTTCTGCTTCTCAAAAAGTTATCTCACATTTATTCAGTATATGATTTATACAAAACTATTTATGTGCATGCTGTCTCCTTCAATAAAATGTAAGCTCCTTGAGGAAAGTAACTGTTTAATGTTTGTCTTTATATTCCCAGGAGCCAGCACAGTGCTTAATAAAAATGCCTATGGATTGAGTAGTTACCTGAGTTAATTTGAAGGATCTTATCAATTTCTTCATAGATGTATTCTGTATATCCTCTCAACAGATATTGTCACATAAGGTACAGTCCTTTTTCTAGTAACCTCTCTATGCTGTGTCCCACAAAGTACTTTCTTATTGGCCAGTTGCTCTGACTTATCTCTTTTATTTGCAATTTGTATTTTCTCCTTGATTTTTATTGGGAGAATGTTTATATGGATGTGATGTATGACTTTTAAAGTGATGAAATAAGCGCTCATTAAGACAAATAAGAATAATTTGCCTTTCTATAGTTTCTTAAGGTGTAGAAAGGACTTTCTAAAGGTAGTTGTGGTGTTTAAAGGAGATAATTGATATAAAGTATGTGGTAAACTTTAACATAAAATATACAAATATCAGCTATTATTCACAATAACCCTTTGAAGTAGGTAGTTTCATATCCATTTTACAGATGAGAACAATGAGATTAAAAGTGACCTACTAGTGTCCCATAAATGAATAAAATGAATGAACAGCATTTATTGTCCTATACCAACCACTGGGCTAAGAGCTGGAGATACAAATGTAAAAGACAGTCCCAGCCCTCAAGGCACTTACATTCTAATAGGGGAAGATAACACATGTAGGGAATTGTGGTCAAAGAGGGAATGGAGATTTGGTCTGGGAATTTGCAGTGATAGTGAGGGTAGCTTTAGGAGACTCAGTCTAAAAAGCAACAGTAAAATTGATTTGATCACAGTTCCCAAAGTAAGAGTTGAAAGTTTGGTATGGGGAGGGGAGAGAAAGGGTAGCTATATAGTGGAAGGGAAGTTGGCAAGAAGATAACTATGGCACTTGAAACATGGTCTGGTCTGGGGGCAGCTAATTCTAGATATAGTGGGCTATTTGAGTTTTCCTTGATCCACCAATCAGGACAGCTAAGACCTATGGGGCTAGTTCAGAACCATAGTGGCTTGTCAGGAGGGTATAGAAGTTGGGCAAATATGGATGAGACAAGGATATGGCCGCATATTCTGGGACCATGGCTAGCACCTGCCAAATCCAGGACACAATTCATCTCTTCCTTTTGTGTTAATTTTTTTTCTCCCCAGATGCATTATATGCTCCTTGAGAACAAAGATATATAATGCTTTTTAAAAAATTATACTCTAAACAGCCTAGCGTGGGACAGATATATAAGAAATGGGCATCAGTGAAAAAATCATTTTGCTTGTGCAAAGGAGCATTTACATGATTTTGGAACACTATAACAATTGCATTTTCTTAACACCCAAAAGAAACACAGGCATCTTAGTAATAGGATGCATTCTAGCCAAACTACTCTTACCAAGGAAGGCTGTGCCATGTTGGGGGAGAGGGAAGAGAGGAGGAGGTAGGCCATAGAGGTGTGGGGAAGGGAGAGGAGGAGGAAAAGAAAGAATATTTACTAAATGCATACTATATGGCAGGTGCTGTGCTAAGTGTTAGAGATTCAAATACAAACAAGTGTTCAAGGAACTTAGAGTCTGATGTGAGACGAAAGCACATAAAACAGAAGGGGAAAGGGAAAACAGAGGCAGTGGGTCAGAGCATAATGTGGCGATGCCAGGAAGTGAAATAAAATGAAAGCTCACCTGGCAGAACTGGGGAAGCCAAGCACTTTGGGTGTGGCCTTATGACTGAGTCCAAATTTTACAGAACAAATCCTTCTATTAAGGAGGTTTGTTCTGTGAAGTTTGGATTCAGTCAAAGGGCTGCACTTAAGGACCTAGAGGGCCACATGTGGGGGTTTGAGGGGGTGGGGCTGCAATTCAGGCAGCGTGGTGAGGCCAGGAAACATAATGGAGCCCTGGTTCTGGGCAAGCTAATGACCCAACCTCCACCTTTTATTCCAGAAGGGAGCCCAGGAGGACTAGATCCTAGGCAACTGGTTAGAGAATGTGTGGAATGTCCATACTCAGCCCAGGGAAATTTTGACTAATATAGGCTGATAAGAGAAACCATCCTTGGATAGCCTAGGGGTGGGGAACCTGTCCCCTCAAGGCCGCATACGTGGCCTTTTGACTGAGTCCACATTTTATCCTTTTTTTAAGGGGATTTGTTCTGTGAAGTTTGGATTCAGTCAAAGGGCTGCACTTGAAGACCTAGAGGGCCACATATGGCCTCAAGGCCACAGGTTCCCCACCCCCGGAAGCCATCACACTGAACTCTTCTTAAGAGATTTCCACTAACCCCTTAGCCTTCAGGAAGAGTTCTCAACCTCTGGGGAAACATGTGGAATTTTCCTCTGCACCCTTATGCCAGGCTACTGAGATTAGGAACAGATGTGCTGTGGCAGCTGTGGGGTACCAGATTCATTAGATACATTACCTTCTAGTCATCAGGCTGCTTGGGAGATAGGTACCATGTGCTGATTACTTAAGTGCTATACTAAATTCTTGAATTTGCTGTTTTTCTGTCTTCTTAGATTTCCTGGGGATGCTCGTTGTTCAGAATAAGCCCCTGAGTGATTATCACAAAAATGGTCCTCATCAATGTATTCATCAGTACAAGCCTCTGAGCTTGTAAATAGCATCAGCTTCCCATTTTCTAAAAAGCTGATAAAGCTGAAATTTTTACCTAAAGTTTCATATTCTGTCAGTGGTTCCTTCCCCACCCCCCATTTTCAGGTGCATGAACCTCACTTTCTGTTGGGAAGTAAATGTTTATCGGTAGATGAAGCTTTCACTCATTCCTGGGCTAAAATCCAATGAAAGCTGATTTCTCAAGGTCCTGGGATAAGGGGAGGGAGGTGATTGATTTAAGTGAAAAATCCTAGGTGCTCCTTGCAAATGAAACTAGTTAAACAGGGCAAGGACTAATGGCATAAAATCTGCTACCAGGAAATATTGACTTCTCTAGAGACAGTGTGATGCAGTGGTAAATGTGCTGCCATATGCAGAATCAGGTCACCTGACTTCATAACAGTTATGCCATGTGCTCACTGTGTGGGCTTAGGTTAATGACACAACCTCTCTGGGCCTCAGTTTCTGCATCTATAAAGTAATGACCTCTCAGAACCCCTTCAGTGATATATCTGAAACTAGGAAAAACACAGCTGGTAGTAAAGTAAATAAGTCAGATAGCTCTTAGGGAAGATAACAGTGAGAAAGCTGAAAACAATTCAGAGAACCCTGACTTGCTTTGTCAAAACTGAAAAACAGTTGACTTTTGTCTTTGCAAATGTGTTCTATCATTTGAATTCATACACTTTGTAAAAAAAAAAAAACAAAAACAGAAAACAAGGAGAGAGGCATTGTAAGAGCTATTCTATAAGACTTTATTTGAATTGCATCAAACCACTTTATGCTTTCTCTTAGTAAATCCAGAAATTCCAGAAAAAAATGGTGGAAAGCTGTGTTGACTTTGCAGCTCACTACTGCCAGTACTTGTGTGTCCTACAATCATTAGATACTTTCTTTGCCCTAAAGGGTGGCTGTGTCTCTTGCCTTCCTTGGCCTCTTTCAATAATGGAAGTATTTCCTTAAGTTGTGTTTGCAGAGATCTCAGCTATTTGCTGTGATGATGTAAAGCACAATAAAGTTCTTAGATGCTTTATTGCCCACAGCTTAGATGTCTTTTGAGATAATTATTCAGATTATTTGCTTGGCCACCAAATGTATCCGTTTATAAAATATACAAAAGCCAACTCTTCTAAAACATTTAGAAAGCCAGAGAGAGCCAGCATTCATGCAGACTGATCTTCCTCGGTGAGTTAGAGTACCTTGGGACTAGACTCATTTTCTGAATAATGATGGTAATAATAGTTCGTGTTTATACAGACTGGCCCAAAAGTCTTAGTGCAGTTTTAAGCTTTGGCGGTTAGTGCTTTATAATTTGCAGTGTTTTTCCTCTTCTGTTGTAATGAGAATTGGAGTAGAGAAGAGGAAAGGCTCAACAAGTGTATTGTTTCTTCCAAAGCTTCTTGTGAATTTCCCCATAAATTAGGGACTTCTGGAATGTCTCACTGCCACAGGTAAACCTTAGAGTCTTGTGTCAAAGGTGTTATCAAGGCTCTGGCTCTGTCCCAAATTAAATTAGAGAGGTTGCATGCTGTCCCTTGAGGAATTCCCAATGGTTAATTTTGAGTTGTTTTGGTCTCCTTTTTATATTACCTTTCTGCTTCTGTTTTCTCATATAATTGACAGTTTGGAGTGATAATCTTTGAACCGAACCAGTACTTACCCTGAGACAAGAAGGCCTCCTCAGAATTTTTATCCTTTGTTGTTATTGTTATTTTAGAACTTATGTCTGTTAAACATAAGGATATGTTAACAAAAGCATCTTGTTAGTTAGGGCTCTCAGACTAATGGCTTTAACTTAGCCTATAGTCATTCTCTTTTTGATTTGGGGTATTTTTCAAGTATTCATACCTTATATAGCACATTTTGTTAAAAAGCCCACTGGAGGGGGCAGCTAGGTGGTGTGGTGAGTAGAGCACTGGCCCTGGAGTCAGGAGGACCTGAGTTCAACTCCGACCTCAGACACTTGACATGCTTACTAGCTGTGTGACCTTGGGCAAGTCACTTAACCCCAATTGCCCTGCCTTCCCCCCTCAAAAAAAAGCCTACCTTGATATCATTTTCTTTAAAAAAAATCACTTATACTCTCAACTGGTCTAGAGTAGGTAAACTAGATCCATTTGGTTTCTTTGTTTTGTGTTTAAGGAAAGTTTAGCTGCTCAATTGAGATAAATTATAATTGGATTGTATCACAGTAATTCTTTCATTAACAGCATCAGCATCTACAATAATGCATATTCGTCTTAGAACCTACAAATTACAAATTAAATTCAATACTCTGTTCTAAGACAATGTGATTAATTTTCTTTAAATCTATTTTGGTTGCTGAGTCACTCTCCTCCTGGATATGGTCTTTGTTTGAAGAACAGTGGCTCAGTATTACCCAAACGAAGGCTGTTGTTTGTATTTAGCAACTTACGTACAAAATTGTGATTTCAGTTCCCAAATGATGTTTTGATGTATCTCCTATATTTTGTCCAAAGGAAAATTCAAAAGCAAAACAACAGGAATATTGTCAGGCTTTTCCAGTTAAGTGCCTGTTTGCAGAGCCCCAGGAACGAAGGACACAACATGGCTGCACAGGGAAGAGGCAAAACCAAGAAGGGACAGAAGAGAAAGGAAGAGGCTAGAAGTTGAATGTTTTAGAATGGAAGGTCCTTGAGGGGAAAGACTTTTTCACTTTTCCCTTTGTATCTCCAATGCCTAGCAAACACTTGGCACACAACAGGCATTTAATGAATGCCTGTTTATTTATTGATTGTAGTATACTGTTTGCATTTGGGTGCTGACAGAAATCTTATAATTGTGTATTATAAGCAGTGTGATAAACATCTTCTCTGGGCTACCTCCCCAACTGAGCACTCCTAGGTTTGCAGATTGTATGTGTAAGGGGGGCAACTATTGTCACACATTAAAACAGTGCTCTTTGAGTTAACATTTGTAAAGCTATAGCTCACCCCTCAAAAATGAGCTCACCTCACCTCACCACTCCACTTGGCTCAGAGCAAAGATGTACTAACATGGCATAATGAAAAAAATAGCTTTGAGACTTCTTCATCTGCACAGAGAACTGGCACAAGCCAACAAGGCACATGTATAAAGGACATGTGGTCATAGCAACTCATGCTTTCCTTGTCATAGGGTCCCACATCCTCTTGCTTTCTCTGGTGACCTCATGCTGTGTCCTGGGGATGAAAACTTGAGATTTTGGGGATGTAGGTTATATTTTGATTGCTGCTTGTATTTGAAAATTGCCTCTTTGGAATGGAACAGAAAAGATATGAGAAGTAAACATAAGAGATAATGTCAGAAGGTAGAAGTGAGGAAGGAGAATTACTCTTGAGAACATGGCCTTTTCATAAGGAGGTAGGGGCATGGCCATGCAAGAGTTCTTGATAAATAAGTAGGGGGATGCCAGGTGAATTTAGAAAGGCATGTAAATAACATGGAAGGAAAGAATCATTGCTGAAGATGAATATAAAACAATAACACAATACTATCAAAATTCTGTCTGAAGTCTAAACTCCAGAAAAAAGTTATAGCATTTAATGGATACCAGTGTTGACCAAAAAGGGGTTATAACTCTTAATTCTGGCTAAATTAAAGACAAGAGAAAGATCACAGGAGGACAAGAAGCACTGCTTTGGACAGATGGGATGATGCTAACAACTGATGAAAGGAAAAAAATGAAGAACTTTTATATCACTTCTCCTTTATTTGCCAAGGAGAGTTCTCTTCCAGTTGTGAAGTATATAACAAAAAATTGTTAACAGGGAATTGAAACCCAAGGTAAGTGAGAAGATAAGAAAGCACTTAGCTATTCTCAATGAGTTCAGGTTACCAGGCTCAGATGAACTGCCAACCAAGGTACTAAAAGTACTTACGAATATGACAACTGAGCTACAGCCAGTGACCTTTAAAAAAGCATAGAGATGGGAGAAACAGCTCAAGAATGAAGAAGGGCAAATATTTTAAAGGAAAAAAATCTGAATTCTTCATATTGTAAGACCAGCAAACGTGACTTTGTTTCCTGGCAAAGCTCTCCCATGTAGTCTTATTAAAATAGTTTGTTAAGAGCTTAGAAAAAAAGCACTGGTGGTTGTGAGTTAGCATGAGTTCATCAAGAATAAGTAATGCTCAGACTAACCTAATTTCTTTTTCTGGAAGGATTTTTCAACTGGTAGATGAGGAAAATGTCAGAGACATATCTGGATTTCAGCAAGCATTTGACAGTCTCTGATGATATCCTTGTGGGCAAAAAGGAGAGAGATAGGTTAGATGATAATACAGTTCTATATTTTCAAAACTAGTTGAATGCCTAGACCCAGAGAATGATGATTAATCATGTTTGTCAGACCGGGGAAAGGCCTCTAGGAGAGCACTATAGGTGTCTGACTTTGGTTTCTGTTTTGTACAACAATGTTATCATTGTCTAGAATGAAGGTATAGATTACATAGATATCGAATTTGCGCATCACATGAAGCTGAGAGGGTTGGGTAACATTTGGATTCAGGACTAGGATCCAGAAAGATTTTGACAGGCTAGAAGGATGGACCAAGGCTATTAAAATGAAATTAATCTTGCAAGGATAAATGCAAATTCCTACATGGATTCAAAAAAATCAACTGTGTAAGTACTAGATACAGGAGATATACCTCCCGTGGGGGAAGCTAATTTGAAAAAGACGGGGTTAGAGGGTAGTTCAATGTACTGGAACCTCAAGTGTGACAAGCCAATCAAAAAGTTAAATGTGTATTGGGAGCTAGTTTCCTAGCCTCAGCTCTCACTTTACAGGCAGGATTGTAGGGATATTCCCAAGGGATTGTGGGATGTCTTTATATTTAATTCTCTGGGTCACAAGTCCCCACGGTGTGCTTCCCCCATGATTAACATTTGATATCATTTAGTCCACCAGACATAAGGGGGTGTTTACTAGAGTGCTATATAATAAGTATAATTGGTAAGAAATATGCTCTGAAAAGGCTGTGAAACACTCTACGCCCAGTACGTAGAGAGACCAGGGGAAATTAGAGTACACAGGTAACCAAAGGTTAAGTAACAGTTTCTGGTTACTGGAATTCCTTTTGCACTCTTTTATGGGTTAGTCTTGAAGTTCTCCTTGCAGAAGGTGTAGCATCTCTGCTGGACTCCTGGTAGATTCTTGAAGATACCATTTCTCAGTGTTATCTGTTTTGTTCTTAGCTCCTGATACATATACCACATCAGTTGTTATGGGGAGGTGCTATCCTCTGACCTTCTGAAGACCAAAAGCCTCTCCTGTGTTTGCAAGAAGGGATCTAGATTCTGCTTTCCTCCTTCCCCAAGTAGTTCTTCCTCAGGAGCTTGGCTGGAGACAGCCACTTCCAAACAGCAAGAAGCTTGAATACTACCTGGTTTCCTTTGGAATTGGTTGGAAATTTTATATAAAACCTACAGCATGACTAGGTCTCTTCAACCAATCCAAACATAACTCCTTTGTCATATCACTGCATCTCATCCAATAACTTTCAAGGATATCTAAATTGATCATGGATTTATCACATCTGGTCTAAAGTCAATAGAGGTGTTTATGTCTTATTCACACCTAGTTAATACTTCTGATTAATTCATTTGTGAAGTCTTCTCTCTCTTTGTAATCTTCTTATATGATTTTAGACTGAATTAACAGAAGCAGTAATGCCCAGAGAACATAGCTACATAGCCTGAATGGTGCATTGGTATCTGCAAAATATTAAGCTAACCAGTTTCCACCACATCTGCTGCCCCTTTGTGTTAGACTTTTGGCAAGATGTGAACACAATTCATATATGTTGAGAAGGTTGAGATCTGCACCTAAGGAGAGTATACTTAGTAGATCACAAGTCCCTAAAATTGTATAAGTAAATATAATTGTATATTTTTTTAAAAAAGGTATGGAGAGTGATTGAAATTACAGCCCCACAGTATTCTGCCTTAGTTAGACTGTTCACACCTAGAGAATTTTCTTCGTTTCTAATAGATAAATTTTAAGGAAGACATCAGCAGTCTGTAACATGCGCTGAAGAGAATGGCCAAAATGGTAAAGGAGGCTCAAATCTCACTTTCTACTAGATCTGTTGAAGGAACTAGAATGGAGAAACATTTAAGACCTTTCAGGGACATCATAACTATTTTCAAGAATTTGAAATGCTGCTATGTGGAAGGATTAGATGCATTTTTTTTTCAGTCTCAGAGAGCAAGACAAAAAAAAAAGCTACTGAGGCACATACTTAACTCTGATGTAAGGAAAATATAGCACTTAGAGCAGTCCAAAAGTAGGAGGTTCTGTAGCTCTAGAGTTCTTTAAGCATGATTTGAATGTGACAGGGAAGCTAGACAGGAGATTACTGCTCAGATACAGTTTGTACTAGAAAATCTTTAAGGTTCCTTCCAAGTCTGGGATTCACTAGTTTTACGGTATGAGAACCCAAGCCAAGATACAGAGAA
Source organism: Trichosurus vulpecula (assembly GCF_011100635.1). Lineage (NCBI taxonomy): Eukaryota > Metazoa > Chordata > Mammalia > Diprotodontia > Phalangeridae > Trichosurus > Trichosurus vulpecula. The sequence goes on along the minus strand of NC_050576.1, from coordinate 297,304,229 downwards.
GCCTAAATCACTTGCTTTGCTTCTTCAAGATAAAAAGGCATATAATCCAGGATCCCTGAATTCTGCTAAGGACTCAGGAGGTAGAGAAGATATACCTTAAAAGTTATATAACATTAAAAACAATAACCCAAGAGACATATCAAGGAAATATGGGGTGAAATGGTAACCATTATTGTATACTAAGTTGCTACTTACTAAAAATAACAATAACAGCTCTCATGTATGTAGCACTTTAAGATTTGCAAAGTACCTTGCTTTTAAGGCATTGACACAGTAGCACCAGTTTCTAGACTAATTTGCACATGACAAAACTGAGTCTCTGAAAGTGACTTTCCACTGTTGAAATCAGCACTCTTGAATCTAGTTATGGCATCTACTCCACTCCAGTCATTTTTCAGTTGTGTCCAATTCTTTATGACCCCATTTGGGGTTTTCTTGGCAAAGATACCTAAGTAGTTGAACATTTCCTTCTCGAGCTCATTTTACAGATGAAGAAGCTGAGGCAAACAGGGTTAAGTGAGTTGCCTAGGTTCACACAGCTAATAAGTGTCTGAGCCCAGATTTGAACTCAGGAAGATGAAGCTTCCAGATTCCTGGCCTGCCACTCTATCCACTGCGCCACCTAGAGGCCCTTGTAGGTATAGCACATTATCCCACTATATATTACTTTGCTTCACTCATAATAGAGGTTATGAATTCACAGGAAAGAGCAACCAGTGTGGAATATGCCATGGTTGTAGGAATTTGAGTAGGTGAATATTTTGGAAAGCAATATAAAATAAATTTCAAAAGAGAGGTTTAGGTTAAACTTTGGGGAGATGAATGCCAAGCTTTGATTTTATTCAAGTTAAGAGTACAAAATAAGATGTTTAAATTAGTAATCCAAAGTAAAGGTTAGACTCAAGAAGCATCATGGCAAATGAAGCTGCAGAACAGAGGAATTCAGTTGTTTCCCTCGCAAATGTTATTAAGTATCTAATGTGGGTGCAGAACATTGTGTTTTTTTGTGATGGGAGATACTGAAAAGTTGAAAGAGGACATAGTATTTGTCTTAGAGGGGGATGCGATAAAGACACAATTATCTATAAACATGAGGAGTATACAAGAAAGATGCAAAATGTTATGTGAGGTTCAGGAGGGAGAGAGAAGGTCATTAAAGATGTAGGGGATCAGAGAAGAGAGGAGACTTTTATTTTAATTAAGGATTTTCTCTGTGTCTGTGTTTACTCTTCTAAATTACATCTCCCTATATGCCTTTTTGGATGTTTTTCTTTTGGGCAGAGTATCCATCCACCACATTTTTACATTTTTGATCCAAATGACTGTCTATCTGCTGGCAATGCATCGGCTACAAACTGTTGGATTGTAAAGAATGGTATGGTTTAGTTGTATGTTGTCATGTTACTTGATGATATTTGGACTAGTGATTCTAATTTTCCCAGGCATCATTATTTGCTTTAATATACCAACCCTTTGAGGTATGAGATCAGAATTGTCTTTAGTGGTCAAACTGCTTTTCCCTTTGTGCTTCCAAGTGTAAATACATCCCACTTTACCCAGTGGCCATCCCTGAAAAAGAAATGTACAAATCAAATAATATTCTAAACAATAGGGAATCTATCTAAAAAGTTTATCAGGACACTGAAAGTTTAAGTAATTTGCCAATGTTCACACAAGCCAGTGTGTGCTGAGAGGCAGTATTTGAACCCAGGTCTTCTTAACTTAGAGTCTTACTTCCATCCTCTAAGACAATCATTAGCTATTAAATATTGAATCTTTTTGTTAAGCAAATAATAAGGCTGATTTCTCATTTCACATCTGGATTTTCCAAATTATGTTTTCTCCATGTGTCTGGTTGAAGATTTCTCTGTTAATGAGGTTGGTAGCAGAAAGACAACAGCGCAGGCATGGTCAACAGGCTGAGTTAACCAAGAGTTAATGGAGATATAAATCTGTCCTGATGCCTGATAGGATTTAAAGATAAGAATCCCTCTCAGGTATTTTTTTTAAGCCAGAACATATTACATGATGTCCGCTACTGCATATTTGGAGGATTAGGATGTTTGATACGGATGTTGTTTAGGATCTAACAACTCTGACACTGATCCTTTTCAACAAGCAAGAGATATTATCTCTTGCCATCATCTTTGCCTCTCCCAGGATATTCCAGAAATCTGTATCTAATTACTTCTGTAGCTAATTACCTCTCCCATGTTCAGTAGCAGAAGTAACCTCATTTCCCCTTGAAGTCCATTTTATGGCATCAAACTGTATTACATTCCTTTTTTTAATGGCTGCTGACAGAATTGCTGCAGCGCCATTTGTAACACCCATGACCTGATGCTGGCTCCACGTTCCTATGGCAGAGCTAGCAGCATCTTGGATTTCTTTTCTCTTCTTTCCTTTAAAACAAAGCAAAACAAAATAGAACAGTGAGCTTTTAAATATCTATATATCTGATTCATCTCCCCACAGCTCCATTTGTTTGATTAGCATTACGGTGGTGTGACAAGATACTATATCAGTAGTAATCGATCTGATTAGTATGGGGATGATATGAACACAGATTGTATTGATGTTTAATAGTGAAGGCACCCAGGTGCTGTAAACATTATGGATGTTTCTGTATGCTTCATGCAAGGTCTCTGTAATGAAGACAGCAACCACAGCAGATTTCAGAGCTCAATGATTTATTTTCTGCCAAGTACCACAGTGGGTCTTGCATAGTATGTGGCACTTCTGTGTTGGATATGTTGGCTGCTTTGAACAAAATGTTTTAATCAGTCTTCAAAATAGTACAAATATTTTTATTGGACAGTTTTTAATCTTTATGAAGAAAATTTTATCATGCTACCTTAAAAACAGTCCTGTAACATTGCTACAAACAGTATTCTTCTTGAGAACCATGTTCTTGGTTCATTTTATGTTATAAATATCTGCCCTTAAGGTGATTCTTAAGATGAGATTATTTGAAGCCCCTCCAGTTGTTTTAGTTTAAAATGTTAAAATAAGATATATTTTGTAATAAATATGCCCACTGTCATACTGTTAGACATGTTTATCTCTCTCTGACAATAAGTACTCTGAATTCATAGGAGGGAGAGATCATTGTTAGCTTGAGTGGTCAATAAAGACTCCACGAAAGAGCTGGCATTTGAATTGGGCCTCAGAGGACAGTTTGAAGAAGGATTCTATTTGGCAAAGCTCATGGGGGCATAAGCAGTGAAAAAATATTACACGTTGGTGGAAATGGCCATGCTGAACTTAAGAGATAATAGATAATCTATTAGAGAGCAGCAACAGATTATACTAGGAAATTATTTCTCAGCTCATGTATTCAAGAGAAGGAATCCGTTGACTCTTTTAGGAGTTGATTTGGAGCATTAAGCTGTGAATAGGAAAAAGTGACCCCTTTACTAAGTATACCTGTTGTGGGCATAAGATAAGCTTCTGTGGTGGTTATACAGGGAGCTAATGGGCATGTACTAGCAAGTTGATTTTCTCTTTTTGGCAATCCCATTATCCTCTTGCTATGTAGGACCAAAAACCAGGGTTGTTTGGATCTATTTATTTATTTTAAAGCAAGGAAATAAATAGAAGAAAATATTTAGAGATTAGACATAGTCAAGTATCATTTAAAACTTTTAAAAACTATACAAATATACTAATGTCATGATCATTCAAAATAAATGCATACAATTGTATTAATACTAATAATAATAATTCATGTGGCAGAGTAGAAAGAGCTCTTGAACCTAGAGTGAGAACACTTGGGTTTTAAGTTAGACACGACTCATAGAATGACCCCCCTGGCTAGCCACAGAAACATAGACTTTCAGAGTTGGAAGACACTTTCCGGGCTATCTATTCCAAACTGTGCTTGAAAAGGAGTCTTGTATACAACATATCTGACAAATGGTTATCCAGTGTCTGCATGAAGACTTCAATTGAAAGGGAATCCACTACCTCCAGAGGCCCTGCATTCCTTTTTTTTTGAGCAATTGGAGTCAGTTAACTTCCTTATGTCTCAGTTTTCTCATCTGTGCAAAAGTAGGGCTAGTGATCCTTTGTGTTATTAACCTCTTGAGATTGCTGTATGGAAAATGCTTTACAAACTTTAATTATAAAATATTTTGTTACCATCATTATCTCATTTAGTCCCTTTAGCCCAAATCTTTATTATTTTTTTTTCCTGGCACATAATAAATGCTTGTTGACTTCACTTGACCTGACTAACAAAAATAAGCTTACCATATCCCATGTAAAATGGCTTCATATTAAAGAATTTGTGATAAGTAAATACAAGTTGAATTAGAAAAAGTATATTTTAATGTATTTAATAGATTTAAATGATCACATAAAGTCCTGCCCTGCCCCCCCCCCCCCCATAGAGGGTGGTGGTTAGGATGACAGTGTTCCTTAAACAGACATTGTTAATTTAGGTTGAAATCTCTACTTCACTGCAATAAGAGTAAAAGAATTGCATTTTTGAGAGTATTGTTTGCAGAAAAGAACTTGGGGCATGCTTAATGTTATTTATGATACTTTATTAAGTTTTGGGTGATTGAAAGTACATGTTGGAAGTCAGAGATTAATGACATCCTTTGCAAGGAATATACATTCTACTTGAACATGCTGCAATTTTAGTAATGGAAATTACATTTTCACAGGGTCGTGTGTTCTAAAGACATTTTCTTTAAACAAATAGTTTGTGGTAATGGAAAACGTAAAAGAGAACATACTACAGAATATAATGAAATACATCCCTAGGAATTACTAGACAACACATTCTAGAGGCACAGTGACTTTGGGCACATCACTTAATCTCACTGGGCTGCACACTTTTCTTACTGTTAAAATGAAGGGTTTGTACAAGTTAATCTTCTAAGAGCCATTGTAGTTGTAATGTTACATAATTCCATAATCCTGTGATGTAGTATCAGTATCCCTGCGAGAGAGGAATGGAATCACATACTAGTGAATGAAAAAAAAAAGTTATAAAGCTCCTTGCCTAGCTGGTTGAAGGCTCCTATCTAGGTGTAGTTACCCGGTGTTGTAAAGTAAGCCTATTCCGTTAGAATTTCTTCAAGATTAAATTTTATTTTAAATTTATTTGCCTATCAATCAACCAACATTTATTAAGTACCTATTATATATTAGGTAATCTTGGAGTGAACAAAGTGAACCATTCCCTGACTTCAAGGAGTGCTTTCCCTGGTCATCCTTACTGCTAGTGCTTCCCCTCCATTGATTATCTCCAATTTGTCTTTTATATGCCTTATTCGTACATCATTATTTTCATGTGGACTTTGCAGTGAGAGAGTGAATTCTTTGAGCAGGGACAGTCTTTTGCCTTTCTTTGTATCCCTAGCTCTTAAACAGTGCCTAGCACATAGTAGGTCCTTAATAAAGCTTATTGAGGAGAAACAACATATAGTTCAATTCAAAATGTACAATACATAAATAAAAATTACTTGGAAGTAGTGGCAGAATGGGAGAGCCTCACTTGGAGCTGGGGATATCAACATCCTTGTGGTTATATGATAATGCCTGGATCTTCAAGATATTATATGTCTAGGAGGAAAAGAGTCTGTGCCACAATGTTGCACAGTGAATGAATGCCACCTGTTTATGCTGAAATAAATGACCACAAGAGCAAATCATGAGAGAAAAGTTGAGGAAGTACAAAAGGAGGTTGTAGACATTTCACTAAAATTTCCTTGAAGGATGCTTGCTACAATTTGATATTTGAGGAAACTCCTTTGTACTTTTTAGACAGACTTGTTTGGGGGAGAGGAAATAGATAAAACCCTAGTGTTCCTTTTGCAACCAAACATAATTTTCCATTACTTTCCCTGAAAACTTAGAATACAGTTTAGATGATGTACAGCATTAATGCTCTGTCCATTCAAGCCAAAATCTGAGCCAACACTTTTTGCTTTATCGTATATTAAGTAATGGATTTTAATTCATATTTTATCATATTGAAATTTATATTGAAAACACAATATTGGTGTCAGTTATTAGTGTAAAGATTAATATGAGAAAAATTTCTTACCTAGAAAGATAAATTTTCATTAATATTTAGATAAAATATAATGCTGTATTAAAATAAACTTGTTCCACTATCTTCCATCCATCATTCTTTGAAGGAAAGACACTACATTCAACATTCCTTCATGGTGGATTATCCATGGAAAATTTTATTTTTAAATTCTTGTTGACATGATCATTTACTCTGCTCAGTTAAATTCTATGGAGATATAATCGACTATCTCTGTTTAATCTCACTTCTGCCTACAGACTTTGATTGAACAGGAAGTTGGAAGGAGTTGTCTTTAAAATCCAAACTCTCTAAAAAGTTTTTAGAAAGACAGTAACTATAGAAAAAGAAGATAGCTCTTAGGCTGATTCTTTGTGTCCAGGTGAGAATGATCCAGTGGAGTAGTAGGAAAGCATTGAAGGCCATTTAAAGCTGTGAGCAATAGTGATTGTGCATATATCAGTTATTATTGTTTAGTATTTTAGTGGTGTTCTCAACTATGACATAATGGAGGGAGTGGAACTGATAACATTGTTTAAGTACTCTGCATATATTTCAATTTGTGGGTCTTAACACAACTTTGAAAGACTTAAGAACTGTATTCTTTTGAGTGACTAACCAGTAGTCCAGTGGACCCACAATGAAGCCTGCTACTCACCACAGAGAAGGGATGGATGGTCTCGGGGTACAAATAAAGACTATATTTCTATATATGGCCAATGCAGAAATTTATTTTGCTTGACCAGGAATATTTGTCATAAGAGTCTTTTTTCCTTTTTTTCTCCCCCCACTCCCACCCAGGAATGTGGGCTGGAAGAGTAGATAAAGTGAGATTTTTGTTATTTGAAAAGAAATTAAAAAGTAGGGATATTGATGGCATTTGTATCATTAAACCTTAGTGAAGTTCTGGCAGGTAGTAAGTATTTTCCTGGAGATCAATTCAATCAGACAATTCTGCAAAGATTTATTAATAAATTTCCATGCCAGCAATCTCAGCTTAGCAGGGGGGATGAGACTAGTGGATCTTGATCTTGGGAGCAAGGAGGAGGCAAAGTAAGGAGGAGCAAACCTACCTAGCTGGGAAAATGTGGTCAGCAATCGATTAGGCTTCATGAGTAGCCCTTGCATTTCCATACTGAGTGAGATACGGAGTGTCAGTCTTAGAATATATTTGGTGAACTAATGGAGTCATGTAAGAGAAGATACAGAGTCAATGCAAGCTACGTTTGGGTGAGAGTGTATTAATGTACTGGTTTGGTTGACCAGATTATGGAAGATAGCTATCATATCCCTTTAAAGTCATCTCTTCTTTGGGCTAAACCTCCTTAAATGACACGGTTTCTAGTTTCCTAATCATCCTGGTCCTTCTGCTATGGCCATGCCACAGCTTATCAATCTATTTTTGAAATATAACTCCCCAAACTAAATAATACTCCAGATGTCTGAGGCATCAGAGCTGCCATGTTTGTTCTGGACACTGTGCCTTGCCTAATGTAAACTGAGACTACATTTGTCTTTTAGAGCTAAAGACTTTAAACATAGGAGGTAATAACCAATTTTTGACATAATGTCTTATGATTGACACTTGTTTTGAGTTTATAATACACTAAAATAGGACCTTTTTCATATGGATTGTTGTCTAGCCCTGCCTTCCCCGTCTTGTATTTTTCCAGGTGATTTCTTTTTCAACCCAAATTTACAACTCTACATTTATTCCCACATTAAATTTCAGATTTTTACCCTGTTTCCTTTCAAAATAAAGTTTAAGGATTTAAAGATATTATAAATTATAACAAGGATAAAAAGAGAAAAAGAGTAGGGATTTTCAGGCATATGAGGTGATTAGTCACAAACTTTTGGCAATGATTTTAAGTTTTAAGGATCAGAATTTAAGAATATCCTGAAAGATCAAGCTTTGTAATCTGACATATTACTTTTTACCCATAAGGCAAAGAGAATGGAGATAGGATAAACATAAGGTAAAATTATGATATCTACTTATAAGTTTTTGTATTTAAAGTAAATTTGCACAGATTGGACAAATTATAGTTTTGTATGTATATGTGTGTATACATATATATATACATATATATATATACATACATATATATACACATATATATATATATACATACATATATATATATATATATATATATATATATATTTGCCTCAAATTTAACATGCCTGATCCTTCTAGTGTTAACCTTTCCCATAACTTGTCATTAAGGGAAAGATTTTGAATTACATACTTTTCTATTTTGTAATAAGAATTTATTTGCAAGAAAATTTGTTTTCGCTAGAATTTAGTTTGGACAATTCAGTAGACATTTATTAAATACTTACCCTATGCAGAATTATGGGAGTTACAAAGGTTAGATAAGATCCTGCCCCTAATTATCTTGGAAATAATTTCAAGCAAAGTTCATTGCCTGAGTTCATACAAAAGATTACAAGTGGACCTTGTCATTTATGTTTTCATGGGTTTCTGGTTTCAGCCTACCACTGATAGATGATATAACCCCCATATACAGCCTCATCCTGTCAGATTCTTATATAATTCTTTCTATAAAATTTTCATAAAGGGTCCATCCAATTCACCAGAAACCTTCCTCTGGCCCCTTTCCTGTTTGGATTACCAGTATATCACTCCGGGATACCAGTGCAATTTAGAATGATTTTCCAAGTTTCTGTTCTATACCTAGGAAAGTAATTGTGGGAAAGGCACAAAAATCAACTTGTGAGTCCCCTAAGGGGAACATTAGTTTTATTTTATCAAATGCAAGTGACATTTGTCCAACTCAAATCAGTGTCTACTTTCCTCCACAGTACCACTTTGCTAATTTCACTAAAGGAACACTCTACACCAGTCAAAATGAAACAAATTTCTATTATCTGTCCCTAGATAGAGGATAGAGCAATGCACTTAGAATCAGGAAGACCCAATTTCAGATTTGTGGCATTCTGGACAAATCACTCAACCCCTCTGGGCTTCATTTTTCTGTTCTAACATAAAAGCACCTGCCTCACAGGGTCATTGTGCGGATCAAATGAGATAATGTGTGGAAAGCAATTTGGATGCCATAATATGCTCTATAAACATGAGCTCTCATGTGATGTGGCTATGGATTTGTCATTTTTGAAGTTTTCCGTTTATCTCTAAAAGCCTAGACCTTGGGAATTATCTAGTCCAACTTTTTTTATCTTCTATATAAAGAAATTAAGGACAAAAAAAGGGTTAAGCAACTTGGCCAAGTTCACTCAGTCAAAAGTGGGAGGTGACATTAGTTTGCATCACAACTAGAGTCTTTATTGGCTTAAAAAACATCCTGTTTTGAAACTGAAGTTGTTGTTTTTCTTGAGGTTCTTCTCTAGCAGTGAATACCAGAAACCAGCAACATTGTATCTTGGGTCCTACTAGTCGCTTCCAAGTTTCCTATTTAATTTCATGGAAAAATTACTTATTCTCTTGTTGGTGTCCATGAGAAATGTGAGGAATTCATTCAAGTCTGCCCCTCTTGTGTTCCTTCTCAGTACCTTTTCATTTAAAAGAATTAAAAAAAAAGCAATCATTTCCTTGGCTTTTTATATGCAAATCTTACTTTGCCTCCAACCATCATTTAGCCTTGTAGTACCTAAAAACTTTTTGCGGAGCTATTCAATATAGTGGAGACTCCAGAGGAACTTTATTTGCAGTCCCTGAAGAATCTTTCTTAAAATGAAATGACCAGATTCAACACAGTGCTTGAGATTATTTATTATGCAGTCAATATAGAATTATTGGTCTGTTAGCTTGTACTTAAATGTGTTAAAGTATCCCATTTGCTACTGAGTGCTGCTTCAGAAGAAGTCATTGATCTACACTGTACATGATATCTCTGGCATCTTCTTCCAAAGAATTTCTGATTACTTTTTGCCAATGTACTTGACATGATACAGTTACTAGAGACTTCGCCTCAGAGTCAGGAAGACCTAGGTTCAAGTTCAGATTTTGACGTATCCTGACGGTGTAACCCTATAGAAGTCATTTAAGTATTCAGCACCCCAGGTAACTCCAATTTAGGATTTATATAGCACTCATATTTGGCAAAGATCTTTACATACGTCAAATTGTTTGAGCTATAACTCTTTAATTGCATAGGATACAAAGGAGACACAGATCTGTCTTGTTAGACAAAGTTCCTCTCTGGTAGTTTCCTACACCACTGAGTCTTAGTCACCAAAAACAAATCCAAACTCATCTTAATAGTTATTAGACATCAATTTCTTCTGACATTACACACATGGTTGGTTACCTGCCCTTTGTTATACTATTTCAGGAATTTTCGCACAGTCCAGCATCTTTATATTAATGAAACACTTTAGCTTTTACTAGCCAACTCAACCAATTTTACAATACTTTATAATCATTATTAAGCACTTTAAACCCCAAGAATCTTAATGCTGACCCTTTTGCATACTATTATTAACTATTGTCATCTTGTATGGATGGCCATTTGCTGAACTGTTACTTTACCAGTTATTCATACATGCTAGGGCTCTATCCCTAACCTAAAAGGTTACTTATTTTTCATTAATTGTTTCTTCAAAGGGACCTCATCAAACACCTTTTGAAAATTCATAAAAATTGTGTCAACAGGATCACCTCTTTTACTATTTTATTAATATGAGTGAAAAAAAAACCCTGACATCATAGAAACAAGATTTATGTGAGTCTTTTTTCTTGCTGTTATCACATTATACTTATCTGTCTATCGTGGTTAAAGTTAACTGTAATGATTTCTCATAGATCCAATATTTACTTTCTATAAGTCCCTAAGATTTCCCAGTGCCTAACTCCACTCTTCCCGTTCTCCCTACCCATTTCCCCTCCATTGTCAAGATACTGCCTACTTTCCATTAAACGAAAATTCACTGATGAATCACATGATGTATTGTTAAGTCTTCATTTACATATATCAATTATCAAGTCTATTTTCAGAATTAATTTTGATTACATTGATGTGATATTTTTACTTTAAAAGATATAGATATTTTAATTTTTAAGAAATTCTTTCATATGGGTACAATGCATTGCAACATTTATAACTTGAATCAAATGTTGTGTTTAAATTGATAGTAGACGGTTTGATGTTAAAAATTCAAGGCCTGCTTGGTTTTGAACCAAGTATGTTATGCAACTATAATATTAGGGACCACTATGACCTATAAACTATTGAAGGCAGAAAGAGGCACCAAAGGGAATCTCAGCAGGGGATTAGTATTATGGCACGGGCAGGCCAGGCAGGCAATGTCCATCACTCCTTGAGCCAGGGGACTTATGTGAGCTTGGAAACTTTCTCCCCTGTCCCTTTATGTGCTTCAAGCTCCCCTGAACAGTCATTCCTCTCTGTTTTGTAGAAGTGTGACTTTTTTCTTCCAAACCCAGTCCATGAGCATGGCTGCCCTGCTGTGCTCACTCATGTGCCTTTCATCAACTCAGATTTGACTAGGTCTCAACTTCTTTGCCATACATGAAAAGTATAACATCTGCCTCCCCACTTTACCCTTCCTTACCTCATCAGTTCAAAATTATGTCTCTAAGATTAGCTTAGCTCAGTTAGGAAAAAATCTTCTCATCTCCAGAGAAGCCAATCCTAATATTCCCCCAACCTTCCAAATATCAGTAGACATTAAATATGAAGTAAAACAAAAAACAGTTTAGTATTTGTATCGATCAACACTTCCCCCTTCCCACTTTTAATAGCTTAGAAGGAAAGTAAGGGAACAAATACTAATTTCTTCCAAGCTCAAAGGGAAGCAGTGAATCTAAAGTAAGCAAATAACTCAGAGAGGAATTCAACTCTCTCCTTGGGTAGAGGGAAAAAGGATGAGGGAAATATGTCACCAGCTCTTTCTCCAGTCTGATCTGGTTGGCAGTGTGGATTTTGCCCAGAGCATCTGCACTCTTAAATCATCTTTGCTATCCCAGCTTAATTTTCATTGGGAGACCTTAGACCATCCACTCTCTGTGGCTGCACATCATGTCTCTTCTCCTTTCGTTCACAACCACTTTTATTAAAATTGGGTGAGGGGAAGGGGTTAAGCTTAGGATTCTAGGTCGGCCTCTTCTGGTAACCTTAATCTTTTCTTCTTCTTTTCAATATTATGATATTTCCAATATAATTGGGAAGTGAATAATAAATTAAAAAAAATTCTCTTTAAAGTAAGGCTTTATTGACACTTAAAAGGTTTGACCTTACATTATCTGGAAATTCACTTACATTGAAAAACTGTTTTTCCTCCCCCAACACAAATGTCAAATAAATGAAGTATAACTTTATCCTGGGCAGCAGGAACTTCTTCAAAGAGGAGGACTGCTAATAAGGACCTGATCGTGTTCTACTATGCCATCAGTAGTGTAGGAAAATTTGTAGGAAAATTAGGTTTTTAAAATGTGGTCTTGGGCTTCAAATGTGAATATCACTAAAGCTACCTTTTAAAAATGCCCTCTTCTAAAAACATACATTAGAAGCAAAAAATTTCAGAGTATATTTAATTTTTAAAAAGCTTCCAGAGTAGTCATTATTCTCCTTCTGAGGCAGTATATATGAAGTTTAAGCCTGTTATAGGTGAGGGTCAGAAAGTACAGTTGGGTATTTTGGGGAAAATGCCAATAGGCCTAATGAGCAGTAGAGGAGTGGGTGTGTTAAAATTGCATTTTATTGGGCAGCTGCTCCCCTGCTTAGAATGTTCAGGATGAATGAACACAGCACATGATTTAAATGGGTTAATAGGGGGGAAAAATGAACTCGAGGATCCGTGGCAACCTTCCAGCAATTTTTAACACTTTAAAACAATTTTAAAAATGAAAAGCTACTTAAGTCTTTGGAAAGGGATAAGAAAAGGATGACATTTTCAAGATAAGAGTTAATTGGGGGAAATGCAATTTTAAGACCAGTCTTTTCAAAATGAAATGAAAGGCAGATGGATGGGAAGATATGGCACAGTAGTGGCCAATATTCCATTGTTTTTAAAATTATTTTTTCTAAACATAGAAACTATTTGAGAATTATTGATTCTGATTTGTGATTTATGTGTTAGATTATTTAATTCTCACAGCCCTTTCTTGTAGATAACATATTAAACTTATTTTCTAAGTCCAAAACTATTGGGGTAAAATGTTCTGAGAATCTTAGTAAGAGTAAGATTATTAGCATGTATCTCCAAATTATAGTTTTTCGTTAGTATTTTTGGCAAGGCAATTGTGGTTAAGTGACTTTCTCAGGGTCACACAGTGTCAAGTGTCTGAGGCAAGATTTGAACTCAGGGTCACACGGTGTCAAGCGTCTGAGGCAAGATTTGAACTCAGGTACTCCTGACTCCAGAACTGGTGCTCTATCTACTGTACCACCTAGCTGCCCCCCTTTTTTGCTGAGATTTCCCCTCCTAACAGAACCCATCAGCTCCCCTACAAAATCAAAAGGAACACACAGCAGGCACACAAAGTTGAAATTGTAAGAGTTCTAACTGGTATGCCCTCAATAATGCCATCCTATAGCCTGCTTTCCTTTTCATGCTTGGTTATAGTATGGTCATTCTCCTGAAACTTAAAAGTAAAAACTATAGATAAAATGTCAAAACACTTTTCTAGCCTTTTCTTATTATTTCCTGGAAAAATTTAAATAGAGGAGGTCTGCAACAATATGTGGCATATACATTTTCTTCTGATAGATCTGAAATTGTATAGGTATGCTTAGCCTATTCACCAAAACAAGCCTCACTTCCTATGTGACATCTCATCCGGCAAGATTCTTGTTCATGTCTTTAAATAAGTCCTCCATATTGGGTGTTCACCCAATATGCTGCCATCCTTCCTCTTATTTCTTCAACATCTGTGGACTATTACTTGATCTTTTTCTTGGTTGTTTCTCATCCTCAGTCTTCAACTGGCCAATCTTCTTTTCCTGTCATACATGTCTGTGATAATGGCATGTATGTTTTGCTTTCTCTTAGGTTTCATTGTTGATAAACTGATATGGATTACTTATGCCCACCATGCATCTATCCATTATCTTTTCAGGTATTTGAAATTCTGATTTTTCTAAAAACACGATATTCTATTTTTCACAGACATCACCTGAAGATGAGTATAAAGCTGATTATTAACTAGAAATCATGTTGTTTGGACTATTAGTGTTAATCATCTTTGTTGTTCATGCTTCATTTTGGCAGTAATTCCAGTGACATCTACTTTAGTATTTTAGCAATTGTTATTCCTTTTGATAACCATAGTGTTAGATGTGTGGTAACTTTGTTACTGATTCTTTGCCGCCACAGTCTATTTAAAAAGTGTTGCTGTCATTCACTTTCTAAGCAGAAAAAAAATATTTTTGTCTTGACCATGAAAAGAGTCTAATAAAATGTAGTTATTTCTGTTCTGACTTTTCCTACTTCTATATAAAATGATCTGTGTCAGAACATTTAATCTAAATAATTTCCTACATGCCTATCTGAATGTGGGAGTCAGGAGTACAATATCCACATGACTCAGTGTTACGCATACACTAAACACTGTTCTCTAAAAAATCTAGCTTTTCTCATGAGAATCATGTTGCATTCAAACTAATTTGCCTTTAAAAGTGAAAAATAACTGACCTACTCAGGAATGACAGCAATGTCTGTGGAGATCTGTGTCTAAGCTAATAGAAAATTCCCTGAATCTGCTAGGTTATACCCCCCCCACATGTGTGTGTATAATATATACATATATATATATATATACATATACATATATATATATATACATATATATAATTTTTTAAACAGCTCTCACCATCCCTCTTGCTTTTCGTTTTCAGTTGGAGGAAAATTGTATGCTGTAATAGGCTTGTTCTTTCGGATGGAAAATATTCATTTGCAGCTAAATCCTCTAGAAATTTTCTATGATAATGTTTAAATTTTTCATTTTCAAAAAGTTTGGCCTTCTAGCTCTCCTTGGCATTTTAGAGAAGATTTCAGCTTAGGTCAAGGCCTCATTTTCATGGGCAATGCCGTTCAGTTTTTGTCCTTCTTTATAAGTGCATCTTTTCTTTGATATAGTAGGGCCAACTTAACTTCAGCTGGATCCCTCGGTCGGTGATTTGATCAACTCTTCGAGCATCATTCTTCTTTCCTCTTTGTTCTCTTTGCCATCAAGAGCCAGTGAATCCATGCACTTTATTTTCTACCATCAGCTAGTGTCCATCATAATCATTTAAGTCCACTTGTGCTAGTAAGCTCCTGTTTCCCCTTGTTCTTTCTAGGTTACGTAAATTGCAAAGGCATTAAAAAGTCATGTGTGCTACCTCTCTTGGAGATCTTAATGTAAATAAAATAATCTAATGTCATATAAGACATATTGGCATCAAAAGAAATATTGAGGGCATGAAAACAACTGAACAAGTAATTTAGGACTAATTGAATAAATAAAATATTTATAATACTTTTAAACAGTTTTCTCTATTTTAATGATTTTTATGATACTGAGAATGGAATGTTGAGAGAACATACCGAACCAATTCAGGGATGCAGAGATAGAGTGCTCTGTGAAGAAGAGAGAGAAATGTCAGTTAGTTTGCATCTTTGAGGGCAGGGAGAGTAGAGTGAATCTGGAGTCATAGGTTGAGGCCAAATTTTGAAGGTCTTTTAAAGTCAAAAAGATATTTATACTTGATCCTAAATGCGATAGGGAGCTACTGGAGTTTGTTGATTGGGGAATGGCCTGCTTGGATCTGTGTTTAAAGAAGATCCCTTAGACATCACTGAGGAAAATAGATTGGAATGTAGAGAGGCTTCCAACTAGGAGGTCATTGTATGAATCTAGATGAGAGCTGATGAGGGCCTGAATTAAAGTGGGTGGTGGCGTATGAGAATAGAGAAGGAACTAAGTGTGAGAGAGTTTAGGATTTTAGAAAGTCAAGATTTGGCAGCAGATTGGATATTTGCAGTGAGATAGAAGTGAAGATTCGAGGCTAACGCCAAGCTCATAGACCTGGGATGTGAAAGAAAGGTGATGCCGTCAACAGAAATAGGGCCATATAGAAAAGGGGGAGGGGAGATTGGGGAAAGATAATGAATTCTTTTTAAAATATATTGAGTTTGAACAGAGTCAGTTGGTGATGTAGGACTCCAGTACCTCAAGAAAAAGACTGACATAGGTATATAGATTTTCATGTCATCAGCATAGAGACTTAGAGCTAGAAGGTATCTTAGAAGTTAACTCATCTAGTACAACATCTCACTTTAAAGATATTTCAAAATCGAGGTCCAAATGGGTGGTCACATAGCTAATAAATATCAGAGCTGGGATTTGAACCCAAGGCTTATGGCTCCAAATTCTAGATTCTTTCCTCTCAGTACAGTGTTTTGGCGATGACATTTTGTTATTCTTCAGTTGTTTCAGTTGTGTCCGATGCTTTGTAACCCTATTTGGAGTTTTCTTGGCAAAGATATAGGAGTGGTTTGTCATTTCCTTCTCCAGGTCATTTTAGAGATGAGGAACTGTGACAAATAGGGTTACCCAGGTTCACACAGTCAGTAAGTGTCTGAGGCTGGATTTCAACTCAGGAAGGTGTCTTCCAGGTTCCAGGCCCAGTGCTTTATCCACTTTGCCACCTAGCTGCCCCTGGTCATTACAATACCTCTCTTACAATTAAATAGAGATATTTCAAGTCACCTATTATATGCCCTTAAGTCCATTAGGCCTGAGAAATCCAAGAAATGGCATGAATAGCAGAAGACTAGGGCTAGAAAAATGTCTAAATTTTGTTAATGGATTAAAATATTCTGGAAAATATAGAACAATGGATTTGCCATACATTTCTTACAAAGTTATAAAGTGAATTATTAAATAAACGACTTGCAAACTTTTAGAAAAGTGATCATTAGGAATCAGCATGCATTCACTTAGAACAAGTCATTCCATACTAATTGCATTAATGACTAACCATGATTCCAAAGGATTGATGGTGAAGCATGCTAAACAACTACTGACAGAGGTGATGGACACAAGATAATGAGTGAGACTTGAATTTTTGGATGGGGATTTTTGGAATTTGTTTTTCCTGAGTATCATCAAATTTTACAATGATGTTTTCCCCCCTTTTTCCCCTAAATGGAGGAAGGGAAGGTAAAGGGAATAGGATGGAAAGAAAGAAAGAAACTAGTGTCACTGAAGTATCAGTTTTTTTTTTAAATGTACAGAAGAAAAAGGTCAGAAAGAATCACAGACAAGTAGGACAGCTATGAAAGTTACGTGTTAAATTTATCATTTATTTGAAATGCGCAACAAGCTGTACATAATAGAGATCTGCATTGTAAGGTAAAAATCATTTTCTATTATGCTATATATTAGAAATGTCCCTTTTTAGTGTTTGCTAAATTTAGGATTAATCATAGCTAGTTAAAAAACTTTACCCAAAGGCTATTGATTAATGGATTGATGTTAATCTATAGAGAAGACATTAGCAGAATTCTACATGTGATTTAATAGGGGTCAATGTGTTATGCTTTATTTTAAAACACTCAACTACAAAAGTATGAAATGTGGAAGAACTGGTTTGAGTTGTTTATGTAATAAAAACCTAAGGCTTTTAACCAACTGCAATTGCAACATGAGTCAAGAGTATGATGTCACTTCAAAGAAAACTTATGCAATCTTAGAGTATAGTAATAGAAATAGAGTGTCTAAAATAAGTGGTCATTCAGCCTTCACTTGAGGACTTGTTACATAGATGAACCAACTGCTTTCCAAGGCAACACTTTCCAGTTTTGGATAACTCTGATTATTAATGTTTGTCGACATGTGAACCCCAAACCTACCCCTCTCTGTAATGTCCAGCCCTTTGCTTTTAGTTTTTCCCACTGGGGCTAAGCACAATATGGGTCAATTTAATCTTTCTTTCACGTGATAGCTTTTCCAGCACTTGAAGATAAAATCTATCCATGGAACCATTTGAGGCCCACGGAACCCAGATTAAGAACTTTGATTGTAAAAATAAAATGGTTTGGGAACATCTCATATGTAGAGATTGAAAGATAGTAATGAGTGCAAAATGTCTCCAAAGACCATTGTATGGTGGAGTTGCATACCATAAATCAGATTAAGATAGGGAAGTGATTGGATCTATTACACTCTAGCATAAGAGCAATCCTTTTGTGAACTAAGGATTTTTATTTAATCAGATTATATATGTGGTATGTATTAATGATATGGCCTATTAGGCCTTTTAAGAAGAGACCTAAGGTCCTGACTTTTGACTCTGAGCTGCATTGTTGTATTTAATGTAAACTTGCCTTAACCTCAAAAGTTGTATAACCTCTCAGCAAACCCGACTCATATACTAAGTTACTTCCTAAATTTGTTTTTAGGTAGGTGTGAAGGAATGTAGGTGAACTCCCATACCTGGTAGAAATCTTAGCAATCCCCTGAATGAACAGAATAGAATAGACACTACCATCTTATCTCAATTGCCAGGATCCTTTTACTATTTATTTAAGAGGTCACATTTTCACTTTTTTAGTCTTCAAAATACTTTGAGAACTCAGTGCTCTCACATGGTAATTCATTGATGTAGACAGTTTTTCTATTTTTAAATGAAATGCATTCTTCATACCCCAACAAAAGAATATTATTCTTGTGTCTTTTAATTGCTT
Organism: Trichosurus vulpecula; assembly: GCF_011100635.1. NCBI lineage: Eukaryota > Metazoa > Chordata > Mammalia > Diprotodontia > Phalangeridae > Trichosurus > Trichosurus vulpecula. The sequence continues at coordinate 297,285,511 of NC_050576.1, read as the reverse complement.
CTCAAGAGACAGTAATCTCTTCCTGCCTCTTCAGAAAACCTATGTTTCACCCTACAAGGTGCTCTCCCATGGTACTTTATACTTTAAAAGCACAATTTAGCGATTAACTCACAAAATATAGGGTTCAGTAACATTACAGTTCTGACAAAATAATGAAAGCAAAGAAATTCAAAGGTAAGATTGACACTTGGTTTATATCTTCTCTTCTGCCTAATTATTGTAGCATTTATGCTATAAAAAGAAGCATTATTCTAGGATTCCTTCAATATTTGTATTAGCCTACAGAGCTTTAAGGCATATCCAAGATGAAATAAAATCTAAGGTTGCTCCTAAATTTTAATTTGTTTACTCAAGTCAATTTAAATCTTTTGTGTTGGATTTATTGGTGTTTGTGCTTTGATTTCCTGTATGCCTGTTTGTGTGTGTGCTTTCAGAAAAATGAAAAGAAAAAAAAATGTAGACTACACTAACTTAACTGGAAGATCCAACACACATTCTAAAAACTTTTCCTTGCTATGTGCTATTATCCTCTTTTAAATGGGAATTCTATGAAATTCAAGTACAGCTTGAACTGAGGACTTTGTATTAAGGAAATGTGCTTACTATGATCAATAAAGAAACTGGCCTGACAGGGAACTTGAAAGTGATATTTTCCACCAAGTATTAGATGTTATCAATGTGATCACTTTTAGATGGGTAGAAGCTAGAAATCCCCATGGAGTTTTTGTTAGAAAAGAGTAACTGTGTGATCATATTAAAAGTAAATCCAAGTAGAAGAATTTAGCAAACAATATTCGTTTGAATCGATCTTTTGTTTATCTCAAATAGTGCTTTATAAGGTATAATTTCTTTCCCACGTACAGGCTTATAAGGCTTCTCCAATGTTAATTAATTAATTAATGTGACCCTTTCTTGTCTGCTGTAGCACAAAGATATAGGTGTTGTGGAAGTTTTACAATTATAGCTTTCTAGCTGATTCATATTATCTTCAAAAGGGCCATTACCATTTATCATGCAAATTAATCCAGCCCGTTGATGTTAATTTGCCCTATAGTTAGAATTAATATCATGTCTTTATAAAATTAACTGTCTCAACTGTTTGATGTTTCCCAAATAATTCATTGTTTAGTATGGATTTCAAAATTACATGTGGAATTATACTCATAGATCTTAGAAGAAAAAATTTCAAGACTTTATCTAGTTTATCTCTGACCTCTAAAAAGACTATTCTTTAAATCACCACAGAAAGATAGTGTTTTATTGCAGAAATGTTCAGAAATGAGACATACTGGCACTTGTATAATGTTGACATGAGTTTCCAACTGTTATCTGAAAACTTTTTCTAAAGCTTAAATTCCTTCTGCTGCTCTTTTAATACTTTGCTCTTTGTTGAAGCGATTTTATAGTGCAAGTAGTGTCTTGCACATAGTAGGCACTTAAATACTTATTGACTTAAATTGGAAATGTAGCACAGTATTAACTAACTTTTCCCATTAGAATATCCCCTTCCAAGCTTACATTTATCAGCCATCTCTTCCTGAAGGAGCTCACTGAAGGAAACATATTGCAATTGCTTTATATTAGATTTTAACATAGTAATACATTTTCTCTATTCATTTGAAAATCTCCATGATACCAAAACTTTGTCTTCTTTTGGGAGGAAGTGGGGTTTGGAAGTGCTGTGATCATGCAGTTCCTTATTTTGTCATCTTATCTAGTGCTTTCTGTAAATATAAGCCTCATGTTTTTATTCAATAAAGATTTCTTGGAGTTGTATGAAGATTACCAATTACATACAATTTCTCACTTACAGACATTTTTATAGGTCAGTCTCTGTAAATACAGAGATTTCTGGGTTGAAAATACCTGTAAATCTAAGATATCTTGGAAAATTGTACTTTATCAGGCTCATTTCTAAGCATTCAGAAATAATGCTACTAGAACTTATCTGATATATAGCACTTTGTGTCTTTAAAGTCCCCTGCAAGGATTACCGAATTAATCATCACTACATTCTTCACTATATTCAGTAGGTTTTCCTGTGTCTTCATTGTCACTGATGCATATTAATGACATCAGACAAATAAAGTGCCTTTCATAATTGCCCGTCTCAAAGCATTGTAAAAATCAAATATGGAACAATTAAAAATTCATTTGAGGTTTATGGCTGTGAATTTGACTGCTGAAAGGTTGAGTGGTGAGCTCTTAAATGTTTTTGATTGGTTTGAATGGTTGCATCCAAGTACTGCACCTGCCCTGGTCATTTTTTATTGATAGCTTAAAGTCAGGGGAGGATCAGATGATTTAAAGAACACTCTAATTACTGCTTATACAAGTCCAAAGTTGATGGGAAGCTTCGTTATTGTTCTGTCAATATCAAGTATTATAATCTGATTCATTATTTTTTATATTTACATGCACACTCTTAACAAGTCACATAAGAAACTTTATGCTGCATTATTTGAAAATTGGATTCAAAGGTAAGACTACTCAACAATTATTCCTTAAACAGGGAAACAAAGTTAATTCTTTTTTATTGACTACCTTGTACAGATTTAATTTAATACCCATTGCATTAGGAGCACAGTTATTTGGAAGCTTATATCCCTTATTCAGTTTTATATTAATTCCTAATCACATTCTATATTTTATATTGCTTTTATTCTAAATAAAGAGATTCTCTGAAGACAAAAGTACTATCTTTACATCTCCTTTGTTGATACCCCAAAAATGGTTATCTTAATATATGAAATTTTCCTTTTTTACACAGCCATGTATTGTTTTAAAATGCTATAGGGATTCATTAAAATTCACATTTTTCTTACAATGAAATTACATTTAAGTGATAAATAATCCAAAACATTTCATTTTTAAGAAAAACTAAATGAGGAAAATATTTTAGTAGTTGAATATGTATATATATATATATATATATATATATATATACATATATATATATATGTACATGTATACATATAGATATTCTCATTAAAAAGATTTACAAATGACTGTGGAAAACAAACCTCAATTATATCTAATTTGTCCTCTTACTCATGGGGTTTCTTAAAAATCACATATGGGTACTCTTACTTAAGTCAGCAGGAATAGCACACCCTCCTAATTATTTGCTAATTAATTTGAACATTTTTATAATTAATTCTATTTAAAATTTGGTTGGATTTATGGATACAAGTTTTTACTTTTCTTTCTTGCTTTTGTTCCTATTTTAACATGTGAACCAAATCTAATTTAAGCTATAATTTGCAAAAAGCTACAATTTGTGTGATAGACATATAACTTTCACGTTAATTTATAATTTTTTCTTTAATTTTATTTGGTTCAGTGTGAATAAAGCTTTATTTGGAACATAAAATGATGTACCCTATTTCTTCAAAATTATATTAGGCGAGGGCGGAGCCAAGATGGCGGCTGGTAAGCAGGGACTAGAGTGAGCTCCGTACCCGAGTCCCTCCAAAAACCTATAAAAAATGGCTCTGAACCAATTCTAGAATGGCAGAACCCACAAAACAGCAGAAGGAAGCAGGGCTCCAGCCCAGGACAGCCTGGATGGTCTCTGGGTGAGGTCTATTCCACACGGAGCTGGGAGCTGGGAACGGAGTGAAGCAGAGCCCAGCCTGAGCAGCGTGGACCATCCAGACCAGAAGCCAGGCGGAGGGGGCTGTAGCGCCCTGAATCAGTGAGCTGCGGCAGTTAAGAGACTTCTCAACCCACAAACACCAAAGACTGCGGAGAAGGTTAGTGGGAAAAGCTGCAGCAGTGGAAGGAGTTCGCGGTTCGGCTTCCAGCCCCGGGGGCAGCGGAGGTGGGGCAGCTACAGCTGTTGTTACTTCCGGCTCCAGGCCCACCTGGTGGGAGGAATTAAGTGGCGGATCAGAGCAGGAGTGCAACAGCCTGCTGAAGATCTAAGCCCAGTCTGCACTGGGGGTTCTTGGGGAAGGAGTAGTGCGGGTCTGACAGAGCTGGCACCTCCCCCCCAAACGTGGAACATAGAACTCGTTAGTCTACAAGCAGTCATACCCCACTGAAAAACTCAAGGGTCAAGTTAGTTGGTTGGGAATATGGCCAGGCAGCGAAAATGCGCCCAGATTCAGTCTCAGACTTTGGATTCTTTCTTTGGTGACAAAGTAGACCAAAACATACAGCCTAAAAAAGACAACAAAGTCATAGAGCCTACAACCAAAGCCTCCAAGAAAAACATGAACTGGCCCCAGGCCATAGAAGAACTCAAAAAGGATTTGGAAAAGCAAGTTAGAGAAGTAGAGGAAAAATTGGGAAGAGAAATGAGAAGGATGCGAGAAAACCATGAAAAACAAGTCAATGACTTGCTAAAGGAGACCCAAAAAAATACTGATAAATACACTGAAGAAAACAACACCTTAAAAAACAGACTAACTCAAATGGCAAAAGAGCTCCAAAAAGCTAATGAGGAGAAGAATGCCTTGAAAGGCAGAATTAGCCAAATGGATAAGGAGGTCCAAAAGACCGCTGAAGAAAATACTACTTTAAAAATTAGATTGGAGCAAGTGGAAGCTAGTGACTTTATGAGAAATAAGGATATTATCAAACAGAACCAGAGGAATGAAAAAATGGAAGACAACGTGAAATATCTCCTTGGAAAAACCACTGACCTGGAAAATAGATCCAGGAGAGATAATTTAAAAATTATTGGACTACCTGAAAGCCATGATCAAAAAAAGAGCCTAGATACCATCTTTCAAGAAATTATCAAGGAGAACTGCCCTGATATTCTAGAGCCACAGGGCAAAATAGAAATTGAAAGAATCCATCGATCACCTCCTCAAATAGATCCCAAAAAGAAATCTCCTAGGAATATTGTCGCCAAATTCCAGAGTTCCCAGATCAAGGAGAAAATACTGCAAGCAGCCAGAAAGAAACAATTTGAGTATGGTGGAAACCCAATCAGAATAACCCAAGATCTGGCAGCTTCTACATTAAGAGATCGAAGGGCTTGGAATGCGATATTCCGGAGGTCAATGGAGCTAGGATTAAAACCAAGAATCACCTACCCAGCAAAACTGAGTATCATGTTCCAAGGCAAAATATGGATTTTCAATAAAATGAGGACTTTCAAGCTTTCTCAGTGAAAAGACCAGAACTGAATAGAAAATTTGACTTTCAAACACAAGAATCAAGAGAAGCATGAAAAGGTAATCAAGAAATGGAAATTGCAAGGGACTTACTAAAGTTGAACTGTTTTGTTGACATTCCTACATGGAAAGATGATGTGTATGATTCATGAGACCTCAGTATTAGGGTAGTTGAAGGGAGTATGCATATATATATATATGTGTGTGTGTGTGTGTGTGTGTATATATATATATATATATACACACACACATATATATATATATGTTTATGTATATATATAAGTGAATGTGTATGTATGTATATATCTATGTGTATATGTATGTATGTGTATATATATATGTGTGTGTTTATATATATGTATGTAAAAGAGAGAGAGCAGACACAGGGTGAGTTGAAGATGAAGGGAAGATATCTAAAAGAAATAAAATGAAATTAAGGGATGAGAGAGCAACATACTGAGAGAGGGAGATAGGGAGAGATAGAATGGGGTGGATTATCTTGCATAAAGGTGGCAAGAGGAAGCAGTTCTGTGGGAGGAGGGGAGAGGGCAGGTGAGGGGGGAATGAGTGAACCTTGCTCTCATCAGATTTGGCCTGAGGGGGAATACCATACATACTCAGTTGGGTATCTTACCCCATAGGAAAGGAGAGGGAGGAAGATAAAAAAAAATAAAAGGGGGTGGATGATGGAGGGGGAGGGCAGATGGGGGTGGAGATAATCAAAACAAACACTTTGGAAAGGGGACAGGGTCAAGGGAGAAAATTCAATAAAGCGGGATGGGTTGGGAAGGAGCAAAATGTAGTTAGCCTTTCACAACATGAGTATTGTGGAAGGGTTATACATAATGATACATGTGTGGCCTAGGTTGAATTGCTCAACTTCTTAGGGAGGGTGGGTGGGAAGGGAAGAGGGGAGAGAATTTGGAACTCAAAGTTTTAAAATCAGATGTTCAAAAACAAAAAAAGTTTTTGTATGCAACTAAAAAATAAGATACACAGGCAATGGGGCGTAGAAATTTATCTTGCCCTACAAGAAAGGAAGGGAAAAGGGGATGAGAGGGGAGGGGGGTGATGGAGGGGAGGGCTGACTGGGGAACAGGGCAACCAGAATATAAGCCATCTTGGAGTGGGGGGGAGGGTAGAAATGGGGAGAAAATTTGTAATTCAAACTGTTGTGAAAATCAATGCTGAAAACCAAATATGTTAAATAAATAAATTTAAATTTAAAAAAAAATATATAAAAAAATATAAAAAAATAAAATTCTGTTAGGCATATGTATTTTTCTTTTCCTGGGTTATCCTAGAGAAGTTTCTCAGATGTGAACTTAGTATTATCTGAGTCAATTCAACAAACATTTGATAAAAACCTACAATGTTCACAAGTCACAGGTCTCCCAGTCCTTCAGTCAACTCTCTATAATTTGTAGTTGAACTGTCTTGATAGAGGGAGATTCCTTAAATGGTAGTTTTTTTCATCAGTAAAAAAGGATACATAGTTTAATAGGGGAAGGGGAGGAGCAAACAACCTATAGTCCCTACCCTCAAGATTATTATGTAGATAAGGCATTTGCATCAATAAGTATCATACAGGGTAGGATTCTGTAATGATAAAGGGGAGATTGATTTAAAACATCAAGGAGGAAGGATTCAGGGACTAGAATTTACCTTCAGAGGGTATGGATTCCCACAGTCATATATATGGAAAATGTTCCTGGCATGAGAAACAGATTGCATAAATGCATGGGTGCAGAAGAGGGCAGAAGAGATTATGGTTATCTCATTCTTCTCACGTTTTTTCTGAAATTCAGCTAGCAATGATATTAAACAAATCACTGTCCTGCTATTACTCTTTTATATTTCATATCCTGAAGATTATTGTTCAGGTGGATAAATGTTTGTGTTTTCTTTTAAAATTTTAGTATTAGAATGTAAGGTCATCCATTGTGTATAGATTCACTGAAAGCATCTTTGGGTCTATTCCAATTGTAATAGTATGATTGGGATGATAATCATCTTGTTCAGGCCCTACATGGTGAAAGGTATTTGAATTTCAAGTAGTTCATAGTTTTGAGTTTGGGGTGTGGCGACATCTATTAAAGCCATTATTCTTAAGTTGTTGTAAACCATTGTTATTGCTGGATGGTTATGTACAACAGTTTTGTCTATATTTGTCTAGTTCCAGTATAGTTTATCTGTTGAAGTCCCAAGAATGTTGGGGTTTGTATTTTTAGTGTAAGGATTTCTCATCATTAAAGATAGACAACTTTGGTGTATAATTACATCCACCTAATAATTTATTTCAATATATATATTGAATATATTGAATGCAGTTTTCCCTTCAAACCACAGTGATAAGTTGCAGTTTCCATAATTTCTTCATTTAATCTCCATTGTTCAATAATTCCAGGTTCCTTGAGGAAAATCTTTCTCTAATTTCGAGTGTCAGTGATCAGATGCTAAATGACTATCATATACTTATATGACAACCATTTGTTCACATCTTTGTCAATATGTTATTGGTCAAGTTCATATTTTTATCATCCATGTGAGGCATTTTTATTTTCCTCTCAGATCTTAACTACCACTTTTCATTTAACAAATCCAGTGAGGTCTACTGGTTGTCAACCATTACCGTTGCTTTGAGAAGTGAGCTTATTCCAAAAGCAGTTCTATTAATTTTAAACTTGGTTATCATGTGCTTTTCCTCTTTTTTTAATCAAGAAAGTTAATCTTTCTATAGCTGCCTTGAGCTGAGAACCCTGTATTTCACTTGTAATATATGGATTTTTGTTTGGGTACATAATTTTTATTACCCATCTTGTTCTTCTATTTTCATCTTTAATAATAATAACAATAATAATTAATATATGTTGGGAGTTGACAATCATATCTGACACAAAATATTATGAATTCCACTTTTTCTTAGTTAAGAAACTCTGGTGAATGTAATGGTCAAAGGAACTCTATTAGAACAATTTAATCACTTCTTTAGCTAAACTGAGTATTTGTGATAAATGTAGAAAATATTTTTCTTACATTTTGATCTCTTTTTTTGGTCAAAATAATTAACATCACTTTCAGAAAACTAAGAAAATATTTCTTGGTACTTCTGCAGCCTGTTGAATTTTGCTGAGGTTTCAAAGAAATTGACACAAGGAAGCTTGACTCATGACATGCAAATTGAAGCTAATCCGAGACAACAGGACAGAGTGTGAAAGACACACCCATTTATGTCTCCATTAAGAAAATAAATAACCTAATATTAAGGATGTTCTGTTTTAAATATTAAAAACAAATTCTATAATGATTTTTATTTTTAATATTTGATAATTTTTTTCCCTTCAGAGAGATATGTATTTTTGAATCATTGACTTTGGATGCACATTTGTAGAAACAGGTTTCTTTTACCTTTTTTCAGCTGATATATAAAATGTTAAGATCTTCTGAAATAAGAAATTATTCTTGTTTTCAGGGTTTTTAATTTTGTTTTGAAGGGGTGGGTAGAAGTATTTGAGTCATTTCCCCCAATCATTTGTTCCTTTCCCCCTAATACTTCTTGGTCATGTTATTTTTCACAGTCTGAGGGGTTTATAGCCAATGTGTCTGTGTTTTGTACCACATCATGTGCATGGTTACATGCACAAGATATAATAATTTTTGAATGGCTGCAGGCGTTTATGACTTTTTTCTGGCTCTGTGATCATTGTGATTTGTTTTCTGTGACCCAGTCACATTGCTGTTGATTTAGCTTTTTCTCCGCCCTAAGTAATCAATAACCTTTTTAAAAATTTTACATAACTGATTTTAAATCTAATAAATACATTTTAAAAATATTTTTCATTCTCATTTTTATTGGTTGAAAGTATTCCTTCCAATAATGACTATTTTCTTCATCATTCTTCACATGGGAAGGAAAGTTTTCTATGTTTAGGAAATGAATCTTTTAGGGACTATTTTTGGTCATCTCTCCCTGGTAATCATTCATAGTCCAGATTTCTTCCATGCAAACAAACAAGTCCATTTGGCAGTATTGGATAACAGAAGAATTCTTGTTCCTTCCATCTCACCTTAATATTCCCAAGATCTGGAACTTTGTTGATATGGGTATTGCCTCCACAACCTCAAACTAATGCTCTGTAACCTAGATAGGTAGGTAGATAGATGGATAGATAGACAGATAGATAGATAATCTTTACAAGCCCCACATGGAGCTGAACCTATCCAAACTGGTCCTTAGACAACCAAAGAGCAGTACCTCACTGGGTCCATACTTTTGAAGCCTTTCATGTTTGACAGCACCTGGCTAGACATTGTGCTTTGCTGGCAAAGCCTTTCAAACCCAAGGTTGCCTTCATTCCTCAGTGAAATGTCGAAAAGACTTCTTTCCCACATGCATCACATTTCTCACGTAAGAAACTGAAAGTTCACAGTAGTAAAATTCATTGTGCTCATAATTTATTTGGAAAACAATTGGAGGTTTTTAGATCATCTTGAAATCCATTTTTTTCCTCATGGAGTTTTGAGATGCCACAACAGCTACTCTTAGAGGCATATCACAGTCCTTCATTTGGGGGATCTGTCAGGACACTTCTTATTTCTGACAAAAACCATGGATTGCAGAGTGAACTCGATGCCACCACAAGCATTCTCTTTCTTACAACAAAACTGTAACAATGCTCCGTAACTACTTAATGCCGGGAGGCTCCAGCCAGGTTTGAGCACATTTCTTGTCCGAGACAATTTTCCTGTTACGGCTCCATGAAGTGAACCAGCAAAGGCCATTTTTGATGTATATGTCTCAAGTCAGTTTTTAGTCTTTTTGTCTAAGTAGCCTTTGTGACTGACAGGCACAGTGCCGTGCACACAGCACCAGTCTTATTCCCTGGAGCTTTATAGCTCTAAATTTGAGCCCTTTAAAGGTGATCACAATAGGAAATGGTACAATGCATCCTTGCATTAGAAATTCCTTTCAAAGGTTCAGACAATTGTGGTTCAAACCAAAGAATTTCTGTATTTGCTTAAAAGTAATGCCAAGCATCTAATTTTCATGATTCCCTTCCCTTGCTTGTGTTTTCAACTAATATTGTGTAGCCCTTTTATTTACTCAACCAGATTGACAAGATTATAAATGAGAGCTGTGTGTGGAAGCCTCTAATTTTTCATAAGTAAATGAATTAATTTATCATAGCTGTTGTATTTTATTGCTGTCTCTATGCCAGACTGGCCAGCTCCTTTATTCTCCCCTTTACCTTCTAAACATTGAATCCATGTCATTGTGTTTGACAGCTTTCTGATTCCCCTGTCAGATGCAATTTGGTGCTAATCACATTTCCTTTGCTTAGTGTCAATGATACAAGCCATGCATAATATTCCTGTATGTCCACTTACTTACTTGCAATGCAGCCGAAATATCTTGGGCATTAATCTGATAGAATGCTACATTGAAATGCAAAAATGATGCTTGAGCAGGAAGATAATGTGGTAAGGCAGATGGGCAATAGATAAGGGAGGCTAAACTAGTGATCTTTACTAAGCTCTGATGAATTTTATTTCATTTCTGAATATCTTTTTACAAAACCGAGAGTATATAATCAGTGCTGGTTCATTAGATCTTCAGCATTTTTAATAGAATTCATTCACTGTCAAAGTAAGGAGGAATCGGCTTTTTCCTAGTTTAAAAAGGGGTTAGAGGGTTTTTAAAAAATGTCTAAGATTTTTTTTGGTTTTAGATGATCAGCTTTATCAATCACTTAAGTAAGAAAAATTGGGAGTGATCGTGAAAGAGGCTAATGATTCATACAAGGAAATAGTTCTACAGGAGAATAAGCAAGTTTACAAAATGAATAATGCTCAACAGAACTGTCCTTCAATTAAATAGTTATTAAGCAGTTTTTTCCCCTCCTCGACCCCTCCCCCACCTTTATACTTTGTGACTGACATCACAGTTTTATAAATTTCAGTATGCAGACATGCTTGCAAACCAACAAACACCCCACTTCTTTGCTGTTTCATTTGCAGGAGCTTCCCTGCAAAGCTGGAGGTGTCTTTTTACTGAACTATATTCTGGTTTGTGACCAAACTACTTCTTCCTTTGGCCCTGGCTGTCTCAATATTCATAAGATGAAATCCTTGTATTTTGTTTAATGGGGAGACCCTAAGGCTTTCATTTACAACCTATTATTTTTAGTCGTTTTTAGTCTTCGTGACTCCTTTTGGGTTTTTTTTTGGCACAGATATTGGGGTGGTTAGCTATTTCTATCTGTAGGTCATTTTACAGATAAGGAAACAGGCAAAGAGGGTAAAGTGTTTTGCCCAGGGTCACACAACTAGGAAGTGTCTGGGACTGGACTCCAGGCCTAACACTCAATCCACTTCGCCACCTAGCTGCCCTTAGAATGTTATCTCTTCTTAAATAATATTTTATTGAGATTCCCTTTCCATAGTTAATCAGCAGTAGGCACACAGTGCTAAAAAAAAAGTTAACAATATTATGCTGAGGGAAGAGTTAGGATAACTACAAAAATCACACAGGAGAAATGATATATAATACTCTTGGGGCAAATACCTGCACATACCTCAATAAACTATCAAGGGCACCCTGGAATACAATAAACTGTAATCACTAATATTCATCATTATGGCCCAGGATTTTCTCAACAAGCTCAAAATATGTTCATTTTACTCAAGGAAGACATGAAAAATGTGTAATATATTTTAGGACTTTTTAAAAAGAAATAAATATAGATGCTTAAAGGACTAAGGTTTTAGTTATCTGGGAAATTAGTTAACTTATTAAACCTATGGAGTACCATACTACATTCTGCATGAATGGACTTACATTATTTGTTTCTGTTTAGGAAAAAACACTTTATTTTAGTCAATTGGAATTAAGTGACTTGCCTAGGATCAGACATCTAGTGTCTGAGGAAGGATTTGGACTCAGGTCCTTCTGACTCAGGGTCTATCCACTGTACCACCTAGCTGCCCCTATGGAAAATACTTTGATTAATCTTTCAATTATCCTGTCTGCTCATCTTTTCCTTGAATAAATTCTCTCAGAAGTTTTAACACTGGGAGGCGCATATTCAAGAGAGTAAAGATTTATAAATTTTCCCTTTTAACTTCAGAGGAATCAGGTTGGAAAAACTATGGCAAAGTCTGGTCAATATTAGTATGACCTGAGCGATATACATTGATTGCCCAGGAAGATGACAGTTGTAGACAGATATTTTGATATCAAATAGAAGGTTTATTTAAAGGAAAATGAGTACATTGGGAGCCAAATTTTTGTAGATTGGAGCATCTGAATTTGAAAGCCAAACTGGAATTATCTTCAATAAAATTTGAGAGAAACGGAACCTTCCGGATTCTAAGAGCCCCCGGGGAGTTTTAATATTATAATGTTTGGCTTGGTCACATCCAGATGTGGTCCTTAAGCACTTAAAAGCTGTAGCCAAATTGTGTGGCTGTCTCAGAAGGACCATATGAATGTCACATACTGCGCAAAAAGCTAATGCCACTATTAGGGAAGTAGTGACTCCAGTAATCAAATCCCATGAGTCTTGTCTTGTAGCAGTTAAAGGATGGAAACTGAGTGGTTTGGCTATGGGACCAAAACAGCAACCCTATTGAACATTATTCTGTAGGGACGGATCAAAAGGAGAAAGGTCACCAAGGGACAACCTGATATTTTAAACAACAATATATACACATCTCTGCTTGCATTGGGAATGGGTTACATTTTTCAAGCTATTAAAAGTTGTTAAAAGTGCATGAAATCACCTGAAATTTGGAGATGGTGCCTCCATATATAATGTTCGTAGGAAATGGAACTTTGTTTAAGTTTGAGTTTTTAAAACTGAATTTGTCTCTATTGAACTAAACTTAGTTACTTCATAGGCTTTTACAATTTTCCCTTCACATTAGGAAAACAAGTCATATTGTATGCATAAGTAGCAGTACAATATATGAAGATATGTCAAGACTTCAATAAATTACTACTGAATTTTTAAAAATAAGCCAACTACAGAATAGTCTTTTTAAAAGATTTATATGTCTCAAAAATACCTTCTGTAATAATTCTTAAACCAGTCAGTCATCAGTGTTTACTGACTTCCCACTCTGTGCAGAATACTCTAACAGATGGTATAGGAAAATTAAAAAAAAAGATGAAGACACAATCTTAGTCTTCCGAGGTGAATTTTTAGATATACCATGTCTAGAAAAGTTCAGAAAGTAACATGGAAAGAAATGAAAACTACTGTGGTAAAGAGTAGGTCCATAAATTCCAAATGGGACATGAAGTAATAGAATGATTGGAGTCGCTTCAAACCAATAAGGAAAAACATCCTAGAGATGATGAAGATTAAGCATGATTTTGAAGAAGAGTGACTTACATTGGTAGTGGGGAATATATGAGTTGCAGATCATAGATTCAGATCTTTAGGGCCCCTTGAAGGATGTCTTGTTCAATTCTTTCAATTTATGGATTAGAAAATTGAACCTAGATAGATGAAGTAACCAGCCCTGGGTATGAAATGGCACCACAGGATAGTATATAAATGAAACAATAGAGTCAAGTATGGGAATGCCAAGCATATATCCTTAATTATACTGGGAAGCAAGAGGAATGATATTCCCACGTGTATGTAGGTCTTTATGTGTATCTTTTTAAAGAGCTTACCTCATCGCACTCTAGTGAGGTTGATAGTTCAAGTATTATCTCTATCTTATAGATGAGAAAACTGAAGCTCTTAGGGTTGAAACATTTGTCCATGATTATAGAGGTAGTAAGTATTTGAGCCAGGATTCAAACTTGACTCAAAACTTATCATTATACCACTTGCTCTGAAATAAGGATGGTTGAGAGGATAGTTTATTGAATACCTTGAAGCCCACACCTAGTGTTAGATTTGAAATTTAGTTGAAATGTCTAACCAGGTATGTACAGTCACAAAATTCTTGTGCAGAAGCATATATTTTATTTCTGTTCTTGAAAAGTGTTTTTTTCTAGTAGTGAACATAGAGAATTTTGCTATTCTTTCTGGGTTTTCATTTAATAATTATACTGTACATTACTCATGTTTACAGTGATTGAGATTCCTTTGGTCTTTTATTTTTATGTACTAAATTTTGCCAAGGGTCTTCTGACTTTGCACACCTCCGTTTCACTTAAATCCAATTCACACATGAGTCAAGAATCAGCATGTAATGTCATCGATCCTTTTTCAGAAAGTACAATCAGCAGCAACACTAAAGTCATGTTTGAGCAATATAATCACACTTTTTATATTTACTATTCTAGTCCTTTTGCTTTAAAGTAGTTCCATTGTGAAATATTTCTCCAAGGAAAATAGCACACCCTTGGCCACTAAGAATAGAACGTGAGTAGCACTAATTAAGTCCCAATTCCAATTATGTTAATGAAGCTGCAAGGGGACTGCACAGCTAGAGGTCCCAATACAGTGTAGTACCATGCAGTGCTCCTTCAGAATCTCTTAGCAGCATGGAGGCTACATTCAGGAACACAGTTTGTGATTTCTCTTTGAAACAAAAAAAGGTTCTAATGGCAGTTTGAAGGTAGAGGCTTTTGTCTGAATGGGCACTGTTGGAGCTGATATCTGTTTTTGAGTGTCTGAAGGGTAATTTCATGGAATCAGTATTAGATTATTTCTGCTTGGCCCCACAGGGCAAAACAGTGAGAAGTTACAAAGAGTTTGGTTTAAAGTTGGTGTAAAGACAAACTTCCTGACAAGGCTGGATGAGCACTCATTTGATATATGGTAGGGATGATTCTTGTTTAGACATGAATTGGACTTAATGACCCTTGAGTGGCCCTCCATGACCTTTCCAATGCTGAAATTCTGTGACTCTAGAATCCAATAGTGGTGAAGAGGCTCTAATCATAAGAAAGCATCTACGTAGGCTACCTTTATGTAGCTAGTATATTTAAGAATAGGGGCACTAGTAATAATAAATGCATGTGTGGTAAACGTTTTAACTTTCCAGTATAAAATAATTTAATTTAGGAGCTCTTGCAAGTGACATCATAGTGTTAACGGCCAAATATCACATGTACCACCTGAAAGCAACCCTTCACTCTGGAGGATCTTTATAACAGGAAAGGGAACAATTAACATCAACAATTTATGTTGCTCCATGATTATAAGGCTGAGGAATTACATCCACTGAAAGTCTGTTTCCAGCCAGTGTTATCTGTTTAGGGAAATGGCCATAGCTTAATACTATTAAATCGTGAGAAAATAGAGTATAATCCTACATTGAATCTAGAATGACCTAATAAGAAATTCTTGCCTAAGAGCAAAAAGAAAGAATTTAAAATACTTATTTTCATTTTAGCCTAGATCATATGAAAAAGGCAGCCGGGAGTGGGGGTGGAGATTATATTTGTGACAAAAAGAAGGCATACTTTTTAACATAAATACTCTCTTGGTATACTATCCAGATTTTTCTCCATCAGGTCACAACATCCTCTTCACCCTGGAAGTTCACTGTCCCTCTACCTCCTTTTTCTGATTAGTGTGTTCCTTTGAGAACCTGCATTTTATGGAAAGCGTCCAGCCAGCCATGTCTTCATTCCTTTTGCAGCTCTATTCCTGACTCTCTGGATTTTTTCTACCATTTTTTCTACCATGCAAGTACCTTGCATGCCGGTATTTATATTCCCAGTACTTGGCACACCTGGCACATTGTAAGTGCTTAAAAATGTTTTGTTTTGCTTTTTCACTTGACTTAGCTCATTATTATTAATTATTAGCATTTTAGTTCTAACCATTATACTGTTACTGTATCCTGGGATTACATAATCTCAGGGTTGGAAGGCCAAGACATGCAGTGTGGTATAATGGACAAAACACTGGACAAAACAGTGGCCTCTGCCACTGTAACCGATACGACCTTGACTGTAGGCCAGATTTCATTTGCCTAGAGTTTGTTTATCCTTAAAATGAAGGGGTAGGAATAGTGGACATTTGAAGTTCCTTCTACTTCTAAATTTGTTATCCCGTAAATGCTAGAGATACTTTGTCAGTGATAGATGATAGCTGCTGACGATGCCAGTGCAATTGAACACACGCTGCAGAGTGTACTGTGTATTACAGCAAATAGTAATATTCCCAAACTTATGCTCCAATGATTGGCCTTCTGTTGTGGTTTGATAAGTGATTTAATATAGTGAAATAAGTACTGGTAATACAGGTATCTTTGACAAATAGTAGTAGCTTAGGATACAGTTTTATTCTCAAGAATTGTTCAGGGCTAGAAACGTTTTAAGGCACATTCTTTTTTTAAAATAATATTTTCTTTTTCCCCAATTACATGTTAATGCATTTTTTTACATTTATTTTTTTTAAATTTTGAGTTCCAAATTCTACCCCTTTTCTTCCTCCTTCTTGAGACTGTAAACAAGCTGATATAGGTTATGCATGTGCAATCACTTTTACCTATCATGTGTATTGTGATGATTTTTGTCCCAATAGATTGGCAGATAATAGGGATTTGAGCTAGAAGGGATCTTAACGATAATCTAACTCAAGCTTTTTATGCTACTGATGAAGAAACCAAGGCCCAGAGAAGAAGAAAAGTGACTTTCCTGTGTCTCACAGTGTGCAAATTGCAAAATCTGGTATTTGGTCCCAGGTCTGGTCTGATTCCAAGTCCATGGCACTTCCCAGTAAAACATAAAAGCTTTTCTGATGCATTTGTCTCATGATGTCCAAGTTATTTTAATGAATATCAGATTTATGGAAAAAATTACATAAATAACAGTACTCACTTATTGCCACCTAAGGTAATAAAGTATTTAAAAATAGAGCCTTAGTGAATCCTCATAAATCACTAGTAGATGGAGAAAGGGAAGAACTACTGTTTATCATTCAAAGTAATTTAACAAAATAATTGAATATTTTTTTAAAAGATATGAAGTATAACGGATAGGATTTTTTTCGAAAGCTTGCCCTATATGCCAAATGTTTGGGCTCATATCATTCTGACCATATCAGTGTAGTTCTCCTTTTAGGCAAGAATTGTATAAAACTTTATCTCTACCCAGAAATTTCTGTGCTGTATCAGGCTCATGGTCCTTCTAACCAGCATTCTCTTGCCCAAAGTGGTAAACCAAAGTAGGGTATGATTATTCTCCTTGACTTCAAACTGAAAAGTTGGTTATACCTCAACTTCTCTTTGTAGCCTTTTATATTTTCATTCATAAGTCTACCCCACTCTCTTTGGAATCTTTATATTCCTTGCCAGTACCATGTCGTGGTATAATGAGTTCCACAAATGCATTACCCACTGTGTGAAATAGAACTTTATTTTTATTTTGAAACTCATTGAAACTTCAAAGGATTGTGATATATCAGAATTTGGTGAATAAGTTCATGTCCACCCTATCCAAACCTTTGGAGATTTTATAGACTACCCCATTGTAGGTGAAAGAGTTTCTATTCGCTCCTTAGCAGAAAATGGGAGAAAATGCATACATCGATAATTATAAGGGTAGAGTTCAATTAAGGTAATCACCAAAATTACTAAGTCCTTGTTTAAAGGTGCGAATAAATCCTTAGTCAGTTGGAAAGAATTGTTCAACTCTGTGTCACCTGAGGCTAATCTCTTGACCTCTAAATGCCCCACAAGTGACTCTCTATGACTAAATTCCTGAGTAGTTGTTGATTCTTCTTGATAGAGGGTGTTTACTCACCTGGAGCTCTTGGTGCAGGTGAAATCAAAGGTACATCCAGATTAAAAATCTTTATGTGTGTGAGTACATAAATACCATTTCCTTATTCCATTATATCCCTTCCTGAAGTACAGTTCCTAGAATGATTATTCTATTATACTATGATTTTAAATATGGGTCAGATAATAAATAATATTTTTATTTATTTGTTCATTCATTTATTTATTTAAGAAACAGTGTGCCTAGTGGGTTGAGAGATGTTTTTAGAGTCAGAAAGATATGGTCCAAACACTGCCTCTGAAGCATATTCCTTGCAAGAGGGAGTTCCATTAACCTCTCAATGCCTCAGCCAACTTTCTGAAACTCTTAAGCTACAGACAAAGTTCCGATTTGCATTGATATGATGAGTTTTTTCATGTGAATTTTTCTATATTGATTTTATGACAGACCCTGATCATTCATATTGTTGAGTTGTTTCAGTTATGTCTGGCTCTTAATGGCCCCATTTGGGGTTTTATTGGCCAAAATATTGAAGTGGTTTGGCATTTCCTTCTCCAGCTCATTTTAGAGATGAGGAAACTGAGGCAAACAGGGTTAGATGACTTGTCCAGGGTCACACAGCTAGTATGCGTCTGAGGCCATATTTGAACTTAGGAGGATGAGTGTTCCTGAATCCCAGCCAGCACTCTGTGCACTATGGAGCCGCCTAGCCGCCCCATAATTCATGTAGTCATTCTTTAATTTCATTCATTTAGTAGGTTTTCAGTACCCTTCTTGAGAAGTCCAACATTTTGATGGCTTTTGCTAGACAAAACAGCTTATTAGACTAATGATCCCAATGAAACAATCTACAATGACATTCCTATTCCTTCTTGAGTTTATGAGATGTGCATTTTAGTGTGACATAGTTAGGATAGAATGGTTGATTGGGAATTGAGAAATCTGTGATTTAGTCCTGTCTTGGCCATAACCTTAACAAATTACTTCTCTTCTCTGACCATTAGTTTCCTCAATTATGAAATCAGGTCTCTAGACTAAATGGCTTCTAAGATTCTATAAGTATATTTCATACGAAGAGTTAGGATTATTTATCTCTTAATGTATTCCTGTACCATTTCCTACATAAAACTTCATTTGCTACTTTCTGCATACTTCCTAGCTCAGACTTGTGAGGTTTTTCTATAGCCTATCTATCCCCACTGATAGGAGTTTTTCCAGTACTCAGTGAATTTAGAGTTATATTCAAATGTGGAAATTTCATTTTGCTTTCTGTCCTGCAGATCATTTATAGAGATGCTAATATCACTGGTTCTACTTCTGATTTTTGAAAATCCTACTCCTCTTTAATTTTTTTTCAGTCTAGAGAAGGGCCTATCCTTTAGTTCAATTCAGCACACATCTAAGAGGGAAAGAGAAACTGAATGGAGATATTTGACAAAAAAAAATGTTTCTGATCTTCGTTTCTGATCCTTAAACGAAGTGCTTATCTATTACAAAGCAACCCCACAATAAAGTGATTATTAATAACTTTAATAGCTACAGGTCTCCCTTCAACTAAATGTGCATTTACCTCATCAAAATATCCTAATAAATTAGTTAGGCATGATGTACCCTTTAAGAAGCCATGCTGCCTTTCCCCTAGTAGGCTATTTTTCCTTAATTATTTTTTGATGCAAATCACACAGGTGCCATTAGCCTCCCTGGCACAAAATTAGACTCATTGGTCAGTAATTTACCTGGCCCCTTGCAAGGCCCTTAAAGCAGAACAAGGATCACATTTATAATCACCCAGCCCTTTGGCTTGGTGGCTGGTTAGATCAAAATTCCTTTAGCATTCTTAGGTGGATGGCATCAGGTCCTTGTGAATTTTCAACGTCCCCCTGCCATTTGATTTAGAATATTTTGACTGCTGATAGTTATTTGAGAGACAGCTTGTATATCATCTTTTTCAAGGTTGGGGGCAGTTGGGGAGAGGAAATTTCCCTAATATCCTCTCTTGAAGACCCAGGCAATATAGGGTATGCATACATTCAGCTATCCATGCCTAGTTCATCTATTTATCCTTAACTATAATCTGTACTCTACTGAATATCTGGTTTCTTAAATATCACATAACAAAGTATATAAGTGAACACTTGATAAATACACTTAAATAATTTTTCTTGTAGTTCCGTAGTTGGAAGAAATACGAAATACAAAAAAAGTGAAATATTTCTAAGGGACAGATTCCTTAAAAACAGTGACTCCCAAATGCTCCTGTTTGCAATAAAACCAGGGGTAATTAGATTTTCCATCGTACTTTAAATATTGGTTTAATCAAAGTACAGAACTCTCTTCTTAAACCATACTGAGGCAGCATGGTACTATGGAAGAAAAAAAAACATTTATTCTGGTGTGAGAGATCGTAGATTCAAATCCCAGCTTTGACATTGAGTACCTAAGTAGCTTTAGGCAACTCTCTCAAGCTCTGTGGACCTCAGTTTCTTTATCTGTAAAATTAGGGAATTGCACAAGATGGACTTTGAGGTGGGTCCTAAATGTATGATCTGTAATCTAAGGGGCTTTCGTAGAACAATTGACAACGAAATGAAATAATTGTCAGTAGGACATATGCTTTGAGGAGTTTTGGGGTTTTTTTTCCCAATGATGGGAAAAAGCTCAGCCATCCTCACTATTTAACCAACTTCCTGTGAACAAGGGTATATATTTTGGAATTAGCTGGTTGGGATTAGGACTTTCTTCTAAAGCCAAAGAACAGAATATTGATGTAAATCTGGCTACCATTTGTGGCATTGAACCATCTGTGATCTTCAGTTGTCTCAAGTTCTGGCCCAGTAAACCAGCTGGCCAAGGTTCTTCCATGAAACCTTCATTGAAAATGACTTTTTTTTCCAGTTCTTAAGCTTTTTAGCTGAATCATTTCCACCGTTTAATCCTTTAAGTATTTGTACCTTACTCTGCTCATTTTATACCATTAAAATATGCATGTGTGATAATTCCATCATAAAAATTGGAAATGAGACATAAGCTCAATCATATGACCTCATTCTAAGTAGGAACCTCCAGTTTGGAAACTATTCCATGATAACAGTAGATTTGGGGGTGTCTTAGACTCAGTAGATGGAGACTACCTTCAGGAGAGGATAGGACAGAAAAGTAGAGATTGGAATACATCTTTTATTTACGTGTGATTTTTCTGTAAAGTTATAATTGTTTGATTAAAATACAGTACTTACTTGGATTAGCTCCTATTTTCCATAGGTTGTATTATAGTAGAATTTCACTGAACTTCTGGTTAGATAAACTTGGTTCTGTCTCCAGCTCTGCCACTAGTTTTCTTGTTTCTTGGGCATGTTACTTATCTTATGCTAGGTGGCAGGATGGTAGAGTGGATAGGGCACTGAGCTTGGAGACAAGAACACCTGAGTTAAAATCCATCCTCAGACACTCACTAGGCTGTCAGCCTTTCACTGCTTCAGGTTCTTCTGCTGTAAAGTGGGGATGATAATAGCACCTACCTCGCAGGATTGTTTTGAGGATAAATGGGATAATATTGATAAAGCGAATAGCACAATGCCTGGCACATAGTAGTTACTATATAAATGCTAGCTATCGTCATCAGCTCCCTGAGTTTCTGTTTCTTCACCTGGAAAATGGAGATTCTTTTTGCACTATCCAGATTGTTGTGAAATATAAACATTATGTAAGTGGGAGCTAATATTATTTCCTATTGTGAGCAGCCTAATACCCCCATTTAGAACAAGGGAAAAAGAACTACAACCCTAATCACATAAATTAAATGTCCTTGAAGCTGCTTAACTTTTAGATAGACACTCTGCTTGTCTAAATAGATCAGAAAGTCATTATTTCAGAATTTGATGAGCTTCTCCATACTTGAGAAAGAATTCCCTCAAGCTGTAATCCATGTTACCAGGGGAGCCTGAGACTGGCAGGTCACTTGTCCTTGTAGGGCAAAAGCCACAGGAAAGCCAAGAGGAAGTCTGCACTAAGTTCCTTACCAATATGGTAAGTCCCACCTCCCATAGGAGGGGAAGGGTGAGTGAGAGGAAGCAAGGTGCCCAAAGAGGCGTGAGCTGGCAAAGGTTATAGAAGACTGTGCAGGGAGATCTCCTGGGCTGGTCAGCAGTGGCATTGGGCCCAGAATGACCATTGTGCTTCCATCTTAGGTGAGATGAGGAGAACCAGATTCAAAAAGAAAAAAAAAGAAGAGAGAATTTCTTTTTGAATATACCTTGTAAGTTCTTTGGGAGTAGCCATAGTTTTCCTTCTTTGTTTTTATATACCCAGCATCTGTCCCAGTGCCTGGAATGTAGAAGGCTGTTGATCAATGCTTGTTAATTGATTGGTTAAGAAGGAGTCATTCGGGTTTTACTTAAGAGACTTACAAATGAAGGGAAGCTCACTACCTCTGGAGAAAGCCCACTCCATTTTGGGATAACTCTAGTTGTTGGAAAGTTTTTCTTTCAATAAAGCTGGATTTTGCCTCTTTAAACTTAAACCCATTCCCCTTACATCTCTTGTCATGGAGCAAACGTTCCTCTTCTGAGCGACAGCTTATCAGTTACTTAAAAGAAGGTGACCATTAATCCCTTTTAAGACTTTTTCTAGACCAAAAATCTCAGTCCTTTTAAAAAATCTTCGGATAGGATATAAGGGTTAGAGTGGGTAGTGACTCTAGAGACCGTGCAGCTGAACTCCCCGCATTTTACCGATGAGGAAATTGAGGCCCAGATAGATTGTGACTTGCCCTAAGTCTCACAGGTAATAAGTTTCAGAACAGGATTTGAACTCACTTCGTTTAGCTCCAAATCTGTTACTCTTTCCACAGCTAAAGTTTACAGAAACTAAAAGCCCTTTATCATTGTGGTTGCCTTTTGTTGTTATTGTCTGCTAGCTTATCAATATCCTTCCTAAAATATGGTGCCCAGATCTGAGCATAGTACTCCATATGCGGTCTCACTAACACCTTATATAAAAAGAATATTTATTAAAATATCTTAATGTAGCCTAAGATGAAGATGTGACATGGAAAGTACATTGGTCATATCACACGTTAAATTTATACCTAGATTGAGTGGTTTCCACCCATTTGACTCTTTGTACCTAGAATAAGTCCCTTACATTGTTCAGCCCTTTTTGGAATGCCTCGGGGATTTTCCATAGTTCTTATACTGCCTAGCCTATTCTGAACTATCATTTAGAGGAAAGATACTGATTACCTCCCTTCACCTCTGTTAGGGGAGTGCATTGCTGCCCAGGCCTTTGTTGGCCTGTCATCCAGAGTTCTGAGCTCCTGCTTTCCATCCTTCTTAGCTGCCTTCATCAAAATAGAGCCATATGAGGTCTCTTTCTGCATATTCCACTTGATCCTAACTCTCATTATCACTCACTGAGAAACCCCTTCTTGCTGGCAAAGAATGGAATACCTCCATTTTAGAATCCTCCTTCTTGAAGGATCTGGACTCCTTTTCGTCTGCTTATTTCAAAACTTCCAAATGGAACAGAACATATGTTAAGTAAGATTTCTTTATAAATGTATATCCAAAAATAATTTTCACTTATGAAGAAGTATCGTTATGGTTATCATAGCCCTCATTTGCAGTTTGAGTTCTAAACAGATCCTGAACCTTGGCAGCATAAATGACACCCAGTTCACAAACCCAGCCAAATTCTATAGCTAATGGACACAGTAATGTTTACTTGACACTAAATACTGAAGATCCTCAGTAATCTAAACTTCACATGTGCCAATATTAATGAGTGAAGGATGGATCAAGACAGCTAATTTGTGGTTATTTCACATGAAGACAATACTTCAATATATCTTCTCTCTTCCATTTGAGCAAACAAAATTAATACATCAACCATAGAAGAAATAAGAACGTTAGGTGCCAGAAATCAATTCAGAGATACAGTTTTAAGCTGCAAAATATTTTTAAAGGTTCTTATAATGCATTATATTTTATGTAGAACTTTATCATCTGTGTGGTAAGGGGGAGGTATGTAGGAGAGCATAGTCTATAGCCTATGCCATAGGTTAACATTATGTTATTTGAAGAATAGCGAATGAACCCTGATGAACTGGGAAATTATTTTATTTTGTTTTTACAGATTCGGCAAGAAATCATAAAGTAACCTAAATGAGATGTTAGTTAAAAAAAGAAGCATGTTGAATTAGCACAGAGGTTCTTTCCTTGGAAAGAGACTCCTGGGAGTCAGCTGTCCCCCTAAGAAAGAGATTCATTGAGTAGGGAGTTGAGGAAGAACTAAAATGTACAAAACAGTGAGCCTGAGAACATATGGAACTGATTTTGAAGTACATGAGGTAGTGAAAGTTTCTGGAGGCCCCATAATAGACTCCTACTCCTGACAATAAATGAATCACTGCATTAATTGTTCACATGATAAAGAAGAATTCATGGTCTATGAATTCAAATGCAGTTCTGAGTTCCATATGTAGGAGGAGGGAAAAGTACTGGGATAAAAAAAAGAAGTGAATTTCCCAGGTTAAGAAATAGCCAGCTTAATTGCATAAAATGAGACCAAATGTCAGCATCTTTGTTGCTGAGGTGATGGGGATAGCATCTGCTAGCTTTGTGCCTGGGAACAGATGAGGCTTTGCCAGCATTGAGGAGCATGGCAAGGAAGAGCAGTGTGGTAACTTGTCACTCTTCTTGTAGCATCATTAGAGACCAAGACGAGTTTTCTTCCATGGCTTTGTACTGTGCTGGAGGAAACACTACCATCTCTGGTACTTGGTTTACTCTATATTGCCCTAACCATCAATAGAATTCCTATTGACTGACTGACTCCCTCCCTTCTAGTAATTTAATATACAGCCTCTCTTCTTTCTCGTGTGTGAACTACTGTGCCCTTTCCCTGGTTGTGTCAGTTTGGCACTGTCCTGTGGGGTAGGGTTTTTATTTCTGGGAGATTAGAGCCCCGTTCCTGTGAAATCTTGATTGCTTGTCTGTGCTGAGAGGGCAGGTGAGCTAGTCAGCTTTGAGACCTTTGTGGTGATAGCCAACCAGTTGAGGCAGCTCATGACTATGGTTTTATAAGCTGGTGTTTGAAACAACTGTTTCTTATGAGCTGTATGATCCCTATACAGGAAATGATTCATTAATGCCTTTGTCGTCCATTGCGACAATACCATCATGTCCTCCTTTATTGCGACAGGTGAGATTTGAAGCCTTCATACAGGTTCTGCTGCAACGGATGGGATAACAGATTTAGGAAGTACAGATCTTCGTACATGTTGACACTACAGGCAAGTGACCATAAAGATATTTGGATCCCCTCAACAAATTATTGGGTTCTGTCTGTCAGCCAAGCCAGTATCTCAAGAGACTAGGGAAAAGGAGCTGGTCTTTGTCATCGATCCCCATACGTTTACTGCAGGCTAATAGCCTGGGTCTCATGATTAGCTGTGGTAGATGGTCTGGAGCCCTGGAAACTCTTACGTCACTTCATTCTATCCCTGCCCTCTTCCTAATATTGCCCTCCAGTAGATAGAATTTGCTGTGTATTTTTATTTCAGTAGCTGACCACTTAATGTTAATGCTATAACAACCAATTAAAACCATTACTGGACAGGCATCCAGTGATTTTGTTGTTGTTTGTGCTACATTCTCTAAGAGGACCAATGATATCAGGAGGGCGAGGTCTTGACTTGCAAGTGAATTGGATTTAAGTGAGGCAGAGCAGTGCAAAGTCATCAGCCTCCCTCTATCCTCCAGAATCGTCAGAGTCCAGTGGCAAGACATAGGTCAAGACATGGGTGAAAAGGAGGAGCACTGATTTACCTTCCCAGTGCTTTTGTGTAGCCTGTAGGGCCCTGATTCCAATATAATTTATGTCCTTTTCCCCCTTTCCTTCTAGAAAATTTAGAGCCAAATTTAGTGCCCAGTAATAATCAGATGTCGGGTAGCATCCAATCCTGCCTCCTTGAGATGATCTTTGTTTTGTTTTCATACCAAAAGTCTTATTTAGTACTGTCTTAATTTAGGAGCTTTCTAAGGTCCTCTGGGAAGCAGGTGGGCTTTAATTTTTCAGAAACCCTTACTTTGTTATATGTTCTTCACTTACAGTAAATGTTCAACAACTATTAGTTTGTTAAATTTTAAAAAAGGAAAATAAAAACAATAGAAGAAGTCTATTTCTAAAAATGGAAAAGAATATTTTTGGTGACACAAAAATAAGCCATCAAAGATGACATTTTGGAATATGAAAGAGTAATTGGTGGAGAGGAATAAATGTCTTATGTGCAAAAGGATCAGACACGTGGATTATGGAAGCAGAGAGGATTAGTAAGGGAAGACAGTCACACTGGATGGTGAAAGTTTGGTGACATACACTGAGGAGAGAAAAAATATGATTGCTAACTAATGATAATATACAGAAAATAGACCAATAAAACAAAATGTGAATTGAATATGGATATGATTTGAAATGCATAACTGCTGACTTGATTCACAGAGTCATATCCTTGCTGAGCAGTGCTTAAATCTCTTATTGCCCATTTTGTCAAATGTCTAATTATTTACCAGAATGCTTTATTTTCTCCTCTCCCCAGTTCCTCCATTTCTCATCCCCTAAAGCCTTATCATAGCTTTGGCTGCAGCCCTGGGTCCTGCCTGTATTCATATGTCACTGACTCTGCTCTGCTTGTAAAGAATTCATTGGTTAGGGATATGGATTATTAGATTAACTGAAACCCTGGATCCTCTAAGGCAAAGATCAAAGCTCTGTAGGCAGCAAGAGCTTTTAAGTGATCTCCATCTCAAATCTCATATAGTATTTATGGTATGAAGACATGATTTCTTTGTGCTGTCTGTAAGGAGAAGAGTTGGAATAATTTAGTATTAGTAACTTCTTCCATCATTAGAATTAATGGAATTTGTAGGGTTCTGTGTGCATACTGCATATCTGCCTGGGGTAAAATTACATCCTGAGCTTTAGATAAATGACACCTACCAAAAAACTCTCATGGAAGAGCGGAATAGGAGCCGGTATAAATTGTGTATGTGTATAGGGACCCAGAGCCACAATTAATACACTGTTGATTTTAATTGATGGAACCCTGATATATCGGAGGAATTTTAATTAAGAAATAAAAATGTAGACATTTTGAAATATTGGTAATTGGAAATAGAAGAGGTTCAACTAATGAAGTGTGTATTTATTAAATGTTTTTGCCCATTATAGGCAAGTCTGTGTAGAATTTTTATCGCCTTCTATTAATAGTTTTCTTTAAAAGAAAAAGAACATTGATAATTTTATTTAGGTTCATTATTTAAAAGTGTGCAAAAGTCTTTGATGATGTTGAATAGAAATACAAATTAAGTTAAGGAGAATTATACTATTTGTTAGAATTTTGTGAATTATTTTTTACATAAAGTAGAATGCATTACTCCCAGTTCTCAAGCTTGTATAGATACTTTGAAAGTGTGTGTGTGTATATGTATCAGTATGTGGTGTTCGGGGAGAACTAGCACCTCTGGTGTGAAGGTTTGCTGAGCCCTTTTCAGGGCTGCTCATCCACCTTTGGTGCCCACCTTTCTAAGAAGCTCTAAGTGGCTCTAAGAAGCTGTAGCATGCACAGAGGCCATACCCCAGTAAAGCTGTCTCATCGGATGGGCTAGTCCAGGTTGAGGATAAATGACAGTCTCAAACTCATTGGTGAGTTAGGGTGGGGGCGGGGTGGGAATTTTCAACCCGAAGCATGTGAAGACTTCCCCCAGCAGAATAGGCAGATGAGAACAATTTGTTCCAATGGCAATGAAAGCAGTTAATGTAGGCATTGTGGAATTCTTAGAGCTTGGTCAGAAAATGAAGATACCATGGTCATCCACTGCGTCACAGACTGTCGTTAGTCGTCCTGTTTTTTGACTTGCCACTGAACCTTGATGACTCTGGAAGACAGAGTGAGACTGATGACTTTGTGCAAGTCTAGCCTACTTACATCCAATTCATGTATAAGTCAAGGCATCCCTCCGTGATGTCATTGGTCTTCTTCAAAAACAAAAGGCAAACAACAGCAACAACAGATATACTGTATGTCAGTACAACTTATTTCAATAATCATTTAATTCCTGTCCTATGTAAGCCACTGTGGTAGGTCAAAGATTAAAAAAGAAAAACAGTCTTAGCCTTCTAAAATCAGCATGAGGAACTGTTTTCATAATGGCATATCTATGTTTATACATATACATAAACATATATGCACTTATTTATATATATATATATATACATATGCATATATAATACACAATATACTTCTGTTTGTATATACATACAATACACATACATATACACATGTACATGTATGCACACACACACACACACACACACACACACACACACAGAAGTGGTAGAATGCCAAATTCAGGGAACAACAAGCAGGTCAGTTTGACCAGATAAGGGAGAACAGAATAGGGCAGCTAGGTGGCACCATAGTGCATAGAGCACTGGGACGGGAATCAGGCACACCCATGGTCCTAAGTTCAAATCCAGCCTCAGACACTTAGCAGCTGTGTGACCCTGGGCAAGTCACTTAACCCTGTTTGCCTCAGTTTCCTCATTATAAAATGAGCTGGAGAAGGAAATGACAAACCACTCCAGTATCTTTGCCAAAAAAAGCAAAAAAAGAAGCAAAAAACCAAATGAGTTCGCAAAGAGTCAAACATGACTGAAAAATGACTGCAAAAAGGAGGACAGAAAAAGAAACAGTGGGAAAAATATAGAGAAAAGTCCTAGAGCCAGGCTGTGAAGGACTTCATGCTGGGATGTGGACTTTGGTCCTGGAGGCAATA
The DNA here is from genome assembly GCF_011100635.1 of Trichosurus vulpecula. NCBI lineage: Eukaryota > Metazoa > Chordata > Mammalia > Diprotodontia > Phalangeridae > Trichosurus > Trichosurus vulpecula. The sequence goes on along the minus strand of NC_050576.1, from coordinate 297,256,850 downwards.
GGGAGCCACTGAAGATTAGACATGTGCTTTTGGGAAGATTATTTTGTGAGGGGTGAGAGGAATTTGAGAGTCTGTAAGCACGGGGATGAGTTAGAAAATTATAGCATTATTACACGTGAGAAGTGATTCAGGCCTAACCTTGGGTGGTATCTGTGAAGGTAAAGAAGGCAAGATACTGTATGTGAGAGAATCAAGGATGAATCCAAAGTTGTAAACCCGGGTGCCTGGAAGGATGGAGGTGCCTTCAACAGAAAAACATGAGTTTGGAGGAAATCGAGGGTTTTTAAAAATTCATTCTTGTTTTAGGGGGTGGTGTCATTGCAGTGAATTCTCTTTTCAATATAATGGATTAGAAGCATGGAACAGTGGGAAGAACAGTGGGAAGAACATGGGCTCTGGTGTCAGAAGCCCTGGATTCAAATCTTGCCTCTGATACTTCCTGCTTGCGTGAACTTGAGAAATCACTTGACTTCTCTGGTTCTCAGTTTCCTGATCTGTATAAGAAGATGGTTTCTGAGGTTACTTCCAACCCTATAAAGAGCTTGTAAATTTCAGATGCTGATGAGACACTCAGATAGAGATGCCCAGCTGGCAGAAGTTCAGGGAAAAAATTAGGACTAGTACAGATTTATCCAGAAATCATAATGAGTTATGACGGTGTAACCCTTGTTTTTTATGCTAAAACACCTTGCTTCTTCTAGTGACTCATAATCATAATTAGCATTTACCTAAATGGCCTAGCATTGAACAGCTTTGTTTCCTACAGATCAGTCCAATTTGGCCACCCAGACCCCTTGCCCACATTCAGTTGCATCTCTCACAGAATGATTTCCCTTTTTTTGTTGTGTCTCTGATATCATTGTCTAAGTCCCTAGACGCTAAAATGATAACTGCCTCAAAAATTACTAGACAGAGATAGTAATTTGCAGTATTACCTTTGCCATTGTGGATCACTCTCCCATATAATTACAGCTTACACACAGAATCTGCTTGATACTTCCTTGTAATCATAGTAATAATACCTTGTATTTATACAGTCTTTCTCTAGTGAGCTCAAAGCACTTTTATAGGCACTCTCATTAATTGTCATGGCATCCCTATGAGCAAAGCAGATGGCTGCAGAAAGGGAGACTGAAGTGTAAACAGGTTAAATGACTTGCCTAGGGTAAAGCAAAAACGGTGACATGGATGGGAATGGAGCTGGGCCTACAGATTCCAGTCTAGTCCTCCAGTTCCTCCATCATTTTGCCTACAAATTTTCCTCTCAGGACATCTGTTTCTATAATTGTTGTGCTGCTAATTCTTTGATAGTTTTATTGACAGATTGGCTCAAAGGGGCAGATAAATTCTGATGTACACACACACACACACATACACACACACACACACACACACACATACATACATACACACACTCTTAGACATCTTGTTTAATGCTGTGTGGGAGACACCAAGACAGTTGACAGGAGGAAGGTAAATTCATTTTGTTGAACTTATGGATGCATAATGAACATTCCCATCTTCTAGAGACATTGAAGTTGCCTCTGTAACTAAGTGCTGATATTTAGATGGTGAAAGTGTCTCAAAATGACCGATCTAATTGTCAAATGTACACCCAGCAATGCAAAACCAAATCAATTGGGTGATACTGTATTACATTTAGAGTTCAATGAAGTGTCAAATGAATTACCAAATGAGACTTTGTATGCTAAATTATCCTGCTCTAAAGACAGGGGTTTCAGCCTTATTTATATATTTAAAACCTGTTTACAAAAGCATAATTAAATCCTAGCCCATTCCTTGTGCCCACCAATTCCCTTTTTCTAAGTCAACACTGGAATTTATTTTCCTCAGCAAGTGTATAAAGAGTTCTCACCTTTTTTTTCCCTTTCCCCTAATGTGAATTGTTCATTGATTTTTGGAAGTAGGTTAGGAGTAGGGTATTTCTCATTAAGATAGCAGTTGATGGTTCAGTGGACAGAACACTAGACTTGGAGACAGGAAGATCTGAATACAAATCCAGCCTCAGATATTTACTAGCTAGGTGATTCTGGGCAAGTCACTTAACTCCTATTTGCCTCAGTTCCTCATCTGTAAAATGAGGACACACTGGAGAAGGTAATGGAAGCCACACCATCTTTGCCAAGAAAACGGGAAGAACAATGTCCATGGGGTCATGCAGAATTGGACATGAATGCGCTCAACATCTTTTCAATAACTTATTGGGGGGAAAAGTCCAAGTTTCCTTTTTTTTAATAGTAAATTTACCTCTGATGTTCAAGTCAATTCTGTTCTTCTGCCCTTCCTTATTCCCACTATTTTTTTTATTTATTACTAGGCACAACTGATTTAACTATTCTGATTGCCAATATATTGATAATAATGGTGAATTTAGGGATCAGAGATTTTCACAACTTCAGTTCTTTCCCATTCATACAGAGAGAGCACTTTGTATTTCTGTACTGCTTGAGTGAAGCCAAATTATTGGACTTTTGTGATTTCTCTAATCCCTGCTTTCTCCTTTTATTTCTCCTCTTTCTTTTCTCCTCTTGCTCATTAGTCTTTTGCATCCTTCACTTCTTCCTCTAATAATAATTCTTCCTTGCTACTTTACCATAATCTCTTAGAGGTAGAGGGTTGTTTCCTTCCAGGAGAAGAGCCATGTGGTGCTGGCGAAAAGGAAAGAGCAATCCCCTCCTTGAAGAGAGCTCCCGTGTTTGAATCAGGAGCCCACAAAGCATAAACCAAAGCAAAATATATATTAGAGTGTCTTCAGAGTACTAAAACGGGTGAGATGAGTGGGAAAACAGTTTTCCAAAACAGAGATCCAGGCTGAGAGGTCCTTTCTAGTGCTACACCCATGGCCCTATAAACCTAATATCATTTTACTGCTCTGAGTCTCAGTTTCTTTGTCTGTAAAAATAAAATGCTTGTTCTGCATGATCTCTGAGGTCCCTTTCACTTTATAATCCTATGGGGATTATGTAAGCTTCTTAAGGCAATTCAACTCAACAAATGTTTATTTAATGGATCTTATATGTTTGGAGGGAAGCATTTGAATAGGAAGATCCATACAAAAATACGACATGGTTACTACACTTTCCATCTGGAAGACAAAGGTCATACCTAATACACACTACTTTACTCAACTTATCCATACCTGCTGTCTTTGGGCAAGTCACTTAACAATTTTCTGCCCCAGGCAACACTCCACTGCTAAAAGTCGTGATGGAAAAGTTGCTCATCTGCGTATTTAGGAGTTTCCAAACTATAATGTCCCTTTCCTGGTGGAATCACAGGTTTGGACCCCAAAAAAAAATCTATACCTGATGGCCATTAGATAATATCTTTGATAGTGTCCTCAGTGCAGATTTTAGGATACTGAAATTATGGGGTTTAAAAAATATTCTAGGAAAACAAAAAGAACTCTGGTTTATATTTTATTTTTTTAAAATATTTAATGAGTAGACACTGTAAGCTATATTCTGGAAGTATGTCACATGTTGCTAAATATTATGTAGGTTTTATCTTCTAAATATAGATAATGATTTGGCAAATATTATAAATCCAAAGATTGTCATGTTTTTTACACTGATATGCTTCCCAGAGTACTCCAGAGAAAACAGACAGCATCCGTCTTATCTCCTCAGCCTAGGTTTTTGGACTGTGATTTCTCTCCCAAGATGACAAGAAGGTCTTTTCACCATCATATACTTTGTGTTCTCATACCACATGTTCTCTATAGGCTATATGCCATATAGTCTGTCAGTAATCAGTTTTTTTAATGGAGGTTAAAAAAAAGAAACAAATCAACGGAGTTATCAGTGTGGTGTTCTAGGTGTCATCAGATAAACGTGCATTCATCTTTTTTTTCCTCTTCATTTTTTGAAATACTCTACTCTTTTTTATTTGAATGGAATTCTGAGCCATTTTGCAAATTATGCAGAAAAAGGTTGTGTTTTTTAAAAATTTTTAAAAATCTAAATAGTCCTCTATGTCTTGGGAATACTTCATCATGGGATACTATAGGGTCCACCTTAGCATAGGTCTGCCTTGCAAAACCCCTTTTCTCTAGACCAGAGGTGGGGAGCCTGTGGCCTCAAGGCCACATGTGACCTTCTAAGTGGAAGTTTTATCTGTTCTAGTATGACCTGTTCTAAATCTTTGATTTTACAAATGAAGAATGTGAGGCATATACATAGGAAGGCCAACACTCTTTCCACTATTCCAGGCTGACTTTTACCTGGTATTGGATTTAATTGAATTGACTTGGCCCAGTGGAGGGTATAGGATTCAGGGAGACGGAGACAGAGCCAATGCTGGGGATCTTGGGTCAGACAGAGACCACAGTGCAGTATTGAGTGGCAAGGTTGACTTGAGCACTACAAGCATCTGGGACATCTTTAGGTCCCAAGGATAAAAAAGGTCCTGTGACAACAATGGAGCAGAGAATTGGGAATTTTAGGCTAGTCTCTGACAACTGTACTCATATTAAGTCATTATAACAGGTTTTATGAAGACATTAACATGGCAGTGAGATGGCGATAGGGTGAAATATAATTTATCTACCAATTTCCTTGGTAGATACAACTTTATATGAATAATGTCTGTATTGTGAATCTTGGGTTGAGAAATATTGCCTGTTTTTGGAGAATCCCTATTCTGATTGTATGAAGAAATGAGTACCAGTTTTGAAAAATGTGGGTATGACGCATGTTTGCTGAATGAATGATTCATTTCCTCATACACCTGGCCAATTGAGCCTGACTTGTAGATGTAAATTAATTGTGCTTGTACAAAAATGAAAAACAATTGTTTCCATATGCATATGTGAATGTGTATTAATATATTTCATCTCCATCTATCTAATTGCTGGCTGAATACTTGACTGTTGAAATTTAGTAGAACATAGGCATCTTTCTCATTTATTAATGCAAACTCCCCTTGGAGGATTTAGTAAGTAATAAAACATTGGATATTGGTGCCTTTCTCTTATTCTGTATTGAGTATCTATTCTGTGGGACTTATTATATGTAAGCTCACCTAATGATTCATTCATTCAACAAGTATTTATTGGGTGCCTGTTATACACATTGAACTATGCTAGGGACTTCGGGGGATAGAAAAGAAGCATTTCACAGCCCCTGCCCTCAAGGAGCTAACAATCTATTGAGGAGGGAAGATGTACATGCAGGAAATATCATAATGATGTATGTTTGCTGCTTCAGTAACTAAAATTCACTGGAATGAATCCAAGATAGAGCCTGCCTAGATTGAATTGTGTTCTGTCAATAGTGTTATAGTGAAGTTTCTATGTACATAACCTTGCAAATATAATGTACCTTCATATTTTACTGTATGAGTTCCATATTTGTCTCCTCTGGATGCTTATTCTTTGAGACTGATATATAGATGTAATTTTTCCGCATTACTATTCTCCCAAATTCACTTACACAGCAATGCCTGATTCCTACAATGTAATTTATTCACTTTATATTCTGAAACATTTCACAAATTAGTTTTCAAGTTTTCTAATTTGCTGATTTTTAATTAGTCTGTTCTTGGTCTATATTTCTGGTTGTTGTGTTGTGTTGTGTTTTTTTTAATATTCATCAGTGGCCAAATTTATACTTTTGAAAATGATTAGTTATGTTTCCTAAGATGTAATAGCTATAAAACTGCATGTTGATACATTTAGACTTGATTTTTAAAACGTAGAAACCTCATTAGCCTCATTTTAACGGGTGGGGGGGAATGGAACATGTCACTAAAGACCTGCTATAGGAATTGTAGCTTCTTTTTCCAGACTAATGGTACATATGCTTCTCTCCCTAGAGAACAGCAATAACCTGGATCTGTTCATTGTATCCTTGGGCCTTCCTTGTTACCGTATCATGGATATTTTGGACAAAAGCAATAGAAAATTTAAATCTTGGGACTCAACAACAAATTTTTAAAAGGGCCCACTTACTCTTTGGATGCTTTAAAATTAACTTTGAAAAGTCCTCTTTTGGGGAGAATCTCCTTATGATATAATTCCTTCTTAAGTTGTATTGGCACATATGTCCACATTTGTATCTCTGTTAAGTCAGCATTGTGAAGAATGGTCATATGCTTAAAGTGATGTTGTAATAGCTATAATGCTGAACCAGAAAGGTGAGACACTATCTGTTCACTTTTGTACAGTTTTCCAAATGTCTCTAACACTTTAAAATGGCATCTAAATTTCATGGCTACTATCATTATTTCTGTGTTTAAAAAAAAGATTAAAATGTGACTAACATCTTTTATGGTTGGGGGGGCGGGATTTCTATGGAGGGATTAACATTCATTCTAGACTAGTTGATTTTCAAGCGTAATCATACCACATAGTAGAAGCTTAAAAATTTGTCAGCACTGTCTTCCTTCCATCTTAGTGTGGTATTTCATTAGAACACAGAATAGTAACGTTGAAATGAATAAATATAAGAAATAATAACATGCCCTCTCTTTTTATCTTGTTAGTTTAGTTGAAAATTTGAGGACATTTAGCACAACTGGACTTTAATAATTAACTTATTAGCTATAATTGTTCAGATAAGAACTAAACAACAGGATATTATCACCATTCTATGATGATGTGCCTGGATATAGCAACCCAAGATTAATGACATTTTAAAAGCTCAAATATAAAGAAAAATATTATCTAGGAGAATACTGTTGCTTAAATAGTGCTACTCTATGTCTCATTTTTTTTCACAACTGTTTTACATCCTCCTATGTTGTCTATTGTTTCCTAGCCAGTCATATAAGTCAATTTGGGATTATCATTATGTTAGAATGGAAACTGGAAACCATCTCATCCATAATGCAGAGAAGTAGAAATTGGTCATAGTACTTTTTCTTTCAACTATACTTATAGGTAACCCGAGTATTTTCTGCCTCCTTCCTGCTTTTAATATAGATTATGCCAATCACGCCCATTATTGTCCTGAATGCTCAACAGTTATTTATAAAGCTGTTTCCAAACAAATGGATGAAGAAAACTGTGAATTCTTGCCATTTCAGTTGCCCAAATGGATAAGAGTAGCCCATTTTCTCTTCGCTTAGGCTTTTAACTGTCAGGACATTAGAATTTGGGAAATGCAAATGATGTACACACCTTAAAGTGAGAATTTTCAAATAAGTTAATATTTATAAAACAGCAATCTTTTTATTTGATGGTCACACTAGTTGTTAATAGCACTCTCGCTTTATTTTTATATATTAAAAATAAATACATGCTCCTCTGAACCACATGAAAGGTCAATTTAAATATTAAGTTTACAAATATGAAGTTTCTAGTTATAGAATGTATCATTTATGATAAAATGAAGCCTTTGAAACCGATTCTGAAATTTGAGGCAAGGATATTTATACAGAGATAGTCAATCCTTGATTTTCATTGTATGGATAGTGGAGTTGACTGGGAAATTCCTAGTTCACATTAATGAACTTACAGGGTGGCAAACCCTTATTTGGTCCTTTTATTGTATCTCATTGATTGTGGGGTGAATTGGCCCTCTAGGTTCTTTGGGTCAGAACCACACCTTTGTACGAGACTCTAAAAGGGCATATAGAGTGATTCTGTCCGGTGTTCTTTGACTGGGGAACAGTCTAGAAAGCAGCAGATAGCAGTTTGGGGCCCTAGAGGAGTGACAAATGTGTTCCTTTAAGTTACATGTGCATATAAGTTATCCATGCAGACTGAAAGAGAGTTTCTAGATTGCAACTTCCTGTACTCGAGCACTTGGGACTTGATGTTCTCAATAACATGGCCCCATGGCAAGGGAATCATGTGGCTAAAGAGTAAAAATTCTTAAACCTTATCCTCCTAAACAGAGGTGTTCCCTTTTCTCCTGTCCCCCTACCCCCCACCACCACGTAGCACAAGCCTCAGGGTTACATCTCTAATACTCTGAGAACTCTAAGTTCAGGATTTTGGCAATCCAGTATTTTGAGGGAGGAAAAAGAGGATGATTCCTGGCTGATAGCCTTTTGGGGAAATAAGAATTGCACATGTGGTTCCTAAAGCTAGAATAATAGTAAAGCACTAAAGGCATATATTGGGGGAGCAAAAGAACAAAGCTGAGGGGAATCTCAAGTATGTTTTCTTCTGGGAAAAGTCTTAAGGCCTTAGGGTAGTATCATAAGGCTGGATGCCTGTATAAGTCTCTGAGGCAATAGTGTGACTCACAGGAATGCTGACCTAACCCTCTAGCAACCTCAAGCTTACTTCTATTCTGAGGAGAGTCTAATCCCCTTAGGGTGGCATTGAGAGTCTAGAAGACTTTGCGGATCTCAGCAGGGGGGAATGATACTCTCTGTAAAGGAAAGAAAATTTTATTGATTATGTATGGACTGTTGTGAATCCTACATGTGTTTTTTGAGGGGTAAAATAGAGGCTGTCCTATACCCAACATACATTTTTTACCTTGAGTGTATGTATGGAAACTAGGGACATTTTCATAATCATCTGTGGAGGTGTAGATAAATTAAATTTGAGCAATGTATCTTCTGAGATTTCCCAGAAGGAGTTCTTGGTAGGAGCAAAACAAACAAATGAGATAGTGATTTGGGGGGGTGCCCCCAATATTAGTCTGTCTGTATAAGCCTAAGAAATTAGGTTGCCAGGCTAGTAGTTGTCTATGAATCCTTGAAACAATTACAGTAAACAAAACATAGTTATAGTGTAGAAATTATCAAGTCATGTTCATATTTTTGTCAAATTAGCTGGTCAGTGAGTTTTTATTCTGTATGAGGCAGGGTGCTAAGTGCTGAGAATATAAATGCAAAAGTATGACAGTCCCTGCCTTCGAGCAGCTTACATTCTATTTTGTTTAAAGGTATGTAAGCAACCTAAAGTATTCCTATTTAACAGAAACTTTTTTTCCCACCCTCTCTCAGCTTTTCTCCCTCCTTTTCTGCCTATTTGCTTCTCTCTTTTCCTCCCTCCTTTCTTCCTTTGCCCTTTTCTTCTTTCATTTTAAAAGTTTTTATTCAGTTTATCCTTGAAGAGTCTCATTTGTTTAAATCTCATTATGTTAAGTGCAGCAGCACTTGAAAAGATAATTTTTGAAGGGAAGTCTAGGCTTGGGATTTCATCAGTGTACATATCCAAAGATATCCAGGTATGAGAATTCCCTGCGGTGATGCAGTTTATGATTCTATAACTTAAAGTCTCAGAGTTTGCTCAATACAGACAGGATAAGGTGCTTGTGCATGGTCTCATTGCTAAGAGGCTGTCCCAGTCAGTCCTTGAATTTAGGTCTTCCTGACTCCATAATTGAACTATTCCAGGCTTCCTCTAATAATTTTTTTAAAATTATTATACATATTAACAATTGATACTTCTTTTAAAAATTGTGAGTTAGTAAATGCTGTGGTAAACTAATTATCTAAATGCCTAGCATTTTTTCTTCTTAGATAAATCCATTACTAAACGAATTTATAATCATCAGAAAAAATGTTAGTCATTCATGTGCCATCCCTTCTCAATACCTGCTCTGTGTGTGTGCATTTCTGATGACTTTATTTGAATATAAGAGATCAGTATATACTTAAATGACTGTCATAGCAATGGTTTCATCATTCCTCCTGATTGTAACATCAGCAGCATCATACCTTAAAACTCATCTGCCATCTCTTATTTACCAAAACAAGAAAGACAAACTTTGCTTTTATGCTGATTCCATTCTACACTTTGTAGCCATTTCCAATTAAGCCTCATAATGTCCTTGGGAAGTAGATAGAGGCATTTATTATTTTAGGGAGGAAATTGATGTTCGGATGGATTGAGGGAATTGTCCAGGTTAAACAGTAAGGCAGCTACAAAACAAAGGATGCTGCCTTCTGACCCTCTGGGCTCACAAGAGTCCATGATGCCTTTTATTCAGCCAAGGTACTGCTTCTGGATCCTGCCCCACCTCCCCAAACATAGTTGGCAGGATATAGATCTGAGGTGAGGAATGGCAAACTTGAAAAGGCATGAGAGTCCTTGGTGTTTACTGGGCCCTCCCCCTTCTTGGTGGTAACAGTTAAGTGTCTTGGACATTGTAGAAGTATATCAGCTAATCACATGAACCTGTACCTGCCTCACTCTACTACCCAGATCACTTGCTAATCCAATTTGTGATATGCCTTAAATAGATCTGTTATTTCATAAATATACACATATAAGCAACTGTATGAATTACAAATATAATTGTAAGCAATTTTAAGAAATAGAAGAAGAGTGCTTTGGGGCCTTAGAACTCAATTGATCAATAATCTTTTATTGAACACTTCCTGTGTATCAAATTCTTGGTAGGGACACAGAGACAAAATGAGACAATCCCTGATCTTGACAAGATTCCTAATTTTATGAAGTGTTAGGACAAATAGGACAAAAAGCTTTTTAGGGCCAGTCTTATCTGTGCAGTGATTTTGAGCATAAATTTGAATTCTGAGGTGAAGGCCTGAGAGTTTGAAATCTACCAATTGTATTATATTCATAAACATTAAATGAATTGTAGTTGATCTTGGGATCCATGGAATCATAATTTTGTAGCAGTAAGGAATATTACAAATCATCTCTGCTTAACCCTTTAGCTTAAAAAGGCCAAGATCTCCCCATTGAATCTGGGGCCAGCTCCAGTTGTCCTGACTTATGTCTTGCCATTGGACTCAGATAACTTTGGAAGAGAGAGGCTGATGACTTGTTGCACAGCCCTGCCTCACTTAAATCCACTTCACTTGCAAGTCAAGACATCATCTTGCTGATGTCATTGTTCCTCTTTAAGAAGGAAGGACAAACAACAATGTTTAACTCTAGTTTTCATTGGTCAATGCTGGATGAACACATCTGTGACTTTCCATGATAGGGTTTAATATGTAGTTCTCTTTGACTTCTGATCCCATGCTAAGTGAAGATACTCTAAAACATATTGTGTTTGTCCTTTATTCTCGAAGAGGACCATGACAACAGGTCTTGAGTGACTTGAGTGAGGGAGGGCTGTGCAAGGACCCAGGGCCATCTGGGTCCAGTAGCCTGATATTCACCAAGACTACTGGAGATGGCCCCGGATGTCTAAAATATATATTCCACCTATGAATGGTGTGCAAGGTCACTACAGAATGGCTTGAGAAATGAATTCATATCTACTGCATTTTAAATACTGCAGTTCATTTGAGTGACTAGAGTTCCCATTTACTGCATCAATCTGATTATTCATTTTTCAAAATATGTATTCCATTTAAGTAAGAGGCAGGTACATGTCCTGAATGTATAATGTAACTACTAGAATGCCTAGTCTAAGCAGAAGACACAACACAAATTTGAGTTGGTCATTCACAGATAATGATCTTCTGTTATGTTACAGATCTGTAAGAACATTTTCATTTGAGGGGAAAGGAATTGTTTAGATTTTTTCATTAAAAAAAGTTGTAGGTGTTTGGTTTTTTTTATGCCAGGGTTTAGGTTGCTCACCCATTGATAATGGGGCTGATTTTACAGCATTAGCCACTTCTATTGTTCAACAGGTAAAACATTCTTTGAGAAAAACTAATGAGGACAGCAGTTCTTGGTTGACCATTATAAACTGATTGTGGACATTACTATCATTAAAAGACTTTTTGTTGGCATCGATTGCAGTGAAGTCCAGAACAGGTCTCTGGAAATGTCACTTTTGCTTTTGTTGTTTTTGCAGAAATGCAGCACTAAGATGTTAGGTCAAAATACCTTTCTCTTTCTGTTTTGATACTTTGAGAACCAATATTTCAAAAGAAGTAATGATTTATTACAAATTCCTTAGTTCCAGTCATATAAATAAACCACAGCAGATTCTGTGAGCTGATTTATTGATATGGCCCTTTGGGATCACAAGACTTTCCAGAAAAGTTTTAGAGGCTTCTGAGTCTGTATTTTATTGAAGTTGCTCCCAAGAGGAAAATCTCTTTTTCCCTTTCCATCAGTCCCGGTTTTCTTAATAAGATTCTGCTTTTCTTAAAGGTCAGTATTAAAAATGGTTGGATCATATGGAAATGCTGGTGTTGATATCATTAAAAATCTGCTCTTTAGAACCAAGTGATTGATAATGTGAACAAAAACAGGACAGCCAATTCCTATTATCCTGTGTACACACACACACACACACACACACACACACACGCACGCACTGAAAATCCACAGTTAAAACATTTTCATTTGATTACATATTTTTGTACTTTCTCCATCAAAGCAGATGCAGATAATAAGAATCAGTAATGTTTAAACAATATCTGTCTTCCATACCACTCACGGTATGGTAGAAGTATTTGAGTATAAGGAAGTACCCCAAAGTTACCCCAGAACAAGGAATCCAGGCAACCTCTGTCACTCACCTGAGTCATTGAGTGTTGGTTATATCTTCCAGCTACATCTTCCAGCCCCTTAGTTTAACATTAAAGCAATATCTTCCTTTCTTTCAGAATGACTTTAGAAAAGTCAGGAAAGAACCCTTGAGAGAGATTCAAAACATGACCACTCCATTTCTAGCCTAGCCTGTGTTACTGGCCAGCAGTGTGGGACCTTGGGCATGTTCTTTATAGTTGGAACCTCTGGTTTCTCATATGTAAAATGAGTAGGTCAGGAGCACGCTAGACATACCCTTTCACTTTAAATAATCTTCCCCATGAGATAGAGAGGCTATGTTCTACTCTATGTTCTATTCACAAGGGTCCACATCTATACACAGAGTTTCTGAAAAAGAACCCACTCAGGCTCCCTCTAAAATGTTTTTATATGTACACTTCATGAAAAGCCTAGAATAAAATCTTTGTACATGTGTTGGTATCATTCATAATCACAGTCATAGTTATAAATTGCAATTTTTGATTATCTGACCACCCAAGTCAAGTCAACAAGCATTTTTGAAAGCTCGTGCTGTGTGCCAGGCACTGTACTGTTGTTCCCTCCCCTCTTCAATCTCTCTCTCTCTCTCTCCCCCTCCCTCCCTCCCTCCCTCTCTCTCTCTCTCTCCCTCCCTCCCTCCCTCCTCTTTTAATAAATAATAAAAAGGGGAGGGGGACATTCAGTCAAAATAACATCAGCCAAACCTGAATCTGATAGTCTAGGTGAAGTCCTTCACCTGCCAAGAAGAGAAGCTGCATTTTCTCATCTGTTTAAGACCTAGCTTGGCTATTATAATTACACAGTTATTATACTTAGTTATGATAATTGCACAAAACACCACCCTATTCATAGTCTTATCCAGAGCTGGTTCCCAGGCTAGGTAATATAGATTTTAAAATATAGGTCATATCAAATAGAAACTAAGGAAACTGAGGATAGGGAGAGATATTGGAGCTGTGATTTCATTACTATAGGGAACCCTCAGATGTGAAAGGGCCTGCAACAATGCAAATTGGCATTGTCTCTGCAATTTAGAGTCTTAGAGAGTTACCCTAGGGCACTCAGATATTGTGATTATGTATCCTAACTGAGATGGGACTTGAAGCCAGACCTTCCAGGATGTAAAGTCAGTTCTATATCCACTCTTCCACACTGCCTCTCCATAGTGGGAATCACTTTTAAACATCTTCCTTTTATATATGTGCACATTTTTGACACCAGAAAATTCTGTCTTCCATGGCACATAGTTACTTATTTTGTATGTTACCTACAGTGAGGCTAAAAGCCTACTGTGGACAAATAATACATAGGAGGCAAGCAAATTTCAAACTGGAAGTGGAGGGTGTGTTTGTGTTGCAGTTGTTTGTAAATCACACACACACACACAAACCAAATGACCTATTTGAGCTCTTTTCTTAACATGCGAACTTTCTAAGGATATAGGATACCGCCTGCTAGGGAGTAGGGTCACCCACAAGTCCATGTATGACAGCAAGTATTGATTTTCTGGTTTTAAGATTTTTTGTAGAATCTTGAAGCCTTCAGAATTCCATCTAGGGCTGGGTTACCTCTGAGGATTTACAGCTTCATTTTACCTTTGGCTAAAGCCCCCTCCCGTCACAGACTGCTAGTTTTAAAAGGCTGCTGTACCTGTCCGGGGTCTGACATAAATTGTCAGACATCGGGCAAATGGTGCATGCTTATTAAATTAATGGGAATGCAGCCTTTGGCAGCTACAAATAAATGTTTTTTCAATGTTCACAGTAATGCTGTGTTAGCGATGAATGCCACGTGACTCCCATTTATCAAGTGGAGCTGTGGTGGTTAAGGATACTTTGTGTGTTGTAATGCAGGGACTAATGTAGGCTCCGCTCCTTCTTAGGTTTGCCTAATTAAACTAGTCTCTTTCTTCCAGGTCACATTTGCTTAAAAATTACCTGTCATAAACACATTTGTAAACTAGCACTTATCCCACATGCAGATGATAAAAATGATTTTTTTTTTAAAGATCATGTTCTCTTTCTTCTTTATTTACTTATCAGATTCTTCTGTATGCAAACTCAGGGTAACACCACTGTCTGCTTGTTTTTACTTCCCTTTTATCCTGTGGATACATGAAAAATTATTAATTTTTTCCAAGAGAAATAGTTTTTCACTCACTGCAATATATTATTTTAAACAGTTTTAATTGAATTAAAGGGTTTGGAGAAGGAAACATGCCTATCCTTGACAGGTCTTGGTATTTTTCCATTTCATACAGAAATATTTCCAAATCGTATTTTATAAAAACAAAATAAGTTCCCAAAGTAGAGAAATTTCTCTCTAAAGTAAAGTTGAAGGACTAAGCCAGATTCTTAAGAGTGTTTTCTGAGAAAATATAGTCCATAACTTCTACTCTTTAAGAAACAGCTTGGGCTACAGAATGGCAAACATCCATAGTACTGTTAGGCCAAAGGTGCTATTAACTCCCAGGAATAAATTATGTAGGTAAAGCTATGATGTTTCTATTTTTAAGGTTAGATTGGATAGATAAATGTGTTAGATAATTTTTTTTCATCTACCTACTGTGTATCTCTTTGTCTCTTCCCTTACCTGCCTAGCATAGTACTTGGCATATAGTAAGTGTTTAATACACGCTTGTTAAATGAGGTGAATGTGAGGCAAGGTACTAAGTCATGGGGCTAAGAAATGAAAAGATGGCCAATCCTCTGCTTTGAAGGTGCATAGAGTGTAGATGGGTGATAGATAAAGATACAGATAAGTATAATTCATTGGTTAGTGATGCAGGCAAAGGAGAGATTCAAACAATGTTCCAGGAAGATGTGAGTACAGAGAGACCATTTTTATCTGAGACAGCTAGCTAAGTAGATCGAGAGACACATTTGTACTACATAGACACATCAATGTGTAGATAGATGGAGATAGATACATTTATTCATACATACTTAGATACATGCCTCAGTAGGTACATAGAGATAGATACATTTATTCATATGTTCATAGATACATATATCTGTAGGTAGATAGATACATACATACATATATTCATATGTACATAGATATATACCTCACTAGGTACATAGGTAAGTAGATACATACATATATTCATACATGGATAAACAGACAGGGAGAGCAATGGAGCTGGGGTGGACATGCAACATTTGTGTAAAAACATGGTCAAGAAAATGTGCTGCCATCCCATGGGTGGGAAATCTCTTACAAAATATGAGATAGATATTTTGTTTCCTCCAATTAGAGCCTCTCACATAAATACCCTAAATTGTGTTTGTTTTAGATGTTAATGAAGACTGGATGCCTGTATAAAAAGGCCTCTCCAGGACAATAGGTAATGCAGCAAATATTTCTATTGTCTGTAGGTTGCTTATTACCAATAACAAATGGACTGTTATAAATTTACTGTTTTCTACTTTCTGTTGAGGAAAATCCCCAATGCACTATGAAACTTTTGTCTATTAGAGTTTTGTAGGTGAAAAGTTACTCTATTAATCTGAAAAAAGTTTGTTTGGCATATTTTGATAATAACTGATTTCACTGTTCTTTTCATGTGAATCAAGAAGCATAAATACAACTGCCCCTCCCTGTGACTTGTGCTTCCTTTTAAGCCGGCATTCCAGTTTCAATCAATAGCATAGAAGATGGAATAAAAAGCAGTCTCATTAGACTTGAATATTATCCCAAGATGGGATTAAGTGGCAGAGCAAGGGAGAGTTAGATGTTAGAATTTGACTTTAATGTAATATTGGTAAATTGGAGAAATGGCTAAAAACCTATTGGTTGAAGTAATTAGGGGTGAGTGCCTGGAGTACCACTTGGGGAGGGAGAAAAGGCTACAAATTCCTGATGGAAAAATTGCAGAGAAGGAAATGGTGATCAGAGAGGTTGGGGAGGGAAACAGTCAGTGTGGTTAAGTATGTCCTAATAATAAACGGATAATTAGAATAACAAAATATAGGGCTGCAAAGCATTCAGAAGCACTCCACGATTATAGTCAGCATTATTCAGACCGTTCTTGGAGTATGGATGCTCAGTTTTTTAAAAATTAAGAGGGATATGGAAAGATTGTAGAGGAGAGCATGAAAGGTAAATTTAGAAAAAAAATTAGAGCTAGAAGAAATGTTAGATGTCATCTGGGCCAAGTGCAACCCCTCATTTCAGAGATGAGAAAAATGAGACCTTGAAAGGTTAAGTGGTTTACCCTGCAATCACATAAATAATGTGCCAAACCTGGGATTCTAACCCAGATCTTCTGTCCAAATTCAATGTTCTTTCCTTTCCAACAAAGTTCATATGCCAAGACAAAGGCATGAAATTGATTTAGCCTAGAGAAAAACAGATCTGAGAATGTGGAATAGTGTTCAAACATGTGAGAATTGATTTGAAAGATCATAGTTAGACACATGCAGGGTACTAGGATGTAAAATTTAATATATACTTAAGAAAAAAATAACATAACCGTTACAAAATTAAGACTCATGGGTTTTTTTAAATAATCCTCTTTTTTCTGTTATTGGCCTACTGAAATGTTTGTTAGTAAGTTCATGGTTAAAAAAAAAGAAGAAAATTTTTAAAGAGTACTGTCACCAAAGGTGAGAACAAAGAAGAAATTCATCCTTTATGTAGTAAGATGTAGGTTAGATTTCAGGGAGAACTTCTGGGTTAATCAAAATCAGTTGATTTCATGATGGGCTGCCAATGAAAACTCTCTGAGCTTATTCTTTGGAGATCTTTAATAGTATAAGTTCTATTCACTTTTGTTTACATGTGGTTTGATTTAAATTTTGGAGGACTGTATGATTTCTTAAGGTCCCTATCAGACTTTTGATTTTGTAGTATTGATATTGACACTTCAGTCAATCAGTAAACACTTATTAATGGGCTGGCTCCTGGTTATTGGAAATGGAAAACAAACAAACAAAAAGAATCAGTCCCACTCTCAAGGAGCTTAATGGTCTTCATTAAAACTTCAGGGAGCTGTGATTTCTACAGCGGTTCATTCTTTTATTCATGTATTCAGCATATGTATTAACTTATTCAGCAAATGTATTAACACACTGGGCACAGAGCGTTGCATTGGGGTTCTGGGAGATACAAAATTTGGGGAAAATGCAGTCTTATACTTTGGTTAAGATTGGGTTTTACCAAGTAGAAATTTACTGGAGGAGATTATGTGAGATAGCTATTTGTGTTTCTGTGATAGAAATTCAGAAAAAAATTACAAATCCATCAAAAGCATGTCCCTACCTGCCCTCTTTCAAGCAAGTATCTCAAATACATACGTGTCTTTTCCCTAATACATTACTTGCTTTGGGGGAATGGTTTTTGACTGTACTAACCATGTAATTTACACTGCATAATTATCCACTTAAAATGAATATATTCTTTTTTTTTAAAACTACATACAACTTCCATATTACATACAACCTATTCAGAGAGGCACATACCCCTCTACTGACTTCTTTATACTTCCAAAATCATACCGGAACTGAGCTTTTAAGATTTAATGTCTGGTTTCAAATATTTAGAATGTGGTACAAACATTGATGCAAAGATGGAAATTTAAATTTGTGGTATTTAAGAATTCTCATGAAACAGATGCCAGCAGTTCTGCATGAATTAGGTTAGACTGTATGAAATGGAGTCGTTTGTGCTCAGAAATCAATGCATGTCATTTATTTATTTAAAAAAAAACTTTTAAAGGCTACTTTCTAATAAGCCCTGATTTGACAAACCATGCAATTTATCCAACTGCATAATTTCCCACTTTAAAATATAGATCTATTTAATTCGATTCTCTTTAAAACAAATAACCCACATGTGGAGCTACCAAGGTAGCCCATTTCAGCCCTCCCCAAGCATGGGTATGTGATTTTATATTTTCTTGTCTTTTTGCAGGCAGATTAGGGTACCTAAAACTCTACCCTTGTCTGTGCACTCATACCTGTTTGTCAAACAAAGAGTAGGAAATTAAATGAAGGAATCTTGTTCAAGCCAGGACAGAAATTGTCATTTTATTACAGGGGGATTAGAGTCAGGGAATACCTTCTAAGAAGATATGCCTGTAGGATATTCTTTGTTTAGGGTGTCATAGGCTTCCCCAAAAGATATTTTCCTACATTTTTTCTGAGATGTAACCTTGCAAATAAATAATTCTGAGGGATGTAATTTTTTGTGTATATCTGGAGGTGATGGGCTTGGCCTATGATTTTATTAATGTGAAGAACATCTTAGCATGGAAACTTTCTCCTTCAATTATTCACTTTTTAAAAACTAACAGTAATGACAATAATAATATTTTATTTTTCACCAGTTAAATGTAAAGACAACTTTCAACATTAATTTTTTAAAAAAAAATAGTTCCAAATTTTCTGTATATAACCTATAACAAATTGTTCACCAGTGCATTTTTTTTTACAAATTTTACAAAGTATTACAAATTCTCAGTAATCTATACTCTTAGAATTACCTGGGTCAGGAGGGTTTGAGGGTTAGAGGTTGTGACTTACTCATAGTCACACAGTTAATATTTGTCAGATGAACTCAGCTCTTCCTGACTACAAGACTTACTCCTCTATGCCAGGATACCTGTCAGGATATTTAATACTTTAACTGAAATTCATGCTAAGGTGTAAATGACTGATAGTAGCTCTTTTCTTGAGGGCATATGTGCCTAGAAGGACAGAGATAATGAGTCCTGGATGTATGGACATTGCATAGAAGGACGAAGATTAATATTAATGAATTAATATTAACAATGTTAACTCATTTATATAGGTACTAGATGTTGCAGTAACTAGAGCATTAGACTTGGAGTTAGTAAGATATAAGTTGGAATTATGCCTCAGATACTTAGTAGTTGTGTGATCTCAGGACAGTCACTTAAACCTTGGTTAACCTCAGTTTCCTCAACTGTAAAATGGGTATAGGAATAATACCTATCTCACAGAGTTATTATAATCTAATGAGATGCATGTGATGCCCTTTGCAAACCTTAAAGCGCCATTTTGTTGTTCAGTGGTTCAATCACATCTTACTCTTGGTGTTCCCACATGGTATTTTCTTGGCAAAGATGCTGGATACATTTACTTCTCCATGGGATTAGCCAAACAGAGGTTAAATACCTTGCCCAGAGTTACATAACTAGTGAATAGCTAGTAAGTGTCTGAGGCTGGATTTGAACTCAGGCCTTCTTGACTCCAGGCCCAGCTTTCTATCCGCTGAGCCATGTTAATCTTGATAGGTATACTGGGAACCGAGAAATCAGGTGTTGTTAACTGTGCAGCTTACTTGGTCCAGTTCAAAAGCAATGCTTCTCCTCCGGCTGCTGCGGAATCCATTTTTGCAAGCCCCCTCCATTTATCTTGTTGGAGTTAGGAAAAGGGACATTAGTAGCAGAGGCAGGCTCTCAAGGCAGAATTCCCAAACATCAACCAGGACAGTCACCATTATGTGGAAGTGAGGTGTCTCGAGAAATCGTGAAGCATGTATGGACATTCTGTGACTGTGACTGGAGCCTAAGACCTTGTGAACTTGAAATGTTAGAGGTTCCCAGCTTAGTGGTTTGCACTAATACTTCCTGGGGATCAAAAAGTGACATTCAGGCACCTAGTCCTGGGGCGCTGAGGCAAGGACTCATCCAGGAGTCATGCAACCTTTGGAGATGAACTTGGAGAAGATTGAAGAGGGCTGGGGGCTTTATAGTAATTGAGCTAAACTAAGCCCACTCCCTTCTTTTTCCCTCTCCCCACAGCTGAGGTGGTATAGGGGAGAATACACCCCTCAGGTGAGGAGGGAACTGACTATATCTCTGTAGGAATAGCCTTTTGTACAAACTAAGTTGTGTCAAGTGGCTAAAGTGACTGAGGCTACCAGCCACTGGTCCTTGGGCAAAGGGCATCAGAGAAGAGACAGCCACAGTCCCTTAGGAAAGGGGGAACCCTGAGGGACAGAGTAACCTGACTCTGAGAATCAGGGCCAGAGCATACACCTTGATATGTCCTGATCTTGTGTCGATATCCTGTCTCTCCAACTAGACTATAAGTTCTTGGAGGCTGGGGAGCCTATGATATTCTTCTTTGTGTCCCTTCAGATAAGGACCTTTGACTCACCAGTAGAACATAAGCTTCTTGAGGGCAGGGATGGTTTTCATCCCTGTAGTTGTATCCTAGTACCTAGCTTAGTGCCTGGCACATAGTAGGTGCTTAATAAATAAGTATTTATTGAATTGAATTGATCTTCAATCTTGCTCAATTATTTAATTACTTACTGAGCCTGCACAGGAAAGACACAAAAGTGTCTTTTGTGAAGGAGAGTCAGATATAGGGAGATAGTTCCTTTCAGCTGCCTCCTTTTATTTTGTTTCCCCACATGTATATAGCACCTCAGTAACTCTGGAATTGCAAACGGGGGCTGCACATATGTTTATTTTACAGTTAGCAAAGAGGAAAGGGGGATCCTCCTGGAGCAGGTTTGCGGGGCTCAAAATTTGTAGCAGCTAGTCAGGATTGTCACAGACCATGCGATCTGTCAGTTGGTTGTGAAGCCCCCAGGGTCCCAAATTCCCAGGCAGGCCTTCTAATCCTGTAATTTATTCCATTTGACTCCCTGTACTCTCCTCTAAATCCCCTGCCTTGCCTCTTCTGGCTCTGCCTTTTCCATGAAGGTTTGGTGTGCCACCTTCTCTGTATGCACAGCTGCTTAATCTTTCTGTCAAATCCAGAGCTAGCAACGTTCAAATTATAAACAGAGAATGAAAACAGAAGATCCATTTTCTCTTTAATATAAATCTTGGAAGCCCTTTCTTCCTTTCTCTTTGGACAGGGGAGGAAGAGGGATATAAAGTACAGGCATTTCCTATTTACTTCATTGAGATCTCGTGGTAAATACCACCAGAATGAGTGTCATTGTACAAATTACATTGAGAGTTAATCTCCTGTAAGGAAGGAGAAATAGCCCCAGGTTTACCTACTTCAGTCATTCACCACCAGGAAGGCATCCTTTATGAGTTTAATCCATCCGCAATCATAATTATAAATCTTGACATTTCAGTGCTAACATTTCTACATAGGAGCAAAGGGAAGATGCCCATTACAGAAGAGTCAGCTGGGTTATCACTAGTTAAAGAGGTGGAGGGAGATGAGAACCTACCAGGTAAGGTGAACCAAGACTGTTGGGAAGAGCTCTGTAGCTAGGTTCCACCTGAAGCTGTATGCATCAGTAATTTTTTAATTTACTGTTTGAAGAAGTGTCACCCATGATGAGCCAGGGCTGCATCTAAATGAAACACTTAAAGAAATGCTTTCTCATCAATCAATTACATTTGCACACTGACCTTTCCACGGTATCTGCCCATTGCTGAGCTGTCATGGAATGGCCAAGATTGTAGGACATCATTCGACCTGTCATGTAGTTAGTCAGCCTGTGCAGAGGCCAATTAGCTAAATATTCCAGTGCTGAGAAGTCTGGTTCCCTGACCACAGGGATGAATTAGAGTGCCAGTTAATCACAAGGTAAATTCTAGGGAGTTTGAGGAGTGTGACCTTGCCCATGTTTGTAGTGCAGCCAGTTCTTTCACCCAGAACTGACCTGAGGGCCTCGGTGGCCTGGAATGTCCCAGCTTCCTCACAGGTATTTGTGAGGGAAGCTGCCCACTTTCTGTGTCTGGCTGCCAGGGTACGGTCTGTAGGACAGGTGCTCAAACTGTACCTGCCCCAGGCTGGCACTGACCTATTTTCAGTCAAAATATTCTGGTTTGGGTTTGACATTGAAATATTTAATTCAATTCAGAAGTATAAATTTGAATTGAATTCCAATTCAGATATATGAGGATGACATTCTCTTCTTGAAATCTTTAATAATGTAGTAAAACTGCACAGATTTTTCCATTGGTTGATTGAGACCATTACTCTCCTTAACGGCAACAATTTTGTCAGAATACTCAGGGAGAAGTATTATCTGAGGAATGAAAGTATGTTTTAAAAATATTATTTAATTTTTTTCCAAATGATTATAGTTGTAGCAAGTCTTATAAATTAAAATAATTGTTGAAATTGATGAAAAGTATACTGGTTGCAATTTTTCTTTAAAAAAATTCATTCGATCACTTAACTGGTTAATCCCCCAAAGTGAGCAACAGAGGGCATGTCTCCCATCATTAAAAGTGCAAATTACCTGGGCCTCACTGGAGTAACAATCTTTGTACTTGGTGGAGTAAATACTACAGTTGTGTTGGTTTCAAAACTAATGTGTTATGTTACTTTGGTACATGTAGATTAAGTTTTTAAATTAAGGCATAGGTCTTTTAAAGAAAAACAAGCAAACAAACAAAAATCAGAGGCAGGTTCAGTAAAACAGGGAACCCAGACTGAGATTGAATTAAACATTGTTTTTGTCCTTTGTTCTCAAAGGGAACATGACAATCAGGGAATGATGAAGTGACTTGCAGTTGACTTGGATTTGAGTGAGGGAGGGCTGTGCAAGGTCACCAGTCCCACTTTCTCCTCCAAGGCCATCTGGGTCCAGTGGCCTGATATTCATCAGAATGACTGGAGATGGCCCAGGATGTAATGGGAGATCCTGGCCCTTTTAGGCTAAGGTCTTCAGGTTCTCACTTTGAGTGAGGTAACACCCATTCACTGAATTCACCGAATTAAACATTACCCAGACAGAAAACTGCCCATCAGTATTCCACTTCGTTGACAGGGCGGGCAGATATATTTTTTTAAGGAATTTCTGACACGGCCATTATGTTATTGTACTCCAGATAAACAAACATCAGACCTGTGGACCTGATGATGTGATACCTGTGCCCTCCTCGACCCTCCTCTTTACTTCAACATCTCTTCTTTTCTCTCTTAACTGTCTTGGGAGAGCATGAACAGGGGAAGCAGTTGGATGCCTGTTTTTAATTGGGTCCTCTCTCCTTGAAAGAAGATTGTCTCCTGGCCCATTTCAATCCTAGTAATCTGGAGAACAAGGTATATGGAGGAAAGATGGTTGTGGAATCATAGTCTCTAGGAATATATGCTCAGTTCTTCCTCTTGTTCTGTTGGCAAATGCCTAGGGTTTTGTAGGGAAGTAGCATTATATTCATTCAGCCACCACCCAAACCATTACCTTCTGCTAGTCACACTGACTTGCTCTTCCCTACCTGAGCCAACACTTCTAGGTCTTTCAGGCTCCTAATCCCTGGAAGTTAGTCTATTATTACCCTAGAGGCCAACCCAGTTGACTGGGGATACTATGCTCCTACGTGACCCATTATATTTCTAATTTTGGCCCTACTCATGCTTCCATTTTGTTTTATTCCATCTAGCCAGCCCATCTCATGATTTGCCTACCATCAGTGACCTGTTCCTTCCCCACCTAGACCCCTCTTCCCTTTCTGCCTTCCCAGAACAAAACTCTCTTTCCTGTTGACCACTCCCCTAATATGACTTGTATTCCCCGGCTATAATGCAAACTTCATGACTTAAAGAACTGTTTTTTTTTTATTTTAATGGAAATTTGTCCCCAATTCTTGGCACAATTTTTGGCACACAGTAAGCACTTAATAAGCGCTTTTTCAATGCATTCATTTTATGAGTACTCAGCTACTTTTGTATAAATTAAGAAATACTATGAAAACCCCTTCTCATCCTGCCCTCCCCACAAAAAAAGTCTCTTAAATTTCTTTTATCCCTGCTTGAAATTGCACCATTCATTCATTCATTTACTTATTTGCTTGTTTGTTTATTTAATTTCAAAATGTGGTGTCCCCTTCAAGTGTGGGTAGTTAAACATTAAATTCATTTATACTTTTAATATCCAGAAATAAGATTTTGATTGAAGAGAAGAGGGTTAAAAATCATAGCTTTAGAATCATAAACTCTTAAACTTGGAGGGGATCACAGATATTATCTGAGCCACTGCCATCATTTTACATATAAAGCTCAGAGAGCGTTAGGAACTTAGCTGAGGTTACAAAGGATCGAATGACAGAGATTAGACCCAGAACCAGCATCTTCTGAATTATATAGGTTTGTTTTGCTTCTCTTGGTGAGAATACAAGTGTTTTGGGTAGAGAGAGATTAGCTTTGAAAAGGAGAGTTAGAGATTCCTTTTGTTATAAGGGCTAGTTCTCTGGGAAGGATGACAGAAAGAGTGGGAAATATAGGTGATGGAAAACAAAAGTTATCAATAAAATTAAAAAAGAAAAGAATGACAGGAGGGTGTCTCACAACATTGCTGAGTCTAATTTCCCATTAGTTTTGCCTGAAGCCAGCTCTGGAGTACGTGTCTTTCTTATACAGGGTGTTCCTAAAGTCTGGACACATAGGAAATGTGCAGTTATTGCATCAAGTTCATGTCAGTCTTGCAAAGTTCATCAACCTTTGCATCACACATGATGGAAATTGTATTGAAGATGTTATTTGCTAATATTCCAATTAAAATGTGGAAAATTTCATTCATTTCATTTCTTGAAAGTATACATTTTTGCCTGTGTGTCCAAACTTTAGGAACACCCTGTAGTTCATAGACCTTTTCAAATAGGAGGCTGCAACAAGGGATTTGGTTACTATTGCTTGAGATTAAAGTGGAAGTATATTTCCAACAGATTATTTAACTGGAGATAAGATTTCTCTTTCTTCACCCAAGTTTTTTAATCTTAACTTTCTTTTCCTCCTTTTGATCCGATATCTGACACAGGCTTCCTGTAGTGAATGGAGCAAGTCGTCGTACAGATTTTTGCCAGGAAAACTGTGCTTGCTTATATAGATAGTACAATCATTTTTAAATTAGAAAATAAGAGGGAATACAGTGAAGGGACTCAGAAGAGTGCCTTTTTTTAAAAAATGGGAAGTTCTACAATAGATAATAAATGGTTTTATCCACACATATAATATACAATACAGATTTTTTTTTTTGGTTCAGACTTGTGATTTCATCCCCATAGGGAACTCTCTATGTGGCAACTCATTTGACCAGTGCTGATCAGCAGCTATTCTGTAACTCAGTTGTAAAATTGTCTGGGGCACTGAGAGGTTAAGAAATTTGCCTGGTATCTTACAGCCAAACCATTAATTATCAGAGGTTTGACCTGAAGCCAATATTTCTGACTCCAAGGTGTATAGAATGCTGAACCTGGAGTTAGGAAGATCTAAGTTCAGATGTAGCCTCATAGTTCTGATTGACAGGGAGAACTGAGTTCAAATCCTCATTTTGTAGCTATGTGACCTGTGCAAACCAATTAACTTCTGCCTCAGTTTCCTTATATGTAAAATGAAAATAATTACAGTACCTACTTTTCAGGGTTATTGTAAAGCTGTAAGCACTAAGCAAAATTTTATCAGATCTTTCCAAGCTCTTTTATTTACACCGCTGTACCTGGTCACATATAGAGTCAGATTACTGTCATGTCAACAATTGGTGTTTTACATAAATGTATACTTTTAAAAGATTCTCAATATCATAAATAGAGTTTTGTTACATTGTGGGACTAAAATTCTTTCCAAGGAAATACATCTCCTAGGTTATACCAATAGGAAAATAATTGAACAAATTTGCACAAAGAAATGTAAAGAACTCATTTACCCCAAAAAAATCAGGTAGGTATATACACCTGTGTTCATTGGCATGAGGGGGGCATGGTTCTTGAAAAAAAAATTTAATATTTTCTTAATTAGCTGTATTATGAGGCTGTTGCTGCTGCTGCTGCGTATTTTAAAATGGTAATAGAAACCAGAATTGTCTGTATTGTTGAAGGTTACCCATGCTGTTCTCTTAGGAGTGAAACCAATTTATCTGAAGTTTCTAAAGGCACATGGGGATTTTTGGTTTCAAGAGGAATGAGGAAGACTGATTTTTATCCTACTTAGTGCATTTTGACTAAAATCTGTGAAAATTACAGCTGCTGCATGCTTGTTTTTTGTACTGATGAAGATGCTAATGTAATTCTGCTAATTTTTCAAATCCTGATTAAACACTCCAAGCTAGCTGTCAGAAATATATTAAAGAAGAGATCCTATTTTGAAACCTTTGTTTAAAGTGGCATAAAATTAGCACACAAAGCCAACCAGTATTTAGTGGCAGGCAGCTTGATGCATGTATTAAAATGACATTTTGCAATGTTTCACTCTCTTCCCAAAGTGAGAAAGTGTTTTGCCCGACTTGTGAAATGATGGTAACTTCACGTTCTTGTTTAGATTTAATTGTGTTTTGTTAAGATTTAAGACAAATTATCCCAGTCTTATATTTGTAGGATACTGTTTATTTTATTTATGTTTTAATTCAGGGTTTTAGTAATTTCTAGGATATTTACGAGGCTTGTGGACCGGAGGGGATGGTGGGACAAAAAAAGCCTTGTTAAGTCTCAACAGTTAAACTGACTGAGCTCAAGATAGCAAAGGTGAATTTCCTAACAATAACATTGTTCATGAGACATGCAATTACAGCAATCACATATTTCTTAGTGGTGTAATTAGTAATCCAAAATACTCCACATATAAATGCAGGTGAATCTTGGTAGTAAGGGAATGCAGGTTAAGCTCATCCTCCCCAAAGGCTGCTGTCTAAACTTTATGGGGGCTCTGGGGACAGAGGTCAAAGGTGTAGATGGCAAGATGACAGAGTACTGAATTATTCAGTATAGCAGGGGAAAACCTTTGTCAAGATTTAACCTCCACTACTTATATTGATGGAATACACAAATTAAGTCATTTCTGGTATTTATTAAAATGTCCTTTTGTCACTGTAGAAACCAAAGACATTGACAAATTGTTTAAATAGTGGGAGGCCCAATAGAACATATTATATTCATTTTATGATAGGAGCACTAAAGATACCACAGATTCTCACAAGATCACACGATTATACATTTAGATCTGCAAGGTACCTCAGCTCCCCTCATTTTAAGATCAGTAAGCTGAATCTCAAAAAGGTCAAAAGTGACTTGCCCAAGGTCACACAGCCAGCAAATGTCAGAGGTAAACTTTAAACCCAGGTCTTCCCAATTCTGTGGCCCGCATTTTATTGATTAGTCTTATAGAAGGTTTCCTAACATATCCAAAAGAGTTGGTGTGCCTTGGTCTAACTCATGAAAACATAGGTGAAAATTACATCTCTAATATATTTGAGACTAATACTTTTTTAGTTCCTCTGTTAACTGTCTGATGAAGAGAGGATAAAAGATGGTGAGAAGGATGAATCAGTCACGAATAACACAAATTCTTTGTACTGTAACAGTTTTTTTTTCTTTTTAGTAGTATAGACATTGATGAAAAAGTATGCCTCTGAATGCCACTCTTATGATCTCTGCAATGGTTCAGAATATATGTTATTCAGACTTTATAGAATTGGTTTGGTTATACACATCCCCCTTGAACTTTCTTTGGGGGGACTATTTTTTTAAAGCTGTTCTTAGCATCTCCACTTCAGTAGAGGAAAAAAAAGTCTAAAACTCAAGTCAATTATTTTTGCTTCTTGCTTACAATAGTAGAGGGGAAATGTTGAGGAAAAGTTCAGAATTTGGAATAGCATGGGATTTGAGGATTAGAGATGGATATACTTCCACACTCAACACAAGTAAGCCACAATAAAAGAGATCAGCTCGGGCACCCCAGCATCAGGGGCGTGTCTTTTTACCTTCTCCTCCCAGGCCCTTCAGACTATGTCCTTACCTGGTACTTTCTGCTTACCAACAGTTGTAGGTCAACATGATCAGTAGCACACCAACTCTGCTCCAAGCTAGTGTCTCTAATTCCATGTCTGAACAGAAATAATGATACAGTCAGTCTAGGAAGGCAGCCTTGAAAAGATAGAAGATGATACAGTCAGCTCTGAAAAGATAGAACAGGTCCTAGGAAAGATAGCCCAGCCACTAGAGTTTCTCTCTTTGTACTCCAGTATGCTTTCCTCTGATACCAAGAGGGAAGGGGGGAGCCCTGTCCATCCCCACTGTTCATCTTTCAAAGCCTGAAGGGGATGAATGATGAATGTGATATAGTGGGCATAAGGAAGACCTGCATACTAAGGAAAATCCTCCTGTAGGAATTTCAATAATTTAGTATCTATCAAAGTTAACAGGTTCCTCTTTGACACTATGGATAACCCTTCCAGGGTCAAGCCTACTAGTTTTTCTGTGAATCTGTAGATCAGGTGACCAAAACCCAAATTCTGTGAGACTGGGAATTTTAATTGGAAGTGTTATTATTGAGTCATTTCAGTCATGTCTGACTCTGTGCTGCCATTCTTGACAGAGATACTGAAGTAGTTTGCTATTTCCTTCTCCAGCTTATTTTACAGATGAGGAGATTGAGACAAACAGTGCTAAGTGACTTGCCCAGGGTCGAATGACTAGTAAGTGTCCGAGGCTGGATTTGAACTCAGGAGATGAGTCTTATTGGTTCTAAGCCCAGCACTCTATCATACACTGCACCACCTTGAATGATAATTTTGGAGAGTGGGCTATTTTAGGACGAACATGCTTTGTATAACATACAGTTTTCTGTAGCAAGAGGAATCTTAAAGGAGTTGGATGGAGGTTGTATAGGATCAGAGGGAGCTTGAGGAATTCCAAGAGGGGAGAGGAGTTTAGAAAGCAAAGAGAAAGGAAGCCAAAATAATCTTTGCCAACTTTGCAGTTTCCCGAGGGTGCTGGTAACCCTAGGAACCCTTTGTGTCTTCTGCACTTTCCCTTAAATTTTTTATTCAGATGTATCCATGTAAATATCAAATAGCATATTGCATCAGTTCAAGTATTAGAAAATATTTACACTGAATTGTGTCTCTAGTTAATCAGTATAACTCACAACTGTCACACTGGGAATGTCAGTTGGGTATCCTAAGAGTAAGGCAAAATATTGGGTAATATTTTTTATGGGACAGAATAATTACAAAATTCATAGAATATGCTTTCATTTATGTGCCTCTTTGAAAGAGAATCATTTGTTAGTTTAAGGCCATTCTCATTGATTAAAAGTAGCTGTAAATAAGTGCTGACTGAGTTTGGAACCCTGATGTAAAAGGTAAAAATAGATGAACAAGAAATATGCATGTGAAATTGCAAATACTGGTAAGCTTAATCATAGCTGTTATTAGATTTAATCAAACTATAGCAACATAGTAAAAACAATCAGTTAACCTTGACAATAGAATAGTGAACATTAATTTATTCTTTCCCGCTGCTGGCATTAGTTAGTGTATAGCCACTCCTAACTGAAGAAATATGATTAAAAATTCAGAAATACGGAAAGCCTTTTATTAAAGAAATCTATATGACCTCAAATTCAGGAGTGTTCTAAAATTTTGATGCTTGCTTTGATATATTATTAGTTCTGTTCTCTCATGGGTGTGGGAACCCTACTGAATGAATGAATTAAGCATCTAAGGGTATAGATTAGATCATAACCCATTCGTTGGGAGTGTTTTGCTATGGAAAAAATGTGAGTTCAGTTGTTAGAACTTGTGCTAGAATCCTTGCTCTGCTACTCTTTGATATTGGGCTAGTCACTTAATATCTTTGGTCCTCAGTTTCTTCATCTGTAAAGTAGGAAGGTGGAATCAGGTAATTTCAAAAGTCCATTATAGCTGTAAAACTGATGCTGTGATAACTTTTCATCGTATTTAATTTTTAGCTATGTCCTCCTGTGGCTATATGGCTAATGACTCCTCCAGAGAAGTGGTAAATCAATAAGAGGTAGAGATTCTCTAGGTCTTTTAAGATTTTTTGAATGCTAATAAAACATTCACTATGTCTATATATCTTGCTATTGATACATGACTGATTCACTTCCTTATTTTGTCATTGTATTTCATGAATTAATGGCTTATGCAATAGGGTCCCCACACCCATGAGAGCACAGATCCCTTAATACATCAAAGTGAGCATTAGAATTTTAGACAGTTCAGAATCTGAGGTCATATATATTTCTTTAGTTAAAGGCTTCCAATATTTCTGAATCATGCATCCTACAATGACCTTTTGGGTGATTTACATTTTGATACTTCAATGACCATCACCAGAAAAATTCACTGATTGTGTCATATGGCATCACTGGAAGGATATCAGAGATAATGATGATCAGAGTGATAATAACTGGCAGATTTGTTGCTCATTAAGCTTTGGAAAGGTGTGAGCCTTGCAATAACTTCTACTACTGGTATTTATTATCTTCATTTCCAGAGGAGTAGACTGAAGCTCACAGGAGTTAAATGACTTGTCCATGATAATATACCCAGTAAATATCAGACTTGGGATTTGGACCGAAGTCTTTCCTAACTTTCAATCCTGGGCTCTTTCCACTGCAATCTACTGTCCTTGAAAACATGGGCTTTGGTGACAGTGACTGGCATTGTTGAAAGGGCTATGCAGTTCTCTAAATGTAGTCTAGCCAATTTCTTCTGTTATTTTACTCTAGATAGACTCAGCAAAAATCATCTGTCTGCAGTGCCTATTCAAGATTTATGCATCAGTAAACCAACTCAGTGACATGCTTATTCATCGTCAGATCATAATATGAACAATTTGCATTTGACATTATATTCCCTACATAGTATTGATAAGGGATCATTGAACAAAGTTCTTAGTGGCTCAATCATCTAAGAAGTCTTATGTAATCTAAATGTATATGTGGGACATACTTTATTGGAAGAATACTCTTGTGGCTACATTTTGCTCTATTCAATAATTATTGTCAATAAACATTTATTAAGCACTGACTTTTTGCCAGGCACTGTGCTGAGTGTTGATTGTACAAATAAGATAAAAAGACAGTCCTTGTCATCAAGGAACTTAAAATCTAATGGAAGAACACAGATACCACACAAAGGGAAACTGAAAAATGGATGGTACCAGGTTGGAGGGAAATAACGTGCTCTGTCTCTTACATCAGTTGTACAGATACAAGATAGTAATTATTAAACTACCTTGGAAAGAAAACCTAAAAAAATTAAATGCCACTTAAAATTTACCAGTTTTGTGACTATTTAAAATTTTGACAGCATATCTCTCATTAAGATTCTACTACCAGCTCCCCAATCTTCATGTACCAGAGGTTTAAGTTATCATGATTTCAATACTCTAGATACTATCAGGAGTTAAAAAAATCCCTCCCCCACAATACTGGCATAAATGCTTGCCAATTGTAAAAAAGATTTTAGATAAATAAAAAATGCTTTAAGGTATTAACGATTTAATAACCTATTATTTGCCTAGTTGATTGGTATATTGTTATGATTATTATTCATATGTATTGGATTTCAACGATGTGGCATGTATTCATATGTGTTGGATTTCAACATTGTGTAGTGCTGACATTCTAATTATGCTACAGGTCTAGTGACAAATACAACATTTCCATGTTGTTCCTTTATTGATTGTTCTTGTCAGCATTTGAGATGTTTAAAGAAACATAACATACTGTTTTTTGCCCGTAGATTAGAAGAATGTCAGTGTAGTGATTATTTTGTATTAGAGTAATCTTTTGATTACTAATCTATTTAAGTCTTATCTTAAAAAGCCATTTATCAGTACTACCAATTACAGAACAGAAAATTTGTAGTCTTCATACTAAGAAAATTAAAAAAAAAACTTTGGGACTATCATTTTTCTCTTGAATAGAGAAGGGTTCTTGGATTTCACAATTAAAGAAGTCTCTGTGCTGGAAATGAGCAGTCAATTATGAAAATTATTTTTGAATAGTTAATTTGCATATCCCTAATTATATGTGCTCCTTTTGAAAGGCTGAAGTTGGTATTTATGATGTTTTGATTGATTAATAATGCAATTGTGTTATTAATATTGTTGCCAACAAGGTGCCCTTATAAATGGGGTTTTGAGCAGCTTTTCTAACTAAGTATTTTAAATAATACTTAGATTTGCTTTATGTACAGGGTGATGAAAGACCGAATTCCCATTAGTTAGCGTATTTTTCCTTTAAAATGTGACATTCAAGTTACCTTTACAGAGTATCTGTCTAAAGTAAATTGACTCATACTTAGAATGTTAATTGTTTATCTAATATTTTAAAGTAAAAAAATCATCCATCATTAGGACAAATCAGTATAAAATACAGTGCTTACAAAGCTTATCTTCTTCTAGCTTTTGACTCTATTTCAAGTTTGAATTTCATCAGATTTACATATATGTTATTATTCTGGTTAGTAATTATCATGGCACAGAATTTAATGTTCTTGGAATAACCACTTAATTGGTATTTGATTTTTTAAAGCATAAAATATCACAGAATCTTATATTAGGAAGGGACCTCAGAAAGTACCTAGTCCAAATGGTAAGTCAAAAAAGAATTCCCCCCAAAAAACCCTCCCCCAAGAAAAAAAAAAGAAATCCCCTCTACAACATACCTATAAGAGGTCTCAAGCTCATTATTGAATAAATAAATGTCATCTTCAAAGGCTGTGTAGCGTTAGATTCTGTTCTAGGAGAAACCTTTCACAGATAAGAATCTCATAACAGTAGAACTAGTAGAGATCCCATACAATGTCTAGTCCAACCTTAAGCTACATAGAGGGAACACATTAGTATATTATCCAAGATAATATAAGTTATCATTTAAAGAATACGCATTAGATTCTGTCCCTGCTTGGCCTCAGGGAAGTTGCTATATAATTTGGGGAAGGAAACTGGTATACTACAATATATATAAATATGTATCTTTCTTGTTTAAGAATCTGTGATTTCATCTGTTTAGGGAAAACTTTATGTAGAGAGTCCCTGTATGATATTGACAGTGAAGCACGTGTAGTTTTATAGTTTTAGATACCTGAGAGGCTTAAGGGGGGGGGGTGGCTTTTTAACCTTTCTGTGGTCAAATATCTGTCATGTATCAAAGCAGAATTTTAAATCTGGGTTTTCTTTAATCCAAGGACTAAGTCTTCCATCTATGATAGCAAATATTTACACATTCATTAATAAAAATGTATTGAGCCATGTTCCTTGTGGGGGTAAAAACAATGCCCATAGCATGGCTCCTACCCTCATGTGGACTCTGGTCTAATAGGGAAGATCATTTCCTTCTACATTTATTAATCATTTGCAGTAGGTAGAATGCAGAGCTTGGCACAGGGGGAGACACAAAATTGGACAAGCCAATTTGGGCCCTCATGAAGATGACATAGTAGGAAAGTGGGACACATACACAAATAATTATAATACAAAATTCAGTAAGAAAGTGTGAATATAAAGTACCATTAGTTTAGAGGAGAGTATGATTTCTCACTTGGTGAGAAGAGTGGTGGTTTCATGGAGATGTTATTTGAACTGGGTCATGGAGCATGGGCAGGAGTTGGATAATATAATTGTGGTACCTCTTTTGGAAGGCAATATCATTTTGTTGGGTTTTTTTGGACAGGACCAGTGAGGAAACTCCCTCTGCCATTGCGGATCACTCTCTGCTCTGCAACATTTAGTCTTAGTTGCTAAAAACAAGATTAGTTTAAGTATTTTGCCTAGGTCATACAACATGCATGTGTCAGAGGCAACCCTTGAACCCTGTCTTGCTGTACATAATTACTAATTATAATTATTTTTCTTAAATTAAACTTTTTTTTTAATCAGCCAAATCTACCTTCTCTTTCTCCAACCTTACTTCCCACATGCAAAAGAAGAGAAAGAAAAAACAAAACATGTATAGTCAGGCAAAACAAATTGGCATATTGACCATGTCCAAAACACTATATCTCATTCTTCACTCTGAATCGTTTACCTTTCTAACAGGTCATAGGTGACATGTTTCATCATTAGTCCTCTGGAATCTTGATTGGTTATTACACTGATCAGAGTTCATAATTCTTTCTGTTATTTGTCTTTACTATACTGTTGTCATTGAATAAATTGTTCTCATGGTTCTACTCGTTCTGCATCAGTTTATATTCAGTTTCCCCAGTTTCCTCTGAAACCATCCCCTTCATCATTTTTTTTACAACACAATAGTAGTCCATCACATTTATTAGTTTATAACTAATTCAATCATTCCCCAATTTATGGGTATCTCTTCTTTCTCCCTTCTATTTCCCTGTTGAATGAAATGTATTGCTGTACGCAACTCTATGAGTATATGTGTGTTTTCTCTCCTTTAACGAGTTCAAATAAGAGTGAGGTTCGAGTGTTAGCTGCTCCCCCAACCCACCTTGTTTCTATAGATGTCTACTTAAAGTATTCTCCCCACTCCAATTATAATTAGAATGTAAGGAATCTATCATCCTTCCCCTGTTGTCTTTGGGATCTATCCCATACTGTTCTCCCTGCCCTCCCTCCCACTCCTAAAACATTGATTGCCTTCTTTTCATTATCTGACTTCTCAAAGCCCACTTTGGTGCTTCAGGTTGACCCTCTCTGGGCAGCACCTTTCTTGAGCCACCTTTCTTCGCATCCCCCATTCCCCCTACCTGCCATTTCCTTAGAGCACTATTAGTTTTGTTTTAACCTAATGAGTGTGATAATTTAATTTATACTGTGTGGTGTTAATGTGATTAAAGATCTTCCCCACCCATTTAATAGGTCTCAGGTGGAACTAGTTAAGGGAAGCTTGATTAGATGAGGCTTCTTTGTAGGCAGGCACACACCCTTTTGCTGATTATATGTGAAGCCCTAAGAGAAGGATACATACATACATACATACATACATACATGTGTGTATATATATGTATATATACACACATATATGTGTGTATGTATGTATATATGTGTATATATATACATATATACACACACACATACATATATATATATATATATATATGTATGTGTGTGTGTGTGTGTGTGTGTGTGTGTGTGTGTGTATACCCTGAAGGTAGCCGTTAAGCTTGGAGACTGAGAACTAGAAGAGACGGAGAGATGGAAAGATAGAGAACTGCAAGGGCTATCAGAACTGCAAGCTCTCAGAACTTTGGGAGAAGAAGACTCGTAGGTGTTTATTATAAGTTCGTGCAAGAAAGATTTTTTAGACAAGTGAGGCCTTGTGTCACCATTTAATCATATCTCATAAAAAGCCCACTTCTAGGACCAACCCTGGTGACCTAGTAGCAAAATTTCTTCCCCTACCTCTCCACTTTTTTTTAGAGTCTCTAATAAATTTTGGAGTCAGAACACTCAGGTTTAAATATAGCCTCGGATAGTGAAAGAGCAGCATGTCTTTGGCCAAATTATTTAATTTCCTGGGTCTTAGTTTCCTCATCTGTAAAATGAGATTGTGAGACTAGATCATCTGTCACATAGCTTCTAGCTACAGATTTGTCTTTTTTTTTAAGGATGATATTTTTAGGAGCCTTACATAAGGAATAGCATTTATTGAACCTGTCATGATATAACTAAAAAGAGCAGTGGTCTTGGAATCAGAAGACTTGAGTTTAAGGCCCAGCTCCCTACTAGCTCTAGGAACTTGGTCATCACCAAAGTTTGCTCATATGGAAAATGTGGATAACATTACACATATTTATCTACTTCACAAGTCTGTTGTAAGGACCTAATTAAATAATCAGTTTCAAAAGCTTTATAATCCTAAAGAACCTTATAAATGTGAGATATCATTATTGTTATTATTAGATAATATCAAAGATAGATATTATATGATTATATATTATATAATATAGGAATATATAAGTATAATATTAAAAGTATATAACATATTACCTTAATATAATATAGTAATATATAATATAGATATTATTATTATTATTATTATTATTAGAATACCAAAATCTTTTCTCTAGTTTTAAAAAATTCAAAGAAAGGTTTTCTCCTAATTTATAGGCGGACGAAGAAAGTTGTAAAGAGCGCAGAGACCCATTCAAAGAACAAGGAGTCATAGAGAAGTAAGGAATTCAGCGAGCATTTTAGGGGCCTTTATAAAGGTTCTGAGGACCTTCTTCATCTAAAACCAATAGAAAAATTGAATTAGAATTGGTGGTTGAAATAAAAGTTGAAATAAAATATATACTGTGTAAAATAACTCCATTTTATTGCTTTATTTATAGCTGATTGCTGTGTTTGATGAACAAGAATTGGTTCCTAAGGTTGAGAGCCCCAGTGGAAACCTAACAGAGAGCCACAGTCCAGATCCTTTTGATGCAGAAGTGGCTACCCAGCTGGCTGCCTTTAAGCCCATTGGCGGAGAAATTGAAGTAACTACTTCTGCTCTGAAATTAGGTATGTATGTGCACTAGGTGTGCTGCCTACAATGTCTGAAATGACTACTTGGTATAGAAGAGGAATTTATATTAGACTGTGCTTCAGTTATATGCCTTTCTTTATAGCCATTTACCTTGTTTTCTTTAAAAGAAATAATTTCCTCTTCATTTCCGTCCCTCTAAAATGACCATTTACATGTTTGGTTCTGATGATGTTTAGGGGACAGTAGAAAGCCTTTGCCCTTTTCATCTTTCTCATGAATTATTACAACAATCTCTTAATTAGTTTCTCTGCCTCAAGTCTCCACCGTCTCCCATCCATTTTTCACATAGTTGCTAATACGATTTTCCTAAAACACAGATAAGTCTGATCATGCCATTTTCCTACTCAGTACATTCACATGGCTCCCTATTTCTTCTAAGATCAAATATAAACTTATCTGACTTTTAAAATGCTTCACAAACTTCACAAAACATTCCATTTTTCTTTTATATTACTTGCATTCCTGCATGCTACAGTGGAGGGAAACTGAGGTAAATGTTCTCCACAAAGAACACTCTGGCTTCTGTCTTTGTGCCTTTCCACACTGGCTGTACCCCTTGCCAGCATCCTTGACATCTCCTCCTAGAATCCTTGGTTTCCTTCAAAACCTGGCTACATAAGGCTTCCCTGATTCCCATAGCTCTTAGTGCCTCCCCTAAGTGGTGTAAGATAGCGTGCCAGATCTAGAGTTAGGAAGACTCTTCTTCCTGAGTTCAACTCTGGCCTCAGACACTTACCAGCTGTGTGACTCTGGGCAAGTCACTTAACCCTATTTGCCTCAGTTTCCTCATCTGTAAAATGAACTGGTGAAGAAAATAGCAAACAACTCTAGTATCTTTACCAAGAAAACCACAAAAGTGGTCACAAAGAGTTATAAATGACTGAAAAGTGACTAAACAAAGAACAGCAAAACTACTCAGATTAACAGAAGAGGAATAGAATACTTAGATAACCCTATCTTAGGAAAAGAAATTAAACATGCCGTCAGTGAGCTCCCTAAAAAAAATTCCTTAGGCCCAGGTGGATTTACAAGTGAACTCTGCCAAATATTTAAGGAATAATTAGTCCCAATATTATATAATTTAAAAAATAGATAAAGAAGAACTCTTACTAAATTCCTTTTGATGGTTTGATATGGTTTGAATACCTATTCCAGAGAGAGCAAAAACTGAAAAAGAAAACTATAGACTGATTTACTTAATGAGTATCAGTGCAAATATTTTAAATAAAATACTAGCCAGGAGATTATAGCAATACATCACAAAGATCATACATTATGTCCAGCCAGGCTTTATACAAGGAATTCAGGACTAGTTCAAAATTAGGAAAGCTATCAGCATAATTGACCATATCAGTAACAGAAATGACAAAAATGCGATTGTATGTTCCATCTATATCATACCATCCTATCAATAGATGCAGAAAAAGCCTTTGACAAAGTACAATACCTATTCCTATTAAAAACACTAAAAAGCATAGGAATAAATGGGACTTTTCTTAAAATGGTAAATAGAATCTATCTAAAACTAAGAGTAAACATCATCTGTAATGAGGACAAACTTGAAGCCTTCCCAGTAAGGTCAGGGATGAAACAAGGATGTCCGTTATCAATATCATCCTAGAAATGCTAGAGAAGCAGCTAGATGGTGCAGTGAGTAAAGCACAGGACCTGGAGTCAGGAAGACCTGAGTTCAAATCCAGCCTCAGACACTTGACACACTTACTAGCTGCATGACCTTGGGCAAGCCACTTAACCCCAATTGCTTTGCCTTCTCCCATCTAAATAAAAATTAAAAAAAAATGCTAGAACAAAGAATTGAAGAAATTAGAATAGATGATGAGGAAACAAAACTATCACTTTTTGCAGATGACATGATGGTGTATACTTAGAGGACCCTGGAAAATCAACCAAAAATTAGTTTAGATAATTAACAGCCTCAGTAAATTTGCAGGATATAAAATAA
The DNA here is from genome assembly GCF_011100635.1 of Trichosurus vulpecula. NCBI lineage: Eukaryota > Metazoa > Chordata > Mammalia > Diprotodontia > Phalangeridae > Trichosurus > Trichosurus vulpecula. Next base: position 297,218,314 of record NC_050576.1, on the reverse strand, counting down.
AACCCACACAAATCACCAGCATTCCTATATGCTAGTGACCAATCCCAGCTGGAAGAGATAGAAAGAGAAATTCCATTTTAGATAACTGCAGACGATATGAAATACTTAGGAGTCTACCTACCAATTCAAACAGTGATTATATGAACACAGTTTTGAACAAAACAAAACAAAAAATGTTTTCACACAAATAAAGACAGAACTAAACAATTGGAGAAATGTGAATTGCTCATGGGTAGGTCAAGCCAATATAATAAAAATGACAGTTCTACTTTAATTTATTTATTCGTTGCCATTCCAATTAAACTACCAAAATTATTTTATAGACCTAGAAAAAACAGTAGCAGAATTCATTTGGAAAAAGAAGAGGAGGTCAAGAATATTAAGGAAATCATTGAAAAAAATGTTAATCAAGAAGGGTTGGCAGTCCAAGATTTCAAATTAAATTACAAAGCAGTAATCATCAAAACTATCTGGTTCTGGCTATAAATTGAGTGGCAGATCAGTGGAATAGATTAGGTACACAGTATACAGTAATGATCATTGAAAAACCTACAGATCCAAACATTTGACAAAAAATACTGAGAAAAGTGGGAAACAGTTTGACAGAAATTAAGCATAGGCAAGTATCTAATACCATATGCCAAGATTAGGTCAAAATGGGTAATTCAGACATAAAAAGTGATATAAATGAATTAAGGCTATATGGAAAAATGTACCTGTCAGATCTATGAACAGGGGAAAAGGTTTTGACCAAACAAGAGTTAAAGGGGATTACAGGAAGTAAGACAGATAATTTTGATTACATGTAATTTAAAAGCTTTTGCACCAACAAAACTGACACAGCCAAAATTAGAAGGGAAACAGGAAATGGTGGGGGTAAAGAACTTTGAAACAAATTTCTCTGATAAAGGCTTCATTACCCAAATATATAGGGAGCTGAGACAAATTTAGAAAAATAAGGGACATTCCCTGGTGGATAAATGGCCAAAGGATATAACTGGGCAGTTTTTAAGTAAAGATATCAAAACTATCGATAGTCCTATGAAAAAATGCTCTAAAACACTATTGATTAGAGAAATGAAAATTAAAAGAACTCTGAGATACTGCCTCACACCTGTTTGATTAGCTAAAATGACAGGAAAAGAAAATGAGAAATGCTGGAAGGGTTGTGGGAAAATTGGGACATTAATGCGTTGTAGATGGAGTTGTGAACTAGTCCAGCTATTCTGGAAAACAATCAAAAGGCTATAAAACATACACTTTGACCCTCATTGTTGCAGGGCCCAAGGGTCTAATTAGGGATCTAGATCATCATTTCAAAGTCCCTTCAGTGCTGAGGCATATGTGTCAACAGAAATGTCAAGGGCATCTCAGCTCAACTCTGTTTTTACTCTATGAAATGGCTCCTGGAAACCCATCACCCGTACATACTCCACAGGGGTCCAACATGTTTCCATTGACTTAAATGCATTTGTGTAGGTAGTGGTAAAGTGGTTAGAGTGCCAGGTCAAGAGTAGGAAAGACTCATCTTTGTGAGTTCAAATCAGATATTTACTAGCTGTATGTCCCTGCGCAAGTCACTTAATCCTGTTTGCCTCAGTTCCTTATCTGTAAAATGAGCTGGAGAAGGAAATGGCAAACCACTCCAGTTCCTTTGCCAAGAAAATCCCAAATAGGGTCACGAAGAGTCCACTCCACTGAAAGGACTGAGTAACATATGTGTCTCTGCTGGTAGAATAAAAACTCCCCGAAGGCAAGAACTTTTTCATTTTTGGTTTTTTTTTTCATTCCTAGCATCTAGCATAACTACTGGCACTTGGTAGGTGGTTGATAAATCCTCCTCAGTTGATTGATTTTCAGCAGCACACTAAAGACTAAAGTACTGATCGTTAGGAGTCTACCAATATGATAAATCGAAAAAGGTTTTCATGTAGTTTAGTTCACCTCCTTAAAACTGCCAAAAAAAATCATTTGGACTTAACTAAGGTTCACCAAGGAGTGCGGATAAGAAATAAGCGCTACTTTCTAGTGATTATATCCTGATTTTATATCCTAAGGGTAGATCTTGAATTTCAAAAAGAGTTTTGGAACTGTAACTTTGAAGGTGATAAATGCTACTTTGTTTAAAAAGAAATATAGAGAAGCTATTTTATTTAGAATTATCTCTGGTTATGCGGAGTTTTTTTTTTCTTTCCTGTATTTTTTACTTCTTAAAATCTGAAATCTGCATATGGGGTTAGCAGTATGGGCGAATGAACAACTAGATGCTCTGCAAATATTTCACTGAAATTGTATTTGTTCCTTATCAAAATATCAAAATGACATTTTCACTGGTGTCACTTGAGACTTTGCTCTTTAATTTTCTTCCAATCTTGATAATATTCAGTTCAATACATTTGTGCTCTGAATGACCCATCAGTATTTCTTGAATTTCACTATTAAGAAACCCTCTCCTTTCCTCCTTCTATTTACCAAGTAGACAAAGTGTTTGTTAATGGTAACTCGCCAGTGTTAGTGTAACTCATGCTAGAAGAAAAGAGAGTATCCTTGGGCGGCAAAGGGAATGCTGTGAAATGTGACAGCCATGTTTTTATTTTATTTTATTCTGAACTTAAGAAATAAAGTAAGCATTTCTATAACATAATAGAATAGAAAAAAAGATGACTGTACATAAAGTTGTAAATCTATTATGTATAACTTTTTATTTTCTCTTTCTTTTAAATATATATTGGTTACCATGTAACCTTTTTTTTCCTTTGCTTTCTCTGCCCAGCCCCCAGTAGACATAGTACTAGTTCTTCCTATTGGAAATGAAATATAAATCATTTTTTCCAGCCCTTTTCGCAGGCTGTGCCCCCTTCTTACATTTACCGCTTGGAATCCCTTGCTTGCTCCCTTAGTTTAGGTGAAACACAGACACTTCCCAGTTCTTAGTGCTTTTGCCCCTCCTAACCCCCTCCAAAACCCAAACTAAAACAAACAAAAAAAAAAACCACCTTTGTATTTACTTTTCTTTGTACATTTTGGAATTTCTTTGGAGACCTTAATCTCTGTCAGGGTTGGAACTTGCTCATTTTTTCATCTTTCTGTCGGTAGTACTTAGCATAGTAGGTGTCAGGATGGCATTTAATAAAAGCTTGCTGAGTTGAATTGAGTTGAATCTTGCGTGGGTGCTATGGCTTAATGAAAAGAGTACTAAACTTGAAATCAGGACTTCCACAATTTAATCTTGGTTCTACTGCTTTTGAGCCTTCGGACCTTAGAATACTCTTGACATTTACCTTATTTGTAAAGTGTTAGCGGGTAAATAGTATTCTGTGTTACTCAGTGCTACCAACATCCATAGTCTTGATATAGCTGACTTCCTGAAAAAAGTTGTAGCTCTCCTTTTACTCCAGAACAGTGAAAAAGACTTGTAATTCTTTTTCTACCATTCGTCTAAAAGCAAAACATGGTAAATGATATTTCACAATGGAGATGGCAGGAGGTGGCCAGAGAGGAGATTGTGCAGTCTTCAGTTTCTCTAGTACACCAGGTTTCTGCAGATCACTGCATTTGCATAATGGCTATCTCTCTAACCCATTATGCAAATGGTCAACAAAACAAGTCAATAAGGGGAAAAAAAGGTGAAAGTTGTTCCTGTTTTTGTAATGTTCCTCTTTCCTTCCTTCCTTCTTTCCTTTCTAAACAAGCATACATCATGACTTCAGCAACCTAAATAAAAAGTTGTTCCCCTCCCCACCTTTCTGCCGAAATTGCCTTCTTTGTCCTATATCTCTCTCAACAGTGGTTTCCCTTGTCTTTTATTTTGGACAAAAACATATGCTGTCAAATGATTCAAGGACTGTAATGTTTGATGTGGAAAGAAAAACCATGGTTTCCCTTTTTGAGATTTGTTCTCCACTAATCATAGAACTCCCTTTCAAAATTATTTCAGTTAAATAGATTCGGAGCCAGATGACATCAGAAGTCATGTTGAGCAGCTAGGTTGCAAGGTAGATAGAATGTTAGACTGGACTTAAGAAGATATGAGTTAAAATCTTGCCTTGGACACATAACTTTCTGACCCCTGAATCGCTTAACTTCTCTTAACTTTGGTTTGCTCACTTTTTAAATGTGACAAATAATAGCTCCAATTTTATTGAGTTTGTAGTGAAGCTCAAATGAGTAATTAATGTAAAGTATTTTGCAAACTGTTATCTAGTCTAACTCTCATTTTACAGGTTAGGAAATTGAGGCCTGGAGGGGTTAAGTGACTTGCCTAAAATCACAGCTAATAAGCCATAGAGTTGGGCTTTGAACACAACTATTCAGACTCCAAATCTGGCCCTGTTTTCACTGTACCAGGCCATTGGGGTCTTTTGGTGTATTGTGATAAAGGCAGGATTGATATGGTTCAGGGCCATCTGCAATGTGTCAATTAGTTGCTGGACAAGGATCTCATGTTTATAGCACTAAATTCATGTTTTTGGTCTGAGTAAAAACTGTGTAACATTCAGTACCTTCTTTCCTCTTCTCTGATCCATGTATGTGTGAAAGCCCTTTTTTATTTTTACTTTTTCATTTATTCCATGGATTGTTGTGGCCAAATAATTTATGACCCATTAGTCATCCTAACGAACTTCTCAGTATGTAGTTAGTCTTGGTCTTAGACAGCAGAGTCTGTTACTCGTGCTTCACTTGGAGCCTTTCCATCTTGGCGTAACTCATAAGAGATAGTTCTCTGCATGCAGAGTTTCGGAGAATCACCCAAGGTTCCTCCATGCCACGGTAAGCCAGTTGGATAGGTCTACTGCTACTACTACAAGTACCACCACCACCATCACCACCATTATTATGACTACTACTACCATTACGTTTTTATTACTACTACCACTACTACTTCTACCAACACTACTAGTACTTTTACTACTATAACCACCAGCACTGCTGCCACCACTACCACCACTACTACTGCTACTACTACTACACTACTACTACTACTGCTGCTGCTGCTGCTGCTGCTACTACTACTACTACTACTACCACTACTACTACTACTACTACTACTACTACTACTACTACTACTACTACTGTTACCAGAAAATAAATTGAATATATTTTAGGATCATAGTTTTAGAGCTGGGTGGAAGTTGGTTTCATCATCTGCCCAAAGGAAGCAAAAAAAAAATCATCCTTTTTTTGAGATATGTGATTCCTTTTCCTTTAAGTTTTCCTAATGTGCATTAAAAAGAATCAGGAAGTTGCAGCTTGTGGGGTCAGCATATGTTACAAGAAGAGAAATTCAATAGCATGATTTCTTTACCTTCTTCAGAGTAACGTTTTTAATGCATAAAGTAGGATTACAAAAGAAGCTAATCATATTGAAATAAAGATGCGGGTGTGTATGTGTGTGTATATGTATGTATATATGTTGCAGTTTTTAACGGACCCCCTGGTTAAGAAATCCTATCCTACAGAGAACCTGTCTATACTGATTAGAATCAAATCATCATCTACTGTTCTTTTGATGACCACTCAGAAGAAGAAACTAGGAGGGTTGGCAAACATGTTCTGGGAAATTAAGAAATGAAACTAGCCAAAAGCCTGGAAAATAACTCAGAAGTCTTGAAGCAGTATATCATGAATACTTGAGAAGAAGAGTTACATGACAATAGTCATGGTGAGCACCCAAACATCATGTTATTGTATAAAATGCACTGGAGTTGAGACACCTGAGTTCAAGTACCATTTCTCCACTCACTAGTTATATGATCAAGGTCACTTCACTAACTTGTGTTTTACTCCTCATTTTCCCCATTTGCAAAAGGAACAAAAGAAACAAGCATTTATTAAACACCTACTGTGTACCAGGCCCTATATTAAAGGGCTTTACAGATATTTCATTTGATCTTTCCAACAACCCTGGGGTATAGGTTCTGTTATCATTCCCATTTTACAGAAAAGGAAACTGAGGCAGAGTTTAAGTGACTTGCTCTAGGTCACAGATTTGAATTTGGGTCTTTCTGACTGTAGACCTAATGCTTTATCTACTAGACCAACTAGCTGTCTCAAATATTAAATAGTAATATATTATTAAACTGCTAATAGCCAGTTAGCATTTACATAGTTCTTAAATGTTTTCAGATTGCCTTATAAATATCTCCTTTGGTCATCACAATGACCCTGTCCACATTTTATTTACAGATAAGGATATCGAGGTTCAGAAAGGCTAAGTGAGTTGCTCAGGGTCATATAAATATTAAGTCTCTTAGGCCAGATTTGAACTCCTAAACATTTTGGAATCCATAAAAAATCCTTAAAAAAAACACAAAACCCAAATTACACAAATGTCGGTTACTCTTGCTACTACTTCTACTACCTTACTGCCACCACCATGACTACAACTACTGTAACAAAAAAATGACCGTATCCTAGGATCACAGGTTTAGAGCTCAAAAAGACAACAGCAGTCATCTAGTTCAACCAATATCCTCATTTTACAGATGAGGAAACTGAGACCTGGAGAAGAAGAAGCTTGGTCACTCAAGATTTCTTGAGTGGCAAATAGGAAAGCCAGATTTTTAACACAGGTCCTGTAACTTCAAATTCTACTATCTTTCACATTATCCCATGTTTCCTTAACAGATAAGAAGCAAAATTTCTACTCATGTGAATCAAGGCATTTACTAGTAGAGGAAAGGACAAAATTAACACTAAATTAAAAGAAAAGAAAAAAAATGAGAAGAATTTGAATTCAGTTAGAACAAGCCCAATATTATATTTTTTAAAGAAAAGACTAATGATGCCAAAAAAATTGAAAACAGTTAAAGGAAAAATCAATCATTTCTCCATAATGTTAACTGATAAAGCAATATCCACAACAAGGAGCCCCGCAGCCCCCTTAAAGTGCCTCAGCTATCAAAAACTTGCTTAACTTGCCAAGCAGAGGTACATGGAAGCTGAGAGTAATACCATTTTAGAATATAAAGTAGTTTGCAAAACATGGAGGATGATAGAGGAAGATCAGAAAAACAGAGCCTTAAAAAGTAGCGGATGGGAAAATGAGACTGTGGAAAATTTAATATGAGATTCAAATGAGCCATATCATCTAAGACCATTTATAGGTGAAACTAGAGAAAAAAAAGATGAGAAATAGAATCATTTTCCTAGCATTTCTATAGCAAACCCTTCTCGTGATCAGTGACAGCAGAACCATTATAGTTGGCTTTTCAGACCTCAATACCTGATGTGCCATGTGAGGAAGCATAAATGACATTTAAGAAGATGAAACAGGGATATAACAAGTACCCAGAAGGTATCTATACTGGGCAAAGCACAGTTTTGAAAACATTGAAGGGATTGATTTTTAACACTGTCGGAAAACAGAAAAGATGCTAAAAGATTGGAGGGAAGAAATCAAAAAATACTATTATTAACAAAAATAAAGTTAGAGGATATTGGTGACTCCCTATTTCTGGTGATTATAGGATCATTGATGTAGTGCTGGAAAAGATAAGCCCTCCATTTTATGAACTGATTTCCAGTAAGGTTAATTGACTTCCCTGAGCTCACAAAAGGTAGTGACAATTGCATAATCTGAACCCAAGTCCTTTGACTCCCAAGCCAATACTCTTTTCCAGTTCTGCATCTCAGTGCCTTCCTACTAGTTCAATATCAATGAGAATGGTCCCGAAGCACATTGAGAGTGTGTTTGAGTAAAATATGAGAAGGGAACAGATGAGCTTTCACAGTCATTGCTCTATAGAACAGCTCGTCCTAAGTCACCCACTTAACTGAGAGTTCCAACACATATCCCTCTATTTTTGTTTGTGGATTTTTTTTTAAGTAAAGAAGTATTTGACTCAGTAGACTGACACACAGCTTAGCATTCTCTCCAGTAATAAAGTATGTCTTGTGCATATGTTAAAATTATCCAACATTTCTTGACAAATTCTACCACAGAGATAACTGACTAACAATACTCTGCCTATTGACCCTCAGAGAATCATGGAAGGAGATGTCCAATTGACAAAGAGATTAAATAGTTCTATGGGAGATCTCCTCAGGAAATTTTAGTTTGGGCTTTCTTAATATGAGTTCCATGAACATTTTAAAAAATATTTTTGTAACTGTATTTTAACAAAATATATTTCTTTTGCGATACTATGTATTTTAGTTTATACATTGAAACATATTGTTCTGAAAAGGGATCCATAGGCTTTACTAGATTGCCAAAGGAAGGGAGTATGTAAGTGAAACATAAAAGATTAAGAATCCCTATTCTATACCAGTAGAATCAAGGATGCTTGAAGTACTGAAAGAAAATTGAGCAGCTCTTATATATGACACATTATTCGTTAGGCCCAGCCCTTTAAAGACCCTGTGCCGTTATCCCAATGATAGGGGGAGAAAGACATCACAGTGTCCCACCTGCCACAAAATGTTTTCTCTTAGGCTATTGCCTTAAATTTCCCCCATTAAAATAACACCATTTAGTTAAGACATTGTCTCTAGGAGGCCCATATTAAAACACAAATTTAGTGCCTGAGAGCTAAATGTTATCACATTCATACCTATTAATGCTGATTAATTGATTGGTTTAGCTTCCTGTCATTTAACAAAAAGGTGCCTAGGGGATGAGGCATAAGACATTTAAGTTTTGCTAAGGAGCAATGCTTATAAATAGTGCTATACAAATGTTATTTTTAGGTTAAAGCATTTTGAAATTGCAAAACAGCATAGGAAGTGGGAGATATAATTTGTTATCTGTAGAATGATAATGTGACATGCTTGTGTATCTCTACCAGTCTCCTGACTTTTTGCTTCTATCTCTTTCTTTCTCAATCTCTGCCTATCTCTGTCTCTGTCTGTCTTTAGCTTTGGGTCTGCTATGTTTTGCTTTGTGTGTCTATTTTTCTGTCTAAAATTTTATGTCACAGTTTTTTGGTCTATTTCTCTGTTTCTGTCTTTCTTTCTTAGTCTGCTACATCGCTCTCTGCATCTGTCTGTATATCTCCTTCTGTCCCTTGTTCAGGTTTTTTTTTTGGCTTTCTGTGTTTCTCGTTTTATATCTGCCTCTCTGCAGTATTTTTGTATCTTTGTGTCTCTCTCTTTTTGAAGTGCATGGATGCTTAATAATTTTGCTTGAAGTCAGGAGACCTGAATTTGGTTCCTATTGCAGACTGTCTAATCAAAGGCCAGTCATTTAATCTCTCACTGCCTTACTTTCCTCCTCTGTAAAATGGGGATAATAGTAGTCACAGTACCTTCCTCACAGGATTTTTGGTGATGACAAAGCTCTTTGAAAATCTTGAATTAATCTCTAGAGAGATTGTTTTAAAGTCACATGACCTCTGTGGCAAATAAGCTGGACATTTGTTTACATGTGGGATTATTGACATTAGACATCACAATTTTATGAATTTTAAATTGCTCTGTGTGTTATCTTTAACATGTGCACCAAGGGGTGTCAACCCCTATTATAGAGCATGGCCTGGCTAAGGTCACTTTATCACTACTGAGAGGAGTGCTCGGGGCATCCCTACCTTCTTGAAATTCTTACTCTGCTGAGTTTGATAATGCTTTAGTTTACAGTGTGGTTATTTGTGTATGTGTTTTAGCTTCCTAATAAGGCCAGCAAGGTGACACAGTGAATAGAATACTAACTGGACTTGGAGAAAGAAAGGTCTGATTTTGAATGTAGTAAGTTGCTGACTAGCTGTGGGCTAGCCACTTTCATCTCATCTGTGAAATGGCATAACAGTAATTGCATTTACCTCTCTGGGTTGTCTTGAGGATCAAATGAGATAATATATGTACTTGGTGAACCTTCAAAAGCTATATGCGTGTGATTTTCATTGTGAAATTATAGGTTTTTAAGCTCTTGATAGTTCTTCTTCTTTCTATTCCCATCACCTATCACAGTGGCTTGTATTGAGTAGACATTAAGTGAATGTCTATGGAATAGAGTCAGGTGGAGACCAGGATAGGGCTTGGACTTTGCAAGTAATGAAGGAGAGCTCTGTTAGTTGGAAAGTAGAGAGGTGGTCAAAATGTCAGACAGTATATAGTCAAAGGGCCTAATGGGGTACCAAGTAACCCTAGAATGGTAGTATCTCAGAACTCAGTGGATCCTTACAGATCATCCATTCCGAGCATTCCTTAAAGAAAAGGGGCACTGAAAGCTAGAGAAGAGAACTAGAAATATCTGAGCCAGGACTGGTACCAAGGGCTTTGGATTCCTGATTCAGTGCCCTTTACACAGCATGGAACTTTAGAATTATTTCTATATAAATAATTATTCCTACAGTTGGCATATCAATATTGTAGGTAATTTTAAAAAAATGCAAATCAGTCATTAATGAAGGAATAGAGGTCAAAGAAGCATCACAGCGAGGAAGGATAGAGAAAAATAACTTTTACCTTTTCGTATCTCCTTCTAAAGACCAGCACAGTTTCTCCAATGTGTCTGTACGTCTTAGTGGATGTGATCATGGAAGCTTAGGGCAGCTGATTGGCAGACAGATTAGAAAGGGTTGGGCTTGGAGTCAGGAAGATCTGAGTTCAGATTTGACAATAGACACTTATTAGTTGTGTGACCCTGGATAAGTCCCTTAAATCTCTGTTTACCTCAATTTCTTTAATTGTTAAATGGGAATAATAAGAGCTCTTATCTCTCAAGGTTGTTATGAGAAGCAAATGAAATGATAATTGTAAAGTGCTTAGCATAGCGTCTGGCACCTAGTGCACAATATAGAAATGTTAGTTATTGCTGCTGCTGCTGCTGCTCCTCCTCCTCCTCCTCTTTTTCCTCCTCCTCCTCCTCCTCCTCCTGCTGCTGCTGCTGCTGCTGCTGCTACTACTACTACCACTACTACTACTACTACTACTCCTACTACTACTACTACTACTACTACTACCACTACTGCTGCTGCTGCTGCTACTACTGCTACCACTGCTACTACTGCTACTACTACTTTGGGAGCCCTCTTTCCTCTCCATAGAGGGAAAAAATAAATCAGAGATTTTGCTCCTGAGGGGAATAGTGGAAAATCTAATTGGACTTAAAAACAACAGATTTTGAGAATTCATGTGATTTAGAAAGTGGTAAGAAGGAATCAGTTATAATGTTAAAATATGAAAAGGCCTAAACTTGTGTGCTTTTTCAGTCAGAGCTAACAATGTCATATAAGTTATATCAGTACTCAGATTGGACATAAAAAGGTAATACTTAATTTCAAGTACACACTTAATGAAATCTTGTGGCTCTCCACTCTTCTGTAGCAAAATCAAATAGAATTCAAAGAAAAAACTGTAATTCAACTGAAAAATGATATTTATGTTTTGGTAGTTCTCATACTGTGGCTTGCTTGCTTTGCTACAGTTAGAGGCGGGAAATGCTTTAAGGAAAACTTTGGGAATTTCCCAAAAATATTGTGTAAGCCTCAGAGTTCATCCAAAATGTTTATTAAGGGACTGAGATACACTTAAGGGTTGAAAAGTTGAACTCCTAAGTTTTCTCCCATGGAAATGAATGAATAGATCTGAACTAAATAAGGAGCTGCAAATACCAACAGACAATAGTAATGGAGTTTGCTTCAGGGCACCCACCCCTATGCCACACCATTTGACAGTTTGAACTATCAGCGCAGAGAAACCAATAAAAGTGATGGATTAGGGAGGAGAATGGGAGAATGCACCTGGCTGCAGAATTACCTGAATGTGATTTATCTTGAGAACTCTGTTCCTATAGATTAAAAAAGTAAGCAATTGAAATAATTTCCAGAAGTTTGACAAAATAAGTCATGAAAAAATACGTTTTTGTCAGATGCATTAGGATTATAGTACTCTACATTTGCGTAGATTTTTTAAACTTTGAAAAATATATGCCACAATTGTTATTTGTAAGAGTTAGCCCATAGGGAGAGGAAAAGGGGGAGATACAGTGAGAAATGTGGGTGATGTGAAGACAAAAGATATTTGAAAAATCTATTTAGTAAAAAAAAAATTATATCTCCAACAGATATAAAACAACTTTGTATGTTTTATTATCATATTTATTTATAGTTTAGAAATCTAAGATTTACTTGTCTTACTACCAAAATTATCAGGAAAAAATCATGAGGTATTTAATTGAATATACTTAAAGATATAGTTCTGATAGATCTCAAGATTATTCATAAAATACAGCCTTTATCATGTCTTCTTTTTCTGTACCTTATTTTACTTCTGAAGAACCTAATCCTTTAATGTTCCACTTTGATTCTTCATTATGGTATAGAATGATTCTGGTATTTTAAATACTGTGCTGAGTATGCTACCAAGCCCAGAAGGCTGCCAATATGGTCACACAGACAGTGTGTGTCCATTGTCCAAAGAATGGCCAAGCAAAGTGTGAAAAGGCTCTTCATTAGACCATTGGCCACCAGAGGAGATTATGCGTTAAACTGTCTACTGAGGCATGGATCTATGACATGTTGGAGTAAGTGTAGTCCAACAAAGACACAGTCTGGTTGAGGTGGAAAGATGGAAGACAATGCATTTAATCCCAATAATGAGGGTACTTATGTTCTAGTCGGCATTACTATTCCCCACATGCAACCAGGTAGAAGCTAAATCCTACACCCTCCCAAATTTGTGGATTCTTTTTAACTTTCAAAATAATCTATGCTGATGACCTTCATTAATGAGGATGGTAAAGAGTCGACTGTATGTAACTGACTTAGATTCAAACAAGCTGAAAAACAAGCGAGTCTAGAAGTAATGTATTTCTGTTACATATAATTTAATAGCAAAATCGATTAATGTATACACAAAAATAGTGCTTTTAACTTTGCTGTTAATTGTTACAGCTCTGCCATGCTTTCATGGTTCATCCTGTCCAGATAGAAATCAGTCTTATTAAAGTTGAGACTGAAATACTACTAGTTTGATCCCCTCATCTGTGCGTTAGCAGAAACTTGGAAGATGAGCTAACTCCTATTTGAAAGCAGCTCTTGTCTTTGACTTGAAATCTAAAAGGTACCTCAGTCACTTGATTATTTCCATCTGTGTTAGTGCTTCTTCATAACTGAAACGAGAAATCTGATTTGATGTTTGTTGTAGTATAATTATTTTCAAAACACTGAGCGTGTCTGTTTTTGTTTTCAGGAGTTTTCCGAAAACTTTGTATAGCCATAGATTAGGATTGAAATTAATGCCCATTTTCTATTTAATTTTAACTAATTTCCTGTGTAATGGAAACATATGGAAACATTTTTTCTGAATTTTGAAGAAATAAAATCTCTTTATGGCATTGATTTTCAAGAGTTGGTGGTGAAGGAATAAAGGATGAGAAATTTTTTTTTACTTTAATTAGGTTGCAGTATCTAAGTACTTCTATGCCCATAATGTCAGTTTAAGTATTGGCATCTGATCTTAGACAAATACACTCATACCACACACAGAGCAGAACTAAAGCTCAGTATCGGGTTTTGCTGCTGACGGTGCCTTTGAATTCCTACTACAAAGCACGTAAGCACATAACGGGTTTCTTATTGCTAGAAGCACTCTGCTGTGGGCTGTGAAACCCAGATCCGAAATTACCGAGGGAATTGGGGTCATTTGCTTTGATAGATCCATAAGTCATAATTTGGTCATAGAGTTTCATCCTATTTGTTTCCTGTTGGGCCTGATTACTCAGAACTTAACAGCTATGGAATAGCTTTTCTTTCCCTCCCTCTCATTCGTTCCCTTTCAACCCAATCTTATCCTCCTCCTAGCTTAATGTTTTTTCCCATGCAGAGGTAGATGAATGATGTTGTAATTAGCTATAGTAACCTTGCTATTCTATCATCAATCAGATATTGCTGTGTATCTAACAAAGATCTGGCATATATTTTGGCAGTAGGGTAACTAAATGAAGTACTAATGAGGTGACCGAGTTTTAACCTATGTTTGGCACCATTTATGCTTTGGTATTCCGAGTAGTTTAAAAGTTGGTGGGGAGGAGGGGGAGAAACAACTGTGTTAAACATTGAGTTATGTAATTGTAAGTAATAGTGCCAAAGATATCTGCAAAAAAGATTAAAACCTAAAAACTGGAGATATCTACCAGATATTAAAAGGATATCACAAAAACAAGATTAAAATGTTTCTTAAATGAAGTAAGCAACTAGATGTTGGCATAAATTTGGGAATTTTACCTCTCTGCTGCCTACTAGCTTACTCATATGTGAGATGTCTGAGAGTTTACTATCAAATCATGTACATGCATAAAGAGCCCTGATAGAGTTGTTTGGGGATTATGTGATGAGTATATATAGCAAAATGTTCTGTTTTATAGCTTTACTTTTTCAGTGACCTGTTGTTTATTTTTTCAGGTAAGTAGCTACTTTTTAAAAGCAAGATTTAATTTTTTGAAATAATCTACATGTTTAAATTCTTTCTTTTTGGTGTATGGGTCTCTAATTATCCCCAGGTCACTGTAATTTAACAATAAAAGAATATTAAATGAATGTGGAATTTTTCATTTTAATTTTCTGTTTGAATCTGCAAAGTCATAAAGCGCAAAAAAGACAATGCTTTCATTTTTGTTACTTTAGATTCTCATGATATAAGTTGACCCCAAAAATTCGGAATTCACTAACTCCCCTTTGGCCTCTTAACAATTCTGGACCCATACTGAGACCAAACCTGCTGATTCCTCTAGTAAACAAACTTTACAAAAGGTCACCTTCCTAGAATACTGAGTTTTTATGTCTTTTTTTGCAGATTGTCTTTAATAGAAGGTCCAGTGAAGACTTTTTTGAGCCCTAGTCTACAAGTATAATGAACAATGTCAGTGAACCACTGCTTTACATGTCATATTGAGCTTCCTATATTTCCCTGGACGTTAATAAAATGACTTGAGATGTTGCCTTTTAATAATAAACAGAGGGAAAAAAAAGAAGAATGGAGAGAGAGAAAAAAGGTACGGAAGTAAAAAATTTCATCCTACCACCCTCTCTCCACTTTCTTACAAAAAAAATACAAATAAAAAAAACCTGTTACATGAAATAAAAACGACCTAACACAAGACAAACAATTACAAACTAGTGTTTTCCAGTGTTGGGGTAATCTAGGGAAGAAATTCTTAACTTGGGATCTGTGAACTTAAAAAAATAACTTCCAATACAATTTGTTTCCAGTAAATAAGCCTATGTTTTGTTTTGTTGCTTTTAAAAACATTGTTCTCAGAAGGGGCCCATAGGCTTCACCAGACTTCCAGAAAAGTCAGTGACACACAAAAAAGGTTAAGAACCTATGATCTGAAGTAACCAGCTCATGACTGCATATAATTGCCATTGACTTGATACATGTACTTGCTAGTATTGAGGGTATAATAAGACTCAATATCTCCTTTACTAAATGCTTTTTTCATTGCTGGTCTGTATTACAATTTCGTCACAGATGTGCCTCTGATTCTAATATTTAGAATTCATTGGGCTTATACAACCATATCTTGCAATTTGCTGTGGACTCCCAAACAAAGTACTTGTAATCACCCTACTGGTTTTCTTTTGTAGCCTGAAATTCAGGAATCCTGACCAGCTATTCTTTCTCCATGCAAAGGGCTCCTCTTTGCTGACAACTTCAATAGAATGTTTAGTCTTTTGATTTTGTCCTGATGTCAGTGTGTGTGTGTAGATGTGACTCTGTGTGAGTGTTTTCTCTTTCAGCCCAGATGGACAGAAAAGAAAGCACTAATTTAATTATTTACGGAAGATCCATCTTAAGGACAAGTCACTCAGAGTTGGACACGCTTTCATGGCTAGCTCAGGATTTTCTCATTTACTTTATCTGATAAAGCTGTATGATAAATTAGGCCCCAATATACACAAATGTGGTTATTTCCTTTTTCTGTACCCCTACTTGAAATTAAACTAAGGTCTCAATGTAGCCCACCGAAAGGGAGAAATTCAGCTCCACAGCCAGGCTCTGTTTATTCTCACGTCTCAGAGCCAAGAGGAAAGTGACAGATCTTTGCTTAGATATTGTGACAGGAGAAGCTACCATCTTTGCATTTGCCCCGCTTTTCACATTTATCAGATGAAAGGGAACCTCACAGAGATGGCCACAGTAAACTGATTCTTTTAAATATTACATATCACACATGGATCATGGAAAATTGGATCCATTCATTTTGTCCCGGTGACATATTTAGAGTGTTTGGATTTCCTTACCACTGTCAGAAAAAAAAGCAGGGGGCAGAAAAACAAAAACACACATGCATGTATATGTATGTGTGTGTGTAGATATATATGTATATATATATGTGTGTGTATGTATGTATATATGTATGTGTATGTATATATGTATGTATATATACACGTATATAATGTATTTACACACACATACACATATATAAAAGATTACAAATGCTGATCAGAAGATTATATAGATAGTGATCTGTGTTAAATACTTTTGCAAATTACAGCAAAAGTAGTTAGAAATGGAACATAAGGGGACTTTTCTGATTTTTAAGTATGCATATAAAATTATAGCCAAAACAATTGTTATATTCTTTGATTTTTGTTTGGATTTCATTTATACCTGTATTGTGGCCAGATTAGGCTATGTAGGATATTCCCAAAGTCTTAGAGCCATCTTAAGTTCTACCAACTCTTACAGCACCTTCCTCCCAGGATTATTGTGAGAATCAAATGAGAGGATAATTATAAAGTACTTAGCACAGTGCCTGGCACATAGTAGGGACAGTTAGATAGTGAAGTGGATCGAGTGCTGGACTTGGAATCAGAAAGACTCATCTTCCAGAGTTCAAATCCAGCTTCAGGCACTTAGTAGTTGTGTGACCCTGCACAAGTCACTTAACCCTGTTTGTCTCAGTTTCCTCATCTGTAAAATGATCTGGAGAAGGAAATGGTGAAACTATTAGCTTTGTCACAAATGTGGTCAAGACAAGTTAGACACAACTGAACAACAGCAACAAAGTGATTTATAAATGTTAGCTCTTATTAGTGATTAGTATAAAATGGCACTAAGACTTTTGGGACACTATTATGTTATATTTTGTCTTTTCAGTTCGTTAAAACAAAAACTACAGCGTTGCTTGATGGTTTAAAATACTTTGACATAAAAAGCCTTACTTTGGATGATCTGGGGCAGGGGTTTCTATACTTTTGATGGGAATAGTGTTTTTTTTTATTTCTTTGCTGACTTTGTTCATTGGTGTTAATTGAATCACAGTATACTAACTGGTTTTATGTTATATGGTTTTAAGAAACTGTAATGAACAATTTAATTTTTTAATTTTAATTTTTTAAACAAATAAAACAAAAATCTATCTTATCAAGATCTAAAGACATGAGGTGAACTTTTCATTTTAGTCCCCATTCTGCCATAATGTCATTTGACCTTAATTTAGAAGTCGGTGTCTTTGATCACTTAGGACTGACAAGCTCAGCACTTGATTAACTAAAATTTGCACTTTTGAGCCCACAGAGTTTAAGAATGATGGCATGGAAAGAAGCTGAACTACCGATTTTACTATAGAAAAGGGCACTGAGCCATCTTTAAATCCTCCCTCTTCCTTTAGTTAATTCACAGATGGTATTGATTACCCCCTTTGTGCCCAGCACTGGGCTTCACCCTGTAGTAGAATACAAAATAAATGTAACACTACTCTGAGTAAATAGACATTCTAGGTACCCCTTTCTCCATGAAGTGATTCCCAATCCCCCCAACTGTAATGCCCCCAAACTATTGGACTATTTTATATTTATTCTGCATATATGCATACATATACTTGTTGTGTCTCCCATTGGAATGTAATGTCCTTTGAAGTAGGGGTTGTTTGACTTTCTTTTTCTCTTCATACATACATTCAGCACTTGTCACGTTGCCGGTCACATAGTAGGTGTTTAACAAATGCTTGTTGATTGATTGATGGATCTGTGTCATTTGGTGAATCACTTGGTTTAATTTTCTTCTTTCACATTTACAAATGGAGTGATAGTAGTCCAGTTCAACATTTATGTATAGAATACTGTGCTAATGACTGCGGGAAATATAATGTTTAGGTGAGACACAGCCTTCATGGAATGTATAGGATAGTAGGAAGATGTGACACATAGGCAAATGACTATATTGCAATCAATCAACAAGCATTTATTAAGTGCCTGCAATTAGAAGTGCTAGGCACTGCTAATATATCCTCAAATCAGCTGCTAAAATGATTTTCCTAAAGTTCAAATCTGACCGTGTCGGCCCCCTCCTCAATAAGATCCTATTTCTGCCCTTACTTCCAGGATCCAACATGAAGTCTTCTGCCTGGCATTCAAAGCTCTTCATAATCTAGACCATTCCTGCCTTTCCAGTCTTAGTGGCTAGTCTGTACGTGTGAGACTCCATCTTTTGACTCTGCTTTTGCAAAGGCTGTCTGTTCCCAATTCCTCAAACACTCCCCTTTCTCACTTCTGCATGCTTTCTTCCTTCAGTGTTCAGCTTAAAGCTCAATCTCAACAGGAGGCCTTTCCTATTTCTCTTGCCAATAGTGCTTTCCCTCTGAGATGACAATTGTATATGTTCTCTATGTTTCTTAGATCTATGTAGTTATTAGATGTATATTGTCTTCCCTATTAGATTGTGAGCTCCTTGAAGGTAGGGTCAGTGGTTTTCCCTTTCTTTGTATCCCTAGCATTTAATTTGGTATTTGTAAGAGGCTTAATAAATGCTTGTTGGTTGATGATTGATCTGCAGGTGGTAATTTTAGCCAGTAAGTATATAATAGGAAAGGTCAAACAGAACCTCGTGGCCTCCCACCTCTGGGGGTTGTTGGGAAGAATATTTAACTAAGGATGTGAAGGAGCTGAGCATAGAGCATGTATTATTTTTGTTTAAAAAGCTTTGGCTATCATTAATAAACATGAGCATTCAAATAAAACAGTGCTCATATTCCCACTGTAAGATTCACCAATGTCTGATAACAATCTATTTAGTTTTGTAGCTACAATTTGGAGTCTTTAATTAACAGAGGAAATCCATGTAATGCATACCTTTGAAATACCTGTGTCATTGCTTGCTATGCCTGTCTTCTGGTTGATATTCCTTTCTTAATCTGTTAAATAGTTCTAGTTTTTCCTAAACAAACAAGTAAGAATAAAAACATGCCCATCATTTCTTTCAAGATTGCAGACAAAATTCATCTTTTTCTGGGAACCTGTTCCTAACTAATCCCTGACTATTCTATTGTTGTGACATTACACTACAATTGTTATTTACAAGTCTTTTCTTATTAGGCCATTCCATCTGCACGGTTTTTTTTTCTGAACTAGAGTGTAAATCAGGTACTTCCTCTTTAATTTCTATCTCCCAACAATTCTTGTATAATACAAAGTACCCAGATGATATGTAAAACAACAACAGCAGCAACAACTTGTTTCCTTTTTTATTCCTTCTCCTTGTACTGTAGGTGAGACAGACATTATTTAATTCATTTCAAGAAGAAGTGGAAAAGGATATGATGTGAACGACCTGTCATCTCCGAGTAACCGGGGGTAAATGCCAATACAGAATCATTAGATATTTATTTGTTTTGACTAGACTCATTTTTTTCCTTTCTTCTCCCTAACTATAACTATGAGCTTTAAGAGTTCATTGTTTATCCCCTCTTTCCAGAAAACATTACACTTAAACTAAAAGTATGTGTGGATTGGGGATTGAGAGCCAAAGAGGATGTTTCTCTCTTAGACATTTTTTTGGGGAATAAATTGGTGTATTCAAACCAAAAACATAACTCTGAATCTAGAAGTCTGAAACAAATTAGAAGACTCATAATTACTTGATGGCCATGCCTTTGTTTTTAAGAGATTTGGAAAATAAAGCTCATAATTTTGGTCTTCTGTATCGCAACTTACCCAAAGTATTGTCTTCTGCATTCTTTCTGTGATTTATCTTAAAATTGGCAGGGAATTTCTTTCAGAGTCAGTGTATTTATTTTGTTATTGTTTAAGAATTTCTTGTACGCTATGAAACAGCATAACAACATTTTATTAAATGCTTAGTATATGCTAGGCACTAGCCTAGGTGCTGGACACAAAAAGACTAGTGAAACCATCTCTGCCCTCAAGGAGCTTACTTTTGTGAATTGTTAAAGAAAGTGTTATTTCCTAGTGTATCAATACACTTTTTTTCATCAATATAACAATAAATTTATTAAGTAATTACTACATATCAAACACTATACTAGGCTCTGTGTAAAAAATGGGAGGAGAAAAGACACCTACTCTCAAGGAGCTTGTGTTCTAGTGGGGAACATGCCTTTATACAAATAGGTCCAATAAAAGGCAAGTTGTGATAGTGGAAAAAAAAATCCAAAGTCCTCTTGGAAAGCTTGAGGAGGAAAAGAACACATATGTAAGAGCCGTAAGGCCATGTTTTGTTGGAGAAAGAAGAAGCACCTGAAATGAGACTTAGGGGAAGTTTTAGTATTAACTCTACTGTAATGACTAGAGAGGTTTGTAGAGGTTTAAGAAAAATCAAGGCTAAAAGTCAGTACAAAACAAAATTCTAACAAAATTGATTCTGTTTTTATAATTCCAACCCTTTCTAGTCTTTTTCCTTGATGTTTGTGAGAGTTTGTGTTTGAGTGGGACAGTCTGTCTCAACATGAAAAGGACATGAAGTTTAACTCTCCAGATCATTCAAGGAAAGAAAAAAAAATAAAACACCTTTTCCTTAACTATTCAGATAATTGAGGCAATAGTGAGTTTTTTAAGTTTAATTTTTTGCTTGAATAATCTGGATAATTGCCTCAGCTTTCTCCTTCCCTTCATATAAATAGACATAGCTTGATTATTTATTCAGTAGGTAGTTACTTGTGCTTCCTTTGAATGGGGCCATGGAAAAGTGTAGGACTGACATTGGTAAATGTTGGTAGAACCAATGCCAATATTTTTAGTCAAATAAATGTGTGTGAATGTATGACCGAGAGCAAACCTGATGAATTCTTAAAACTTTGCAGGGTTTCTTTGTTGTTAGTGTCATGAAAAAAAGAAGCTGAATAATGGTTTTATTGATTTCATATTTTATTATGGAGTTCTTACAAAACAAAAATATTTCAATTTGTTCCTACATATATTAAGGAAACAACAGAAAACATTCTAAGTTTAATAGATGAAAGCACACTGGATAAATTTCCTTGTGGGGAATGGCCAGTTATTTTACTCTCTACAACTCTATAGTACATAAATTAAAACCATCCAAAGGTAAATTTTTATCTCTTTTATATTTTTCCTGAAGGTCCAAGAAAATGTTTATCTCTTTTATAGTGGGGGTGAATACTCTAGTAAATAAACCAATAACAACAGTAGTAAGGGGGTAGATTCACTTTTAAAGGACAGACTTAAAAATCCTGTGACAAATGCTGATATATTCCTGTTTAAATATCACATTTATAATAGTCAAGTATTTTCAACCTTCTCATTAGTCATGTAAGGATAATGAAAGCAGCTTTCATATACTTGGATTTTGTCAGGGATGACATTACAATAATTTCATGTTGAGGAAAGAGTGAACCTAGAACTGAGATCATGCAAAGGATAGTGCCAAAAAAATGATACGTATGGATCTCCAGCATTAACTTTCCAGTGGCTCCCATGTTCCATGGGGGAAACATTTATAATATTTCTGGATAGCAATTAAACCTTCAAATATATAATATGGAGAGGAATTCAGTGGTTACCTGCCATGTTCTTGGTCATTTACCATGGCAGCCCCATCTTCAGGACATCAAAATATGAATGTGATGCCTTCAATGGCGACATGAAGAATAAGGGTGTGACATTTTCCAAGAAGATGTCATCAGTTGCTTGTGTCAGATTCAGCTAAGCAGTTATCTAAAGGCTGAAGTTCTGAGTTCTAAATGGAAATAACCATATCTGTTTAACTTTTGGTGGAAGTAGCCAACATGACTCTTTCCTTTTCAAGGGCTTAGACACAATAGTACTTTTGAGCAGTTCATTCTTAGATCCTTTTCTTTATTTTTTTAAAGTTTTTAAATTCATTTTAAACTTAAATACAAAATAAGAAAAGAAAAAAACATTGCCATGTATATAGTAGAACACAAGATGTTTCAATGTAAAGCAATACATTTCCATTTCAACAAAACCTATATTGTAAGTACTACATATTATTTTCAAAGTTATTCATCTTTCCTTTGCTTCCTTGTAGGTTTTCTTTTGTCCTCTTCTGTGTACTTTTTACTATTTTTCCCATTCCCCACCTTCCTAGAAGGTTAGAGTTTCCAAGTGGATATATACATACACACACACACATATATACATACGTGTGTGTACACAAACATATGTATATATACATACATATACATGTGTGTATTATATACATATGCACGTATGCATACATATATACAGATAACCATAAACATATACGTATATACACTCAAATGCACATATATAAGACTGTATTATGCTTATTTCCACTTGTCAGTTTCTCTGAAGGTAGATAGCATCTTTCTTCATAATTCCTAGTCTTTCCATATTTTTCTAAATCTACCAGCTTTAATTGGGGTGGCATTACATAGATTAGTTAGGTAAAATTGTCATTTAAAAAAATTATATTATCTTTACCTACCCAGGCAGACTAAATATTATTTCAGTTATTTAGATCTAACTTTGTATAAAAGGTATTTTGTGTTTATATTTGTATAGTTCCTGTGCCTGTTTTGGCAGGCATACACTCATATTTTTTAATAGTGTCTAGTTATTTTATATGATTTAAATACAGGGGAGGGGAACCTGTGGCCTCAAGGTCACATGTGGCCGTCTAGGTCCTCAGGTGCGCCTTTTGATTGAATCACAGAACAAATCCCCTTAATAAAAGGATTAGAACAAATCCCCTTAATAAAAGGATTTGTTCTATAAAACTTGGACTCAGAAGGCTACACCCAAGGACCTAGAAGGCCACATGGGACCTCTAGGCCACAAGTTCCCCACACCTGGACTAGAAAATATTGATTAATGTGGCTCACACATAGTGTATTTTCCCTAT
Organism: Trichosurus vulpecula; assembly: GCF_011100635.1. Classification (NCBI taxonomy): domain Eukaryota; kingdom Metazoa; phylum Chordata; class Mammalia; order Diprotodontia; family Phalangeridae; genus Trichosurus; species Trichosurus vulpecula. The sequence goes on along the minus strand of NC_050576.1, from coordinate 297,195,286 downwards.
TTTTCTCTTTTAATTAAACCTGATTTTTGCTTTAACTTTGCCTGAGATCATGATTACTATCCCTGCTTTTTTATATAATAAATTCTATGTCTGACCTTTATTTTATGGTTGTGTGTATCTCTCATTTTAATAGCATTTCTTGAAAGCAACATATTGTCAAATTCAAATTTTTAGTCTGCTTTCAGTTTCCATTTTATGGGTAAATTTATCCCTTTTACATTTTAAAGTATAATTACTGGTTATATATTTTCCTTTTTCTGTTTTCCTCACTATCATTCTCATGCTATTCCTATCCCTTCTTATTCCTCTACCTCTAAATACTACTTTGCCCTCTTATTCCTTAGCCTACTCCACCTCCAAGAATCCCTCCCTAATGTTCTTCCTCCAAAATGTCTCCTTAACCCTCATATTTCTTTCTGAATTTAGAAGGTTTTTATACCTTTCTAAATATATATATATTGTTCCATCTTTATCCCATTCCCATTAATCTACGTAACCTTCTATATCCCCTTATCCTATTCCCTCCTTCTCCCTTATCCTCTCCCCCTTTTCTATCCCCTTGCCCTCTTATTTCTTTCTGAATTTAGAAGACTTTTATGCCATTCTAGATATATATGTATTGTTCCATTTTTAATCCATTCCCATTGATAGTAGAGTTCCAGAATTACCTGCCCCCCCTCCCCCATCTAAGTGCTCTGTATCTGTTCTTCCTCTCATACCTCATTTGTATGAGATAGTTACTCTTTTTACCTTTTCCTGCATCATTTTGCTTTTTAGAATCACATAAAACTACCCAGCTATTAATGGCAATCTTAGACACATGGTTTATGTTTCTGTGTATAAAATGTATACCATTTGTCCTTATTGAGTCCCTTGTAATTAGTCTTTGATATTTACCTTATGTTTCTTTTGGATCTTGTATGTCAAATTTTCTATTAAGTTCTGGTCTTTTCGCAATAAAATCCTGAAAGTCTGTCAATTCATTGAATATCCTTTTTTTCCATTCAGAATGATACTTTCTTTTGCTGAGTATAATATTTTCCACTGTAATCTCAGTTCTTTTACTCTTCCATATATAGTGTTCGAAGATCTGTGGTCTTTTAGTGCAACCACTGCTAGGTCATATGTTATTTTAATGTGGTTCCACCATATTTGAATTTTTTTTCTTGTTGCTTATATTTTCTCCTTAACCTGGGTGTTTCAACACTTGGCTATGATATTCCTATAGGTTTTCCTCTGAGGATCCCTTTCAGGTGGTGATTGGTAGATTTTTTTTCTATTTCTACTTTCCCCTCTTGTTCTAACATTGCAGGACAATTTTCTTTAATTATTTCTTATATTATTGTATCAAAATTCATTTTTTGATCATAGCTTTCAGGTAGTCCAATTATTCTTATGTTTTCTCTTCTTGATCTATTCTCTGGATCAGGTGTTTTTCTTATAAGATGTTTCACATTCTCTTCCATTGGTTTTCATTCTTTATATTTTGTTTTATTATTTCTTGGTCTCTCATAGCTTTGCTGGCTCCCTTTTGCCCAATTCTAATTTTCAAGGAGTTGTTTTCTTTCTTAAGATTCTGGATCTCACTTTTCCAGTTGATTGACTTTCTTTTCATATTCTTCTTGTTTTTCTTGGATTGTTCTTACTTTTTAAAAAAAATTCCTCAATCTCTCTTATTTGATTATTGAACTCTTTTTTGATTTCTTCTATGAATTCTTTTTGGGCAGCTGGCCATTTGACATTACTCTTTGGGGCAGGAGAGGCTTTTTGCTTCAGTATCCTCCTCTGAAGACAAACCCCAGTCTTCTCTATTCCCATAGTAACTGTCTATGATTGGGTTCTTTATCCTTTGCCTGCTCATTTAAAAAAAAATAGCAGCTTATTATTACAACCACCTCTAATCCTGAGGTGTGGGGGGGGTGGTGCCTCTGACCTCAGGTCCTTCTTACTATTATTTTTTGAGCTTTGTCCTGGGCCCAATTTCTTCTCTCCTTTCTCCCTCCAAGCCACAGCTAGGGACCCCTCCCATCCTCTCACCGCCACCCAGCCCCCAGCACTCTAAGCTGGAAATGCTCTTGATCCCTGAGAACCCTCTAGTGGCTTTGACCTTCAGTTCTCCACTATGGCCTGGAATGGAAACCAAGAACTCTGCCCTCCTGTAAGTACCCACAGTCAGTGGTATCCCCCCGCCACTGCTTCTGCACTCACTGAGTGTGTGCAGGTTCCTTCTTGCCCAGGGCCACGTCTCAGCAGCACAGCTAGGCCTGGCGTCCCTTGTCAGAAGAGGCCCCTTCAATCTTCCTTGCTCAGAGGCCCAACTCTCTGCACTGTCCAGGAGATAAAAATTCCTGTGGCTGAGGTTGAGCCTACCTCCCAACCCAGCTGCCCCCATGGTTTGCCACTTGCTGTTTAGAGGAGCTAGCCTGGAAGTATTTACACTTCACTCCTGCAGATTTCTTCAAATCTTCTCCAGTTTTCCCTGTAGGACAACTATTTTGTCCCAACTCTTGTTTATTTTTACCACTCTTTGTTGACCCTGAGGCCTATTTTATCTTGTTTGTGGAAGAAATCTGGAAAGCTTGGAATTGTCTTACCTACTCTGCCATCTTCCCAGAATCCTTTCCCCTTTTCTTCTTTAAACCACTACTGTGAAACAAAAGATTCTGTGGACCACCCCTACTCTACCCCTACTTCTCCTGTTTGCCATTAAACAGACAGAAATAATAATATAAGTAAAAAGACTGGTGCTGGTTTTTGTAAGATATCAATGACAGAAACCATGAGTAAATTAGTTTGTCAGAAACAAAAGTAAGATCATGAGTTGAAAACTTTTCTCTCCAAAACAGTTGTCCAAGCTTCGTTACTACCTTCCCTATAAACTGAGGAGAAGGTATGCATATAGGAGATGGACAACCATGTTTAAGCATGTAGGGGGCCTGGTAGAACCTTGTCTAGGAACACTCGAGGAGTATATTGCCTCACTTCTCAAGATTGTGGTAGCACAGGCATGTACCCAGAGGGAGGAATACACTGCAAGAGAAACAATTAGTTAGAGAAGACATTAATTAGGGAAATCTGCCTAGACTCCTTTCTTTTTCCCCTCCTTGACAACCCTCCAACCCTACTTCCCTCTCTGCCATCAAATACGGTAAAATGAAATCTTTTAAGAGTTATTCTATTATAATACAAATAAGCCTAGGAGGGGTCATGCTTTATACTTTATCAGTTATCCTAGTTATTAACTATGATCAGTTAAATGTTATCAGGGATTAAGATGAATGGGAAGAAAAAGGAGAATCTCAGGGGCATAGAAGAGTACAGTTATTAAAACTGGATGAATGAAAGGGATAAGCAGTCATGGGAAAGGTGGAATATACCAAAGATAAATTGTTTATTTCAGAGTCTGAGGGCCTAGTAGAGGCCTCTCTGCAAAACCACCATGCTATTCAAAAATTCATCCCTGTGATGAATACCTATAGATGAACAATGCCTAATATAAACCATATCCTATCATAAGAAGTGATACTATAGGATCCCTCTCTACCACTCCCTTGAGAATCACTAATCTTTGCTATTAAATCCAACAGTTAGTTGCTTAGCAGAAAGTATCTTTCATATAGCCAGTGACTGCAGATTCAATTAAACCAAATATCTTAAGTACTTCATTAATTTAAAAATTGCACTAAAAAGACACTGTGTTCTAATGTGAGGTCCCTGAGAATAGGAATTTTTTATTTTTTGTATTTATATTCTCAGAGCCAATGTTTGGTATAGAGTAGGTGCTTCATTGGGGCTTATTGATTGGTTAAAGGCCTGTGCAACAGCTAGGTGTTGAGACACAGTAAACTAACCCTCAAGTTCTAATTTCTCTCTATATTCTACATTTGTTAATTTGTAATAGTAATCACTTTAGTTACAAACTATATAACCATTCTTTGCTTAGTTTAAACTTTTTTTTCAAATGATGAATGAAACTGAATGCAACGATTAGCATGTCTTTCCATCTGAAAGGCCATAAGCTGTTTATGTGTCATATGGCAGCTATTTCCAAGTGAAAGGAAATCAGATAGACATTGGTTGTTATCTGTAGCAGTTAGATGGCAATTTGTATGGTACAGTTAATATTACTATATATTCTTATTAATATATGAGAGGTTTTAGATTTGATAAGTAATTACTGAAATTTTTTTAGTTCTCTAAGTGGAGTTTTTAAAAGTATTTGGATGAAATGCTTAACATGGTAGCAACTGGTGAAATAATTATCATCGGAATGACCTTTTCTATTGGTAATTTGACAGACATTTGATGGACAGCATTCTCCTTTACTTGGCCAACCTTTTATTATCTCTTAGAAAATGAGAAGATTGTAACCTAAAGAAAACGATAACATTCTTAATAGTCATTTGCTACATGTCTCTTGCCATGCATATCCTTATGTTGTTTTTTTTTAAATCACCTTTCTACTCAAGTTATTTCTCATTACCTGGAGAAAGACGTTTTCTATAGGGAGATTTTTCCAAAACAACAGAACAGATGCTGAACCAAATTTCCCTAGTGTCTTCAGTACTCCCCAAGGCTTCTAAGCAGAACTGGTTTTGTGTATTAAATAGCCCTACAGTGTCCTCTAAGAGTTAACACAGATTCCAAAAAGTACCTAATTTACGGCTAGAGAGTAACTTCAGTGCTGGAAGAATCTGGCTAAAGGTGTATCCAAAGAAAATAGAGGGGGGTGGAGTTCATTTCCAGGTAATAGGGAATGGAATTAATTTGTGATTTATTTTTAAATTTTGTTTCCTTCTAGTAACAGACATATTTAAAAGACTAGTATTTCCTCTGAAAACAAAATCATTTTTGAAAATATTTGCTCTTAATTCAAAACAGTGTTATATCAGCATTTTGAAGACCTAAAATATGAGCACTTTCTTCATAAATATTTACTAAAAGAAATATTTTTAAAAAGCCAGATCTTATATCTAAACATAGGCTAAATACTATTTAAGGCTTTGTCTTCCATATCCCTCCCCCTCCCCCAGCATTTTTGTCTCAGTGTTCCAAGACACTGAGACCTCTTGGCAGAAGCAAAGTGCCTACTTCTTCCAAGTCTAGATAGGGGGAGCTTAATTCTTTGTCTCTTTTCAGCAGAATGAGCAGACCTAAGTTCAAATGTGAGCTCTGATCCTGTGACCTGGACCAAGTTATTTAAATTCTGTGGACTTCCTTTCCCTCGCCAGTAAACTGGATGCCATCTAAGGGTATTTCTAGATCTAAATTAATCATCCTATTGTTTTTGCACAACAGTGGGAAGAGATTAGAGGTTGTTACTTTTGTTCTGTGAGTAGGTAGCTTTCATTAAAATTTTTTATTACCCAAACCTTTCGATCTCTCTATATCATATAGACAGAAGGACTTCAGAGATGAGACACAGGCTGGAAGGAAGAGGAAGGAGGCAAGTGGTTAGAAGGATAAGGAGAAGAAAATATAATAATGTAAGAGTGGCCTGAAATGGAGATGACATGAAATTGTGAGAACTAGAGGAGAATGAGGGTTAGGGGAAGAAAGAGAAGAAAAAAGGTGAAGAGGTAGAATCTCAAAGGAGAGAGGGAATGTGGACAGGAGTGGAAACAGGGACAAAATCATATGCAGAAAGACACATGTATTCAGTTGTGTCCAATTCTTTGTGACCTCATGGACCAGCTATCTATGGGGTCTTCTTGGTAAAGATATTGAAGTGATTTGTCATTTCCTCCTCTAGTTTTATGCAGGCAGAAGTTAAGTGACTTGCCCAGATAGTAAGTATCTGAGGTCACATTTGAATTCTGGTCTTTCTGACTCCAGGCCCAGTGCTTTATCTGCTGATCCCACCTAGCTGTTCCAGAAAGATGCATGCAGCTGTTTAATTTAATTCATGTTAGGACAAGCACTTAAGTGCCTGTTCTGCTGTGTGTGTACAAAGCATTCTTCTACTGTAGATGTTAGGGATGCAAAGCAACATTCAAAATACTTCCTGCCCTCAAGAAACCTGCATTCTGTTTTGGGGTACAACATTTATGCAAGTGAGTGAATATAAGGTGATGAGACTTGTGCACAGAAACTAATATGAAATGGACTATTTGATAACCCTAAGTCACAGTTCTTAAAGTATTTCTGAATCTCCTTATCTTGTGTATGTGGAAATCACAAGTGGATATAACCTTCATTTTCTAAAATAAGATCAATTTTATAATTTGAGAGACTACCCAAGAGGAAAATAAAAAAATTCTCTTAGTGGAACTCTTCAAATCAAAATGCTATCTTTAACAGTGAGTTCTCACCCAGCAAAAGTCTGGGGTTTTGAACCTGGATAACTGGGACAGTGCTGCAACATAAAAAGGGAAGTTAGGAAGATGATCAGATTTTCAGGGGAATATAGTGAGTTGATCATGATTCATTTGAAAATAGCTGGCAGTTGGAAATCAGGTCCTGGAACTTGGTGGTGGGGCAGAGAGAATACCATTGCAGTGTTTGGATACCAAAAATTCTAAGATGAGGAGGACAATCATAACAGCACAAAAGTGAGAAAAGGGCAATATCAAAATGAGTAAGGGCAAAAGAAGGAGTCTTGGGAATCACCTGCACAGAGGTGAAAATTGAAGTCCATAGAAGTAGATAATGTCTCTTCAGGGGAGAAGAATATACTCTACATATATACATATATATATATACATATATATATATATATGTGTGTGTGTGTGTGTGTGTGTGTGTGTGTGTGTGTGTGTATACACACACACACACACATAAAGAGAAGAGGGCCAAGGACAGAACTTTGAGGAAATCCCATGGTCAGGGAGAGGGGAGGGCAAAAGGAAAGGAAAAGATCCAAGGAAAGAAACAGGAAAGTGACCAGATGCGTAAGAGGAGAACCAGGAGAGACTATTCTGGAATACAAAGGAGAGAGAATGTCAAAGAGAAGAAAGTGATCATCAATGTCAAATACCACATAGAAAAGGGGTATGAGCCTTATTCTGTGTGGCCACATAGGGTAGAATGTGGCCTGTGACTAGACACTAAAGAGAGATATGTTTTGGTTCACTGTGAGAAAGAGTTTTCTAAGAATTAAAGCATTCCACCAATTGAATGAATTATCTTTTATGTTATAAGCTCCCTCGCCATTAGAAGTATCCATTTAGAGACTGTCTATTGTAGAAGAGAACTTTCATTCAAGAGGACTTCAGAAGAGACTAGTAAAGTTTCTTCTAACTCTTATATTCTTTGATTGTGTAATATGTTATTCCACTAACCTAGTCCCCAGAAAGAAATGAGAAAGCATATAAAACCAGAAAAGAGTTTTATTTTCTCTGCCAGAGAGAATATATTTTAAACTATGGCACTTACAAGAATTTTTACTTATTCTCCTTCAAAAAATTGCATAGGATTTCCATGGTTTCATTCATTCATTCTAAAATTCATTCATGGAATAACTTTTTTCAGCCTCTGTGCATGTTTCCTTATAGAGGTACTATTTAAAAGAGTTTTCAACTTTGCGTACATTATTTTTCAGTCTCACTTTTTAAATATTGCGTAGAGTGTGTCACCTCTTTTCTATCCAGTAGAGTTAAGGGCATATCTCTATTGTGTTTCAAGCTAATTCTGGAGTACCAACCCCGCCAACCATTCTCCTTTATTTCCTGTAAGTTAAAGTAGTCTTAATTACTCTAATATTCACTAGAAAAACCATTGAAAATGAAAGTGCTCTCAGTTGAAGAAGAGTATTGGAAGTGATAAAGATAAAGTGGTATTGAGAGCTACTTGATTTACTTATAACCAATTCAGGAGCAAAGTAGAACGTGATACATTTAGCTGAACTTTTAGACTAAAAAGACAAGATTTTTAGCATTTATTTAGGACTAGGCAGACAGTTTTAACTCAATAGACTAGAGTTCAGAAAAATATTCTATTTTTTTCCAGGATACAAGAGCAAAATAAGTCCCAAGTCCTTTATGGCCATGGATTTGAAGAATTGTGTCAGTGAAGCATAAAGCCACTTCTAGACTAAAAGCCGACTTTACTCTTCTTGCACTTTCTACCTGGGTAGGAAGGCATACACTCAAGGCCAGAAATACAGAATAAATCTAGAAGGCATTTTTGTGTTCTGCTGCTAATAACTTTATTGGAACATTGTCAGATAAATCACCCAGACCAATTGGATGTTCTGTCCTAAAGAATTTCTAACCAGCACAACAGGAACAATAAACTACCCCCTCTCTCCTCTCTGCCTCCCCCAACAAATAGGAGTGATGCTGTGCAATCTAGCTTGTTATATTCAGCTTGTTAAATTGTGCTTTCAATCTGGAGATGACCTTGCCTCTTGCACCAAATTAGGCTGCTGAGGTGACACATAAAACTTTGGCTCAATATTTATTGAGTATTTTTAGTGTGTTTAGGCCCAGACAATATACTGGACCCTGAAAAGGTTTCTGCTGAATTATTCATTTTTTTAAAAAATGATTTTTATTTCCTTGTCATTCTCATTAGCATAGTATGTCCTTAAATATTCTGAGTTCATTATAATATGTACTTTGGGAAGAAATTTTCATTCCACTACCTGAGCAGTCAAGGCATTATAAAAATTCATTATTGTTCTTACTGCATTAAATTACACAATCAATTTCCTTTTAAAATTTTTAGAAAAAATGGAAAAGTGCGTTAAGCAAAATAAAACAAATCATTATTGGTAATATGTGTCTAAGTTCTGTAGTCTTAAAAATGTAGCCACCTGGTGATTTCTTTATGTGCTGTTTACAGCTAATGACTGGGTGCTTAAAATAGTGGCACCCTACCTCTAAGAGGTGAAGCAACATGCTGCCACACCATATCCTCCTAAACAATGGAGGTAAATCAAAAATCACCCCCTCCTAAGGAGGTTTCATTCCTGTTTTAGTCTGCTTTGAACAATGATTTTTTATTTAATTTTGTCAAGAAAAAACGGAAAGCTCTTTCTCAATTTGGCAATCTGGGCTAGATTTCAAAGATGGAGTACAGAGATATATCAAGCAATTTTATGTGAAGATTTATTTTTCAGGGTTAGAGCAGATTTTCCTGAATACTTATTAAAACTTAGGGCATGCTCTCCCAGTTCTGGTTGTGTGATCTTGGACAAAGTTGTCCCTTGTCTCAGAACCTTTGTTTCCTCTTCTATAAAATGAGGAGATTGGATTAAATAATCTCCAAGGTCCCTTTGGGCTCTCAATCTGTGATCCCAGGATTCTGTGTTAATTATTAAAATTACTCCCTCTAGGTCTGAAATGTCCTTCTCTTCTCTTAGGGCTCTTCTGTTCTATCCTTAAGGCTAATACTTTGGGATAAGAATGTTTAATCATTTAAAAGGTTGTTAGTACTGCATTACAAAAAGTATCCCCGTAATATGCAGCCTATCCCTGAAATGATCCTTTCTTCTCAGGGTGTGTGGCTGGGGAGTCAGCAAATAAATGTTTTTAAAATAAGGAAAGAAAATATAATTTTTATTTCAAAAAGAAATGAAATCTGTATCTTTGCATTTCGATTCAGATCGCAAGCATTCATAGTAGCTACTTTTCATAAAATGGTCTTGCACTAATGTTATATCACTCTTCACTGTAATGAGACTTTGATTTGTATCAGCATCCTGAGAACTTGGTGACAATGCTAAGGTAATAAATAATATGAGGGCCAAAGGAAATGAAGCGAAATGGTGGGAATGCATGTCCTTTGTGCAAATGCTAAGTTGCCAAGGCAATGGCATATCAATAGTATTTTCATAAATTAAATTAAGATACATACTGAAACTGAATATCTCATTTCCCTTTATTACCATTTCATGTGTATGTACCTATTAGGAGTAAGAACAAAATTAGATATAAGAAACCCAGCCTAAAAGCAAACCCATGCTATTCATTCATTTGGCCTGAAGTGCAATCACCTTCCTATCACGTCTATTTCATTTTCTCAATTTTTTCTCATTTTCTCATTTTGCCCCCTGGGTTTCCTCTAGCATTGACTCAGATATACTTCCTGATAGTATTTCTCTTGAAACAGGATTGGGCAACATGCATTAGCCCCTACAATATGAATCCTGTTGAGCCATCTTTTCACAAAGCCAAAGTAGCTCCATTTTTAGTAAGCCTCATTTGGAAGCTGGATTGATTTAATCCAATAAAGTTCACTGTACATTCAGATTTTTTTAAAAAATAATTTCTTATTTGAATATAGTGTTGTTGTGTTGGCTTTAAAAAGTTAATGGACTTTGCAGAGATAGAGACATAGATGGATAGATTCATCACACACACACACACACACATACACCCCTAAAAGGCTGCCATGATGTTGTAAATATACTTAAAGAACATAAGTTCACATGAATTCAAGTCCCTCCCTTTTTTTAAACCCAAGTGTTCCATTCATTTACTTATGTATCCAAGAGTTGGACTTAGTTCTGTCAATGAAAAACTGGTTGGCTTTGGTTTCTGTTTTATCAGCCAATAGTGAATCTTTATGTTTCTAAAAATGATTTTCAATCATTATATAATGTTTACTGATTGAAATTTCCAAAGAAATTCATAAAAATGGAAGCTTAACTTTTAAAGTAGACTGGGAAGAATGAGACAAAATAGTAAAATAAATAGAAACTCAGTATAAATGAGGACATGCCAAAGCAGATGACATAACCTCAGTGAATTCAAGTCATGGACTGGACAGATTATATTTTAGAGTACCAAAAGAACAAATAGCTGAATTTAATTTATTTACCTAGAATACTAAGTGAATTTCTGAGTGCCACTGTTTTAGGACATTGATAAACTTGAGTGCATCCATAAAATGGCAACTATTTTGGTAAAGACCTTGAATCTATGACCTACAAAGGTATCACAAAAGTCTTAATGCAGTTTTAAACTTCGCTAGCTTAAATAAGATTTAAGAGCAAAGAGCTGTACTAAGATTTTTGGGATGCTTTCAATAAGGATTAATTGAAGGCATGTTTATCTTGGAGAAGAAAAAATCCAGGGCAAATATTATTGTTGTTCTTGGATTGTCATGACAAAGAGGAGAAAGAGGGGTTATGCTTATTCTTCTTGGTCCTGGAAAGCATAAGCAGCAAAAATAAGTGGAAGTTGAAATGAGACAAATTTAGGCTTGATATTAGGGGGAAAACCCCACCTCCTAATAACTACAGTTCTCAAAAAGTCAAGTGGACTTCTTCATGGTGAGGTAGGGTCTCACCTTGGAGGTCTTCAAAAGGAGGCTGAATGACAACCGGATTGAATGGTCACTATATTCCCTTCTGATACTGTAAGTTCACCGTTCACCATTCTGTGAAAGTGATGAGATTCCAGGCTGGTGGTTGTACAGGTTAGTGGGTTCAGATCTGTTTTAATGTTTCATCAGCGTCCACTTGGTAGGGGATCTCTAGTGGGTCATCCCAGGTATCTGTCTGTGAACCTTTGAACATAATTTTTTTTCAAATCAATAACATTTATGTCAGTATATAAAACATGCTTATTAAATTATCATTCTCCTCATTTCATACCCCTGTCAACAGCAACTCAAGTAGTTTTGAATAACTTGTCCCAGGGCACATAGCAAAGGTAGTAGAGCAGGACCTCGGACTCTTAATGTCTGTTTCTAAATCTGGTATTTTCCCCACTATGCTGCACAGCCTGAAAACAGATCTTGGTGCTTTCTTTCAAATTCACCCAGCGCATTATTGACCCGAGAGCTCCTGAGATAATCCTGAGTATAAGAGAATGAGAGAAGTTTAGCTTGGCATCTGTCTTTGTGTGTCACTGAGGTTTTCAAAGCCAAAGCTGTTTCCTTAAAATTTACATTTTGCCATTTCTCATACTCAGCATTCAAAAGAAGAGCAGTTCCAATACTGACATGTCTTTAGCTTTTCTTTTCACTCCTTCTTATTGAAACTCTCTTGTGCATTGTGTTTCTTATCCTCCTCCACTGCTTTGAACATTTCATTGAGAGCCCAGATAAATAGTGTTTCCTGTCCTTGCACAGGTTTCATGCTGCAGAGGAATTTAGAGTCTCAAAAGAGACATCAGTTTAATCTGACTAATTATTTATGATATAGATGGGTTGGGTTTTGGATAGACATCTCATGCTTTTTAAATTTGTCTGTGATATAAAAAAGTAATTTTTTAGAAAAAGGAAAAATTAGGTAGATGCCAATACAATGTCATATAACATCATAATCATAATTTACTATATGCCAGGCACTGTGCTAAGCACTTTGCAAATATTCATTTCAGTTGATCCTCACAGCAACTATGGGAGGCAGGTGCTGTTATTATTATCCCCATTTTTCAGTTGAGGGAACTGAGGCAAACAGAAGTTATGAATTGCCCAAAGTCATACAACTCATAAATGTCTAAGGCTGGATTTCATAATCCTCAAATTTAAGATTAATATCCTCTGAACACTGTACCGAAATATGATGTTTGTAAAATATCATGATATACAGTATCATAAAATGAATTTCATCTTACCCACCTATATACATCTAATTTAAACACACTTGTGCATTTCTTCAGTTTTCTGTATTTAATAGTGACTTCCATTTTCACTGTAGTATTCTTCAAACAACATGAAAGACTATCCCATCTTCTGAAAGGAACCATACTATAGAAATGCATTTCTAAAAGTAGTAACTCCTGTTAGCTTGGTTTCAAGACAAGACCATCAAAGAGTATGTTTATCTTTTACATTAAAAAAATCCATTAACTTGGCTATGCTTTCCCACTACTTTAGCTCTTACTCTAATTCATTGGTTCTAGGATCATTGACCACTCCTTCATCGTCCCCACCTAACTAATCAATAATTATTCCCTTTTCTTCCCAATTGAAATCCCAATTTAAGGCCAATTTACCTGCCACTGTCTCCAGCTCCCAGTCTGAACCCCCTTACCCTTATACATATATATATATTTAGCCAGAAACCATTATCCTCTGGGGATCTTATGTATCCTATGCTGTAAACGGGAGTTTTCCCATAATAAGAAGAATTGAAAGGCCTCATGTTTTAATATCCCATGCTGCCACCAAGTTGCTGAGCAGGGGCTTGGAGAGGTTCTAACCAACTATCTAAAAAGGCTTGACGTTCATACATAACACAAAGTCATTTGTTAGAAACTTGTCTTATGATTTTCCCCAGGTCCCCATTGTCAATTATAATAATAAAAATAATTAAAGTGACTTTTATATGGAAGTTTATAATTTACAAAACAATTTATATGAACTATATCTTTTTGTTCCTCTTAACCCTACAATTTTAGATAGTACAGTTTTACTACCTCCAGTTTCAGATAAGCAAACTAAGCCCAGAGCTGTTAAGTGACTTTCCAAAAGACATACAAAGAGGTGAGCAGCAAAGTTGGGCTAAGAACTCAGGTCAAGTTCATGTCTGGTTTTCTTCCCAGTCTGTTCCACAGCTCAGGGAGCTAACCCTATGGAGATAGCTTGAGTGTACTGGAAAGAAGCACTGGCTCAAGTGCCAGATCTGCTACAAGACTGACTGGACAACTATTTTGCTGTTCTGGACTAGCCTCTCTTTTCCTCATGTATGAAATGAAAGCAATTGAATGGGAAGATCCTCAAGGTCTCTTTTGGCTTCATAGCTTTTCTATGAAAAATTTTAAGTGTTTTTGTTTGTTTGCTTGCTTGTTTTTGACAAGATCCACTGGTGCTAGCACTGCTTCTATGTTATTTTGCTTTTTCAAAATCACTCATCACTTTTAAAAACTTGTTCAGATGCAGTAAGTGAAGCCTAACTTAATGAAGAAAAATGATCTTGACTTGTCCTGTGGGCCAATTTATACTTTCTAAGGAGCCAATTCTTAAGTCACACTTAGAGCGTTTGGACAGAACCTTTTATAAAATGCTTCTTGAAAAAAGCATTTCTAGTCTACCTTGACTTTCAGGTGTTCATTTTGGGTCAGTTCTTCAAGTCATCCAAGTTATAAACTTTTCCTTTTAAGGCGAATGATAATTACGGCTACCTCATCGAAAGAATTCAGAGAAGGGGGAAGTTAAAGTACATAATCCAGTGTTCATTAATATGTTCCAGAGTTTGTTTGTTATCCCAGGCAAATCACGTCACCAACTGAGAATGGCAATTATACCAATACTTATCAAATAAAGAAAGTAGGGGCAGCTAGGTGGCACAGTGAGTAGGGCACTCTCCCAGGAGTCAGGAGGACCTGAGTTCAAATCAGGCCTCAGACACTTGACACACTTACTAGCTCTGTGACCTTGGGCAAGTCACTTCACCCCAATTGCCCTGTCTTACCCCCTGCAAAAAATAAAATAAAATAAAGAAAGTAATTGAGAAAGAACTGGCAATCTTTTAGTTTTCTTAATTATCTGGGCTGGTGATATTTTACTATTTAATATTCTGATTCATCAATAACTGGTTTAGCCGTGTAGATTGTAAGTTCCTTTTTGTTGTTAAGTCGCATCTGCCTCTTCATGCATTTGGAGTTTTCTTGGCAAAGGTATGGGAGGGGTTTGATATTCCCTTCTCCTGCTCATTTTACAAATTGGGAAACTGAGGCAAACAGGATTAAGAGACTTGTCAAGTATATGAGGCCAGATTTGAACTATGGAAAAGGAGTCTTCCTAACTCTAGGCTTCCATTGTAATGGAGGGAAATAATGTATACACTGTATGAATGTGCCTGCACAAATGTGCATGTACTCACACGCTCACACACACACTCACCCATATATTAAGCACACATAAAACAGTTATAAGCTATTCAGTTAACCTTGGGAGAAAGATGTAGGACCAACAAAAGTGGTATTTTGCCATGTTTTAAAGGAAACCATAGATTCCAAGAGGCCAGATAAGATGGGAGAATGTTTCAGACCTGAGCAATGGTCAGGGCAAAGGAACAGAGATAAGTGTCAGGTTATTCAAAGGCCAGTTCGACTGAACCATAGAATGCATGGAGGCAAGTAATATGTGAAAGGAAGGATAGAAGGTAGAATGTAGTGAAGTGCTTCAAATTCTACACAAATTTCTATTTGAGCCTGAGATAATAGGGAGCCACTGGAGTTTGTGGAATAGAGACATGACTTAGTTGAACTTATGCTTTAGGAAAATTGCTTATGGTGACTGTAATGTCTGTATAGGAGTGTAGAGAGACTTGAGTAAGAAAGAACTAGTGGGAGCCAGTTGCAACAGATATGTGTAGCCCTTGGCATAGGGACAATAATTTGAAACAGATAGGGTTTCTAGTACTAGAGGTGGCAAGTTGTCATTCTCTTTGGCAGTCAGTTGGTAATGAGTGTCAACCAATACCTGAAGGCCCATGATTAGTGTCAGAGGTTGCAAACTGTCTTGGAATTGCCCAGGGAGTGTTGCTCTTCTCAAGGTGCCATAGTAAGGCATCACATGTAGTCATTGTTGGGTTGTGATCAAATGCCAGTTGCCAAGGATGAGGATGTAGAAGAAAATAATGGGGCAGTTTATTCTAACTGGTGCTCTTGGCTACAACCTAGAAAATCTGGGCTGTTGCCATAATTCTGAAATTTGCAGAACATGGATTTTCATTATTTACTTATTTTTTCTCCATATTAGTAACCCAAACTTGGAGACTTAAATATCTCAAGCATGTCTGTTGATATGAATAGGGTTTAGTTCTACTTGCATTTCAATTTGTTGGTTAATCTTACATGTTAAACACCAACAGTTAAATTAATGGTTGTAGACAGTTCGAAAGTAATGTGAGTCTTTGCACCTAATACCCGTTTTCCTTCTTTGTATCACTGCCGTGGTGGAAGAGAGGAGACTTGCCGAGGACTTGTGTATGTGTGTATGTATGTGTATGTGTGTGTATATATATATACACACACACAAGTATATATGTATTGCATATATATATATATATATATATATATAAACACACATATCTTGTGTTATAATTTGTTTCATGGGTAATCATGGCCAATGAATTCATCATTTTATAATCCCATTAACCAATTTAAATCTAGTGACTTAGAGATGCCATGGTGGGGGGACCCCTGTGCATCCTTATCCTAGTTCTATAATGGAAACTAAGTGTATATTTCAATAAAATCAGATCACAGCACCAAATAAAAATAGCACTTTATACACACGTGACAAGCCAATGACATCCCAACTCTGTATGCCTTCCTTCTAGGTAGCTCTGAGTTTCCTGGAATTATTGCTTTAGTGATCATAGTTATTTTAGCTTCATTGCTCTTCCAACTGTAAGTGAATTTATGTCATTCTGAATTCATGATTACATGATAAAACTGTCAGAGGTGTGCTATTACTGGATTCCACAGGGGTAGAGTTGTATGCTTTTCCCACATTCCGTGGGTATAGACAAGGAAGGAGTTGCAACATTACTGAGAGCGGCATCTAACTCCCCATAAGTAGGGAACTTGGATGCCTAAATTTGAGGTCAGAAACAGTTCTCATCAAACAGTTTGGGTTATCATCATCTAATTGTGTGTACTAGCAAATAATCTCCCCATTCTTTATTGGAGTACTGAATAGCCAACATGTTTTGAGCAGGATCTGAGAACAATCATACTTTTCCTTCACAGAAAAAGAACATACAATCACTCATTTTCTAATTCAAGAAAGAATTCTTGGGATCCTTCTATTTGCATAGAACTATATCTTCGCATGGTGGAAGATTCAGAGGATCTTATCTTTTCATCCTCACTGTAGGTATGGACCTATGTGTTTGTCCCTACAGACCAGGGTCCATCAATATTATATGCTTTAGACACAGAAGGATGTCAGAAGCCTTTGGCTCAGTCTCAAGCAGGAGTGTTGGTGCTTGTGCTTGCCCTGGTACACAGACTCTTTGCCCCCAGGAAGCCTTTCTTCATTAGAAACATATGTGAGAACATAGCACTTTGGCTTTGGAATCTCTAATGTGCTTATTTTATAGAATTCTTTAACACAACTGGTTGTTTGAATACTTCATCCGTCTTCTCATCCTTTTCTCTCTACTAGACTGCAAACACCTTGAGAAGGGACAGGTTCTTCGTATGTAAAATGGGTGTAGTAATAGTCCCTAACTCCCAGGGCGCTTGTGTGGATCAAAGGAGATAATATTTATAAAGGCTTTTGCCAGCCTTAAAGCATCTTCTACCACTGAAATGGCCTTAGGGGCAGGAGTGTGCTAGTGACTGTTTCACAACTGTCTTTGATGGAGTAGGGGGACAATGTATGCAAAATATACTTTCAAGTTTAATTTGCATTATTCATTATTAGCATGTTTTGCATCCCTTTCTTAAGTCTAGACAATAAACTTAAGAAAAAAATGATGTAAATGCTATTATTTTCTAAACTTTATCTCTTCTAGTGTCTAGCACACTTCTGTGCACATAAGGCATTTAAAGATTTATTGAATTGAAATATTGAGCGTCTTGGTGTGGTGGATAGAACCCTGGACTTGGTGTCGGGAAATCTCCCTTTTTCTATTTTAGACACTCAGGATCTGTGACCCTCAGAAAATAATTCAACCTGTCTGTGCCTCACTTTCTTCTTGTATAAAATTAGAGAGTTGGATTCATAACCTTTATTGTCCCTTCCAGTACTAGGTCTCTTATCCTATGGATTAGGATGGTGATGATGGAAGAAATGAGGAAGGGACGGTTTAAGAAGAGACATTCAAATGTTGAATATGTGGAGTTTCCTGGATATCTACTTCTTCATTCCTCTCCTTTACTTATATGTACCTTTTACCCCAATTCTTGAATTATCCCTGTGCTCTGGGGCTAAACAAAATTATGGCCATTAGGAAGGAACATATAAGATGTGCCTGTTTTGGAAGAAGTTTGGTTCAGTGTTACTCATTCTGCTTGCTAGGTCCTCATCCTCCATACTTGTTGTGCGTCTCTGGAGTTGCCTGTCTGGGTCTTGAGCTACTGTCTACATCTGAATTTTGGCCTATGCCTGCCTTCCTGTCCAGACTTCACACCTTTTCTAGTTCCTCAATCTTGGCCTGACTGGGGTTTGACCTTGATTTTTCCTCCTACCTCCATGGTACTCTGTCTCTCTGTACCGATGCTCTCAACTGTGAGCCCTCAATATATGCCTGACTTAACTCTGCATCTCAGAGACTTTATAAAAGTAGTAAAGTTCAGACAGGAAACTGGTTTGTAGAGAAAATAATCATTTCAGTTTAAAATGTGTTGAGGTTAAGGTGACAGTAGGACATCCAAATGAAAATGTTTGTTGGAAATAGGAAATGAGTTATTCTCACAGTGATACTTGAAACCCTGAGAATAAATGAGTTCTGCAAGGGAGAAAGGATATAGAGAAAGACTGATCCTTAAGGAATGTCTGCCCTTGGTAGGAGAAGGAACAGGAGCTAGGGATGAAAACAGAAAAGAAATGGTTTAAGAGATGATCTGAAAACCTAGGTGGTTTAGTATGATGCAAATCAGTAGATGAGATAGGTCATAGTCAACTGTGTCATTATGACAGAAAGAATATTTTTTGAGGTAGTTACAACAAAGCAAGTTCCACTGAGAGACATATTTTTGTTTGTTTTGTTTTTGTGATGGAAGAGTTCCTTTTTATCTCCCCTCTATATCCATCATAGAACATCTTCAGTTAGGCTGTTCCTTCTCCCCACGTGCTTTCCTACCTTCTCTTTGCCTCGTTTCCTGCTTTTTACTGTGGGTGGAATATTAACTCCCACTTAAGCGAAAGCCCATCTTGCAAGACCTGTTGTCTGACCCAGTTTCATGAACCCTTTTCTACCTCATGGTAGAATGAAAAGAGGACTGGATTTGAAGATAATTGACCTCAGTCTGCCTGCGGGTTGTGACACTCCCCACCTATATGTCATTATGATGGTCATTTAGTCATTTCAGTCATTTCTGACTCTTTGTGACCCCATTTGGGGTTTTCTCAGCAAAGATACTGGAGTAGTTTGCCATCTCCTTCTGCTCATTTTACAAATGAAGAATTGAGGAGGGGTAAGTGACTTCCCCACAGTCACACAGCTAGTAAGTGTCTGAAACTGGGTTAATAAATGACTGAGGCTTGATTGGAACTCATGAAGATTAGTCTTCCTGATGCCAAGCCCAGTGATCTATCCACGGTGCCACCTACCTGCCCCTAAAATCATGTCCAGCTCTCCATGACTGCATTTAGGAGTTTCTTGGGAAGGATACCGGAGTAGTTGCCATTTTCTTCTCCAGCTCATTTTACAGGTGAGGAAACTGAGGCAAACAGAGTTAAGTGACTTGCCCAAGGTCACACAGCTAGTGAGTGTCTGAGGCCAGATTTGAACTCAGGAAGAGGAGTCTTCCTGACCCCAGGCCTGGAACTTTTGCCGTTGTACCACCTAACAGCCCTTCTACATGCGGGATCATAAAAAATAATCTTAACCTTTTGGAGACTTAATTTCTTCATTATAAAATGAGAGTCTGTACCATATTTTGACATTTCATCCATTACACATATACATAGTAGACCTGTAAGCTCCTTGGGGTCAAGAACTATTTTCCATTTTGTTATTTTATCACCAAAAACAAAATGCTGAAAGAACTTAATAAATGCTTGTTGGATAGAATTGAATTGGATGGAACAAAGAGACCATAAGTTCCTCGAGGCCAGTAAATGTCCATTATACTTTGTATCTTTCACCACCACAACAAGCATGTAATAAGATTTCCTCAAATACTTGTTGAACTTAATTTAAATGTTGTTTTTTGTTTTCCTGAATTCCTCTTGGGATTTCTTAAATACAAATGCAATATACCTGACCTAAAGGTGTGGACCGTTTTTAATGTCATAAGAGAAAATCAATACCCATATAATGAGAGCTTATATTCTAAATGAATTAAAATACAAATATGAACCTTTCCACAACGATCAGAAATGAGGATTTTATATGAAGCCATGCTTCTGTTATACAAAGCTTATCTTAAATATATGTTAAATTTAATGTGGTAGCACCAACCTTGCCCTTCTTTCTGTGCTTTTTTTCTGAATTTTCTGCTGTGTAGTTTTGAAACTTTTAATTGACATTCTCTTTTTTGTATCACTATCATTAGCCCTTTTGCTCTCTACCACAAGTCTTCCACCACCCAAATAAAAGCCCTCTCTTGTAAAAAATAGTACAGTCAAACCACATGGTTGCTTGGTTGTATCTGAAAATATATATCTCATTCTTTACCTATAGTCCATAAGCTCTCTCTGATTTAGGAAACAAGGTTTATCATCAGTTTTCTGAAGTGGTTTTTGGTCATTACATTAATGAAAGCTATTAAGTCTTCCAGAATTGTTTTCCTTTATAATGTTGTGGTCATTGTGTAGATAGTCCTCCTGGTTCTTCTTACTTTACCCAGCGTCAGTTCACACAATTCTTACCAAGTTTCTTTGACAACATCTCTTTCATCATTTCTTATAGCTCAATCTTTCTTAGTCACATTGATTTTCCATAATTTATTCAGCCATTTCCTGATTGATGGATACCTCCTTTGTTTCCAGTTCTTGTTTGTTATTAAAAGTAGAGCTATAAATACTTTTGTATATGCACTGGGGGCCTGGCCAGTGACAGCCAGTTTTTATGAGCAGATACAGTATGCTCAGGCTGATGCAGTCCCCATATGGACTTCAGAGCATGTGCAAGTATTTTGTGACTGTTTCCTCCTTTTACTGCATGTTGAAGAAATGCCCTCTTTGATTTGCTGCAGAGCCAGAACTTAGCATACATGTTGAAGACTCCCACAGGGGCCACTCAAATCTATTTCCTACTTGACTGTATACTTGAGTGAAGAGGCAAGGACTGCTCATAGCCTTCAGGTGAAGAAATAGTTCCAGGATCCTCCTCTCCTCCAGCTGGGTTAACGTGAATTCATGAGCACAGTGTCCTGTTTTTACTTCCATCTCTGTTGTTGTATCTGTTTCCATTATGTCTATTTTTTCTTGACTTAAGTGGAGAAGTATTGAAGATGGAACAGATTAGGCTATGAGAGCTTTAAAGGGTTGGGAGAAAAAAGAAAATGACAAACACTGAAGGGAATATGGAAAAAAATGGTACAGTTATGCACTGTTGGTGGAGTTGTATACTTTTCCCAATCATTCTGGAGAACAATTTGGAACTAAAGGCTATAAAACTATGTATACCGTTTGACCCAGCAATCACTACTAGGTCTATATCCCAGATAGAGCAAAGAAAAAGGAAAGGAGCTACTTGTACAGAAATATTTATAACAGCCCTTTTTGTGGTAGCAAAGAATTGGAAATCAGGAGAATATCCATCAACTGGAGAATGGCTGAACAAGTTGTGGTATATGATTATGATGGAATACTATTGTGCTATAAGAAATGACAAGTAGGATGGATTCAGAAAAACCTGAGAAGACTTACATGAAGTGAGCAGAATCAGGTGAATATTCTACATAGTAGTACAATGTTGTAAGGCTACTCAGGTGTGAAAGACTTAGGTATTGTGACCAAGACAACGATCCAAGACAATTTCAGACTCATGAAAAAAAGCTGTCCACTTCCAGAGAGAGAACCGATGAACTCTGAGGGCAGATGGAAGCATATTCTCAAACTTTCTTTATTTTTCTTATTGCATGTGTTTTTTTGTAGCATAACTAATATGGAAATATGTTTTATGAGACCTCACATATATAATCATTATCATATGATTTCTCAAGGAGTGGGGAAATAATGAGAAAGAGAATTTGGAACTCAAAATTTTTAAAAATGAATGTTTATTTTTTACATGTAATTGGGAAATATTTAACAAAGTCAATAAAAAGGGTATTTTGAAACAAGTTTGGGAGAGCCAATAAAAAGTCGGAGAAGAGGAATTTATCTCAGAATTGAAAGCCAAGCCGGTCCACCCGTATAGCATTAAGTTGCCACAAGGACCCAGCCCAGCAGTAGAATAACCACTACCAAGACCCTGGCTCCTGTGGGAGGGAGTGACTTGTTCGTGAGCTATGTTGAATTCAAAAATAAACCAATAGATGTGAATGCTTTGTTGTTGTTGTTCAGTTGTGTCCAATTCTGTGTAACTCCATTTGAGGTTTTCTTGGCAATGATACTGGAATAGTTTGCCACTTCCTTCTCCAGCTCATTTTACAAATGAGGAAACCAGAGCAAATAGGGTTAAGTGACTTGCCCAGGTCACACAGCTAATTCATGTCTGGAGTCAGATTTGAACTCAGGAAGATGAGTGTTCCTGCCACCCTATCCACTGTGCCACCTCACTGCCAAAATAAATTTGATCTCCTCTCCCCAGGGACCAAGGTGGTATAGGGGTATTCCCCCTGGGGGAAATGAGGCAGGATATCTGTGCTTCTGTTCTTTTTCTATCCTCTCAGTAAATTTATTTGTTATTAAACTACTATAATTAATCAACAAAATTGTTAACTAATTAATATTAATTGGTTAAATGAAACTGTAGTGCTAAAAGTTAATATTTAGGAGAATTTGTCAGAATGTAGGCTGAAGCTGATAGCAGTAAAGAAAATCCCATAGCTCCTTGTTGTTAGCCTTAGAACTCTGATGAAAAGATGTAGCTAGCCTTCTATGGAAGGTATTGACTCATCAGTATAAATGGGAGTTAGGATAAGAGTTTGTAAGGACTACACACATAGGAGATCTTTTCTTCTCTTTGATCTCTTTGTGGGCTTACATGGATAGCAGTGGCCTCACTAGGGCAAAACCATTTGAATGACTTCTTAGCAATAATTCCAAGTTGCTTTTCAGAATAGTTGGACTACTCCGCAGCTCTATCAGCAATGAAGTAATAATAGCCAGCATCTGTGCAGTGCCTTAAGGTTTTCAAGATCCTCACAACAATCCTGTGAGGTAAGTGCTGTTATTATCCCTATTTTAAGGTAGACCAAGGTGAATTGATTTGCCCAGGATCACAAAGCTAGTAAGTGCCCAAGGCAGGATTCCCATTCAAGTCTTCCAGACTCCTTGTTTCATGAGGTATTCAATGGACCACCTGGCTTGCCTGTCCTCTCACAGATATTCCAGTAGGTTTGAGGTAAAACTTCAGACTTGTTTTATTTTCATTTTTCTTAATATTATTAATTTTGAAGTTTTTTTCATATGGTTGGATTTCTTCTTTTGAGAACCTCTTGTTCATATCCTTTAACGATTTATACATTGAGAATGACTCTTGTTTTTATGTATTTGTATCAGCGCCTATACATCTTGGATATCAGAGCTTTATCAGAGAAATATATTGCAAAAATGTTTCCCCAGTTCACTGTTTCCCTACTAATTTTACAATATTCAATTTTTTA
This sequence comes from Trichosurus vulpecula, assembly GCF_011100635.1. NCBI lineage: Eukaryota > Metazoa > Chordata > Mammalia > Diprotodontia > Phalangeridae > Trichosurus > Trichosurus vulpecula. The sequence goes on along the minus strand of NC_050576.1, from coordinate 297,171,992 downwards.
AATTTAATTGTCCATTTTATCTCCCGTGATCTTCTGTATCTGTTATCCGATCAAGAAATCTCCTTCCGTCCTTAGCTATGAAAGGTATTTGCTTCCATTCTTTTCTAATTTATTTATAATATGACCTTTACATCTAAGTTACGTATCTCTTTGTAGCTTATTTTGGTATATGGTGTGAGATATTGACTTAAGCCTAATTTCTCCCAGACTGCTTTCCAGTTTTCCCAGAAGTCTCTATCATATTGTGAGTTCTTATCCAGACACTTGGTATTCTTGGGTTTATCCAACACTAAAATACTGTTCAATTCCATCTGGACCTTGTGTATTTAATCTATCCTAGTCATCAACTTTTTCTTACTGTTAGATGGCACCAAAATATTTAATGAGATCTGCAGATCATAAGGGATGTAGAGAATGTGGGATACATGTGTGTATTTTGGGAATTATCATGCAGAAGCAAACCATGCTATTGCATTGAATTAAATTTTAAGACCTTATCTAAGAATTTTTAAAATGGAAATTGAACTTGTAACCATGGCATGAATTGGCCTTCAACAATTCCGATATCACCCATAACTCTGTCCTTGTAGACTTTGTGATTTCAGTTCGGGGACAGCAGTCTTGAGTTACCCATAATATTTTCCTCTGAAATGTTTTCCTTTACTCCCATCACCAAATGTAAAAGGAGTACCTATTATGTTCATGCTACCATCTGGAAATTAGAGATGAGTAAAGTCAAGAAAACATGGCAGAGGTTAATACGGAGAGGTTAATTGTCAGCAGATGGAAATAATCAAAGACCTCCAAATTCTAAGTGAAGTTCAGCTTAAGGTCTTAAAGGCTTACCTAAACTAAAAATTTGACCAGGAAGCAATGCTTTACTGTAGAGTAGTGATCTTAGTTCAGACTGGCCAATACTAGAAGAGCAGTTAAAGAAATGAGAGAGACCATAAAGTAACAGAGGGCCCAAGGAGGAAGATTCAACTCCTGCTTGATAAGACCCTACAGCATTATTGTTGTTGTTGCTGCCTCAGTAGATGCTGGCAAATATATACCTTTTTATTTTAAATTTATTTTTTAGTTTTCAACATTCACTTTTATAAAATTTTGAGTTGCAGTTATTTTCTTCCCTCCCTTCCATCTCCCCTTCCCCAAGAAAGCATACCGGCTGATATAGTCTATAGATGTACAATCATGTTAAACACATTTCCAGATTAGTCATGTAGTGAAAGAAGAGTCAGAACAAAAGGGGAAAAACCACGAGAAAGAAAAAAAAAAAGAGAAAATAGTGTGCTTTGATGTGCATTCGTATTCCATAGTTCTTTCTCTGGATGTGGATAGCATGTTCCATCTTGAGTCTTTAGAGCTGGTCATCGCACAGTGTTGCTGTTACTGTGTACAGTGTTCTCCTAGTTTTGCTCACTTCATTCCTCATCAGTTCATGTAAGTCTTTCCAGGTTTTTTCTGAAATCTGCTTCAGATACCCGCTCTTTTAAGGGGGATAGAAAAGCACTCTTTCAGAGGCTAAGGTAAAGGCTAAAAGCCAGACCCTCAAGAGGTCTAGCCTCTTGCTTGGCCTCTAGAAATGGCACTATGTCTATAGGCATTAACCTAAGAGTTTCAAGAATCAGAGCTCCTTTAGTAATAGGAAAGATTCATGCCAAAACCCACCTTTCACTTCTTTTTAGAGATCAGAGAGTATTTGGGAAAGTGTATGTTGAGACTGATCAATTTAGTAGATATCATCCCAGCAAGCATATTGCCAAGTCTCAGGGAATCAGTCATGGTATACGTGCTAATCCAGGCAAGGAATGAGTTTTCTCTGGAGAAAAATTATCTGTAATAGCTTTTGGTGTTTTGAGTGGTGGAAAGGGCACTTGTTCTGCAATGGGGACCGGTGTTCAAACTCTACTTCTGACAACTGATTCCTATGTGAACAGAAGCAAATCACTTAATCACTCTGGGTTTCAGTTCCATTACTGAAAAATGAAGGTTTTGGATTGGCTGACTTCTCAGTTACACTCCATCTCCAGAACTAGGATCCTGTATGTATGTTCCCCCCACCCAAATTAGGATATAAACCGTCTGAAGGCAGAGATGATTTTTCATATATGCCTATCATTTAATATGAACTCAACAAAATATTGATTATTAGCATGGGCATATGATGATATCTCTGATATCTTTTGTGGGATTGTACGCAAGGCGTATTGTTGTGGGGGATTGCTGTATAGGAGCTGTGGGTTTTAAATAAGAGTGCTAAATGTTAATTAATAATGTCTTTTAACACAACCTTTTTGTCTTTTCCAGGGCTAGTTTTGCAGCAGCAGATAGTAGAGATGATTGGGGGACACAGTGGATAGAGTGCTGGGCCTGGAGTCATAAAGTTGTTTAGATATTTTTTAGCCGGGTCTGACCCTTCATGACCCCGTTTGGAGTTTTCTGGGCAAAGATACTGGAGAAGCTTGCCATTTTCTTCTCCTGCTCATTTTACAGATGAGGAAACTGAGATAAATAGGAATAAGTGACTTGCCCTGGGTCACACAGCCAGTAAGTTTCTAAGGCCAGAATTGAACCTAGGAAGATGAGTCAACCTGAATTCAAATCCAGCTTCAGACACTTACTAGCTGTATAACCCTGGGCAAGTCACTTACCTTTTGTTTGCCTCAGTTTCCTCACCTGTAAAATAGAGGTAATAATAACTTTCCAGGTTTGTTGTGGGGATCAAATGAGATGATAAACGTAAAGCTTAGCACGGGGCCTAGCACACAGAAAATGCTATCTAAATGTTTGCTATTATTATTGTTCAATATTGAGGCCCTGGCTGGAAAATGTATTATCTGCCTCACCGCTTTGGCAAATAGCTTCTGAAATATGTCATGTGGAATCCTTTGAAATGTCTCACCCTTCCCTCCCACCTTCTTTCCTCCGTCTGTTGGCATGCATGCACGCATATGTGTGCACACAGCTCGTAGGAATGCCCGTACAGATATACTTCTGAACGTTGGAGAAAAACCATATTTTGCCACACGCATTTAATGATTACTGATGAAGGGGTAACCCTTGCTTTGTTTTGTCTTTAAGTGTCAGAAGGTTTGACAAATAGCAATTTTGTTTTATTAAAATTTTTTTTAACTGAATAAAAGAACGAAGAGTTTTCATAGGCTCATAGAGTAGAGCTCAAATATATCTTAGGAGTCATCTTGTCCCAGGCCTTCATTTCCCAGATGTGGAAGCTGTGGCCCTTTATAATTTAAGTGACTTGTCCAAGGTCATAGTTATTAAGTATACTGAGACCCTAGACCCTATGAAATCTTTGTAAAACATATCACTCTCTCTCCCCTAGATGTGGTGAACAGGGATACTACAGTATAATCCTATCATGCACTGTCCTCTCAGGAATAGAATTCACCTACAAGCCTTAGGCCTCCTTCTGACTACAGTCAATACAGTGGGCCTAGTGTTACCCATACCCAAAACACTGAGCCACCTGACATTTAATAACTAAATTCAGGAGGAATTATTAAGACAATCCAAGAAGCAAATGACTCTTAGTTTAGGATTAGAATTCAACAAACCTGCTCCTTGGTGCTGCTGTTACTGAAATCCTGCCTCCTTGACTCTGGACAATTCATTTCTACCTGGACTTTCCTTCCATACCTACTTGCCCACGAACCTCTCCACCTTAGCTGACTCCTCTAGCCTTGACTCCTTTCCTGAGTAAGCCAGTGGTATCTCTCTGTTAGGCTCTTCTTGCTTAGCTACACTCACTATCCTGATTGATCTTTCCCCATAATCCTTCATGACAGGCCCAAAATAAAAATGAAAATTCTACAGTTCTGCAGTTAGCTTCTCTAAGAATGTGCAGTTATGCATTCATGTTATCCTTATACTTTTCATTATTTACTTAGACACTACAAAACTAATTTTAGTAACTGCCGCTTTATAGTGCTGTTTTTACTTAAGGTTGTAATAGAAGATAAAATAATAGGAATCTAATCACTGTATTCAGTTAAATTAAGATAAATTATATATTCTAAAGTGTACTTTATAATTGTTATATGGAAATTAAGATGAATTATGTACTTTTAAAATGTTCATTATGATTTTTATACAGAAATACGTATCATGTATAATTTTACCAAGATAGTTTATTCTATGAATTCACTAACACTAGTGAATAAATTCACTTTTCTATTTTATCTATCTCACTATCATGTTAATTATGTCATGTATATTAATCGTATTTAATAAAATAATAGAGTTACATAATGAATGAAACATATCTTTTTTTTCCTGTGAGAATTTTATCCTAGATCTAATGTGCTTCAAGATGGGCCTGGTTTGAGGAAATGCTTTATTTTATTTAACAAAATAGTAGAATTATATAGTGAACAAACTTTTATTAAATAAAATATACCATCTCCCCAAACCAAGGGCCATCTTGAAGCACAGTAGAACTGTGACTGAATTTTAACAGAAAACAAATTTTGGCAGACCTCTATCCACAAGATGAGTACTTAGCATCATGTGAACAATTTGATTCTACTGTGTTTGTGATGAGGCTGTGCTGTGTGGTAGAAGGGACCACATTGGGAGTCAGAAGACTTGAGCATCCTCGGGCCAGTCAGCCAGCCCCTCCCCGCTCCATGCTCTCATGTGTAAATGTAGTGATCAGATATGAAGATTGGTAAGGTACCCAAAGAACATGCTATGAATCCTAACGGGGAAGGAAAGATTAATTTACTCCATTTTTACGATGGCCCATGCAAAACTGCATCTTCTAGTTGTCTTTTCTTCTATTTTAGCTCAGTTCTAATTTATTTGAAACATTTTTAGATTTTAGTTTGCAATTTCACACTTAGCCTCTATAATGTTGGCAAATCAGGATGAGGGTTTTGGAGAAATTCTAGTTTCCTGATCAAATTTACTTTATTGGTAGCTTTTTTTTTTTTTTTGCCTATACCTGCTCTTGAGATGTTCTTTTCACATGTGTAGTTTTGCAAATCTGTGATTATTAAGCATCTACCTTTGAAAGCAAAAGCCAGAACTTTAAAAAAAAATACTCCTTTAAATCAGATTGAAAATATGAACAAACACCTACCCAAGTTGGCTCTATCTTTCTCTTCTGCTCAATTCTTATTAGCTGCAAAGATGCCCAGCACTGAGCTGGATTCAGCTACTATTTATTTAGATTGCTTGAACTGGAGCTGAACTTGAACCCAATTAATAGCAACTGAACTTGAACAAACTAATGTGAAATCATTACAGGCTCAGCTCCCCGGTCCATTATCCCTGAAGAGATCGTTCAGGAGTACTCCAGGTGCCTTTTCTATGCCAAATCTTGGTGTGATGCCTAATCGGAAAGTATCAGGAGGATTGAGTTAAGTTGCGTTGGTGTTAGCTCATTGCTGTGTTTGTGATCACTCTTGGAAAAAAAAAAAATAGAGGTGGTGGTCCCAGTGGGCAGGAATTATATCTGATTCTGTTTTGAGTGCTATCTGGCATGTGGTTAACACTCATTAACACAACAATATAGATGGGAGTAATGATTATCTAAGGAAGCCATGCTGCAGTTTCCCAGGTTGGGTGGAAGATGTTGCAGTAGCAAAAACAACACAAATAAATTTAAAAAAAAAAAGGAGCCTTGCACCTCTCAGTCTGTCTTTTTACCTCCCCAATATTTCCTCAGTCACTCAGATATGTACCCTTTGATAGTAGCAGCAGGATCCTTATCCAAGGTTTAAGCATTCTGTCATCAAAGCTCTTGTTTATTATATAGAGCTTTAAGAGACTGCAAGTTCCTTGGGGGCAGGGAGTGTTTGCTTTTGTTCTTGTACCCCCTACTAGAACAGTTCCTTCCACATAAGAGATGTTTCATTGAAAAGCCCTTGGCTTCTGATATCTCATTGGATAACTGAATAAAGAAATTGAGAAGCAGATCAACTTTTCCAGGGTCACAGAGCTGGTCAGTGTCCGAGGCCAGACTTGAAGTAGGTCTTTGTAACTCTTGAGTCCACAGCTCTATCTGTGCCATGTAGTCTCTAGGTGAGATTTACCCTGATTGTGGTACTCCAGCCACGCATTTACCATTTATAACAAATGAGAGTTCTCTCCAGTGCAGTGTAATAGAAAGATTCCTTGGCCGCGTTATCTCCTCATTTGAGAAAATCACTTAACTGGGTGATACAGTGAATGATACAGCTGGGTGATACAATGAATGAAGAAAGCATTGTGCTTAGAGTGAAAAAGACCTGAGTTCAAATTTGGCCTCAGACACTAATAGAAGTGTAATTCTGGACAATCTGTTTGCTTCAATGCCCTTAACTGTAAAATGGTAGAGAGTAGCTCCTAACTCCCAGGGCGGTTGTGAGGATTGGATGACATAATATTTGTAAAGTGGTTAGCAAAATTTCAGGCACATTCTTTCCTTCTTTCCTTTACCTCTTCCTTTTCTTCCCTCAGTTTCATCATCTTTAAAATAGAGGTTTATATTAAATGATCTCTAAGGATCCATCCCAGCTTTTAGTTCTCTGATACTAAAATGAAGAAACTTAGATTCAAACTATTTCTCTGATATGTGGTAAGTCACCTAACTAACGTTTTAGGAAAAAAAAAATGACCTTTAAAGTGGGTATAATAATAATCACACTGTCTGCCGTACAAGACGAGAGGATCGTAGGAAAGCCCAGTTGAATAGATAAAGTAGCAAACAAATGTGAGCTCTTATTATTTCTATATACTGACATTCCTTAGATAAGGTTTGGATTGTTATGGAGTAAAGGATTTTAGTTAGTTCTCCCTTCTCAGGGCAAGAGTTGATAGCCCTAGTCACTCAAGGATTTATCCAGGATTTTCCTTTTTCTTCCTAAACAGCAGGTTCATTGTTTCAGTTCACATATTATGGCGCAGATTTATGCCAGGGCCTCCAGGGTGTTAGGCCTGGAAAGTCTATTTGGAGTCTGGTGTGGGAGATAGATTGTTATACTCTTGGTCGTTGTGCCTTGCATTCATCCCTGGAAAACCATCCCCACGTACCTTTGGTTTTTGTCTGCAAAAAAAAAAATATAGAGTTTGTTGTAGGGGTGTTTTTGTTTAGGTGGGCTCATCCATTTATCTCAGAAACAAGGTGAAAACAAAGAACAAGCTGAGATTGACTTCATGATCCATTACAGGGTAACATAATACAATACGGTTTTTGGACACAGTTGATTGAGGTGAACCAAGTCATTAGATATTAATTTTTATGTGTGTGTATGTATGTTCATGTTGGGTCAGCTAAAGTATATTATGCTTTTTATTGTAGATAGGATAACTGATCATATTATGTTCCAAAGATAATTTTCACATGTCAGTGAAAGAGGTGCTCTACACAAAATTCATATGATTTGTACAGTGGATATGATCTGCTTCCCTTGCATCTACATGGTTTGCATATTATATTGATTAAATAAGAGATCTCCTAAATCAGTCACGTGAGAAATCCTGCAAAACAGGTCAAGAGTGAAGCACGTGAGAGAGAATTTAAATGTGTTTGTTTGACCAAGAACCAAAAATGTCTGAATTTTTTGGATCATTGTTTATCTATTTTTTGGCAATGAACTATTGGAAAAGTGTGTCTTTTGTCCTTTTAAAACCTGTACTCCAGGTCTTAAGCTAAGGTAAGGTCAGGTTATAATGTACTCTACCCTTAATGCTTTTATAGCAAAGGCAAAAAGCATCAGGTCAAGACCAAATGCCTATAGAAATTGCATCATTGTGGCTCATAGCAGAGTAATTAAAAGCAATCATGCCATTGGCTTCCAGGTCAGTGTTTTGGAGCTTGTGAATGGCCCTACCCAAAAGACAGAGATTCTCCTCTGACATCACCCACAGGACATATAGCATGCCAGCAGAACCCACTAAGTGACTCACGACAAGTCATGAACAACTTTTGGTTTCGAGCAACTCTTCCTTCCAATGAGATAATATTTGTAAAGCACTTACCACGATGCCGGTAGGTGTTCCATAAATGCTTGTTCCCTTTTCATCCCTGGCATATGTGTAGATTTGCCCATATGTGTGCTCTCCCTTCACACACACAGGTTGCAGTTCCTCTCTCTATCACTTATAAGGCAGTTTTTGAGAACTGTTATAGCTGGAAAAATTTATTCCCCCCTCTAAGTCAGCCAAGTGTAAAGTCTTTCTGAACTTTGTCAGGCAGGTCCTCAGGCAGCAGACACATGACTGGAAGGTTCATCGGACCTGCCAGCACCTGTGTTACAGTGGAAAGGCCAGGGTCACCTTGAGGCCATAGGAAGCCGCTGGAGCCATGCTTCTGTGGAGGAATTCCTATGCTTCAACACTTCCTTGAAAAATAAATAACCGTCTGTTAGCAAGGAGAGGACGGCCAGTGTTGCTTTTAGATTGTTGAGAGAATGTTTGCAAAAGTGCCATGGAGTTTTTACAGGCAGGGCCTCCTCCCCAGTTACGAATGCCCTCTGCCTCCTGAAATTATTTGACATCTCTCTCATCTGTTCATCTGTTTGCTTTTTTGTTGGTGTACGCTCCGGTAGAATGTCGGCCTCTTGACGGCAGAGGCCAATTTTATTTTTGCCTTTGTATCTTCTAGCACCTAGTATGGTTCCTTGCACGTAGTGAGAGCTCTGTAAATGTTTAATTGAATTGCGTTGGTTCTTCTCATTCCTAAGAGGTGACTGACCCTGCTTGCCTTCTTGAGTTGGGCCATTTCAGTGATTCTTTTACTATGAGTTAAAAGACTGTGTGCGAGCCTGGTTGTCCAATGGATAGAGCTCTGAGCCTGAAGTCAGGAAGATCTGAATTCAAATCAGGTTTTAGATACTTATGTAACATGTTCACTGAGGCAGGTAAGTGGTTGCAGTGGATAGAATGTTAGGCCTGGAATCAGGAAGATCCAAGTTCAAATTCAGCCTCAGATGATTACTAGCCAGGCGATCCTAGCCAAGTCACTCAGCCTCTGTCTACTCAGTTCACTCAACCATAAAATGGAGATGCTAACAATAATACCTATCTCCTTGGATTGTTATGAGAATCTAATGAGACAATATTTATAAAGTGTTTAGCACAGTACCTGGCTTTTAAGTAGGTACTTAATATTAATAGTATTTTAAGTAGGTACTTACTATTAAGTAGGTACTTAATAAATACTTGTTTCCTGCCTTCCTTCAATTCTGGCTTATCTATGTTGTCCTAATATACCAATCCCCAGGATTCACCTTGCATCCAGTCCCAGAATCTTGTACTAATGATTTCAGTTAGTTTATTCTGTGATTCCTAGTTCTGACTCTATGTCCCAAGGATAGTTACTCATCCCAGTCTACACTGGCATTCTGGCTCAAATCCTTAACCTAGTTTTTCTCCCCCAAACTCTGATCTGTAGAAAGCTCATGCTCTGAGATTCCATCCCCATTGTGATCATCTGTTGTATTTGGAATCAAGATGGCCTTTGTTTCCTTGATTAAATTAGGAGTCCTCGATGACCTCCTTGCCTCAGGGGAAAACCTAGTTTACATGGGTTTGAGTGACATGTTTGTGACATCAGAGGCTTTTGGACCACGTGGGTTTAAGTTGCATTTTTGTGACGATTTTAGGTCACGTGGGTGAGTTGCGTGTGTAACTCACCTTTGGCCCTGAACAGGATATATAAGCACAGAGGTTGGCTTTCTCTTTCGGAGCTCTGGGCCACTGCAGGAGTGGCACGTGACTCTGAACCAGCCTTGTCAAGCTCCCAGCTTAACTCAGATGTTGATAGTTCCTTGGTAACTATTAATTATATTTGGTCTGTTCATAAATGTATGTTTGTAATTTGTTTCTATTTGCTCTGCAGTTCAGGGTGCTGGCTTTTCCCCCTGAACTAAGTGAATGATATTTGTATGCTAGATTAAAGTAAGATTGTTAAGCCCTTAACGTTGCTTTCCTTAGTAAAGCAGATCAAAAGAACCTGGGCTTGCCCCATTCTTGTTGTTGGGCTAGTGTTGGTTTTTCACGCCCATGGCAGCTGCTAGCCAAATTGTTGAAACATCTGTCCAGGGCTGGGAGGGACCCTGGAGGCCATCTAATTCAGAGCTCTCATTTTACATATAAGGAAACTGAGTCAAGGGAGATTAAGGCATTTACCTAAGGCCATATATGAAGCGAGCCCCATAGATAGGATTTAAACCCAGGTATCCACTGATTCCATTCTTTCTGTTATGCCAATTAGATCTGAGCCCTGACGGCATATGGGGGATGCAGATTGAGCCTGTCTGTGATATCACTAGTATAGGGAAGTCCTTCTACCAATACCAGTTGGCACATTCAATGCAATTCATAGTCGTAGAGTTGCCTGAAACCTGGGAGATTAAGTGATTTTTGGATGGTATGTGTGTCTCTGGTAGTATATAGTAAAATAAAAATCTGTTGTGTGATCAGAATGCTTGTTATTTTTCTATATGTCTGGGAAACGTAGGCTGTTTTATCCCGATTGCTTCTGGAAGCTTGACAAGTTTCACTTATATTTTGTCAACAAGATGATACATGTTAAATGACAAGATAAAATTTTTATTTTAGCAGTACTTCATGAGTCCAGCATAACCATATGCCTGTGAAACCTTGGACAATTCATTCACTGTCCTTGAGTCATAGCTTCCTGACCTGTAAAGTGAGGAGCTTAGATGGTCTCTGAAAGGTCCTTTCTAGCTTCATTCTTCTGGGCTGATTGTCACGAATGAAGGATATAATCCCAGAAAGAATTTTCCATGTCTAGGTCTGCAATAGAAACTGCAACTTAGGAAGCCCTCATTAAAGAATACAGCCATTTTTCTAAAGATGTTTTAAAACCATGTGCCTCACTTATTGGGGCAATTGGATAGTGCAGTGGCTAGAGCATCAGACTGGAAGACTCATCTTCATGAGTTCAAATCCAGCCTCAGACACTTACTAGATGTGTGACCTCAGGCAAGTTACTTAACTCTGCCTCAGTTTTCTCATCTGTAAACTAAGAAGGAAATGGCAAACCACTCCAGTAGAAAGAAAACCCCAAATGGGGTCACAGAGATTTGGACATGACTGAACAACTGCCACCTTATTTAGTAAATGAGAGCAAAGCATTAGAATGTGTTCCACTGTGGCACATGCATCATGCCACGCATGGTGCAGCTGGCTTTTTTGAAGAACATTTCACAAATCTAACAGGGATGAAGAGGAAATGGCACAAAACAACACAGCCATTGTATCTGCAACAGACTTCTGGAATGACATCTGGGGTACAGATTTGTCATTTCAGAAGGGGATTGATTTTATATTGAAGATTCATTGATGAGATGTTGAGTGACTGGGCAGTACCACCATACACACATACACACATATATTCATGCGTATGTAAACATACAGATTAGGAATGTTTGAGCTAAATTTACTGCTGCAAAAATAAAAATGAGGGATGGCTGGGGTAGATGGGCATACTTTCCATTTCCACTGCCAGTGTGTTTATATAAATGTTTCCATCTTTAAGTCTCTACAAGGAGCAGAACAACTTCCGTCTTTTTATCTCTTTTCAAAACTAATTTAAATCTGAGCATTCTACCATATGTTTGTTTTAGATAAAAAACTAAATCTCTCCTAAACATAAAGGCTTCTGAAATCTGCACTGCTAATATGGGCTTTGAGTCTTATGTGGTGGTGGCAAGAGCGCCAGAGAATGCCAAAGGACCGTTCTGGGTGATTTAAAACAATAGATCTTTTAGAGGCAACTACTCTAATTGTTTTTGTTTACACTTGTGTTTAATGAAATTAAGCATTTGATGGATAGGCAGCTTAGCGCAATGGACAGAGTCCCGGATTGGGTCCTTGGAACCTTGGGATGCAAACCCCAGCTCTGTGACCTTTGCCTAATGACTTAACCATTCTTGGGCTTAATTTTCTTTCTTAAAATCTGAAGAGAGGTTGGTTTCAGTGACCTCTGAGGTTTCTTCCAGCTTTTAAATCTATGATCCTATGATCCTATGTCCTAAGAAAGTAACCTTCCCTTTAATTTCCCCTCCCCACCCCGCAAAGCACTGAAATCATTAAGAAATCATCTAACATTAAGAAAAAGAAATGATGGCTTTGGTTAAGGCCTTAAAGCATAATTGCCAGTTGGGCCATCATAGGATGAAAAAAGGGCTATATAATCCGAATTTATGTTTTTTTTTCTAAAGAAATATTTGCTTATGTATGATGAGGTACATCTTTGAGTGATATACTTTATTCATATATTGTTATATTCTCATATTGATTGTTGAATTACGTACTTCATTTGGTTAAGACTAAATGTTTGGGAAAGACCAATTCCCATACCCCCTACTCAAGAAAGGACATGTTTACTGGAAAATGTTATACTGGAACATACTATAATTTTGATCAAAATGCAATTGAATATTTCTCTGAAATAAAAATGATGTTTATATATTATCATAATTACCCTTCAAATGTAGCCTGGTATTAACTTTTATTTCTCTGCTGTGTATAAACTCAAAGTCTAAAACTGCTGTATTTTATCTTCCCTTAAGAGGGATGCTTGCCACTACTGAGACTGATGAGGACATGTACATAACAACCTCACATACTCTTTGAGAAGATATTAAATAGAATTAAAAACAGAAACAAAAACTTTAGTGCAAACTGAAGAAATACTAACCAGATATCCTGTTCTCCTTTGCACATTAGAAAATTTAAGTTAATTACTTAGTAATATTACTGATCTACCTAAGTAACAACCTGTGAAAATTAATACCTATTAAATGTTTGACCACTGAATTAATATATTTCAGTGAAACGAGTTTTCTTGCTGCTTCTTAAATATTATACCAGAAGATGATTTAGCCAAGCATATGACATAGATGGGTCTCATATCAGCATATATGATTTATAAGTGTAATTGTTTCAATAACCTATGTTTCATATCACTACACAAGAATAGATATGGGATGCTACAAACCACGAACTTCAGATGATTCATTTGACCTCCAAGCACGGTTGAGACAGATAAGTGGCTCAGTAGGTAGAGCTCTGGGCCTAAAGTTAAGAAGACCTGAGTTCAAATCCAGCCTCAGACACTTACTAGCTGTTTGACTCAGCAAGTCACTCTCCCTGTTTGTCTCAGTTTCCTCAACTGTAAAATGGGAAAAAATGATAGTACTTCTTCACAAGATTGTTATGAGGATCAAATGAGATAATAATTATAAATTGTTTAGTCCAGTGTCTGGAACATACTAAGCATTATATAAATGTTGGCTATTATTGTTATTATTTTCCCTAGGCTCTACTGAATATGGATCAAGTAATCAGGATGCATCTATTAGGGACCTACTATGTGCCAGACACTGAGGATATAAATGCACAAAAGAAAAACTAAACAAGCCTTGCTCACAAAATCTGAGGAAGAAAACAAGTTCCCCTTTATATAAGTATATAATTATACGTAGCATTTATAAGTGCATATAGCATGAATAAAAGTTCATAAGTACAAACATATACAGAGTAGTTAACTACAAGATTGTTTGGAAGTGAGAAAACTAGCATATGGGGGATTAGGAAAAGGAAGAAGACAGTATTTGAATATCCCTTAAAAGACTCTCAGAGGTGGAAGCAAGGAGAGAGTCCATTTCAGGAATATATGTGTGTGTGTGTGTGTGTGTGTGTGTATGTATATGTATATATATATACACAAACACAGAGGGTTTGAGGAATAGAGAGAAAACCAGTTTGCTTGGTTTGCAGAATGGAAGAGGGTGCAGTTGAAGAAATATATAATGAGTAATATGGAGGGAAAGCTGGATTGGGGCTAAACTGAAGAATTAATTTTATTCTAGAGGCAATGGAAAAGAGACAAGTCTTTATAATTTATCTTTGAGGCAAAGCTCACTGGAGTTTTTGAAAAGGGGAGTTACATGGTCAAATCATGGCATAAGGAACATTTCACTTATAGATAAAAAGGTCCTCAGTTCCAGCACCACTCAGGCTAATAAAGCATTGCCTCTAGGAGAGAGTTCATTTACAAAGATGTCCTGCTGGAGCTAATAAAAAGTCAAAATCTCTTCTTTTCTTGTGGATCTTGTGGATCCCCAGAAACCTTCTCATTTCTCACAACTTATAGGACTGTCCTGGGTGGTGTCCCCCTTCAAGGAGAAAGATTGCTAGGGAGTAAAAAAGTAATTTGCTAATGACCTAATGCTTATGTCCTAAGTCCATTATAGAGTGACAGGAAAGAAATAGGTCTGGTTGTTCCTCCACATCACAATTTCCTGATGTACTTATCCCTTTTCCTCGCCATATCTCAGTCTGGTGATGGCTCTTCCCTTCTTTTGTGATCTCTGGTTCAGTCTATGTGTCTCTCTGTTGATCTGTGTTTCCATCTGGCTCTCCTTTCTTAGCAGAGACGTGGCTCTATGGATCGAGGCAGAAAAGTACTGAGTAGCTCATTTGTCATATTTCTTTCTCTGATTGTGAGTTCCTTGAGGTCAGGGGCTGTTTTTGCCTCTCTTTGTCTCACCAGCACAATGCTTGGCAATATAGGAAGTACTTAACAAAAGTTCCTTGACTTGAATTTCTCTTTTGTTTTTGTCATTCATTCATTGTATCTTATTTTTATTGCCATATTTACATCACCTTCTCACTCCCTTGCCCAATGAGCCATCCCTTGTACAAAAATGACTTTAAAAAAAGTCTCCCTACCTTGGGTCTAAGTTTTAATATTATAATTACATAGTGTTCAGTTCCATTTTTTGTTTGTTCTGTTTGTATTCTTGTAGTCATTGCCAAATTATTTTCCTGGTTCTGTTTACTTCATTCCATTCATGTAAATCTTACCTGGCTTCTCCGAATTGTTTTTGTTCATGGTTCCTTATAGTGTAGTGATTTTCCCTTCCATTCACGTACGATAATTTGTTTAACGTTTCCCAGTCAATGGGCATCTACTTCCAGCTTCTTTTAAAAGCTTAGTTATTTGCACAGTGTGTGACTCAACCTTGAACTTTTCGTCATTTCTAGTAAGTCAGCGAATAAACATTTTTAAGCACCTGCTATGTGTTAGACACTGTTCTAAGTGCTGGGAATACAAAGAAAGGCGAAAAGATAGTCTCTGACCTCAAGGAGTTCACAATCTAATGTGAGCTCATTAAAAGACACTGCAAAGGAAGGAAGGGAAGGGTTCAGGTGGTGTAATGAAGGCCTGCAGTCTGGTGGAAAGTGATGCAATGCCTGCCCTGGGCCCCTTCCTTTAGTGGAGGATCTTGTTGAAGCACCGCAATGTCCACTCTCCACCCTCTCTGATCAGAGGGATGGAGGGCACACAGGGGCACAGGTACTGAGGGGATATGAGTTTCAGAATTGATGTAATCTTGCAGAAAGATGAGTCTCTGGAGAGAATAATTAAGAATAATTAAGGCCTCATCATTAGGGAAGAGAGAAATTCACATTTTGGGGGAGAATTCATATCCTATCCCCTAACAATACAACAAAGGAGAAATCTTTGCCAACCTCCTCCTATGGCAAGCCCGTGTGAGTTTTTTAGTAAATAATATCGTTACATTGGTTTTCTTGGTGCTGAGAAAACCTGAAAGATGAGATTACAGGCAGATCCCACCCAATGTGACTGATTCTGTGAACACATAACCTTAGATGAATTAATGTTATAGGAAGCAATTAGTCCCATGAGAAAAATGTTTTAATTTTTACTTTGGGCATTCAGCCGAATGAAAATAAGTGGGTTTTGGTTATGATATTTTGATGATATCATGTCAAAACAACTTCAGTTGGGGCAGCATTATATGAGATGTACCTTCATTATTCTTCTGGTTCAGAGAAAATATGTGTGCATGCGTGTTTTTCTCTCTGGAACAACTGGATCAAGTTTAAGCTTTGACCCAGATACTGAATTTCTGTCTCTTACAGTCAGCTCAGTGCTTTTCATTGATGGCTGATCTGAATTGTTAAATTTGTAATCAAGTTCCTTTTGATCATTAAATTGATTTTCTGGGATTTCTGGGGAAGAATAATCATTCCGGAGTGATTTTAGTATTGTTCTAGTATTGTACTTCAGAACTTTAAGAATCTCTGATTTTGTTGATGTGGGCACTCGCCCCATTGACACAGATGATAATTCCTCAGAAACTTAGTTGCAGGTCTCTGAGGGTTTCTGCAGCTTAAAAATAATCACAAAATCACACTGAGGTCAACCTTGAACGTATGTAAGGGTGGTCTTCAGATGAAAGATCTGTGGTCTATTGCCAGGCCCCTACTTAAGCCTTTCCAGCTTGGTAGGACTTTCCAGGGCTCATGTTCCATTGGCATGGCTTGGCAGAATTCAGAATCCTTGCCTTGATACAATACAACATTTATCTTGGGTGGAGAGATTTTGGTATTGCTTGAAAATATTTGCGCTCATCAATAATGCATACGACAATCTTCAAACAAGGTGTTGCTTATAACAGGCAGCAGGATAGCTATGCCTTTATGACATAAGATGGGTAAAAATAAGGAATTGTGCCATCTGAGTTGCTGGTACAGATTTATTATGATATTCATTGGTAGATAGGGCTGGAAAGAACGATAGAGATTCCTTTTGCAGATGAAGCTGAGGGCTGGAAACATGAATTGTCTTACTCGGGGTATATTACTTTAGTTAGGCAGGGAGCTGATACTAGAACCTGTCTCCTGACTCTTAATCATAGTATCATCAATTAAAAGCTCAGAGGGATGTTAGAGGTCATCAAGGCCAACTCTCTCATTTTACACATGAAGAAACTGAGGTCAAGAAAGCTTAAACACTTGGCTTACAGTCCCATAACTAGTAAGTTGTCCAGCTGGAGCTTCAATTCAGCCAGATTGCCATGCCTAAAATCCATGTAAAATAATTCAAGAAACTCATCAGAAGAAGAGAGTGCCAGGCGCCATTCACATCCCTCTGATACTGTGACAGATCATTTTGGGGGTGGATGTGCCTTAACACAAACCTACCCTTGAAGAATTTCCCCATAACTAGTACGTGACTCGAGATTTTAGACCAGGTGTTCCTAATTCAAAGTCCAGCTCTCTATCCACTGGGCCACCTGGCTGCCATTATTCTTTAATTCTCTTCAACATGCACTGCCATCACTAGAATCCATGGAAAAAGTGCATGATCACAGCAGCCTGCATGTGCTCCTAGGTCCTCAAAATAGCAAATAAAAATTTACTTAACATACTTTAATCAATAGTAATGTGCATTCCTACAAATATAGCCATCAAGTAGGAATATAGATTGGAACTGCGATTTCTTTCATTGGTATAGGGAATTCTCAGGTGAGGAAATTCTTTTTACCAATGCAAGTATGCAAATTATAGTCATGGAGGGTTTCCTAAAGCTCTCAGAGGTTAAAGGATTTACCCAAGGTCATCCAACCAGTATGTGTCAAAAGGATTTGAATGGAGGCTTTCCTGGCTTAGAGGCCATCTCTGTATCCACTAAGCCATGCCACCTCTCAGAAAGGGCATAGTGATGCATTTGTGCAAAGTGAAGGACGAAGGCACCATGTTTCCCCTTGCTAGAAAGGACCAAGCCTTTTAGATAAAATGATTTGTCTGCTGAAGTAATAATCAATTTATGTAACACTGTACTTAGCAGTTAGTTTATTTATTAACTCACCTGAGCCTCTCGTTAACCTAGGATCATAGGGTGAACACTTTGAAACCAGAATTCACAAAGTTCCCTAGGTTTGTGTCTGTGTAATTTTGCGTGTTGAAAATAACCCCACCACTCTACCACACTTGCATGGGGAAGCAAATAAGGATCATTGCCTCTATGTGGTGCCGACATTGGCTTATTGGTATTGTGAACTCCAGCTTGTGTAGCAAATTAATAGCATGACCTCTGTAGGAAACGCCTGGGTGGTCTTTCAAGGTACCTTCAAGTAGTTTGATTTCAGTTATCTAGGGTGAGGTCACAAAGGCTTGGACAGCTGGGGCTAGTTCCACATCCCAGGCAGATGATCACAGCTTCTTTTCCAAAAGCAGAAGGCAAAAGGTGCTGAAGGTCAAAGCTGCCCCTTTGAGACTCCAGGAGCATTCATGGTTCAAAGCGACTGAGGTCAAAAAACAAAGTGGCAAAAAGTTAGGAAGTGTCTCCATAACTGAGAGATCTTTGCTTTCTCTTGGTACCCCTCTCCTTTAGGTGTTCTTGAATGAGCCTGGCTTGTCCAGCTGGGGCTTCAGTTCAGTCAGGTTGCCATGCCTAAAATCCATGTAAAATAATTCAAGGAGCTCAGTCTCCTGCATCAGAACAAGAGCCATTCACATCCCTCTGATACTGTGACAAAGATCATTTTGGGGGTGGATGTGCCTTAACACAAACCTGCCCTTGAAGAATTTCCCCAAGTAGTGGGAGCAGCCCCTTAAGACTGCCACTTCTTTTCCAGTCTGGACAGGGATTATAAACAATCCACTAAAAGAGAGTAATTGAAGGCATCAGGAGCAGCTGATAAATCATACAGCTTTGTGTGCCAAGCTTGCCTGAAATAGGCTTGTGGATGGTTTTCATCTCTCTGCTAGGTCTTGGTGATTTGAATTTAGGACTTTGATGTTGTCAGTAATTGTTTGCAACTGCTGAACCAGGCCCTGAAGGGGTTACTGATTTCTTCTTCTCTCATCTAACTGAGAGTAGAAAGGGGGTGGTGTGGAGGGGTGGGCACTTTTGCTTTTTTCAGTTCACCAAAAGATGGGCCCTAAATGGAAGAGGAAGTTGTGAACCCCACAAACATAAGCATTCTGTTTGGGGGAACAGACCACCCAACATTTCTTTGTTTCACAAAGCTTAGTGATTCCTGCCATGTAAGGGACCACCCCCAAATCAGTCTACGCTGAGATGAAGAAAAGCTCCTAACTTTCTAAAACTACATAATAGGATACACATTAAGATACACTCCCATGCTTCTTAAAGGACCCTAAAACAGAAAGAAGGAGAAAAGTCATTCCACTGGGGTGAACAGCATTTTTATCAAACTTTCATCACATTTTCACAGACCATAAATGCCTCTTCTGAAAAAGTAGTTTAACTGGTTTATTCATTCAGTGATTAGGGAATGCTGAAGGTTGTGTTCTTGTAAGCAATACCTATTCACTACCTTTAGAAACAGTTGTTACCTATAGCAGATTAAAACTGCTACATTTGGAGGCTCTTTTACCCAGCTGTCCTCATTTCCTCCTTTCTTGCTGTCCCTCCAGCAGACTCCCTCATCGAAATCCATGTGGAGCTCACTGTCTTCAGACCAGTGTATTTGTTTTCTGCCTCCCTGCTGGGTCATATTCCTTCCTTTCAATTCATGCTGCCTGAAGCCTTCTCACATATACTCTACCATACTATAACCATTCTATCATGCTAGGAATTTAATTTAGCACATGTATATATTCTTTTTGTATTTATTGTATGTGTAGATAATTTGCTATTCTTGTTATGTTTCATGTATCTTTATCTGTGTTTGGATCTGTCTTGGCTGTTCTTAGAATTGGCATTTCCTAAGGGAAAGGTCTTTCACTTGCCGAGCCCACACCCTATTCTACTAACTTGATAGAGCACTCAGTGTAACACTGATTAAATTCAGCAAACCCTGGTTAAGCATCAACTAGGATGCAAGGGACTTGGTAGGACCTACAGATATTTAAGCAATCCCTGCCCCCAGGGAGCACCTACTTTTCACGCAGTGTTTACTTGACCCAGATGGCTCTAGGGGAGAAAGTGAGGCTGATTACCTTGTCTGACCCTCCCTCACTTAAATCCAATTCACTTGCAAGTCATGGCATCACCTTCCAGATGTCATGGTCCTCTTCCAGAACAAAGGACAAACCACAATAACAACTTGGTACAGAAAGGCAATAACTTTCATGTCATGTTTAAATCGCCACTAGACTCCAGTTTAAGAAGTTTTAGAATGGTATCATTAGACACTATTTTATTCATGGAACATTTAAAGATTTAATTTCTATATTTAAAAAAAAAGTCTTCTTCAACTGAAGGCACATATCCTTGAGATCATTACAACAATATATTTTGAAATGGATCTGTGACTGTTTTCAGAGAAAAATCACAACTCCTGATAGAAATCCCAGGAAGTGGTACTGTACCATAAAGCTTCCCCCACCCCTACCCTAAAGTTGTTTGTTTTTTAATGGTGTTTTAGAGTACATCCCATTTATTCACATACATCATCTTGTGGTTAATGAGTATATTGACAGTAGTTTTTCATTTTAACTGCTACGAGATATAGGCATCAGGAAAATTGTTGTATGAATATGAAGTAAAGAGAAGTGGTACAAAATATTGGTTTATTTGAAATCGTTTGCTCCTCGTAAAGCCTATGTTCCCTGATGAAGAAATATTTGAGCATGGTGTTTGGACAGCTAATTCTGCTAAGATTTCAGTTCATTTCTTTTGTGTGGTTTTTCCATTACACTGCCCTCAAGTATGCCACAGCTGCTGCATTCATCACAAGTGAGGCGCCAAACTGGGTCAGGAACTCCTGCAGAGTAAGTGATCTCTTATCGGTACTTTGACATAAATTGTACTCTTATTGATATCACCATCAGTGTTTTATGGATCTCCAGATTTCAGTGCACTGGGGCTGCTTAGGCACCAGTTGAAAAGTCCCATCTGAAGCCCATTAAGACTACAAACAAGGAAAATCGAGTGTTGTCCTCCAAAATAAATCTTGTACCATTTTCACAAGACTTTTTTTTGGATATCTCTTTTATTCTTATTTAAGTGTTGACAGTGGTCATAAGAAAAAGGAATGCTTGGAGACAAGAAAGTCATCAATAGTGAAAAGTGACTTTAGCGCAAACCCAGCAAACATATATGGCAGGGTCATCTTGGCCCATGTCCTTGTCCCATAGCTCCTTTAGCTGTTGCTTCCCAAGCAACTGAGTTATTACTTCTACTTTCCTCAAATCTTCTCTCCTACTGGCTTTCCAACTCTCCTCCTCTTCTGCAGAGGCCACACTGAGCTGGAAGATGACCGAAAAGCTGCCACACCCAGTTGCCTTTGTAATCCTGTGGATCTTATTTTATGCATTAAAGAACATTATTTTGAGAAATCAATTCCAAGAGCCTCTTTCTATACCTTCAACCTCTTAAGAATTCTATTCAGTATTTTACAATGTCAACCACCTCTTCAGATTCTATTTTTTTCCTTGTATTCTGTGACAGTGTAAAATCTTGGCTTCCCCTTTACCTGGTCTTTCAACATTTTTGTCACCCCTACCTTTATATGTACCTGTTCCCTCTGGAAATTGGTTCAGAATTATTAAACTTATGGAAAGGAGCTTAACAATCCTCTTTTCTAACCTCATTTTACAGATGAGGAAACTGAGGCACAGGGAAATTACATGGGTTGGCTAGTGTTACTTAACCAGTTAGTGACAGACCTATGTGTAGAACACAGGTTTTCCAATTCCCAGGAGAGTACTCTGGCTTCAGTTTCAAATACTATCTCAATAAAGCCCTAATAAATCCCTAATTTAAATGAAGTCCTATATTTCTCACCAACTTTAGAGCTTATTTAATTGGATTCCTTACTACTTTATATTCAAATATCAAAGACAGAATTTCTGTAATTCTCCCCCCAAGCCATCCGCAATACCCTATTTTGTCATTTTAATGTTCACTAAACAAGTAAAGTTAAAATGACTATTTTACTTCCTCTGTCTAACTGTCTAATGTCCAGTAACTTCATTTTCTGCAGTAAAACCCAAATATGCCCATTCTCATTTGTCTCACTGCTTATACTTGCACATCTTGGCAGATCTCAAAGCTTCTTCCTACCTAAAAGGACCCTATAAATTGCCATTACCTTAAACATGACCCTTAAAGCCATCTAGTGTTTCCCATTAACCTCAGGATCAGATTCCAACTTTTCATCATTTCTTTCAAAGTTCTTTAATAGTATCCCTACTCTTCCTAACTGTTCTTATCTTCTTATTCTAATAGGAAGGGGAAGAAATGGAAACAAGAATTTATTAAACACTGACTGTGTGCCAGGCACTATGCTAAGGACTTTGGAAACATTACCTTATTTGCTGCTACAACAACCTTAGGACATAGGTGCTATTATTTTTACAGATGAGGAAATTGAGGCAAGCAGAGGTTAAGTGACTTGCCCAGGGTCCCAGAGCTACTAAGTGTCTGAGGTGGGATTTTCACTTGGGTCTTCCTGACTTCAGACCCAGTGCTCTGTGTGCTGCCTGAGTCATCCCGTATAGTTTGTCTCATGTTGCTCCTTGAACTCGATCCTCCCTTTTCCAATTCAAGGCTTCTTTTCAAGTCATCTGGAATACTTTTGACTTATAAAGAGAAGGTGCTCATCCCATATCCCTCTCCGCCTTCAAATTGTAGCCTAGCCTTTTCCAAAAAAAAAACAAAAAAACTCTTCCTTATATTAATATCAGCTTATCTTCTAACAGGCTGTGATCAGAAACATTAAGGACCATTCAGAACTGAATGAAAATGTCAGCTCTGTTTGAAAGAGGTCTATTAGTGATGCAAATGGGAGGTTATACACACTAGTTATTAACATAATGGAACCTATTAGAAGGTTCTCAATGAGATATTCAGGCTTTGAGAAATTAGGAGTTAGGCAGAGGAAAGGAGAACTAGGGTATGGATTTTCCCCAGTGGATAAAGCACAGGGTCTGGAATCTCAAAGATTGCCCTTCCTGAGTTCAAATCCAACTTCAGATACTTCGCTGCCACGAAAACCCCAAATAGGGTCACAAAGAGTCAGACACAACTGAAACAACTGAACAACAACAAGAGGTTTGTCTGGAGCAGCTAGGTGGTTCAGTGGATGCAGCACCAGGCCTGAAGTCAGGAAGGCTCATCTTCCTAAGTTCAAATCCAGCCATAGATGCTTCCTAGCAGTGTGACTCTGGGAAAGTCACTTAAACCTGTTTGCCTTAATTCCTTCATCTATAAAATGAGCTGGAGAAGGAGGTGGCAAACCACTCCAGTATGTCTACCAAGAAAACCCCAACTGGGGTCACAAAGAGTGGGACGTGACTGAAATGACCAAGCAACAACAAAAGACTTTGTTTAGGAAATCAGAACCAACCTTCCTAAAGTTGTTAAATGGTGCTAGATATTCTTGGATTTGAACAAGTCCATTAACCCATTTGGAAGAAGGCATGTTATTGGACCACAGCACAAAAGGTGTAATATGTGTAACACGTAAATAATATGGTGGAAAGATTGCTAGAGTTGGAGTCAAAAGATTTGAATCCCAGTTCTGCTGTATTGGCTTTGGGACTTGTAGATAAAGGTACTGAACCTCAATTTTCTTTTCTATAAAAGGGGATACTACCTGGCCTATCAACCTTAAGGTGATTCTGAGAATTAAATAAGGTTTATGAACCATAGAAATTTGGAGTTGAAAGGAGCCATCTACACTGAAGCCTGGTCACAGTTCCCTTCTACCACAACCCATATTCCATCCCAAAACTTCAGTGACAAAGATTTCACTGCTCCCAGAAGTGACCTATGCCACTTTTGTACAGCTCTAATTATTAAGAAGTCTTTCCTTGCATTGTGCTGAAATCAGCCTCACTATAATTTCCACCACTTGCGCTAGCTCTGCCCTTTGGAGTCAAACAGAATATCATTAATTCATCTTCCCTATGACAACTCTTCAAACATCTGCAGACAGAGATTATTTCTTCTTTTTCCCCTTTCAAAAAACATACGTACAACTCTAAGTCTGAGACCAGCGTAGAATGACTAGTTCCTGTTGTGAAAAAGTAGCAATGAATTTACAGCTTGTTTTCCTCTGGAAAAGACCAGACCATAAGGTATTAGGCATCTCAAAATTTCCTAAGGCAAATCATTGCCAATTTAAAAACTGTGACAAATGACCTTTAATTTACCATTGCAATCACTTTTCAGCTCTACTGGGATTTT
The DNA here is from genome assembly GCF_011100635.1 of Trichosurus vulpecula. Taxonomy (NCBI): domain Eukaryota; kingdom Metazoa; phylum Chordata; class Mammalia; order Diprotodontia; family Phalangeridae; genus Trichosurus; species Trichosurus vulpecula. The sequence goes on along the minus strand of NC_050576.1, from coordinate 297,148,036 downwards.
GTTCCAATAAACATAGTTTTCTTATTTGGAGCCTTTGTGGTTTATTTTTTATTATTTATTTTTAAGTCACTTTTTCCCACGAGGAATTCAGTTAGCTCTACAGTAAAACCAAACTAGGTCCATCTTTCAAAGTTGCAACATTTTAAAAGTATCTCAAATTATATTCCTCAAATGAAGCTACATTATAAAATCTAAAAATTTAGGAATCAGTACAGGGATTATTAGATCAGTGTGAAACTCCTGAAAGATATGTCATTGCTCTAAAACATAATAGGAGTTTCCATTGAAAATAGAAGAATTTATATTCTAGACTTAAAGGAACTTTATTTTTTTTTAATTTTCATTTATTTAATTTTAATTTATGAAATTGAACAAGCATTTCCATAATATAGTACAATAAAAAGATGATTGCACGTGAAACTGCAAATCTATTTTGCACAATTTGCTATTCTTTTTAAATACATAGTAAAATTATCCTTTAAATTTCTTTTTTATCTTCTTTTTTCTTCCCCCACACTAGACAGTTTCTTAGATAAAAGTCTCATATCTCAAATATATAAAGAACTTTGTAAAATCTAAAATAATATGAGTCATTCCCCAGCTGATAAATGGTAAAAGGATATGAACAGGCAGTTTTTAGATAAAGAAATCAAAATAATTTACAGTCATATAAAAATGTTCTGAATCATTATTGACTAGAGAAATGTAAATTAAAACAACTTGAGATATCATTTTACACTTATCAGATTGGCTAAAATGATTGAAAGGGAAAGCAACAAATGTTGGAGGGGATTTGGAAAACTTGGGACACTTATTCATTGTTGGTGGAATTGTGAACTGATCTAACCATTTTGGAGAGCAATCTGGAATTATTCCCAGAGAGTTACTGAAATAAAGGTATTTTAAAAGTAGTATAGCAATAATATCATTTATGTAAGGCATTCTAAGAAATGGTGACACATCAAATGCATCAGGGCTGTGGGAATAAAGCTGATTATTGGTTCAGAAAGCTTATCTGTGGTTGGAAGGACACACTGGCCTTATCCCCTTTAGTCAGTTCTAAGTCTAGTTTCCAGGCAACACTAATGAATCATTATTCAGTCAATGAATAAGCATTTAATAGGAACCAACTATGTGCCACATCATGCCAGGCCCTAGGGATATAATGGAAAGACAAAATCATCCTTGCCCTTGAGAAGCTTACTTCTCAAGTTGTCATTTATTCTATTGAGGGAAATAACACGTACAAATATAAGTAAATAGAAAAATATATACAAAGTTATGGCAGCTAGGTGGTGTCATGGTGTACAGAGTGCCAGGCCTGGAGTCAGGAAGACTCATCTTCATGAGTTCAAATCCGGCCTCAGACACTTACTAGATGTGTGACCTTGGGCAAGTCACATAACCCTGTTTGTCTCAGTTGCCTCATCTGCAAAATGAGCTGGAGAAGGAAATGCCAAACTGCTTCAGCATCTTTGCCAAGAAAACCCCAAATGGGGTCATGAAGAGTTGGATGCAACTGAAACAACTAAAGGACAAAAATCCCAAAATATACCAGGTTAAATGGAAGGTAATCTTTTTTCAGACAGGAAGGTCCTACTAGCTAGGGTGATACAGAAGACTTCACTAAAGAGTGGCACTTGAACTGAGCTTTTCCAGAAACTAGGAACTCTAAGAGGCAGAGATAAAAAGAAAGTCCATGGAGACCTCCAGGGACAGGAAATGGCATGTTGTGTGATAAACAGTGAGTGAGTCTGTTTGGTGGGACCATAGAGTGTGTTAAGGGGAGTAATGTGTGTTAAGTCTTAACAAAGGTAGGTTGGAGTCAGACCATGAAGGGTGAACAAGAATTATGTCTGTGTTATCCTAGAGTCAGGAGGGAGACACAGGTTCTCTGAGCAGAAGAATGACAAGGTCAGAAATGTGCTTTAGGAATGTCCTATCTATCGGCACCTAAGAGGAGGATGTATTTGAGAGGAAATAAGATGGAGACCAATTAAGAAGCTATTGACATGGCTTATGCAGGGGGCAAACGAAGACCTGTGCTAAAGTCATTGTGGTAGGGTTTTTATTTCCTGCAGGATGACAGATGTAAGATATGATGTGGAGAAAGATTCCTTCATTCTTGGAAATTGAATGTATTTGCAGGCAAACAAGTACAAAGACTTGAGAATGACTTTGAGATTTCAAAGCCCTGATTGGAAGGAAAATGGTGCCCATGACAGAGATAGAGAAATTGGGAAGAGGGATGAGTTTAAGGGGAAAGAGAATGAATTCTGTTTTGGATAGGTTGGAAATATAGGACTGGAGTTCAGGAGAAGAGAGATAACATCTCTCTATATATTGATTTTTTAAAAATATCTGTGTAGAGATAATAATTGAAGTAATGATAGCTTATGAGATTACCAGATGGAACATACAGAGAGGAGAGAAAAGAACTCAGGACAGAGTCTAGGTCTATGCTCCCAGTCAGCTGGCAGAATATGGATGATGATCAAAAATGTTGTTCATAATTGTTTATACTAGAGTTGAAGTTGATAATCAACCTTCACTGAACTCCTTCTCCCATGTCTCCTTATGACATGGTGGTGTTGGTAAGTTAACCATGCGTTCAGACACTATGCCAGCAAAATACAAGTTCTAGCAGATACTACCAAGTTGCCAAGATTCTAAATCCCAGTAGACAATACGCTCTGCATGCCTATCACTCAACCACCAGCTTAGTCCAGGCCTGAGAAGCAAATTCCTGGAAGGCTGGTCATCAGGAGATGAAACTGGCAAGGCCACTGCAACCTGTGAAGTGATCTGGAGGTGAGGAGGTGTGATGTGTAGGGTAGGGGAAAGAGATTATAGCATGCTTTTTATGGAAGGAACCCCACAGTGAAAAAACCATAGCCCTTCTGGAAAAGAATCAGATTAAAATGTTGGTCGTTATGCTCTTGTGCATTTTAAGTAGCTTAAAAAGTAATATCAAACTACCACATGCTTGTTGCATACTGAGTTATCAGTAGCCAAGTGGTTGTTGCCTCTTCTAAGTGAAGAAAATTCTGTTATGATGTGTTTCTTGGGATTAAAAAACATCATCGTATTTATTAACTGGCCACAATACTTTCCTCATCATTTGTGAGCGTGTATCCCTCAGATTTCCTTTTAATGTTTATAAGATGTCAGCACGATAACAATGTGATAATGAACGTTATCAGTAACTGAAGAGGGATGATTTGAATCTTTGAAGCAATTTCATGGATAAAAGAAGATTGTTTTTTTTTTCCCCTCAATAATAGAGTGTCGCCTTGTGCCTGAGAATAAGATGCTTGGAGGCAAGAGTTGAAAGCAAATGTAAAGCTACCCTTTCCTTATCTTAGTCATAAAGAGAAGAAGTCATATTGTATGATACTGTACTCCACCTACATAGATTCCTTCTTGGTGTCTGAGATAATTTAGGGGCTTTTCTTTAGGGGTAGATAACCATTATTTTTCAATCACCTGACTAAAACATATGGCTCAGGATTGGGACCCAACTGTCATTGGTTTTGTTTGTACTGTTCTTACCCGTAATCTGTGCCTCACATTATTTCTGTACTGACTGTCACTTATTGTACAATTTTTTCCTGCTCCTTGAGGATGTTTCAGTCAAGGAACAAAAGGAGACCAGCACAGCCACTGCCATTTCTTAGATTTGCTTGTTTTTTTTTTTTTTGGTAGATGGGGAAAATCATGTAATGATGCGTCTAGGAATAGAAATGGAATTGGGAATAATATGAGTTTGGACTTCACATTGCTCTTTGGGGCTAGCCACTATACCCAGAGTACTATTTCAGTCAATTTCTGATTATAGGAAGAGATACACTTTATTTTCTTTTTTAACCAGATTGTGTGGTGGCCAGGGGTGGATTGGCAAAAGGAATAGAATTTGTTGGAAGCAGGGAGTTGTAAATGTTAACAAAAGGGATTTCTTCCCTAAGCCAGCTGTGCACCATGCTTTACAAGAAAAAAAAAAAGAAAAGAAAAAAGGAACGTGAAAAAATACTAATTTAAACTGCAGTAGCTTGCGAGTGTTTGGGCATGATTTTTAGAACATAGAAAAATGGGAGCATGCAATTTAACCATTATTCACAAAGCAAATTCTTAAAACAGCAAATAAAAGTTAATTTTCATGATTACGGAATGATTTCCAAAACAGCCATAAGAAAAAACATATTTCAAAGACTTCCTTTTCTGACTGCCAATTTCATATTAAGTAAATTATTTTCAGCCTAATTATAATGAAACTAGTAAAGCTACTAGCCCTGCTATGTTTGGATTTCATTTGGACTTCCTATTAGAAAGATCATCTTTCAGAATTTAATAAGTGACTTTCACATATTTAATGGTAGAATCTTTCATTAAATTAAAAAGGAATCAGAGTATTTTTAAAGGACTATCTTATTTTTCTCATCAGTTTTGCTAAGCTTTATTAAAAAGACAAGCAAAAATTAAAGCAATCCCCTTTGCTTATTTAAAAAGACATAAACACTGAATCCAGCCAAAATCATATTTCCACGTGTGTAACATATACACCCTATGGGTTCTGAAAGTACAATATAGTGGTAACTTGCAATAGCATCTTTCTTTGTTTCCACCTCTACCTAAATTGCAAATTATACGACACTATTCAAATTGTTCACTGTACGATCATCCTCTTTAATATTTATATTTATTTCATAAGTCCATTTTACATTGTGTAGTGTCAGTTTTTGTATCACCCAGACAACAGTGTTGTCTTGAGTTCTGCTTTAGGCAATTTGTTAATATAGATAGGAAAAGATAAACATTCCACCATTCTGGTACCATGTGTCACCATATAATAAATGACACAATGTCATCAAATTGAATAATTTACAAGCAGCTCTAGAACTTGAATACTTTTACACAGAAGAATGTGGTAAGTCCTTTTAATTAAATTGCACTGTGCCATGTGCTTTTTCCCTGAGGTTCTTTTGACCTTTCACCTCTTATTTTGTCTTGCAGGCACACCACTGTTAGTAAGGAGGAGCAGTGACCCAACGCTGGGCCCACCTGCTGACTCTCATCCAGGTGCTTCACACCCCAGTGACCAGAATCTGAAACCTGTTGTACCAGTAAGTGTCCTGCAGTTTCCATTTTTTATAGAAAAGGTTACAGACCAGTTAGCTTATTTGATAATAAGCGTGTGTGTGTGTGTGTGTGTGTGTGTGTGTGTGTGTGGACACACACAGGTATTTTTATATGTTTGTGTATATACATACACACACGTATACATTACATATATATAAGGTCTCCTTTGCTCCTTGCTCCCTACTGCCTAGGAAATAAACACGTGCATATATGTGTGTGTATGAAACATACACTCCACATTCTTTTTAAGTGCATCTTATAAAATAACAGAGAAAATTTCATTTTCCTTTTTGTACCTTCTTTTTCACAAAAATTAGCCTGAATATTATGGCATTTTCATGACATTTTTGGACATGCCATGGATCTTTAGACTGTCAGAAATTAAATGCTTGGGGTGTCATTAGTAGATGGACACATTTACAACGATGTCCAGTAATGACATTTACAAGTCATTAAAGTTAACCAGAAACAATAATTTTACAGAGTTTCCGGGGTTACTATCGTGTAAAACTGTTTCAAAGAATGCCTTCCCTAAGATAGAAAAGTGACCATTTATTACTTAGGTGAAAGATTTTAGCGTGTTTAGCCCAAAGGGAAGTGAAAAAGTGACAGATAAGAATATATACTTCAGGAAATCCACTCATTATCAATTTTCCATTCTGGTCACTTTTTCCCTCGCCTTATAGGAACCATTTTTTGAAATTTTTTTATGTTGTTTTTAATTTATGAAATAAAACAAGCATTTCCATAATGTAGTATAATAAAAATGATGATTGCACAAAAATGCAAATATGTTATGTACAACTTGCTATTCATTTAAATGTGTAATAAAATTATCATGCAAATTTCTTTCATTTTCCTTTTATTCCCTTCCCCCCCAACTCTAGATATGGCTACCATTAGACATAAATATGTATATATCTGTAAGATCATTTTGTACGTACTTGTATTTATCAGTTCTTTCTCTGGATGCAGATAGCATCTTCCTTCATATGTCCTTTGTAGTTAATTTGGGTATTTATAATAGTCAAAATGACTTATTTGCTCAAAGTTATTCTTAAAACAATATTGCTATTACTATATACAAAATTCTCTTGATTCTTCTCGTTTCAGTCTTCCTTATTTCATGCAGGTCTCCCCATGTTTCTCTAAAATCAATGAGCTCATCATTTCTTATAGCACAGTAGTGTTCTGTCACAATCATGATCCACAACTTGTTCTGCTATTCTTATATTAATTATATTATCTTATATTGTATTATATTATATCATATATTATATTGTCTTATATTATATTATTCTTTATCAAATTATGTTTATTATATAACCTTTCTTATGGAAAAAGAGTTTTGATCTTTGATATTCAATCAAATCGACCAGTGCATGTCATTAATGGCATTAAAGGCAGGGCAAGAGGGTGACTGTGTATATATTTTAAATGAAAACATCACAGTGTGATAGCCTCAATGGTCTAGGTTTCTAAGGTGGAACCAACCACAAATAACTAGGCAAGTCACAACACACCACTACTGTGTATTAATTGTTAAAAGAGCAGAATGGGGGGAGGGGGAGTGGTAGGGAAGTTTCAAAGATTCTATCTGTGTTGACTTTTTCCTTCATGGGGATTATATATGGCTGTACAAAGCCCCTGGGCCTTCAAGTATAGAGGCATGAGTTTTAGTCCTGCTTCTGCAAACTAGTTATGTGATTCTAGATATGTAATTCATCTCACCTTAGATAGTCCCATTTTTTTTCATCTGTCAACCAAAGGCCCTGGACTAGGTCTTGAAAGGGACCATCCAGATCCAGCATTCTGTGATGATAACAGTTACTCTGATTTCCATAACATTTAAGATTCACACAGTACTTTCTCCTCAACAGCCCTGTGAAGTTATTGAGACAGGAGTGCACTGTCTCCCTAAAGCAACATGGTTGAATTCCTTTTGATGACACCTATCTCCAGAAAGTCTTACTCTGGGATTCTGAGCTCCTTCCTCCCTACTCCTTAGGCAAAGAGCATGAAGTAGAGGCCTTCTAACAAATGTCCATCTTCACAAAAGAAACACAGAGACATATACCATGAGAAGAGATGAGACCATCTCTATTTTGTGTCAAAAGGAAGGTGTTGGGAGTAGGAGGGTAAGCAAGAAAAAAAAATGCATTTGTGAAGCCTACAAGGGAGAGAAGGGAAATACTTGGGAGTCCATTTGACACAACCTTTCCCCTAGAGATCCCCACATAGCTTCATTTACACACCATTCGGACAATGTAAGATTTATGTTCATTCTTTCAGCCCATAAACATCAGTTAAATGCCTACTGAATAAGCATGGTATTAGGTTGGGGGTGGTGGGGCATACATTTGATAAGACACAGTCCCTGCATTCATGAAACTTACTGTCTCTTTAAGAGATAAGACACAACCACCAATAAATATAATACATAATATTAAATGATAGGGTCTTTAGAGAATTGCAGAATGCTGTGTGCAAAGTCCACTCGGGGAAGGTAGTTATCAAGGCTGGAAAAGGCGTGGTCTGTAGGGGCTAACAAGGAATCAGGGAAGATTTCATGGATGTGTTTAAAGCCAGTGAATTGATTTGAGTTCCAAATACTGTATGACAAGTATAGATGTTTTTAATGATTGGTTGCTAATCTTTTAGTTCATAGATGGGTGGTAGAGAGGGGAGGGCAAGGAGAATGTGAAGGAAAACTGCTGGAGCCTGGACGATCCACTGTCAAGGATGATGCAGGGTAAATCACAGCATTGGGAGGGAGGTTGGACTAAGTGGTTCCAGCCCCTAACTTCTTTCTAACTCTAAAATTCTATAATTATTTTTCAGTACTTGATCAGGAGTAGCTGTTGCACAGCAGTCACATTCTATAAATTGATCAATGATGACAAATCTAGGGAGTTTATGAAGATATGGTCTTGCAGTACCTAATAGGAAAAATATGTGCTTAAAAAAGCCACATTAAATTGCAGAACATTTCAAAGCTCGTATTGGGAAGGGGGGTTTAGATGTAAGTAATTGACAGATGGCAAAGGCCCAAATGGGTTATGTTCGGTCATTCCTGAGAAATAAAACTAGCTTGTAAGCCAAAAAAAAAAGACTGCAAGGCTAAATATTTGAAACACTTGATTATGTTGAATTATTAGCTTTAAAACTACAGTTAATGACTGATATATTCAGTTTCACTTTATTAAGTTTACTTTCAGGAAAAAAAAAAGTTTGGAGCTTTTATTTTTGGCTTTGCTTTTGGTGTGGGCTTTTTTTGATGCCCAGAGATATAAAATTGTGAAGTTGGCGAAATTCCATTGATCAGCTCACTAATAGCAAAATAACAATTCAAGATTATCTCCTCCCTAAAAATGTCCGGAGTGGAGGACAAATGGATACATTTAGCTATTTTGTAGAAAATAAATAAATGAAATTAATTCTACTTAGGGATAGAAACTAGACCTGCAATGATTGAAATAAAGAACCCCAGGGGAGGAAACTCTCTACCAATGCTGGCAGCACATTCCCTGAAGCTTACAGACTCACAGAGTTGCCCGGAGCACTGACAGAGGTTGAATAACTTGACCAGAGTCACAATGTCAGTAGGTGTCAGTGGTGGGACTTGAACCTGGGTCTTCTTGGAAATGAGGCCGGCTTTGCATCATGATGCCATGATGTCTGTATCGATCAGGAATTATTAACTTGGGGTCTTTAAAGCCCAGTCTGTGGATAGAGTTCTGGGAATCTGTAAACTTGAATGAGGAAAAAAATGCATCTTTACATCAATACAGTTGGATTTTTGCATTGTTTTCTTTTGTATTTTCTTTTATATATTTTAAAACATTATTCTGAGAATGGGTCCATAGGTTTTACCAGAATGCCAAGGGGGTCCATGACATAAAAAGAGGTTAAAAGCCCCTGCTTTGGGTCTTGCTTAGCATATTTCAAATTATATGTTAACAACTAATATTAGATTGTGAGCTCCTTGAGGGCAAGGACTGTCTTTTGCTCCATTTTGTATGCCCAATGCTTAGTACAGTGCTTGCCATGTAGTGGGTGCATAATAAATGTTTATATATTGACTAACAATCTTCACATTTGTATCTTATTGTGTCCCCAGACCTTAAATGGAAATTCTCCTATGAAAGAGTTTGTTTCCTTTACTCTACTCTACCATCCATGCAATGTGGTATGATGGCAGCCTTTGAGTCTAGAATATCTGAATTCAGTTCCTACTCTGGTATATACCAGATAGTCTATTAATGCTCTCGCAAACCTTAATACGAAAAGTTGCAGATTAGTTGGTGTGTGTATATACATATACACATACACATATATATATATGCGCATATATATGTGTGTGTATATACACACATATACACATATATGTGTATATATATATGTGTATATAGACATATATATATATATAATCAAAATAATCCAAATAGCATGGCATTTAATGTGCAAATGATAAGACTGACCTGTCTTTCAGATCAATCACTGACTTATTTTTGCTCCTGGTTCCCAAATTATATGATCTCAGGCCAGAATATTTTTTGTGAAAGGTTCTTTATGGAATTTTACAACACAGAAGAACAACAATCTCTTATTGCCATATACGATGGTCTTTTCTTAGTCCTTAATCTTTTTGACCCATCCATTGCTTTTGGCACTGTTGACCACCCTCTCTTCCCCGATATTTTATCCTTACTGGGTCTTCATGATGCTACTTTTTCTTGGTTCTCCTTTTTACTTTTCTGATAATTTATTCTCCTTTGATCCTTGGTTGGTTGATAAGCCACATTAGGCCCTCTAACTGAATATACTTTAAGTTTCTGTCTTAGGCCTGCTTTGATTCTCCTTATATTCACTCTTTCTTGACAATCCATCAACTTGTGGGTTCAACTCTCTGCAAATAACTCACATATAGGGGGCAGCTAGGTGGCGCAGTGAGTAGAGCACCGGCCCTGGAGTCAGGAGGACCTGAGTTCAAATCCAGCCTCAGACACTTGACACTTGTACTAGCTGTGTGACCTTGGGCAAGTCACTTAACCCCAATTGCCCTGCCAAAAAAAAAGCAAAAAAAAATAACTCACATATCTATTTATCTGGCACCACTCTTTCCCCTGGATTTCAGTTCTATATCACTTGCTAATGGAATCTCTTAGAGACATTTCAAACTCAACATCAAAACTACACCTGTAATCTTTTCCCTTAAATCCTCCCTTCTTCCAAATTTCACTGTGTCTGTTCAAGGTGTCATCACCCTTTCTTAGAGACATTTCAAACTCAACATCAAAACTACACCTGTAATCTTTTCCCTTAAATCCTCCCTTCTTCCAAATTTCACTGTGTCTGTTCAAGGTGTCATCACCCTTTCACTCTCCTAGGTTTTTAACTCAGCATTATCATTGACTCTTCATTCTCCCTCATCCCACATATCCAATCACTTGACAAATTTTCCCATTTCTGTCTCTTACAGCAACTGTCACACTCACACCTTTCTCATTAGTTACATGGCTATCTCTTTAGTTCAGGCCTTCACCTCTTCCCCAGATTATTGCAACAGTCCCCGAATATATCTCCCTCCGTCAAGTCTCTTATCATTTCTAAGCCATCCTATGCTTTACTGCCAAAGTGATTTTCTTAAGGAAATCTGACCATGTCCAGTCAACTCCAATGGTTCCTTTATTGCATTTAGGATAAAATTTAATCTTCTCAGTTTAGCATTTCAAGTCCTTCACACCCTGACTCCAAACCATTTTTCCAGCCTCACTGAATATTACTTTTCACCTCCCACACTGTGATCTAACAAAACTGGTGTTCTCTCTGTTCCTCCATCCTCTGTCTCTGTGCCTTTTCACTGGCCAGCCCCCATGCCTGGAATGTGTGATCTCATCTCTGCCTCATAGAATCACTCTCTTCCTTCAAGGTGCATCTCAAATGCCATTCTCTACATGAGGACTTTCCTAATTTTCTCTTACCTATCAGTGCTCTCACTCCCAAACTACCTTAGTTTATTCTCCCTCTATTTCCATATATCTTTGTGGTCTTGCCTGTTGGGATGTAAACTCCTTGCAAGTAGAGATTGTTTAGTTTTCGGTATTTGGTTCCTCATTTGATTGATTGATTGTTCCAGCTTCAGCAGTTGCTAGCAATAATAACATTGACAAATCTTCTCATTTATGAAATGGTGATTTTGTAAGACTTGTGTTATCTACTTTATAGGATTTTTTTTGAGGAAAGTACCTTGCAAATCCAAATACACTATAGAAATTTGACCTACTATTATTGGTTTGACTTTTAGGGTGTGCTATGGGTCCTGGACCTTAAGTTGTCATTTCCATATTTGAAAATGAAGGGAGAATTCTTAAGTAGCTGTGTTTTGTGGTGGTGGTTTGTTAAGCTACGCTGCTAATTGGTACTGTTGTTTTGCCCCTTAATGAATGTTTGTAGTTTTGCATTTGTTCCCTAAGGCAAATCGATCATGAAGGGTGAGTAAATTAAAAAGTGTGTTTCTGGAAATTACAATTCTAAATTTGTTCTTGGGTAATAAATATAATCATATGTTCCAGAGTCATTACTTCATGTCTATCCTGCATTGCCATTACCTTAAGAAATCATTGGGGGGGGAGGGGAGGAGAGAGAGAGAGAGAGAGAGAGAGAGGGAGAGAGAGAGAGAGAGAGCGCTCACCCAGCCCTGTTTAAGGGAAGATTTATAAATAAGATGTGGAGAGCAGTGATTTTCATAGATTGGTAAAATGATAGATAATGTGGAGAGAGACTTAGGATAATAGGGACAGTTAATGAAGTGTATACAAAAAGAAAGCTTTTTAAATATTTCAATCTTTTTTCTTTTTCATAGTAAATAGAATTTGAATTAAGCATTTTGTTTTAATGTGATAAGTTAAAGCTTTATGATTGATGTCTGTCAAAGGACGACAAATAAGTAAATCCCCAGGTGGTGGCAAGAAAATTCAATTCAACCAACATTTATTAAGTACAGTAGTTACTGTGTACAAAACACTATTCTAAGCAGTGAGGATACAGAGAGATCAAAATAAAATATTCCCTACCCCTGAGGAATTAGAATGCTGCTTGGAGACTATAAGATATAAAAAGAGAAATAAATACAAGGATTAAAGTACTGAGAGTTAGAAGGGACTCAGGAGATCATTTAGGGAGGACCTCAGCCATGCTTCATCTCCCTTTTCCCTCAACCTCTCTGGACCCCACCCCTGTCCCTTCACCTTTTGTATCATCTTCTACCTCCCCTAACCCCCAGTTTCTATCATCCCTATATGTTTTTCCTTTACCCATTGGAATGTAGGCAACTTGAGAGGAGGGACTGTCTTCTTGGTTTGTTTATAGCCCCAGTACTTAGACAGACCCTGGCACAGAGCAAGCACGTAAGAAACCCCCCCTTTTTCTCTCCTTTCCCTCCTCCCCGGTTAAACCCCCTCATTTCATAGATGAGGGAAGTGAAACCTAGAGAGGTCAAGTGATTTGTCTAAAGTTACCGAGTGATGGAGTTGGCATCCAGACTCAAGTACTGTGACTTCATATCCAGCTACTGTTTCCACTGACCATATCATGCTACCTTCAGGTAATTTGAAGAAGGAAAGCACTCACAACTTGGTGGTGGAGGAGGATCATGAACGTCTTTGGGGATTGAAGTACACTCCCAGCTCACCTTGCCAGGGAGCTTTGTGTTTTCAGAGGCCAAAGGAAGGAGGGAGTATATCTTCAGGATGGAAGACAACCTGTTCAAAGACACGGAAATCATAAATGGAATACAGAGTTTAGAAATCATCTAGTATGTGATAGCATTAGTTTGGACCCAGAGGACGGAAGGCTTTAAACAGCCTGCTGATGAATTTGCGTTTTGTCCTATAGACAGTTCGGAGTTGCCGAAGGTGTTTGAACAGGGGTAAGCCATGTCAGACTCATGCTTTAGGAAGGTTATTTTGGCAGCTATGTGGAAAATAAATCTGAGAGAGAAGGGAACTGAAGCACAGAGGCCAGTTAAGAAGTTGCTATGGTAGTACAGTCAGAAAGTGCTGAGGGCTATGAGCAAGGGGACAGCTGTGCCAGTGGAGCAGAGGACGCAGTTGTAGAGATGTGACAGGAAAATAAACAGAGAGGGATACTAAATGAATGTGGAGGTCGAGGAAGAAGGGGAGAGGAGTCTAAGATAACTGCAAACACAGGGAGCCAGAAAGATGGTAATGTCCTTAACAGAAATAGAAAAGCAGAGATTGTGGCAACAAGAAGATTGAGAGAAAACGTGCATGCCCAGTTGGAAAAAATTGTTGGGGTATAGTCATTCATAGTTGTGAGGGAACCCAAAGGTCTTTGTAGGAAGAGAGAAGTAAGCCAGGTCCAGTTTTTATCTGTGAGATGTGAAAGGAGAGCAGTTACTCTGCTTTTCAAAAAAAATGGAAAAATCTACATTTTTGATCCCTGATATGAGAAAATGAACAATTTTTGCTGTTTTGGTTTTTTTTTAAATAAAGCTGACACCTTCGTCATTCTCATACATCTTCTCTGAATTGGAAGCCTATCAAAGATACCCAAGAAAGGATTAATTTCAAGAATCATGCCTGAATTAACTAACACAAATTAATGACCTGTTTTTGAGACCCCATACACATTATAAGATAAAAACAATAATTCACATAAATGTTGCACTTCAGAGTTTACAAAGGATTTTATCCTCAACAAACATAACATGGGAGGTAAAAATATTATTATACCCGTCTCACAGATGAGAAAACTGAGGCCCAAAGAGATAAAATGACAAGCTTCCATGCCATACAGCAGAAGCAGCTTAATGGGTTTCCCCAGTGACTAATTTAACTTTGATTGGAAATTACACCCCTTGGGAAATAAAATTTGTTGCATAAGATGCATTTTAAGCTCACCATTCTAATATGTGTGAAGTAGAAGATTGTTGTCCCTTTTACACTTATCCCTTCCACATTGTGGGGATTAGGGGTGTGGTACCCCCACAGTCTGGAAAATCCACATTAAGTTTTTTTGGCCCTCCCTTTGTACCAGAGAAGAAGTCTGAATTATTATGGAAAATATGTTGATGTTACATAATACTATCCCTATATTTTGTGCATTTCTGAGTTTCTAAACTTTTTCTCTGTCATTTGCTGGCCTTTGCGTGTCGTCTGCGGCTTCCACAAAATTCCTTAAAAATTCCCATTTAATTTCTTATGCCAACTCATGATATAGTGAAACCACAAAGAGGAAAGTCGCATTGTAGAAGAGATAATTGTACTTATATTTAGTCTGTTTTATACCTTCTTTGGTATACTAAGATTGTCCACACTGAGGACACTTCATATTAAAGGAAATAACAGAGGACAATGCTGGATTTGGCTTTACAATTTAGATTACATAGTCATAATATTGTTGAGCTTCTGGCATTTCCATTTCAGTCAATAGCATGACACAGTATTTATTAAAAGTACTTAGCACAGTGCCTGGCACATAGTAGACACTGTATAAATACTCTCTTCTCTTCCCTTTCTCCTTCCCCTAAGCCAAGCTTGCTTTGCTATCACATAGAAAACAGATCCTTAAAGCAGAAAATTAAAAACAACCTAGAAATCTTCATGCTTATAAATACTCGCCAGCATGCCCCATGTTCACCACAATCTAGCTTTTTGACTAAATATCAGAAATTTACCCCAAAGCAATACATGGATCCAACTCATATATATCATCTGTAACTGGCTATATCTGTGGAAACACAGGCACCAAATAATTATTGCAGACACTCATTGTGTGGATTTGTGGTAGGGCTTTGTCCATTGCTCTTCCAACAAGGAGAGACAGACGTTATAAAGGGAAACGGGAGGGTGGAGTGGTATGTAACATATAATTGTGTTGTTGAGAAAAACCGAAGGCCACAAAAGAGTTTTCTGCCGCAGTGATTTAATAGTAGACATACGATTTGTAACCCCAGCTCTTCAAGCTGTGTGCTGATAAGACCAGAGCTTGGAGACTCCATTGCAATGATGGTTTTCATATGGCTTTGTTTTTAAGAGATAAACCTGCCATCCAGTGTTTAACAAGGCCAAATGTTTACTGTTTTTTTCAAGTTCAGGCAGCTTAATTTCAGAGGCTGTTATGCTTGTGAGCCCCTCCAGTCAGGTGGGTGAAAATCTAGGAGCTAGATTTACTTTGCTCTTGAGCTCTTTGCCATCTCCCGGAGCACTTTGTGAAATGAACTGGAATTGTCTGAATGACTTCAATATGATTACTTATAGAAGTTTAGAAATATGAACCTTGTGTATCTTTTTTTATAAAAAGATCCTTTTTTCCACCTAAAATTTTAGGTCAACCCCAAAATGACATTTTAAGATTTTACTTAGTAATTGCTACTGAGAGATCTGGCTGGGCAGCACAATTCTCCCTCTGAAAGGGCTTTTAGTTCTAGGCCCATATTCACAGATCAGGTTGTATCTTAAATGCGCCTTGCCTCTGGAGAGCAGTATATCAGGCTCTTCCCGAAAACCTCTGGCTCTTTATGTTCCCCCTCCCAGCCTACCCCTGCCCAGCCCCTAGCCTCAGGGAGAATCCCTGAAACCTTACTTAGGCTTGTCTCATGCCTAGGGTCTCCCCCAAAGAGTGGGGTGAAAAGTTACTCAGTGTAGAATGTAGGGGAGGCAGAAGAAAGGCATCTATTTCCTCCATAAAAAGAATCTTAAAACAAAAAAGACACAAAGTGTATAGTCATAAAAACTTAAACACAAAGCAGTAACTTATAATTCTTCTTATACTCTCCCGAGCGTTTGGATACTTTCAGCAATTTAACAAGGATTATTTGATAGGAATGTTGAATAGATATTTCACCTTCACCCTGGAGCTGCCCTGTATAAAGTACTTGTCCAGGTCCATGTTTTCTGAAACTACAGGCCATGCTTAGCGCTCATTTCTCTTTGTGGTGGTCATATTTTCTCAGAAGGGTAAAATTATAAAAGATTCCTCCTACTGTGCAACTGGCACCAACTGAGGGACCCAGGAACTCTTCAACTCATGTGCTTCCAAGGCTGAAAATGTCCATATCCCAATTGCTGTTCGGTCACCAATGGTTAGGGAAATAAACAAACCAGAAGATTCCACCAGGGTCCTGAGGCCTAGGTTCAACTTGACTTTGGTAGCACATATATTTGACACTTTCCTAACTTCCAGAACAAGGAGAGGAATAGGAAATGCTCTTTCCTCTGCCCACAGGAAGTCCCAGAGAAAGAAAAGATGCCACGCACTCAGTCTTTGATGTTGTTTTGATACAGCCTTCCATTACTGACCCAGTGGCCAAGATGGGGGAAAGGTAATATGTGGAACCCAACCAGAGACTTTTGGATGTGTATGCCTTTTATCAAGGGGTCCAAGGGAAAGGGCTGGAGCAAATGTATCACCAGAAGAGGTTTAGCTCTAAGGAATGCACATATGACTTCCAGAAAGGGCCAGATCTCTTAAGAGTGCTTCATGGAGTGTTCTCTTGCCTGAGCCAATAGAAGCTTGGTGGGAGGAAGGGAGGACTCCCCTGATCAGTCATTCAGCCAACTGGCATTTATTAAGTATTTACTATGTTCCAGGCTTGGTGCTAAGTAGTGAAGATACAAAACAAACAAACAAAAACAAAACTAGTTCCTATCTTTTAGGAGCAACATTCTGATGGGGGAGAAAAATATACAAATAACTATGCATATAAAACATTAACAGTGTAAATGGAAGGTAATCTCAAAAGTAAAATACTAGCAGTGGGGAGGATGAGGGAAGGAATCAGGAATAACCTGCTGCCAAAGGTCCCATTTGACCTATTTCTTAAAGAAAACCAGAAGCCAGAGATGAAAAGGGAAGGCATTTTAGGCGATGGGGAAAGATAGCCAATAAAAATATGCCTGGAGCCTGGAGATAGAGTAGCTTCTTAGAGTTACAGCAAGGTTAATGTCATTAAATCATAGAATACATGAATGAGGTAGGCGAAGGCGTAAGAAGATTGGAAAGAAGGAGCATATATTTAAAATGCTGTGAAGGTAGAAACAACAAAACTTGGCAACAAAATGGAATGTGGGGTGAATTCAAGTGAAGAGTCAAGGTTGGTACTAAGACCGAGAGTGTGCTTGGCTGCGAACATGTTAGTTCTCTCAGTAATAATAGAGAAGCTCAAGAGAGAGGAGGGTTTGGAGAGTGGAGTACATAATGCCTTCTTTTCTGGACATATTAAATTTAAGGTGTCTACAAGACATCCAACTTAGAATGTCCAAAAGGCAGTCGGTGGTAGGAGACTGGATCTCATGAGAGAGATTAAGGGTGGATATGTAGCACTAGGAGACAAGAATTGTATCTATGTCACCAAACAAGCTTGCATAGTGGGAAAAGTGCAATCAGTCTAGGGCAGTGCCTTGGGAAATGCTTATTCTTTTTTTGACATTTACCTCCCTTAGTTTTTTTTAATAATTAAGATTTTTTTTTATATTTTTAGTTTACAACACTCAGTTCCACATAATTTTGAGTTCCAGATTTTCTTCCCTTCCCTTTCCCCCCTCCCTTCCCAAGACAGCATGGAATCCGATATATCTTCTGCATGTAACTTCCCATTGAACTTATTTACACAATAGTCAAGTTGTAAAGAAGAATTATGACCAATGGAATGAATCATGAGAAAGAAGAAACAAAACCAAAAAAAAAAAAAAACAAAATAAGGAAAAGCCAAGGGAAAAAAATGGAGAACATACAGTGTGCCTCAGTCTGCATTCACACTCCATATTTCTTTCTTTGGATGTAGATGGCTCTCTCCATCATGAGTCCTTTGGAGTTGTCTTTGAACCTTGTAATGCTGAGAAGAGCGAAGTCTGTTAGGGTTAGTCATCACAGAATCTATATATCTGTGGTTGGGTATAATGTTCTCCTGGTTCTGCTCCATTCACTCAGCATTATTTCATGTAGGTTTTTCCAGGTTATTATGAAGTCTGTATCTTCCCCATTTCTTATAGCACAATAGTATTCCATTACCTTCATATACCGCAACTTGTTCAGCCATTCCCCAGTTGACGGGCATCCCCTTGATTTCCAATTCTTTGCTACTACAAAAAGAGCCGCTATAAATATTTTTGTGTGTATGGGTCCTTTTCCCACTTGTGTGATCTCTTTGGGATGCAACCCTAGAATTGGTATTGCTGGAGTGGTATGAAGATTTTTATAGCCCTTTGGGTGTAGCTCCAAATTGTTCTCCAGAATGACTGGATCAGTTCACAACTTCACCAGCAATATAACAATGTTCCAATTTTCCCACATCCTCTCCAGCATTTATCATTTTCCTGTTTTGTCATTTTAGCCCATCTGAGAGGAGAGATGTGGTACCTAAGAGTTGCTTTGATTTGAATTTCTCTAATCAGTAGTGATTTCAAGCATTTTTCATATGCCTGTAGATATGTTTAATTTCTTCCTCTGAAAACTGCCTGTTCATATCCTTTGACCATTTCTCAATTGGGGAATGGCTTGTATTCCTATAAATTTGGCTCAGTTCCCTGTATATTTTAGAGATGAGGCCTTTATCAGAGACACTAGTTGTAAAGATTTTCTCCCAATTTTCTGCTTCCCTCCTAATCTTTGTTGCATTGGCTTTTTTATACAAAAACATTTCAATTTAACAATCAAAATTGTCCATTTTGCATTTTGTAATGCTCTCTATCTCTGGTTGTGTCATGAATTCTTTGCTTTTCCATAAATCTGATAGGTAAGCTACTCCTTGCTCTCCCAAATTGCTTATAGTATCAGCCTTTATTCCTAAATCATGAACCCATTTTTACTTTATTTTGGTATATGGTGTAAGATATTGATCTATGCCCAGTATCATGCCCAGTTTTCCAGCAGTTTTTGTGAAATAGTGAATTCTTATCTCAGAAGCTGGATGCTTTGGGTTTAATCAAAGAGTAGATTATATAGTCTTGTGTACCTAACCTTTCCACTGATCCACCACTCTATTTCTTAGCCAGTACCAGGTAGTTTTGATGACTGCTGTTCTGTAGTACAGTTTAATATCTGGTATAGCTAGGCCACCTTCACTAGCATTTCTTTTCATTAATTCCCTACATATTCTAGACCACTTGTTCTTCCAGATGAATTTTGTTATTATTTTATCCAGCTTTGTAAAATAATTTTTTGGTAGTTCGATTGGTATGGTACTGAATAAATAAATTAATTTAGGTAAAATTGCCATTTTTATTATATTAGCTTGGCCTAACCATGAGCAAATGATATTTTTCCATTTATTTAGATCTAACTTTATTTGCGTGAAGAGTGTTTCATAATTATGTTCACATAGGCCCTGGATTTGTCTTGGCAGATAGACTCCCAAATGTTTTATAGTGTCTATAGTAACTTTGAATGGAATTTCTCTTTCTATCTCTTGCTGTTGGGCTTTGCTAGTAATGTATAGGAATGCTGAGGATTTATGTCGGTTTATTTTACATCTTGCAACTTTGCTAAAGTTGTTTATTATTTCAAATAGTTTTTTACTTGATTCTCTATGATTCTCCAAGTGAATCATCATATCATCTGCAAAAAAGTGATAATTTAGTTTCTTCTTTGCCTATTCTAATTCCTTCAATTTCTTTTTCTTCTCTTATTGCTACAGCTAACATTTCTAGTACCAAATTGAATAGTAGGGATGATAGTGGACATCCTTGTTTCACCCCTGATCTTATTGGGAATGCATCTAACTTATCCCCATTACAAATAATGCTTGTTGATGGTTTTAGGTCGATGCTATTTATAGTTTTAAGGAAGGCTCCTATGTTTTCTAGTGTTTTAATAGGAATGGGTGTTGTATTTTGTCAAAGGCTTTTTCTGCATCTATTGAGATGGTTTCTGCTAGTTTTTTTGTTGATATGGTCAGTTATGCTGATAGTTTTCCTAATATTGAACCAGCCTTGCATATTCTGGAGTAAATCCTATCTGGTTGTAGTGTATTATTCTCATGATAAGTTGCTGCAGTCTTTTTGCTAATATTTAAAATTTTTTGCATAAATATTCATTAGGGAAATTGGTCTATAATTTTCTTTCTCTGTTTTGACTCTTCCTGGTTTGGGTATTAGTACCATATTTGTGTCATAAAAAGAATTTGGTAGGACTTCTTCACCTATTTTCCCAAATAGTCTATAAAGTATATGAATTAATTGTTCTTTAAATGTTTGATAAAATTTATATGTAAAACCATTTGGCCCTGGAGATTTTTTTCCTAGGGAGTTCATTGATGGCTTGCTCAATTTCTTTTTCTGAGATGGGGTTATTTAGGAATTTTACTTCCTCTTCTGTTAGCCTGGGCAATTTATATTTTTGTAGATATTCATCCATATCCCTAAGGTTATCAAATTTATGGGCATACAATTGTGCAAAATAATTCCTAATTGTTGTTTTAATTTCCTCTTCATTGGAGGTGAATTCACCCTTTTCCTGAAAAAGATCTGAGAAAGACTGGTAGGAGAAGAAACAGAACAGAGCAGTTGTGAAAACCAAGAGAAGGAGAATAGAGTCATCAGTAATGTCAAAGGCTACAGAGAGATCAGGAAGACTAATGGATTTAGCAATAAAGAGCCATCACATTTATCATAAGTCATGGAATCCCAGGATTTTAAAACTACACAGAACTTCAGGGATCATCACCCCTTACTTTACAGATGAGGGAACTGCTAATCGGCTTCAGAGGTTGGTTGGAGTTGTTCTCAATATGACGCTCTGTCCAATGTCCTTGATTTGCAAGTGACAAAAACTCAGTGGATTTCCCTTTTAATTTAAAAAGTATTTCTAGCTTTAAAATTATATAATTGGAAGGGACCTTAAAAGTCCTCTGGTACAAACTCCTTAAGTCCTTCAATGTGTAGAGGAGGAAATGAAGGCAAAGTGATTAGCACAAAGTCAGGCCATGACTGGAACGAAGATTTTTGAACTTTTTTTCTCTAGTATTCATTGCTCTACATCATATTGCTTCTTGACGCTAAACTATTTCTCTCTGCTCTATGTATAAACACTGGGTGCAGTGCTGTTCTGGATAAAGGAGATGCAAGGCACCATCTTTGCCCTCTGGGTGCTTATAAGCTAGCTAGAGAGACAAGAAATAGACAGTTGAAACAGTTTAGTTGTATTGATAATAACTCCTATAGAAATTCAGCAAAAGTCAAGATCAATGTAGAACACAGTAAGTTAGAAAAAGATACCTTAGAAGGACTTGAACTGGACTTTGAAGCACAGGCAGATTTGAGAGAACATAGCACTTTAGAGCTGCAAAGGACCCAGAGTTCCTACTGTCAAGTCGTCTCATTTTACTGATGAGAAAACTGAAGCCCAGGGAGGTTCAATGAATTTCTCACAGTCACATTTGGTAACGAGTATGGCACAGTAGGAAGGGTACTGGATTTGGTGTCAGAAGCCTTGGATTTGAATTTTGGCTTTGCAACTCATTGCCTGTTTGATTTTGGGCCAGTCACTTAAATCTCATGGACCTCAATTACCTCATCTGTAAAATAAGATGACCTCTAAGTCCTCCTTTAGATCTAAAACTATGATCCTAAGACACAATTCCCAATGAGGGAGAGAGGCATTCCAGGTGAGGGAGAAGCAGGATGCATAAGGACCTCAAAGTGATAATGGGGCTGGCATGGCATGATTAGGAATGAGTAACTAGACTCATTTCGGTAGACAGTGTTTATCACTGATTAATAATGGAAGCTATTTGAATAAATATGGGTGTTTAAAGGGTAAATTATACTGAGCCTTGAAACTCTGCCTGACATTATGCTGAGGGCAATAAAAAGCCGCTGAAGGTTTTTTAGAGTAGAGGGCTGGCATGACTAAACAGTATATTAGCATGATTCATCTGGTAATAGACTATAGGATATGTTGGAGGGAGGTGAGACTGAAGGCCAGTAGGGTTTATATTAATAAACTAGGAAAGTGATAAGGACCCACACAAACGTTCTGGGAAGCCAGAGGGAAATAGCCAGCCATGAAAAAATTTCAAAGATTAAAAAAAAATATTTAGTGACCTATGGGATGGATGTTGTGGGTGAAAGTGAGGAAATTCTGAATCAGAAATGCAAGTGGTACCAATGGGCAGAAATAGGGAAGTTGAGAGAGGAAGCTGTTTTGTGGGAGTTGTTTTTGATGTGTTGAGTTTGAGGGAGCAACAGGATGTGTAAGTGGAAATCTGTAGTTCACAGTTTGAGATAGAAGACCAAAATCGGGGTGAGAGGTTAAAATTGGAGATTAGATTTGAGAGACATCTGCATTGTGGTGATAACTGAAGACCTGAGGATGGATGAGCTTTTGGAGAGAGGATGCAAAGAGAGAAAGAAGAACAAAGAGCTCAACACAGATGGTGCCTTCCTCATTCCACACAGATCATGGGGGTTGGGTGGTATGAGTGGGAAGGGATAGAGTAGAATAAAGAAAAAAAAGGGATAGTTAGAAAGGGAAAAGAGATGGAGCAGAGAGGTAGGAAAACAACCAACATAATAAACTGAGGAAGCAGAGTGTTGCTAAGAACCTTGACCCTGTTTTCTGGGGGGTTTTTAATACTTTTTTTTCTGCACACCTAAGCCTCCAAGTCTTACCTCTTAGTAAGTTCATAGAATAGTTATGAAGTGGTTTTCTTTCTCCAACGTGAATTAGGATGTGAATTTGGCTATTGGGTACACATGCTTCCTCTCCCCAAGTAGTTTTAATCTAGAACACTAGACCCTAGACCAATTAGTTTCTCCCTTTGTACTACTTACAATACTAAGAAATGTTAAAGGTTTAATTCCAGATTCTTCCTTGTTTTACTTTATGATTGGTGGACTCCTTCTGCCAAGTTAAAACTCTTGCTAAATTCTTTTCCAAGTTTTTGGGCACTCATGTAAAGAAGTCAGAAGGACAATGAAGAGTGACAAAAGGTAGGGTAAAGGTACTTTGGGGACAGTTTTACTAAGCCTAATCTGTTTTTCTTTGTGTCCCTAACACATATGTTTTACTTTTAGATTAAGGAACACACAAACACAATGAAAATATATGAAATAAATAGTTTTTTTTGTCTCTTAGCCCAAATAGTACATTCATAAAGACACTAATAGTGTTAGAAGCATTGGAACTTTCTAATAATTGTCAGAGAAATGTCAAAACTCTTGATCAGAAGGGAAATGCATTAAAAATAGCTTCCTATTTCATATCTACCCAACATCTTCCTTTTATCATAAACTTGCCTCATATTTGATGACCCAAGTAAAATGAAAGTAAAACTTTTATCAATTATCAAATTTATAGGTACTGTGTGAATGGTGCTCCCTAGGTAGAACTCAGAAATAATAATAAGCAACTTGTTTTAACAAAGGATAGTGATTCACCAGGTCTGGGATGTCCCTCCACTACTTCCACCTCTTGAAATCTCCAACTTTCTTCAAAGCATATCTAAAGTGCTATCTTCTTCAGGAGACATTTCAGGATCTCACCAGTTGTAAATGCTTGCTATCTACCCCTCTTGAAATTAGTTTGTATTATAGTATGTTTATATATGTATATATATATATATATATATATATATATATATATATATATATATATGTATGTATGTATATACACACACACATATAGTATAGTGTATTATGTATTGTATGAGTCTTCCTAACTCCAAGACCAGTACTCTATTTACTATGCCACATTTGTGTGTGTGTGTGTGTGTGTGTGTGTGTGTGTGTGACTCATTTTCCTGAGTTCAAATTCAGCCTCAGATACTCACTAGCTTTGTGACCCTCAGTAAGTCACTTAACCTTGTTTGCCTCAGTTCCTCATCCATAAAATGAGCTGGAGAAAAAAAAATGGCAAAATCGCTCAAGTATCTTTGCCCAAAAAACACCTCAAATGGGGTCCCAAAGAGTGTATATGTATAAGTGGAAGTATAAAGAAGTCAAAAGGACAATGAAGACTGAAAAAAGGTAGGGTAATGGTAGAAGGAAGTCTTAGGAACAGCAATGTACATATATACAAATACATATATGTGTATATATATATATATATATATATATATATATATATATATATATATATATATATGTACATCTGTATCTATATCTAGATAGATATTCCCTGTGGCTTTTCCTTTGTTTATCTTCCATTTTCTTTTCTTTTATTCTGAACTTCAAACACCAAGTGAAATGAATATTTCTATGTACACTGTACAAAAGACAAGGATTCTAAATGTAACTGTGAATGTGTTATGTAGAGCCCGCCATTCTTTTTAAGTACCATGATCAATTCAACATGTAACTTTCAAAGCTGTTGGCCTTGACTACAGTTCCTCTGGGCCTTTCTCCTATTGTCTTCTCATTTTTTTTAGGTTGGAGGAGCCCTATTCCTACACCCCTTGATCTCTCCAGTTAAAAAGATAAAAGCAAACATTGATAACAAATAAACATAGGCAAACAAAGCAAAGCCAAAAAATGTATACCTCATTCTATACCTTTAGTCCATCACCTCTCTGCTGTGGCAGGGGGTGAGGTAGCATTTTTCATCCCTTAGAATCATGGCTGGTCATTTCATTTAGCAGAATTCTTAAGACTGTCAGAGTTGTTTTTCTTAACCATGCTGTTATTGTGTACATTGTTCTCTTGGTTCTGATTACTTCATTTTGCATCATTTCATCCAAAGCTTCCCAGGATTCTCTGAAACCTTTCATCATTTCTTATAGCACAGTACTATTCATTCCATTTATATTATATCATACACTGTTCAGCCTTTTCCTAATTGATACTCTCACTCTCATGTTTCCCCCTTCTTAGCCACTACAAAAAGAATAGCTGTAAATATGTTTCTACATATGAGTCCTTTTCATCTTTCATCTCTTTGGGAGTATAGACCAAGACTAGTGAGGTATCACTACCATCTAGGTCAAACAATATGCAAAGCTGAATGATTTGGAGGGCATAATTGCAAATTGGTTGTTTTTCCAATTCACGTTGCATTAATGTTTCTGTATTCCTATAACCTCTCAAAGATTTGTTCCCCCCCCCCCTTTTTTGGTCATTGCCAATCTGATGGGTATCAGCTCAGAGTTGCTTTAACATGCATTTCTCTAATTAATAGTGATATGAAGCATTTTCCACATGAGTGATAGCTGGGATTTCTCCTCTTACAATTGCCTTTTTAAATCTTTAGACCATTTTTATATTGGGAATTGGATTTTATAAATTTGAATCCCTTGTTTATATGTCTTTAAAATGAGATTTTTTTATCAAAGAAACCTGATGGAAATATTTGTTTTCTCAATGAAAGGTTTCCTTTCTATGGATAAGAGTTTAATTTACTTATCTGTGTCCACACTGAATCCACTCAGTGCTACTTGAGAACAAAAGCTGTTGGAATTTTCCTTTTGTATCCCTAGTATCTAGTACAGAGCCTGTGCTTAATCAATGGTTTTTTTTTTAATTAAATTGCTCTTTTAGCAAGAGGAACAAAATGTATTCGAAACCATCTCTAGTTCTAACTCTGCTGCCATGACCTTGAACAAGTCATTTGATTTTCATGGGTCTTAGTGCCCTAATCATGATGATGATTCAAAAGAACTATGCCAAGGCTAACTATTCTTAAAGACAAGAGATATCAGGAGCCCAGGCATGAGTTATTATCTTGGTAGAAACTCAACCTTGGGTTTTCTGCCTCTGCCACTGAATCCTTGCCTTTGGACTGCTGATGAAGTAAGATTACCACCTGGTCAGAGCATAAATGATCTCTTTCCAATGCTGCATAAGCAAGTGGAAAAGAGAAATACAACCCTCACTCCCCCCAAAATCCCAACCACATAGAAAGATGAATGTGTGTATTTGTGTTCTTTGGAGAAAAGCTGCTATATAAATCCAAAGAAAGAAGGGCAGGTTGATGAATCGTGCCTCTTTAAAATGCAAGCTGAAGGGCTTGAAGCAAATCTTTGGTATGCTTGGTTGAGAGATCTTCCAGGATGCTGTGGGCCTTTGGAAAGGATTAACTTGGGAGGGAGGAAGGAGAGAGTGTGGATCATGGGCACCCCAGGAGACACAAGGTTATTGCATGGTTCGGGGTAACATTTAGGGGAAAGTCATAGCTTTTACTTTCTGAGTGGGGAGATTTTTGGAGGTGGTCTATGAAATTGAAGACTTTTTTTAAACAATCTAAATTCTAAAAAGTCCACTTGTGTTTCTGCTTTCAAAAATCTGACCAAAGAGTGAATGCAGAACAGAACATTTGAAAAGTTTAAAAGAATTTCCCCTCTAGAGGGAATTTCTTAACCATTCTGTACTTTAAAATAGATTTCTGATTTAGATGAAACATGTTTTAAAGTAGTGTGTGTGTGTGTGTGTGTGTGTGTGTGTGTGTGTGTGTGTTTGTGTTATACTTGTGGAAACAGAGTAATCAGCATGTAAGCTTGTCACTATAGAGCTTTTGATGTCTGATTAGATGATCACAGAGACATCTGGAGTGAGTTAGTTTTAAAGTTATTGGTGTGAGGCACTACAGAAGCCAAAGCTATCTGACAGACTTTTAACCAATAAAAATTGCTACTTTTAGCAAATCTTTTTGCCTGCAACTGGCTGTGGATTTTCAGATTGACAGAGCTGACATTCTCTTCCTGACTTTTCAGATTTTTCCATACAATATTCCCTGGCTTCATTGTAAGGACAGGATAAATGACACAACCTTCACAATCCCAGGAATCTAATGTAAAGACTAAATTTGGTTCAAGTCCTCCCCCCCAAAAAAAAGAATCAATGGACTTAGCTCACTTAAAATGAATACTCACTTTTTCTACTACTTTTAATTCTAGTTATTTCTTCTGTCACTCAGGTGGAACCCTAAAAAGAGAGGACAATATTTGTTGATAGTACTTATGTGGTGAACATAGAGCTTGGGAGAATGGCAACCAAGCTGGTAAAGGACCTTGAGAACAAGTCATATGACAATTAACTGAAAGGCTAAGGCATCTTCCCCCACCATTTTCTCACCAGGAACCTTACCATCCAAACCAGAAAATGTTGCTGGAGCACTTACCCCATTCATGACAAGAAACTCCCACCATGAGAGGACATGTTTTGATTGCTGATTATATTAGGCTCCCACTACATCCAGGGTCAGCCTCAGCCATGCTTTACTGCACTACCCAGCCATCTTCTAATTTTCCCTTCTCTTCCTCATGGATTCCCCCATTCCCACACCTTTCCAAATTAGAACCATAATCAAATCAACTTTGTTATTGCTCCTGGAAACTGTGTTAAGCTACTTCACTGTATAGTTTTACACAACATCCCCTGTAATTTTCCAAACCAGAATACCCCTCCCTGGCTACTACTCCCCTATTAGAATGTAAATTCTCTGAGTGCTAGAAATATCTTTTAAAAATATGTATCCCCAAAACTTTTTGCTTGGCACAAAGTAAGCACTTTTCATTTTATTCATTCATGTTTAGAATGGAGAAGAGAAGATTCTGAGGGACCTGCTAGCTGTTTTCAATTATTTGTAGTTATCTTATGGAAAAGGATTTGATTTACTCAGTTAGCCTTGAAGGTCAGAACCCAGAGCAATAGGTGGAAGTTATAAAAAGACAAATGTAAGCTGTATATAGGAGGAGGGGGAACTTCTTTATAATTGTCCCTGTCCAGAAGTAGAATGAGATATCTCGACTCAAGAGGTGGTGGTTTCCCTATCTTTGGAATTCTTCAAACAGCAGCTGGATGACTAATATTTTGGTGTGTTAGAGGGGGATTCATTTTGTGTATGGTTTGGAATAGAGAACGCTTCTGGCTCTATGATCCTATAGTGATGGTCATAGACTTGCCAAAATATTTGACCTCCCACAATAAGTAGCAATAGCAGTTGCCTTCATTTTATTTGCATAGTCTAATTAAAGTTAGGCATTATTTATTTATGCTGTCTAACTTGGTTTTGGAACTCTTACTCCAAGAGTTTCAGTAGAACTAGAGGATACGTTATTATTGTGTAAATAATACATTATATACATAATACATTATATGACAACAATTTCCATAGTCTATTATATATCTTGCTTCTGGTGGGAATGCACCGAATAAGCAATGCCCAACTTGTGAATGGGTTGTGTCGCAAAAGTTCTTTGTTAGTTGTTTGAAACGGGAAATGCTTTTTTCCAGTAGAAACAGTTGTATTCCATTCCACTGTCTTTTTGCACATGAGAAACTTAAGACTCAGTCAGGGTAAAAGATTTGCCAAATTTTATGCTGCTACTAATTGAACCTTCTTTAATGACACCATCAAAGATTAAAATTGTATATCCTCAAATTCTGGTGACTTTCATGGTAGGGAATAATCTTTCCAGAATTTTAATATAATAAAGAGGGTTAAGTACTAACCAATTTAGATAATCTTATTTTGAAGCATAAAAGTAAAGCACCTTAATTTGTGTATGCATTAACTGAATCAAAGCTCACAAAAGTTGTTGCAATTAAATGCATTTTTATTCATAAATAACATGGTTAGGAGAAATAGTAGCCATCTTCCCCATTGCCTTAAAATATCTGTCTAAAATATTTCATACTAACACGATTTTGTAGCACTCTGGTGACTGCAAATTAAGGAAATTTTTTTAAATACACATGCCACATGTGTAGGATCCAAATGTGTGTCATCCTTCAAAGCAGGCACCTGGGGGAAGCTGCACTTACGTATTCCAAAGATGCTACTCTGAGTGCTCAGAGAACTTCTGGAATTCCTCTTGGAATTGCCTGCTGGGCTTCTAATGAAACAAACAGACAAGAAAGCCAGTCTCATTCCTGTAGGTCTTGTCATACCTCTATTACCCCTCCCCCCAACCTTTTATTTTAATTTAATTTTTAACCAAAATGGTAATATCCTATTGGATCATCAACTTCATACCTTAAATATGGTGGTGAATAACTTTGTCACCGTTTAAGGGTTTTCAAAAGACTGTGGCAGTTTCTTATACAAAATTATCAAGTGCTTAAAGAACCCAGGGGCTATTCCAGACTTATTCACTGCCTTTTTTAAATCAATGATTGCCCAATAATTCTGTCTATCTGTAAGAAGATTGTCTTCTGTGTCTTCAGTAGATTCCAGAAGCTGATTTTTTTTAAACTTCAGTGCAGCACTTCACTGACTTTGTGTACTTAACAAATGTTAACAGTAGTTAACAAGATAATTAATGTTGGTAATTAATGGTTCTTTATAATTACTAATCACTATAATACAAGTTTCATGGAATGAACAGAAACATATTTGAAATGAACAGATATGCTTACAAAAAAGAGAGAGAGATCTAGCTCCTTTTTCAGTCTACTTATTGGCAAGACAAATGTAGGTCCAGTATCAAGAAATTCAATTATAATAAGTTATTGCCAGTGATGTGTACTGATAGGAATGGCAAACCTCTGTAGTATTTGGAAACACAGAACCAAGTCTGTGAACTGTCCAGCATGATTCAGGGTAGCCACCCGTATGAGGCCTGCTATTGTCTGGAGCTTGACCACATGGGTGGGAGTGGGGGGACAGGGAGGAATGGTTCTGTCTCCCAGGCTGCCAGCCATTATCATTGTTATTTATTAGCAGTATTGTGCCAGAAGGGCGCTTTATATTAGGTTGAACACTATCTAGGAAGCAGGGAACAAAAAGCCCTGCCCCGAAGGGCTTGTAGAAACACATGAGACTAAGGAAACAGCATTGTGGATGGTGACTCAGGCAATCCAGTGTGGAAAATGAGCCTTCTAACTAGAAAGCTTGTAATTAACTGGGGCAGGGTTCCCAGCATAAAATGTGAGAGTAGAGACAGGAGCTGGGCAATGGAGCCACAAACACAGACTGATGGGGCAAGAAGGAAAGAGGGAGGCTGAGCGCATGTGTTTTTAAATCAAAGTCTGAGGTTTAGAATACAAGTGTGTTAAGAACTTCTGTCTATTTCTTACAAATGAGCATGGACAACTTCCTTTCATTAAAAAAAAAATAAGAAATCTTGAGATTTATTGTAGGTAGTATTGAAATTCCAACAGCAAATACAGAGCACTAGCTTTTCTCTACTGATGCAGAGTGCTCTTAAAGGCCTCCTCCTCCTTCATAACCCTCTTAAATTTTTAGACATAGACGAGAGATTGTCAAGAAAGAGGGCAATTTCTGAAGCATTCCAACATCCCATTCACAGGAAGCATACTTTTGGGGAAGTATTTTCACAGGCAGTTTATATATATACGTGAATTAAAGGTAACTGATTTTTCAAAGGGGAAATGAAGAATAGGTCTCCTAACTCCTGTATTAACCTTTAAGTTTTAAACAGAGCCTGATTTAGTTAATCTGTTCTTAGTGTATATATACAACATAAAAAAAGAAAATGAGGCTGACTTCCAAGTCTGCGGGTATTTATGTCGTTAGCTGCTTTTATAATTCATTTCAAACTCATTTTAGTCACTTTCCATCTTCTTTTAGTGTAAACATGTTAGCACAGTGTGGGGGCGGTGGGAGGAGGAGAGGGATTCTAAGAGACCTGTTCAGGCATTTTCCTGTCCAACTTTCATTTCTCTGTGAATTTAGTGGTTCAGTTTCAGCCTCTGTCTATCTAGTCAATGATATTCAGCGATCCACAATGTATAATTTGGCTCAATTAGCAGTATGTTTTTGGGAGGGTGAGCATCAAGCCTGAAATCTGGGTCCCTACAGAGATGATTATTTCAAGGGAAAATTCCAGTTATCTCGAATTCCTGTATTTTACATGATATATGGATAAGCTAAAGACTGGAAAATTTAAGGCTGGCAGACAGTAAGTACCTTATGCTCCGCACACAAATTTAGAGAAAATTCTGATTTTGGAACCAATATGTGTTTTTTGCATATTCATGAATTATTTACATAAAATCTCAAGTAGAGTAAAAATTCTTCCCATGTTCCTTTTTATCTGTTCCTCTGTTCTTTTTAGTTGTTCTTATACTTGAACTGATGAAATTTGAAAATATTTCAAATCTATTTTGTGTATAACAAAACCCCTTGTGATAAAAAGTTTAAAAAAAATTCCATGGGTAGAATGTTTTTCTCTACCAGGCCTAGTTTGAAAGATTGACTTTGTCATACAGCCTAACATAGTTTATCCTATGTTTTTCAAAACATTTTGGGTGGTTCCTAATGTTTTCTTTTATTGCAATTTTTCAGTCTTGTCCAATTCTTCATGACCCATATGGCTTTGGTTTTGTTTCTTTGTTTTGTTTTTGGCAAAAATACTGGACTGGTTTGCCATTTCCTTCTCCGGCTCATTCGATAGATGAGAAACTGGGGCAAACAGAGGTAAGTGACTTGTCCAGTGTCACACAGTAAGTGTTTGAGGATGGATTCGAACCAGGGTCTTCCTGACTCGAGGCCCAGTGCCCTAGCATTTACCACTTGACTGACTCAGGGTTACTAAGCTTCCATGCCTTAACTCAGGCATGTAATCAATTTTGAGGTAAAATTCTCCTTTCCTAAATGAAATACTTAATTGCTCTACAATTAAAAACTCAGTTTCCCAAGTGCCTTTGATGTTAGGTCTGTCGACTTAATGTTTATTTACAACTCCACTGATATGAATACAACCCCATGACTATGAAGAAATTCAAGAAATTGGTATATGATATGACAGAGTTGTTTAGCATCAACTTCATGTAACTTTTTGAGAAGGATGTGTCCATCTAGGGCTTCCTTTGGCTATTTTTAGCATTTCTCTGATTCTAACTTAGATGTATTTGTGGTCTTCAGGCTTATCTTCAATCTGTAACCATGGACTATGTGTACATGGACTCTGGCATGTCACAGCCTTTTGAATCTGATGCAAGAGCATGGTTCTCAGCATAGAAGAGACCCTGTCTAGGACCCTTGATTCTGATTCATTGGAAAGAAATTATTGATTGAGGAGTGGAGAAACCTAGATTCTCATTCTTGTAGTACCCATAACATGAAGAAACAGTGCAGTGGAAGAGAACACTGAACTTGGAGTCAGAAGACCCAGGTTTGAGTATGAGCTTTAGTACTTAGTGGCTATATCATCTGAGGCAACTCGGAACCTCATTTTCTTCATCTGTAAAATGTGAGGAGGATGAATTGTATGGTGTCTAAAATCCCTTTTAGCTCCAACATTCTATTGAGCTGTGTGATTTTAGTTAAGCTCTTCACCTCTCTCTTACCTTAATTTCCTTTTCCATAAAGTAAGGCTGTTGCATTGAAAAACTCCTAATGTTTCTCTACCACGTATGCTGCTCTGATTCTATATCACACATGAACATATAAAGGAAATTTAAATTAGCAGTGTGGTATGAAGACAAGAAATGTCTTAGCATTGGTTTTTTTTTCACCTGTGATAGTGTCTGTTTCACTGAGACTGCAGAACAATAGAGTAATTCAGTCCAGAAGTAAGAGAAAAATGCTTGGTAAATTGGTAAACAGGATTTTTTAAATGGAGCCTTGGGGAGAAGCAAAATGAGTCCATTCCAGTGATTTCATTAGTGTTGGCCTTTTATCACACATGCAGATCTGCAGCTGTTCTGTAACCTAGTCTGAGAGAGTTACTTGGAGTACGGGATTTTAATAACCAGACTTCACAGCTAGTAAGCATCAGAGGCTGGACTTGAGGCTAGGTCTTCCTGACTCTAAGATGGACACTATCCACCACCCCACCCTCTGCTGCCTCTCTGATAAATAGATTAGAATCAAATTGACAGCTGTGAAAAGAAATTAAGCCTTGATCAAGTATCTGCACCACAAGTGGTTTCTCTTGCTTCTTGCTAGTACTTATGGATTTCAGGTCTCTAAGTCTGTCAGTCAGTCAACAAGCATTTATTAAGCTACTAATACAACACCCTTAAGGAAGATAAGACTAAGAAGGATCAAAATGGGAGATAGATTCTACTATGATCTATTTTACAAAGCTACAGTAAGCATTTCCCTGTTGAAATTCCCAATGAGTGGCAAGAGGCATTTTGGGATAATTCAAGGCATTTGGAGATAATTTACTCTGGAAGAGACATTCAAAAGGTCCAGATTATTTGAAGGGAAATAGAGTTCAAGTGAAAACCAGAATATCTGGGAGTGGGGTGTGGTGGGGGTATGACCAAGGTAAAAAATTAATCTAGTGAACAATAAACAGGTATTGACAGCAATAATGAAAAGAAAAGAAAAAAACATCTAAAGAACATCTTTGGACATTTTCAACGATCAATCTAGAGAAAAATGAGGGTTGGGGTGGGGGGTGGAGAAACCTTGTTGGAAAACATGAGAGTTCTTATAACTTTTTGACACATAGGACTCTGAATTCATTAAATAAAGAGGACCACTTTGATTTACAGAGCAAAGTTGATTTTAATACAATTGGAGATGATTTTTTCCAATTACATATGCTCTCCTGGGGTCCATGCTTCTATCAACTCAGGTATCCTATTTGCCTTAATCCCAACACACTTGTTTCTCCTTGCCATTGAAGATGCTTTTATCCCACTTCCTTTTACCTTACTTGGTTAGTTCTCCAGTAGGATCCAGGCATTTATATATTTTTATTTTGTTCAGACCTCTAATTTCTTGGTCTAGGAAACTCTGAGGGTAGAAATCAATGCAGATTAGCAAGTGTTCTGCAATTTGCCATCTTGGAGAGTTGCCTGTGGACACTGAGAGGTTAACACATAGTCAGTGTATTACAGAGACTGGACTTTACCTCCCATTTCCTGGCTCAGAGACACACTCTAACATTCAAGCAATTACCCCATATCACTTCTCATTTAACTGTTAGTCAAAGTAAAACAGAAACATAAAATGTTAGAACCCTGGAGATGATTTTGTGTGACCTCCTCATTTACAGATGAAGAAAGTGAAGCATAAAGAAATTATAGGATTTTAAATTTAGAATTAGAACAGACCTTTGAGGCCATTGAGTATAACATCCTCATTTTACAGATACCTAAGGAAACTAATTTGGAGAAACCTTAGGTGACTTGACTAGTAAGTAGGATTAAAGAGGCAACATGGTTTTATCGAAAGAATGCTGGATTTGGAATCAGAGGTCTTGATTTCAAACTACCCTGCCACTTAAATATCTGTGTGATTTGAGGTAAGTCATTAAACCTCTTTGGCCTCAGTTCATCATTTGTAAAATGTGTTGCACTTAATTTCCCACCATCCAGAGAGAATCTTCCTTAATCCAGACTCTATGCTGGAGTTGCTCCATCACACTGGTGAATACTTCTGGCAAGCAGACGTTAATTACTGTATTTTATGATGTACCTGATGGTTCCTTGTTATTGAACAGGCTTATTTTATTTTTGTTTTATCTTTCATGGATTCTTGAATGATCTTGATGTATGAGTGGGAAATAAGTCATCATAAAAGAGCTTCTAAGGTAGCATTTTATTCTAAGGGAGCATTTTGAGTGAAATGTTTTTTTTTTAATCATCAAACAATATGCACAATTGGAAACTACATTATCTACATCTTTCATTCAGTTATGAGGTGGTAAAGATGAGGTGCATTGTTGATTATCATTTTCAAAGCCTACCTATTTCATACTAAAACATTGGCATTTAAGGATGCCCTCAATTACTTTATAGAAGACTCTCAGAAAGATTTTGTATAGATAAGAGAGTAGGCATGTAGGTCAGTAGTTGTTTATGTTTTTGCATTCATCACTTTTTTTAGAATCATTCAATTCCAATGTATTTTGCATGCTTTTGATATCTTCCCCTCCTTTTTGAACAAGCCCTCTAATTTCTTCACAACTGTATTGCTTTCAGGATGAATCTCCTCTATATATTAATTCTAATTAGTCTGCTTTTACCATCTTTGTTTTCTGTAGGGCCATTTCTATTTCCCCAGTAAATGCCTTAGGTTGGAGTCAAAATGTAGTGATTCTGCTATACTTAATGGAGGAAACTGTTTAATAGTTTTTGCAAATCTTTTCCATTTTTGTTCTCTTTATAATCCTTTTTCTGTTTTCATCCTTGAAAGTCTTCTGAATGACTTTGTTTAGTTCGATATCTTGCCAATTTTCTTTAGACTGGATTTCCCCTCCATTACTTTGCTCTCCTTTAAGAGAGCAGTCATCTATCATGCTTCTTTGTAAGACTTTACAAATTGCTTTATATTCTAACCCAGTGTTGCCTTTGGCAGCCATCTCTTTCCACTTGGCAAGTAAATCACATGTTGACTAAAGCGCTTCCTGGACTCTTTTGGTCTTGTAACAATTAATTTACATTGATTTAACTTCTGGATTAGATTATTATATAACAAAGAATAAAAAAGAGTGAGTAAACAATTCAGCACAGTAATGAACACATCAACCAAGACCAACGTCATATGCAATGAGTATCCTGCCTCTGTAAAGCAGGAAGGGAACTACATCCTCATACCTCTTATTTGGGACTAAAGGTTGGTCATTAATTTTCACAGCATTCAATTTCTATTTTTTTATTCTTTGCATTTACATTGTTGTAATAATAGTGTATATTGTTTTTCTTGTTTGGCTTATTTCACTTTGCATCAGTGCATATATGTCTTCCTTTTTTCCTTCATTATTCATTATTTTTTATAGCCCTGTAATGTTCCTCTCCGCACATGTACCACAATGTGTTTGGCTCTTCTTCAATCTATGGACATTTAATCCTTTTATTCTTGATGTTAACCATATTACCAAATGTCAGAAATTGAAGCAGACAAAGAAAATACTAAAAAGTAAGAGGTTGTTTTGTTTTACTCATTCCTTATTAAGGTTACTATATCAGCTGAATCAGAGTCAGAATGATTGAGAACATTTTCTTAGGATCAGGAATAGAGACAGGGAGCTAGAACTGTGGTTTCACTGGTGTAGACAAGTCACATGAGAAATCTCTACCAAAGTAGATCAACAACTCCCCTGTTACCTTACAGATTTAGAGCACTGGGGCACCAAGAAGTCAAATAATTTGGCCATGGTTAAGCAGCGACTATGTAAGAGTCAGGGCTTATTGAGTCTTCTGTGATATGAGAGAGGGAGGGAGAGAGGTTAGGAGGGAGGGAGGGAGAGGGAGGGGGAGAGAAAGAGGAAGAATGTGTATAATAGAGCACTGGAAAATGTTTTGTAGTCAGAAGACTTCAGTTCAAATCCCAAGTCAACCACTTATTAATTGTGTGACCTTCAGTAAGTGAAATTACGTCTCTGAGTGTGTTTCCTAATCTATACAGTGGAGAGAAACTATCCGCTTCATGGGGTTGTTGTGAAGGTCAAATAAGATAATACAAACTTATTTTTGAACTACAAAGTTCAACATAAATATTAGTTATTATTAGTGATAGCAATATTATTAATAAGTTACATCAGGTCAGCTTAAGGTCAGATTTTATTATTCCAATGGGAACTTGCTGAATTTTAACTTTGTTCCCTTTAAGATGAACTCCCCATTTTATTGTCCCTTTAAAAAAAATCACGACTTTTAAATGCCTTGTGAAATGTTACAGTTAATTTGTTTTTCACAAGTCTAGTGTGTGTATTAGTTAAAAAAACATTCCGATCACTTTGCTCCATACTCAGCATGTGTTAGATAAATTACAAGTTGTTCTTTCACAGTGTTTCTTGTAGTTCCCCAAGAAGTCTCATCTGTTGACTCTCTTACTGCCCAAGTTACTCTCATGTAGTAAGGTGCTTAGAGACTCCTGAATTACCGGTTAGGAGATATGAGTTCTAATACTTGTACTGATGGTCTCTCTTTCCTCCTTTGTAAAATAAGGGTGTTAATACAAGGTTGGTATCTAAAAATGCTTCTAACACTAAGTCTTTCAATTCATAATGTGACATCATGGAGAGGAATCTACACTTTGAATCAAGAAGACTTGGGTTCAAACCTCACCCTGAGAATTTACTAGTTGTATGACCAGTGGCAAATCACTTAACCTCCCTTGGTTTTCCTAGTTATAAAATGAAGGTGTTTGACTCTGGCTTCCTGGGTCCCTTCCAGCTCTAAATACATGATATGATGATGAATTCCATTGAGTCAAATGAGTCTCCTTCTATAACCTTGGGTTTATAAATCATTTCCCCTCTTGGAGGGGACCTCAAGTTTCCTCCTTGGTAAAATAAAGGAGTTACACTATGGTCACACATGACCGTTCCACCTATAACATGATATTTCGAGGGTTTGGCAGGGAGGAAGGAGGTAGGATAGACGTGGTTTCAGGCTGTCTTTTGCCCACTTGACAAAAAAAAAATCTGCCTGTTTGCTATAAGGGACATGACTGCCCACATGTCTGTGGATTCCAAATATGAAGAACCTACTAACTTTAGTTTTTAATCATCAGGAATTAAAAGTTAAAATAGGAAGTTATCAAATGACCTGCTTCCTCTAGGGGAAGGGGATGGATAGGCCCTCCATATCCTCAGCAGATGTGTAGTGGTGTCACAGGGCACATTGTTACTATACTAAAGTACACGATAACCTACTGGTTTGAAATATTACCAGGAAGCTTCCCAAGTGCTCAATAACTAAAAAAACCAGTGTGTCATAGCAGATAGAGTATTGGACATGGAGTCGGGAATACCAGGTTCAAATCCCATCTCAGAAACTTATTAGCTGTTATGACTGATCCTGGGCAAGTCCCTCGAACCCTCTGACCCCAGATTTCTCATCACCAAAATAAGTGTGGTTGTACTTGGTGATATATTGATGCTATGATCTTCTGAACCTCTCATAGGAAGTGGCATCACTACCTGTGCGAGTGCTACTGCACCTCATAAATGTTTTAGGATTAGATTTGACCTAACTTCAGAACCTCTGTTTCATTATCTATAAAAGGAGACAAGGGTTAAAGAGAGAGGTGAAGAAATACAACCTAGATAATCTCTCAGTTCCCTTTTAGCTTTCAAACCTAGGTACCTGTTATATTAAGCCACCTTCTACTATGCTGC
Organism: Trichosurus vulpecula; assembly: GCF_011100635.1. NCBI lineage: Eukaryota > Metazoa > Chordata > Mammalia > Diprotodontia > Phalangeridae > Trichosurus > Trichosurus vulpecula. Next base: position 297,109,956 of record NC_050576.1, on the reverse strand, counting down.
ATGGCGTGTGTGCATGTGCATGCATGTGTGTATGCGTATGTGTTTGTATTTGCTTTTAAGGCGATTTCCCCTTCCCTTGTCCTTTCCCACTCAACTGCAACTTTTGGGAATCAATTTTTCTTCCTATTTGTAGTTTTTCTGTCGATTCACATCTAACCCAAATAATTCTGGAAATACTTTCCCCATTTTCTTCAAAGCTCTCCCAGGTCATTGCTTCTCTAAATGGCACACATTCCTAATTGGCAACAAGTGACTCTGACATTAGCAGGATCATGACATTGTTTAACTGTCATGTAGTAAATCTGTGGCCCTACCAATTTCACAGGTACACTCGTGCATTATCTCTATTAAAATGACTTTTGTTCATCGATGATACAATTAAACAACAAACTGGCCCAGGCTTGAGGTGACAGACAATACTATATACCATCAAGCCTAAAGAGTATTCTGAGATATTTTCTTCTCCCCAACTCCCTGCCATTTATAATCTAGATTTTATATAGCCAATCTTTTGTGGAATTTTGTTGTTTTTGCACCCACAGCTTCATTCATACACATACCCCTTTCCAACAGCAGGCTTTCATTTCCTTTGACCTGCATTATTCTGTTAGCTGTCTAATTGGTCTTCTTGCCTCAAATAGATCCCTGCTATAATCCATCTTCCACTCCTGCCAAAGTGATTTTCCTAACACATAGGTCTGACCATGTAGCCCCACCCACTACTCAATAAACTCCAATGACTCCCTGTTACTTCTGGGATCAAAAATGAAATTCTCTGTTTGACATTTCAAGCCCTTTACAAGCTGGTTCCTTCCTACTTTTTCAGTCTCCATATACTTCTCTCCATGCTATTCATGATCCAATTATACTAGCCTGCTCAATTTTCTGCACAAATGACATTTCCCCAAATCCATGCCTTTGCTTTGGCTGTCCCCCATGGTCAGAATACTTTCCCTTCTCATGTCTCATTTCCTAAGTTTCCTGGCTTCCTTCAAGACACCGCCCAAATCTCATTTTCCTTTGGAGGTCTTCCCCATTCCTATACCCGGTGCCTTCCCTCTGAGATTATTTTACACTGCTTATATCTTGCACATACACAGGTACTTGACTGTTATTTCCTCCATTAGAGTGTAAGCCTCCTGAGGGCAGGGAACTTTTTTTTTCCATTCTGTGTATTCCTGGGTCCTTTCACAGCCCCTGGCAAATAGTAGGGATTTAATAAATAACTTTTGATGAACTGATTTTGGATTATCTAGAAACTTGGCTCCAGTTTGGCCTCTTGTGGTGTTTATCCATAGAAGAAGAAATCTTGCTTTGAAACCAAGGAAGAGGCCTAACCATTATCAGCCCCTTAAAAAGAGGTTCTTACATCATGGAAATGCAGGTGCTTTTGTTATCAAGTTTTGTTTTCACTGTGTAACCCTGGGCAAGTCACTTACCTTTTGTTTGCCTCAGTTTCTTCAACTTTAAAATGGAGATCATCATTACATCTACTTCACATGGTTTTTGTAAGGATCAAATATGATGTTTGTAAACTGCTTAGCGCAGTACCTATCACGTAGTAGGTGCTTAATAAATGTTCATTCCCTTTCTTTCTTTACCCCCCTCCTCCGTCATATTACAGAATGTGGACAAATAAATATCTTAAAATTTATTTTATTTTTATTTTATGGAATAAAACAAGCATTTCCCCATAACATGGTATAACAAAAGAGATGCTTGCACATGAAACTGCAAATCTGCTATATATCACTTGCTCTTCCTCTCATATATACAACAAAATTATCATGTAAATGAATTTCTTTTTTTTCATTTTTTTCTTCCCTACTGACCCCCTGACCTAGAGATGGCTACCTTTAAACATAAAGAGGTGTGTGTGTGTGTGTGTGTGTGTGTGTGTATAAAATTATTGTTGGCATACTTCTTTTTATCAGTTTTCCCCCTGGATGTAGATAGCATCTTTCTTCATATGGATTTTATAGTTAATTTGGGTATGTATAATAGTCAAAATAACTTATATTATTAAAATAATATTGCTGTTATACAATATTCTCTTAGTTCTGCTCATTTCACTCTTCATTATTAAGTGCAAGTCTTTCCAGATCTCAAGCTATATTATAAGGCACTAATTGTTAAAACTACCTGGTGCTGGCTAAGAAATAGAAAGATAGATCAATGGAATACAGTAGCTATTAGGGACTTTTTCATGTCAAGTACTTCAGACTTTTAAGTTCAATGAGGTCTCCAAGGTCACTCTAGAATAATGCTTTGTTTCTTTATCCAAAGTGCTAGTCTGCTTAATTTTGACTGCATTACTGTTTCTATGTTGATTTAGAATGAGGCTGATGGACAACAATGGTGATATCTACTTCTTTTGAAAATCACTTTCTGGAAAAAAACAGATAAATAAAAACAAGTTATGTTGTGGAAGAATTTTTACCTACATTGACCAATAGCAACCGCAAATTGCGAAGCAATAATAATCATCATACTATTATTAATTATTAACCAATAAATTATCTTGCTGTTATTTAGGCATTGAGATAGCACAGTTGATAGAGTGTTCGGCTTGGAAATCTTATTTCAAATCCTAACACTGTTTAGTTCTGTGGTCCTGGGCAAGTCAGCCAAGTCTGACAGCCTCAGTTTCCTCATCTGTAAAATGAGAATAATTATAGCATTTATCCCACAGGGTTGTTGTGAGGATGAGACAAGATAATAAGTCTAATGTACTTCGCAAACCTTAAAATGCTCTATAAGTGCTAATGTTATCTCAGGTTGATAAACACATGATCATTTTTTTCTAAACCAGAATAACTTTTTTGAACTGATTCCTTGTATTGGTTTGCTTGGGAAAAGTTCCCAGAGATCATGGAATTTCCATGTTGGAGAGGGCAACATTCAGTCTAATTCTTTTAGAGAAGAAAAATTGACACCTGGATTGATTTGCCCAGGGTCACATAGTATATCAGTTAGTTGCAAAGCCCAGACTAAAACTGAAGTCCTTTCATCACCATTCTGATGCTTTTTCCATCAAACTATAATTTTAAAAACGGGATATTTATTGCACCATATATGGCCTGGATTTTCTGTAATCTTGATAAATGGGGAGGAGGGAAGGGAAATTAAAACATGGACATTTTTATCACTTTTTGGGGCATTGTGAATAGCACTGCTTGGGTTAATCAGGTTGGGTTTATACCCATTTAGAAGTCAACATCCTTTTACTCAAAATTGTGCTCTTATTTAAAGCAGATTGATTCAAGCACTTTCTGCATTTTTTTTTGCACAGACCAAAAAAAAAAAACCTTGTCTTATTTACTTTGAAGTAGAAAGCTAAGACAAAACTAAAATGGAATTAAAAGGAGCACAGACAACATTTCATCTCATACTATTTTCGAAAGAATCTAAATGTATACTGTAACCTTGTGCCTTTGTAGTAAGTCTATAGACATTATCAGATCAATCTAAATTGAGTTAGTGTATATGTGGTAAGCAGAAACTGGTGGAAATTAGTTTATCTTCCCCAGACTCTTTCTGTTTTCTTTGAACAGTGCAGGATAAACTAGTTTTAAGAGCTGATTAGGTTTCTTTCTTTCTTTTTTCCTCCTTAAAAGGGTAGAGGAATAACATTGCGATAGATTCACACTAGCTCTTAGCGCCAGGAGCCATTACATACATAGCCTATGGCCCATGTGTGACATCTGTAAATATGATAAGAAAGACCTACTGAATATCAAAATGGAAATATAGTCATTGTGAGGTGAGGACTATAAGCAGCTATCCCTGATCTCTTCTAGTTTCATTTATTGTAAATACCTGTGTGAGTCCCCCTGACATGCATAAATACGAGGAGGGTAGCCTGCAGTCATTCCTCCTGATTTTATTGAGGGACTCTGTAGAAAATGCTTTTTAATCCCATGAGACAGAATGGAAAGCTGCTACCTGGCTAATCTTAATGGGCATTTTAGGAGCTTTTTAAAGACTTACTTTTTTTGTTTTATATGTAAAATTCTTTTTTTAATTAACAGAGAGGATAATTTGTTATTTTTCTAATTTATGTCATTACCTCTATGGATTCATTGGGGAGGGGGCGCTATGCTTTTTTGTTACAAAGATTATTTTTTTTTCTTTTTCTCTCTTATTAGTTTTTAAATTGTGGGTGTATGAAAAGTTGGCAATCTTGATGTGACCAAAAAAGAGAGCCATTGGAACCATTTTTTTTAATATATAGAAGAAGACAGAAGAGAAGGAAGCACAAACTGGAAGGACAGTTTTGAAAGTAACATGAAATTTGTTTTGTTTTTGTTAAAGCAAGTACTATGAACTTGAGATCCATGATTTCATAAACAGCCCTTTTTTGTGTTCTCCTTTGTGTATGGAAATGTTATTTTTTGGTATTTAATTTCAGAATTGAAAATTAATTTGAGAAATATAGCAATACTTTCATGTGTTAATATAATTGAAAATACAGTGACTACATGGAAAACACATGCAAACATTTTTTTTGTTGTTGACTTATATTTGGACTTGTCAGGTCAATAGTAATTCAGCTAATCTTAAATTTGCATCTAAATTGAGAGAAAATCTTTTTTCTAAAGATACAGTGATACATTTTTTCTTTTCATTAAAGACAATAGTCCCTGCCATCCTCAAAATTTACAAATATGAAATATAAATTTCAAGCAAGTTAATAATTAAACAAATAAGTTCTGATTTTCTTTCTTGTAAGATTTGAAAAAAGGTGATAACTTTGAAATTTTGCATGTAATAGTTAAACTCGCATGTCATTAATTTCTCATTCATTTAGACTGAACGAATTGTTTAACATACATTGATTTAGTGCCAACTAGGTGGTATGTACTGGGTACACAAAAGAAAAAAGAAAACAGTCACTTGCACAGGTAAATACAAAACATATTAGTTGACGAGGCACATCTGGACAACCTGAAATTAAAGTTTTGTATACCTCCTTCCTCATTTTAAAGATTTTGTGATTCTATCTCTTCAACTAAACAACCCACAATACTCCCAAACCACCTACTAATAACACATGAAACAAATGAAAATTAATTAATTTCACAAAAATGACATTTTTGATTATTTATTAATAATAGTACTTCTAAGATTCCTTATTTTTTCATATATTCCAACTGATTTCACCCTACATAGCTGAAGTGCAATCAGATGATACATTATCAGCTTAAATTGCATTTGGTATATTGTTTTAAAATAATTATGGTTTATGGTGCAGCAGTCTGACTCTATAATTGCTAAGTTGAATGTATAACTGAATTTAAAAATATTTTTCTTGCTGTATCCGGAGGCAATTATTGTAAAAAGGAAAATTTTATAAATCAAAGTAATAAATATATTTTGTTATGACAATAAAAAAGAATAGCTCACTTAAAATGGTCTTACCCATAATTTAATGCAACTTTAAATGGGACATAATGCATAATGTGAATGGGACAGTTATCTATAGTAGTGTAGATGTTCTTCACTAAATTTCATATGATGGAGAAACATGGAAGCGCTTTAAGGATCCCAACAATAGATTTGATCTTAGGCTGTTTTCTCACTCAGGCTCAGAGATCTACACAAGCAAAGCATGAACTTCAGATTGTGGCACACTGAATTTTTAAGCAAACTGTGTTTGCTTGCTTTAATTGTTTCTGTTATAAAAAAGAAAACCAATAGATAAGCTCATTAGCCAAAAAATTAAATATGGAAAGATGTATTTAGATAGTTGAAATCAGTGAAAATCAAAAACCACATTGGCATTAAAAGTGGTCAGAACTATTGGCAAATAAAAACTACTCTTACCTTGTCACCCTTCTATACCAAATTTAGGGTGATCTGCACACAAATTGATTGTCATTTTATTTTACCGTTTACAAGATTGAAAGCACTACAAATATAATATGCTTCATCCCATCTCATTAACAAAAACATAGGCTACATTAGAGGCCACCTCCAGAAAGAAACCTTAAAATTACTTCTGCTCTCCATTATTTAATTAACTACTTAGGGTCCGCTATTTACATACTAGCCTATTGTAGTTGTTTCTAAAGGTTAAAATACTTTCTATCTAATTATTGAAGAAGCCATAGCAGTCGATTTTGAAAACCATCAACCATTAAACATTTATTATATGCCTACTACATGGGAAGCATGTGTATTGGTCACTGAGTACACAAGGACTAATACTTTAATTGAACTATAAACTGGTCCAATAATTCTGGAAAACAATGTGGAACTATGCTAGAAAAATGACTCAATCGTTCATGTTCTTTGACCCAGCAATACTAGTGCTGGCCATACCAGTTCTCATATATATCAAAATATTTAGAATAGCACTTTTGTGGTAGTAAGAAACTTCAAGCAAAGAAGGTATCATTCTATTGGAGAATGACTAAATAAATTATAGTGTAAGAATGTAATGTAATATTTTTGTGCCATGAGAAATGATGAATATCAGGAATTCAGAGATTCTTAGGAAGAAGTATGGGAACAAATTTAGAATGAAGTGAACAGAAGAAAGAGAATAACATACATAACAAGCACAATAAAATGCTAAAAGATATCAATACTAAAATTAAGGCAATGATCAATCTTGACTGTAGAATAATGATGATGATACATACCTCTTCCTTCAGACAACTACATGGTACAGGCACTGAGCCTGGAGTCAGGAAGGCCTAATTTCAAATCGAGCCTCAGATATTTACCAGCTATGTGACCCTGAACAATTCACTGAACCTCTGGCTGCCTTGGTTTTCTCATCTGTAAAATAAGGATAATAAAAGCACCTATATTCCAGGCTTTTTGTGAAGATCAAATGAGGTAAAATTTATAAAGCATTTTATCAACCTTACAATGTTGTCCAAATGCTATCTAGTAGCAGCAGCAGTAGCAGCAGCAGCAGCAGCAGTAGCAGTAGCAGTAGCAGTAGTAGCAGTAGCAGTAGTAGTAGTAGCAGTACAAGTAGTAGTAGTAGTCATAGTAGTTGTAGTCACAGTCATAGTAGAAGTAGTAGTAGTAGTTGTAGTCATAGCAGTAGTAGTCATAGAAGGAGGAGGAGGAGGAGTAATATCAATAGAAGCAGTACAGGTTGTAGCAGTAGTAGTTGCATTAGCAGAGAGGTGGTCGACTACAGGTGTGGTAGAAAGCATACAGAAATGACAGCATGGTGGAAATAGTCGCTTTGTCTTAGCTGTACTGCTTTGTTCTAATGGAAATATCTGTTGGAAAGGGGTATTGGGAAGCGATAGCAATTCAAAAAAAACTTACTAATGAAAGAACTTGTAGGGAAATAGTATAATGGAAAGGGATTGAACTAGAAATCTAGAAATCTGCACTCTCGTGCTGGATCTGCAAGGCACTATATCTCTCTAGGCCTAAGTTTTCTTTTATACTAAGAGGCTGCATGGTATGGTGAAAAGAACACAATTCCTGGATTTTCAGGACTGGAATTTGAATCCTGTATCTGTTTCTTACTACCGGCATGACTTTTGGAAGTCACTTAACCCATCCTTGGCCTCACTTTTCTTCTCTGTAAAGAGGTTGAACTAGTTGGACCTCTCCCAGGGTCCCTTCTAGTTCTAAGCCTGATCCAATCATCTTTACAAAGACTTCAAGCTCAAAAATTCTGATTGAATGAGAAAAATATACTTATCTTGATTGTAGAAGGAAAAAGTACATAAAATAAGAGTTCAAGGGACACCTAAAATGGTGGAGAGGTTTTGCTTCAGACTTTGTTACTTTATTTGGGAGTTCAATTATAAAGGAAATATGATGATGTTCATTCATTCTTTGTAACTCTACACCAGGTAATCTCTGTAAGTGACCTCTTTTATTTGAAGGAAGCCAAGAAAGAGTTTTTCTGTCTTGTTCTTAATGAAACTATAAACGTTTTTCTAGTTAAATTGAAACCAGGTTGAGGATCTCCTATAGATTGGGTTGGTAAGATGGTGGAACTAACTGAGAGATAATAACACTGGAGAAGATAGATTAGATTTGTCTCCTTTCACTTTGTAACAGAGCTGCCTTGGTTAAATGTACCCTTGGGGAATTCTTGTTTACAGAAAGCAGCTAACATTAAGTGATAACACTTATTTTAAAAGAGATAATGTTGTTGGAACCCCATTTTACTACTAATTGCTCTCACAGCTCAGTTATTTTCCTTTTCAAGCAATGGAAGACCAGTGGGCCAGAGAACTTATCTTGTTTGTGTGGGGACGTACTTGAGTAATGAGATACCTAATAACGTGCTCCATTGTCCCCGTTATTGGGAAGTAGTTATTTGCTCCTGTCACTAGTCACACTTACCTAAGCATTAAAATTCAAGTCTTTTATCCTTGACTAGGCAATTTGGATTGGCTCTACTGACAGTTTTAATGAAAGCAAATCAGATTTTATATGCATACCATATATAGTTTTCCAAAAGGAGGCATTTTGTTTAATGAAAGGAGCTAAATTATGATTTATGATAAAGCTATTTTATATGGCTAGGTATTTAACCCAAATTAATTAAGAAACTTGAGGATTTTAGTTAATCGAAATAAGGACAAAAACCTAAGAAATCTGTGATTGGGTGTTCATAATTTATTGCCTTGCTTATTTTTGTAGAAGTGACAGAACACTGTGGGCTATATAGGCTTTTCTTTTCTGGCTTTGTCATTTCTGTATGGTTCTCCTTAGCAACAACAACAATATTAAAAGATTTGTTTAGCAAAATAATTTATATATGTGAACTCATTTGTTGTAGACAACAACACTGTGAAGTTGATATTACAGGCAAAAATGCTCCCTTTCTTAAAGATGGGGAAAGTGAGGCAGGAAGAAGTCCATCGTGGAAAATTAAGAATTCAAAAACGGGTATTATTTCTGCATCCAATACTGTTTCCATTCTGCCACACAATAATTCATCTTTCTTTGTATATTTCCAAAGGTGAAATACATTTTGTTTTCCTAGAATCTTAGAGTTGGAAGGAATTTTAGAGATCATTTAGTTAAACCCCCTCACTTTATACATGAGTGAATTGAGACTCAAAAAAATGTCAAGGCCACATAAGTAGTAAATGGAAGAGGTACTCTTTAATATCGTGTCCTCTGACTTCCAAATCCAGCATTTTTTTTCTAATATGCCATGATGTAGATGGACCAGTGATGTATTATTTTTAGTTTTTTTGTTAGTTGTATTGTTTACTCCATACTGAGATATATTCTATCAGCATTTAGTATCCTAAGAAATGTAGCTTCATAACCCCAAACTAAAGCTTTTTGCTTAATATTGTGATCAGTGAAGTAGGTTTTGTGTGTATAGATGTATAGTATGGTTTTACACTATCAGGAAGGTCAAATAAATTACCAAAGGATTTGTGATATAAAATAATGTATTTTAACAGATGATAAAGCTTTTTGGTTTACATTACCTTGTACAGTTAAAATAAGCCAATGATATTAATATTTCCACTCAAGTGAGAACAATTGGAGATTTAATATCTTTTAATAACTATGGAGTTACAATACTGCAATACATATAGATCATAGAATAATATTTCTAAACATAGACATCTGTATAGAATTGTACAAAATTCTTAATGGGTAATAGAGCTAGCCTAATTCTCATTGAGGACTTGGAGACTTTTCTATAGAGAGATATGATTTTTTTTCATTTAAATTAAATGATTCTAAGATTGGTAAAGGATTTAATCTTACCATAAATCTTTATAAGATAATAGTTATCTGGAATCAGTTATCTTGAAGCTAAGAACTAACAAAAAAGCAAAATATTTCAACAGCTTAAGTAGTTATTAACTAAAGAAAAATTGATATATTTTACTTATAGGCAAGCCCTTTGGGTCATAAATCATAGCACATTTACTCAGGCTTTACACACAGTTCTAACAAGTTTAGTGTTATTGCTTTTTAATCCATGTAGATTAGAAAAAAGGTTGGCATGAACACTGAAACTTATAGAAGCTAGAAGTAATAGATGACAGGCAAAGAGCGAGTCAGAAGATTAGCCAAAAACATTCAAAAAAGCATAGCAACATGGAGCTCATTAGTGTAGGAGTAACAACTCTGCACACTCAATGGAACTGGTATTGTATTATTATGCAATATTGTATCATGGCATTAACATTAATATCTTTAATGATGTGCCAGGATCATATAAAAAAGATTAAATTATGTTAGGTATAGATTCTAAGGAGGCATGCAAGGCTCATTAAATGGTTTAAAAATATATCCATATGAAATAAAGTTTGTTTTTTTTAATGAAGTAAATACTTAACTATCAGGAGAATGAGTTATTGCCTAAAAGTTCTAGATAGATGTGGACTTATTACAATATCACTTTCTTTTGTATATGTGTGTGTGCATGTATATATATATATATATGCATATATGTATATGTGTATACATATATATAAATATTTCCCAATTATATGCAAAATATTTTAACATTCATTATTTAAAATTTTGGATTCCACATTCTCCCTTGCCTTCCCTCTTCTACCCTTTGAGAAGGCAAGCAATAGATATTGATCATACATGTGAAGTCATGCAAAATATATTTCTGTATTATTCATGTTGCAAGAGAAAACACACAGGTAAGAATAAAGAAAGTTTTAAAAAAGTATGGTTCAATCTGTACTCAAAGTTCATCAATTCTCTCTCTGGAGGTGAATAGTATTTTTCATCATTGGTCCTTTGAAATTGTCTTGGATCAGTGTAGCTAAGTCTTTCACAGTTGACCATCCTTGCAATATTAATATGACTGTGTTCAGCGTTCTGGTTCTGCTCACTTTACTTTGTATTATTTCATGTTAGTCTTCCCAGTTTTTTCTGAAATCATTCTGCTCACCTTTACTTATAGCATCATCCCCTCAATTTCCAGTTCTTTGACATCATAAAAAAGATGCTACAAATATTTTTTGTATAAATGGGCCCTTTTCCTTTTTTTTTCTAATCTCTTTGTAATACAGACCTAGTAGTGGTATTACTGGATCAAAGGATATGTACTATTTCATAGCCCTTTGAACATAATTCCAAATTGTATTCCCAAATAGGTGGACTACTTCACAACTCCACCAAAAGTGCATTAGTGTCCCAAGCTTTCCACATCCCCTCCAACATTCGTCGTTTTCCTTTTTTGTTGGGTTAGCTAATTTGAAAGGTGTGAAGTGGTGTCTCAGAGTTGTTTTAGTTTGCAGTTCTCTAATCAGTAGTGATTTAGAATGTTTTTTTTTTTCCATGTGATTCTTGATAGCTTTGATTTCTTTTTCTGAAACCTACCTCTGCATATCCTTTGACCATTTATCAATTGGGGAATGGCTCTAATTTTTTATGAACTTTGCTGAGTTCTCTATATATTTGAGAAAGAAGCTTTTATCCAAGAAATTTGCTATATATTTTCCCCAATTTCCTATTTTCTTTCTAATTTTGACTGCATTAGTTTTATTTGTGCAAAAGTATCGATTTTACTTCCCATGACACTCTTTGTCTCCTGTTTGCTCATAAACTCTTCCTTTATCCATAGATTGAACAGATACATTTTTCCATACTCCCTTCATTTGCTTATGATATCACCCTTTATGTCTAAATCATTTATCTATTTCAACCTAATCTCAATATATAGTATAAGATGGTCTATGCATAGTTTCTTCCAAACTGCTTTCCAGTTTTCCCAGAAATTTTTATCAAATGATAAGATCTTACTCTAAAACTTTAAATATTTAGGTTTATTAAACACTAGATTGCTATGGTCATTTACTACTGTATTATTGTGTAATTATTCTGTTCCACTGACCCGCCACTATATTTCTTAGTACAATACTGTTTTCATGATTACTGCTTTGTAATATATTTTGAAATCTGGTACTTCTAGGCCACCTTATTTCAAATTTTTTTTCATTGATTCCCTTGATATTGTTGACATTTTCTTCTCCCAGATGAATTTTATTATTGTTTTTCTAGCTCTATAAAATTAATCTTTGATAGTATGATAAATATGGCATTGAATAAGTAAATTGACAGGTAGAATTGACATTTTATTATGTTGGCTTAGCCTGCAAATGAGCAATTAATATTTCTCCGGTTTTTTAAATCTGTCTTTATCTGTGTAAAGAGTGTTTCATAATTGTGTTCGTATAGTCCCTGGGCTTGTCTTGGCAGGTAGAGTCCCAGTTACTTTATGCTGTCTGAAATCATTTTAAATGAAATTTCTTTTTCTTTTTTTTCCAGTATATAAAAATATAGTAATACTAGTATATAGAAATGCTTGTGATTTTTATAGATTTATTTTATATCTTGCAACTTTGCTGAAGTTGTTGTTTCAACAAGTTTTTAGTTGATCCTCTAGGGCTCTCTGGGTATATTATTATAATATCTGCAAAAAATAATAGTTGTATTTGCTCACTTCCTATTTTAAATCCTCCAATTTCTTTTTCTTGTCTTATTGCTATAGCTATCATTTTCTAGTGCAATACTGAATTATAGTAGTAATAAAGGAAATCTTTATTTCACTCCTGATCTTACTGGAAAGGCTTCAAGTTTATCCCCATTACAGATAATGTTTGCTCTTGGGTTTAGATAGATACTGCATATTTTAAGAAAATCTCCATTTATTCCTGTGGTTTCTAGTATTTTTAATAGGAATGGGTGCTGTATTTTGTCAAAGGCTTTTTCTGCGTCTACTGATGTAATCATATGATTTTTGTTGCTTTTGTTACTGATATTGTCAATTATGCTTAGAGTTTCCCTAAAGCTGAACTGGCCCTCCATTCCTGGTGTAAATCCAACCTGGTCATTGTGAATGATTTCTGATACTTTTGTTGTAATTTTTCTGCAAGTGTTTTATTTAAAATTTCTGCATCAATATTTGTTAAGGAAATTGGTTTATAGTTTTCATTCTCTGTTTTTGCTCTCCCTGGTTTAGGTATCCAAACTATATTTGTGTCATAAGAGGAATTTGGTTTGATGCCTTTACCTATTTTTTCAAATAGTTTATGTAGTTTTGGAATTAATTTTTCCTTAAATGTTTGGTAGAATTCACTCATAAATCCACCTGGTCCTTGGGATTTTTTCTTAGAAAGCTGACTGATGGCTTGTTTGATTTCTTTGCCTAAGATAGGGTAATTTAAGTGTTCTGTTTACTCTTCTGTTTATCTGAGCAGTTTATTTTTTAAAATATTCAACCATTTCACAAAAATTGTTGTCAGTCTTACTGGCATATAATTGGGCAAAATAACTGCTTATATTTGCTTTAATTTCATCTGCATTGGTGGAATATTGACGCTTTTAATTAATGCTGGTAATCTGCTTTTCTTTTTTCTTTTTAAAATTAAATTAACCAATAATTTATCTGTTTTATTGTTTTTTTCACAAAACTAGCTCCAAGTTATATTTTTTACTTTAATAGTTTTTGACATGTCTTTTTTTTACATTTAATTTTATTAACCTCTCCTTTGATTTTCAGAAATGGGCCCTTTTCAGTTCTTTTTTTCTTTTATCTCTTTGTAATATAGACCTAGTAATGGTATAACTGGTTCAAAGGATATGTACTATTTTATAGCCCTTTGAACATAGTTCCAAATTGTATTCCCAAATGGTTGGGAATTCAACACCATTTTGGTGTTGAATTTAGGATTTTTAATTTGTTCTTTTAAGTATTTTTAATTGCATGTTCAATTCATTGATTCATTATTTTTCTCTTTTATTGATGTACATATTTAGAGATATAAATTTACCCTCACATACTGCTTTGGCTTTATCCCACAAATTTTGATATATTATCTCAATGTAGTCTCATAGTCATTCTTTTCAGTGAAATTATTGATTGTTTCTATCATTCGTCCTTTGAACCACTCATTCTTTAGGATTAGATTAGTCTCTTGATCTCTGTTCTATCTAACTTTTCTAGATTATGTTCATCTCCTTAACTTCTCTTATTTATTTTATGATTAGATTTATCTAGCTCTGAGAGGGGAAAGCTGAGGTCCCCACTAATATAGTTTTACCATATATTTCCTCCTATAATTCATTTTACTTTTCCTTTAATAATTTTGATTCTGTGCTACTTGGTACACATATGTTTAACATCGATATTACAGCATTTTCTATTGTGCCTTTTAGCAAAATGTTGTTCCTTTGCTTTTCTCTTTTAATTAGGTCTATTTTTGGCTTTTGCTTTGTCTGAAATCATGATTTCTACCCCTGCCTTTTTTTACTTCAGCTGAAGCATAATAGATTCTGCTTTATCCCCTTATTTTAATTCTCTGTGTGTCTTTCTGTTTCAAGTATGTTTCTTGAAACATATTTTTGAATTCTTGTTTCTAATCCATTCTGCTATTTGTTTCTATGTTATGGGTGAGTTCATAACATTAACATTCACAGTTATAATTACTAACTGTGCATTACCATCCATCTTATTTTCTTCTGTTTATCCTTCTTTGCTTCTGATCGTTGCCTTCCTTTTATCACCTGCCCCCACCCCTTATGTTATCCTTTCTCCTTCTATTTCCTTTTTGGGTAAGATAGATTTCAATACTTAATTGATTATATATGTATGTATATTTTCCCTCTTTGAATTACTTTAGATGAGAATGAGGTTCAAGCATGCTCCTCCCCATTTCCCCTCCACTGTAAAAGCTCTTCTTTGTGTGCCTCTTTTATGTGAAATAATTTTCCCCATTCTTCTCTCCTTTCTCCCTTCTTTTCAGAGCATTCTTCTTTATCACCTATCCATTTTTTACATCATCTCGGCATAATCAATTCATTTCCACATCATCTGTCTATATTTATAATCCTTTTAGCTGCCTAATTTATCATCTTCCTATATAGAAATGCAAAAAGTTTAACCTTATTGAGGCCCTATGTTCTGTCTTTCATTTTTGCCTTTTTCTGCTTCCTTGAGTCTTGTATTTGAAAGTCAGATTTTCTATTCTGCTCTGTTCTTTTTTTTCAGGAAAAATTGAAAGTCCTCTATTGCATTAAATTTCCATTTTTTCCCTTGAAGGATTATACTCAGTTTTGCTGGGTAGGTTATTCTTGATTGTAATCCTAACACTTTTGTCTTCCAGAATATCATAGTCCAACTGTTCCATTCCTTTAATATGGTATCAGCTAAATCTTGTGAGATCCTGACCTTGCTTCACAATATTTGAAAATGTTCTTTCTGATTCCTTGAATTATTTTTCCCTTACCCTGAGAGCTCTCAAATTTGCTATAATATTCCTCAAAGTTTTCATTTTGGGAACTCTTTCAGGTGTGAATCATTGGATCCTTTCAATTCTATATTTAGCCTCAAGTTCTAGGACATCAGGGTAGTTTTTCTGGATAATTTCATGAAAGATTATGTCTAGGCTTTTTATTTTATTACTAATCCAATAATTCCTAAATTATCTATTTTTCAGGACAGTTGTTTTCTAATGAGATATTTCACATTTTCTCTTTTTTCATCCTTTTCACTTTGTTTTATTGTTTCTTAATGTCTTATGGAGTCATTAGCTTCCACTTGCTCAATCCTAATTTTGAAGGAATTATTTTCTTCAGTCAGCTTATGTACCTCTTTTTCCAGTTGGCCAATTCTATTCTTTTAAAGTTTAATTTTCTTCAATATCTTTGGGCCTCTTTTAACAAGCTGTTATTTTTGTAATTTTCTTCCCTTGCACATATTACTCCAACTAATTTTTTTTATCTACCACTCTTATTTGATTTTGAAAATAATTTTTTACGACTTCCAGGAATTCTTGTTGGGCTTGTGCCTGATTCACTTTTTTTGAGCCTTTGCTTGTAGCTGTTTTGATTTCAGTATCTTCTTCTAAGTTGGGATCTCGATCTCCCTGTCATCATAGTAGCTTTTTGTATGGTCAAGTTCTTTTTTTGTTGTTGTTTGCTAATTTTTCAGCCTATTTCTTGACTTTGAGTTTATGTTGAAGTTGGGCTCCGATTCTGGAGTGGAGAAGGGGAGAGGGAGCAGTATTGTCCCAGCTTCAGCCTTTTTCACCCAACTGTTTGCAGTGCTAGTCCTGTGGGTTTGAATGTTGCAGCTGTTTCCAAGGCAGTGTGATTTAGGAAGAGGTATAGTCACTGTTCTCCTGGTCTGTGCTCTAGTCCTTACTCAGATAAGGCCCCTGATCTCCTGAGATTGCAATGGATACTCCCCCTCAGGGTCCTTGCTCCCTTGGTGTAACCAGAATGGCCTTTGTTTTCTTTGAATGACTCAGCTTACCTCATTGAGCTTCTGGATGCTGTGGCTTGCTCTTCCGGGGCAGGAAGCCTAGAGTGCATGTCAGGAAGCAGAAAAACTTCCTATGTGATGAGTCATGGGGCTGGCTGAGGGGAGGTGTTAATGTCTACGCTAGGGGGATGGGCCAAGTCAAGAACCAATCGGCCCTGGTCATTCAGGCGGCGCTTGATGATGTCAAAAACCCTATAAGAGGGGAGAGGACAGCTTGAAGCTCTCTCTTTCCTTTTCCGGTTGGTGTGGGAGCAGTGGCAAGCAAGCGTGACTCAGGGCCAGCCCTTGCTCTCAGGCCGAGCCCAGATGTTGGTAACTATGAATTGTATTGGGTCTGTCTGTTGATATTTGTAATTTGTTTGTATTTTGGTTTTGAGGTTCGGGGTGCTGGTTTGTTTTCTCCCCCGAACTAAATGAATGTTTTGAACCTCAGGGTGCAGGTTTTTTCCCCTGAAGTAAGTCAATGAATCTGTATTTGGTCTGTCTCTTGATGCTTGTCTGTATGCTCCCCTGAACTAACTGAATGCTAACTGAATGCTGGCCTTTTCCCCTGAACTAAATGAATGTTGTCTGTATGCTAACTGAATGCTGGATTAAAGTAAGCTGGTCAACTCCTTCACCGTGCTTTCCTTGTTTAAGCAGATAAAAAGAACCTGTGCTTTCCCGGCAGCCCCCTGGGTCCTGGCAGCCCCCTGGGTGCCGGCTGTGGGGGGAGGGATCTTACGCCCCCACCGAAGCTGCTAACTGGGTTGTTAAAACACTTGGGACCAGAAACAATCCTGTTCTTCAGCAATTATACTCTGCCTTAACCAAAAGTGTTCCTCACTGCCCTTAAACTGTGATCCATACATGAGTCCAGGCAATAGAGCTGCCAAATATCTTCTGGTCCTGTACCCAGTGCTACCACAATGGGTGTCCTATAATTTCTTTCTGACCAGTTGCCAGGTCCCCTTATTATCTCTGCTTCTGTTGCCACTACCGAGTTCCATTACTGGTGTTGCATCCACATTGGCCCTGTGTTGCCCTCGCCCCTTGTGTCACAGATCTCTTTTATCCTAACTTCCAAATTGTTTTGGGCAGGAAGAATGCCTCATCTTGACTTTTTGTTGGCTCCAAAATCTGTTGGCTCCAAATTCTGTTGGCTCCAGATTTTGATTTGAGGTATTATTTTAAAGTTCTTTGGAGGGGAATGTTGAGCGAGGTCAACTGAGTACTTCCTATACTCTGCCATCTTGGTTCTGCCCCCTACTTTCAAGTTTTTTCCTCTGCCTTTGCTTTGACTAATTACACTTAAGGAACTCCATTTTTAATTTATTTTAATTAGATACAATGAAGCTAACTTGAATGAAGCAAACAACCACCAAAGAGACTCTTATCAGAATGTTTTTTTTAGAAATGAAAGGCATTTCTTGAGGTTACTACCAATTTGGCTCAGTATATTGAATATTTTATATTTATAGTACTGCACAATGAAAATTGATTATTAAAATGATGCCTCTAAGGCAATGACATTTTAAACCATTATAGGATGGATTAGATTATGTTCATTATATGCTATACTTCCCAAAGTAAGAAAGTTGACATTTTAGAAAGATTTGCATCAGTCAAGGTCAATCCAAAGAAATTTCCAGTTACCCCTTAATTCAGTCTTGGGGTTTAATCTAACCTCCTGCTCAATGCAAGAAAACCTCTTGGTGACATCTCTCAAAGATGTTCTTCTAGCCTTTGCTTTTACACTTCTACTAACAGGGAGCTCTTCCTTCTCCAACAATGTGGCCAATTCTATTTCTAAACCAGTCTGGCAGCAAGCAGCAGTTGATGGTTAATGGTATAGACAGTCAGCAGTATAGTGATGAGCCTTTCATAAGCAGGACTAAAAGTGCTGAGAGATTGGGGAGGGGATGCTTAGGAATGTCACCTGGTTCCCTAGTAAATGAACCCTGGCACAGTATAGCAAGACAGCAACCCAGTTGCTCTAAATAGGGCAATAGCTTTTTCCCAACAAACAAAGCAAGAAGCCAGTTCCTAAAACCAGGGATCAGGTCAGAGCTGGTCTAGGATTAAGGATGGCTTGATGCTGAACCTTTCAGCTACTGGCCTCCTATTATTCCTGACTAGAGACAACATTCAGATAGCTAGCTGGCACAGTGCCAGCAGGCCTGGTGTCAGGAAGACCTTAATTCAAATCCAGCCTCAAAAACTTACTACTTGTGTGCTGTACTACCTGGGTAAGTCACTGAACCATTTGCCTCAGTTTCCTCATCTGTAAAATGAACGGGAAAAAGAAATGGCAAACCACTCCAATGTCTTTGCCAGGAAAACCCCAAATGGGGTCACAAAAAAATCAGACACAACTTAAAAAACTAAAGAACAATAAACAAGAAAAGAGGAAAAATGAGGGAAAAGTCTTTGAATCCAAGGCAGGGTTGAACCTACCCTCACAGGTTAACTGGTCACAGCTTCAAAGTTCATTGGAATGTTCAGATAGGGTGTCAAGTACATCATTATACATGAATTTTTGTTATCTGATGGGTAAACAGAATGTACTGTAACCTAAATTGTTTCCCTTCCTTTTTTATTTCTTTCTTGCATAGAATTTGATAATTCTATGCCCTTCAAATTTTAAGTCAGTTGTTATGTTATCAACCACAGGTTAATCTAATCCTGGTTTTACCTGTAGATTATGATTCTACTTCTAATCCCAGATTCCTGTTTTGAAGTCTTATCCTTTCTTGGGCTGGCATGTGACTTGTGGTCTTCAAATGATATTTGGAAACTATGACCTTGCAGCTTCTTCTAGATGCTGCTGCCTATTAAGTTTCCAGCTTAAGTAGTTTTGCTTACAATTAACCTCTTCCAAGTCTGCTGCTGAAGTTCTTCCTTACAGAGCTTAGTGTCCTTTGTACCTTTCCTTCTTTCATTAGATTGTAGTGTCAAACAACAACAACAAATCAGAATGTCTTAGATTTAGAGCTAGAATGGACCTTGGAGATCACCAATTCCAATCCCTTTTTAAATCTGAGGAAACTGAGTCTCAGGAAGGGTGAAAGATGTGCCCAGTGTCACATGGGTGAACTAGGATTTGAAGAAAAATCCTGACTTCTATTTCCAGCATTCTCCCTTCTAGTCCATACTGTTTCTTATTATCCCTAGGACAATAGAAGATTATGACAGCAAAGCAGGATATGTCTCTATTGAAAGAGTATACTTACACATGTACACAGCATATACAAACACACATAGGGAAAAACAAAAAAAATTGATCTAAGCAGAAAATTTGACTCTTTTACTCTACTCTTAACCATGAAAACTGTCCATTAAACTTCTTACCTGGAAATTGAAAGTTTGAAATTAGAAAAATGAAACTTATTAATATCTCTGGAGCTAATTTTTGCCAACAAATGGCTTAAATTCTCCTGCAATTAATACAGTCCCAACACTACAATATTTAGAATAAATTTTTTTTAAAAAACAGAGCTTATTATTAGAATGAAACATTTCTAAAAATTTGAAGTTAACTAGTTTTAAAAATACAGCAGTGTTTGGGGACATAGAATAAACTTATTCACAAGGGAAAAGTTTTTGTCTGAAAGAATGAAGTTTCTAAAATGATAATTTAGGTTTTACCTTCTATCACTTTCCTTGAAATGATCTGTTATCCAAGCTAAGGGTAAGATTTACACCATCTTTGTGGTTGTTATTCAAACTTCCAGTTAAATAATATGCCATTTATTTCATTCAAAAACAGTTAGTGTCATCTTGTGGAAATTGCTTTCAGAAACTTTGTATAAATGTAGGTTTTGATGCTTGAGTTATATTGTGAGTATTCTGCTTTGTTTTTCTGATCATGCAACATTTTGAAGTTAAAATCTTTCTTATCAATCTTTCTCATAGTCATAGAAGAACGGGTTACATGTAGTACAAAATGGTAGGAGCAAAAATGTTCTATTTTACGAGTAGGCTATAAACCCCAAACTAATATCTGAAAAGTGACAAAGATTATTCTTAACAGCAGAAAGAACTGGGAAAGGTGGGAGGAAGGGGGCCAGTGGGGAGATGATGTGGGCTAAAAGTTCAATAGCCTAGGGTAACTTGCAGTGATAATTTTTGTTTATACTATCACTGTGTATTTCACTGTATTGATAGTTGAAGATTACTTTCAAAAACTGTATTAATAGTTGAAGATTACTATGAATCAATGTGAATTCTAAAGCTTACGAGGAGGTATGACTTGACTATTGTTGGCATTTCTAACCACAATTAATTTGCCATTTTAGAGAGGATTTTAAAAAGCCATTCCTGAGGTGACTATAAATAAGAAAAATAATATATTTCATAAAGGAATATTGAAATGAATATTCCGTTTGACAAGTATTTTTAAACAAAACTATTTGAAGGTCAATTCTGGTCAACAAAGAACAAACTAAACAGATATCAAGGTAGTGCTTTGGACTGATGGTTTTTCCTGACCTTAGCAAAGAAGGAGATCATCTGAACCCCGGTTCTCCTCTGGTCAGATCACCTCTTTAATTTTGTGTTAAAATGTACTACGTTTTAAGAAGGATATTGACCAACTAGAAATTGTCCAGAGGAGACTGTCCAGAGGAGTGAGAAGACTATGTTTGCTGAGTTTGAATTTGAGATATAGCAAGAGAAAAAGGACATAAAGAACATATATGCTCAGTTAAAAATACCATTCAGAGCTTAGCTGAGGAAACTGGAAATGTTTAGTCTGGGGAAGCCTTAGTAGGGTGAGACATGATAGATGTCTTCAAGTATTTCAAGGCTGGTCAGGTAGCACAGGAATCCTGTTTATTTTGCTTGGTCCCAGATGGAAGTCGCAGTGGGGTAGCTTTTTTAAATTTGGATTGAGAAAAAATTTCCTAACACTTAGAACTTTCTAAAAGTGGAATGATATGCCTTAGGAGGTAATGGGTTCCCTTGCAGGAGGTCTTCTAGCAGAGGATGAATGACCATTGGTCAGAGATCCTGAAGAAGGGCATCTTGTCCGAGTGTGTTAAAATGGACGGCCTCTGAGGTTCCTTCTTACTCTGAGAGCGTATGACTCTATGATTCACTAACAGATGTGTAATCCTGATATGTTACAACATCCTTCCTAAAACAAGGATGTTCACGATTTTAGTGGTACCTCTCATTAAAAAAAATATCTCTGGCTTCTGTTCCTATTTCAGGGAAATCCCTAGAACTGCAGCGTGTAGCGTGTTCTTTTCTCTCGGAAGGGCCTAAAAGTAGCTCCCCTATAAGCATTCAGGTCAAAGAAAGTATTAAACAATAAAAATATGAAAAGGAATTGAGGCCATAGACAGCCAAGAAATACTTTACCACTCCCTATGAGGATATATGCAGTTCACATGGCTCTCAGTATCAAAGAAGAGCAAGACTGAGTTTGCATCTCTAAATCATAGCTTAGCAATTCCTTTTTCAAGCCCTTTCTCCAAGCCTTAATATTATTGTTTTTTTGCCGTGCCAAACTTATTTCTCTTTTCATAGGATCATAAACTTAGAAGTTAGAGATTATCTTGGAAACCATGGACTCATGATGAAAAATGCTATCCACTTCCTGAGAGAGAATTGATGAGCTCAGAGTTCAAATTATAGCATATTTTTCTTATTTCTGGTATTTTTTGGAACATGACTAATGCAGAAATGTGTTTTACATGACTTCATATAATTTTTGCCTTCTCAATGGGTGGAGGAGGAGGTAGATAGAGGAAGAGAAATTGGAATTGAAAATAAAACAGTATTGAATTTTAAAAAAAATTATTGAAGAGGAAGTCTGATCGCATCCTCTTACTTTACATAATTACTTGCCCAAGGTCACAGAGGGAGCAAATAGTAAAATTGGGAACCTTGTTACTTCAATAGTAATTCAGCATCCCTGTCGTAACACCAGCTAACTCTTTCTAGGGGCCATGTAAAAGATATAATCTAGAATGCCAGTTTCCCACCAGGGTAGTGTGCCCTTGCAGATTGCTTTTTTGCACCAGCTTTATTCTTCTCTGTAGATACAATATCCCTTAAATGTCTCTTGCCAAGCTCACTTGCACCTCCAACCCTCGCTCTCCTACTCTACCTCCCACTGGTGTCTGCCTCTCCCTCCATGTCTGCATAGTATGTCTTCTTCCATTTGTTTTGCCTTTCATGGCCAATGAGATGCTTCTGAGCAGCTCAATCAGTCAGTCATGTTCTGTGGAAGTCTTCTTGGGGAGGGTGGGGAGGGGAAGAGCCTCACACAACTTCTCTTGGCATATACCTGTCACATTTTCATTATTCAGTCTCTCCTAGTAACCAGGCACCAGACTGTCGGCATGAGGATCTAAATCACTGTAGATCACAGCTTTCCCCTTTCCTATGCTGGCTGTTTATCCAAGGCTCCTAGTATCTTTCTGAGTCTCTGGCTGCTTGCTCCTGTCTGCCCTGGCAACCCTGACATCCACCAAACTAGTCACCAGCCCCAGAAGCTCCTCTCTTGTCCCTGAAACACTTTCCTCTTTTACAATACCTTCCTTTTATGTAGCAAGTACAGTTTGCAAACTGTGTAAATTATTTCATTTAATGCCCACCACCACTCTATGAAATACTGTTGTCTCCACTTTACTTATGATAAACCTGAGGTCCAGAATCATTAGCCAGTGTGCCCCAAGTCTGATAAATAGAATAGCAACTTGAACTTAATTCTCTCAAGTCTAAACTTAGCATTTTGTCCATTGTCCTTGAAACCCTTTGCATTTGAACAGGGTCCTGTCCATCCAAGTGGAGATAATTCTGCCTGATTGGTAGGTACTCTCTCTGCTTATTTTATGTAGCTATTGAATTATAAAAATCTTGATGTACCTTGAAAAGAATAGAGTGACTAAAACTAGCTCTTTTCCCATTTCAGGGCTACATATAAGAAAATGTTGCTGATATTGAAGGGGCATAAACGGGGCAATTTTTCCCTATGAGAATAGTACAAATGAGTTGGGGACAGAAATAGATGTCATAAATGTTTCCAGTTCACCAAACATTTGATAAAAACATTTTCAAATATTTCTAAAGAGATGTTCTTAATATTAAAGTGTAGTTTACTCATTTTCAGTAGAAAGTTATGTTACTCACAAGGTACAGGCACAACTCCAAAGGACTCATGATGGAGAGTGCTATCTACATCCAGAGAAAGAACTATGAAGTTTGAATGCAGATTGAGGCACACTTCATGCTCGCCTTTTTCTCTTCTCTTTTGTTTTTGTTTTTGGGGTTTTTTTTTTGGTTCTGTTCTTCTTTCTCATTATTCATTCCATTGGTCGTAATTCTTCTCCGCAACTTGACTAGTGTATAAACTAATTCAATGCGAAGTCATTCGTGGTAGTTATATGAGATTCCATGCCATCTTGGGGAGGGAGGGGGGAGGGAGGGGAGAAAATCTGGAACTCAAAATTATGTAGAACCGTCTGTTGTAAACTAAAAATAAAAATAAATTTAAAAAAATAAAATAAAAATTAAAAAAAGAAAGTGCTATTACTGAAACATAAAATTTTTACTACCCCATTTTAACAACTTTTGGTGTTGTTGGGTTTTGGGGGGTTTTTAGGGAGCGGGGTTGGAGGTTATTATTCCCATTGTTTCAGCTCTTTCCTTGACTCTCTTCATTTGAACGTTGAAGGACTTAGATGAGATTAGTGTGATTAGTGCAAGCAGTGAATGTAGAAGGAAAAAAAAGATACTACTATTCTGCAGCATGGATATTAAGTTGTAAGAGATAGAATGTACTTGAAAAATGAGATGGAATTCTACTGAGTAAATACCTCAAGAAGGTCACAGACAGAAAGCAAAGCTTCCTGTAAAATTGCTAATGTAGCAGTTAAGTGGCATGGTAGATGCAGCCCTAGACTTGGAGGCAGGAAGACCTTAAGTTTTCAAATCCTGACCCCAGACAATTATTAGCTGTGTGACCCTGGAGAAGTCACTTAAATACTCAGCTTCAGTTTCCCTATTTGTCAAATGGAATAATAATAATGATGATGATGATGATGATGATGATGATAGCATCTACCTCACAGGGTTGTAGTCAGGATCACATGGGAGAGCAATTCAAATGTTTTGCAAATATTAAAGCCCTTTGTAAATGTCAGCCATTGCAGTTATTGTTGTTGAAAAAACTCGGAATGACTTGTTTGCCTATTGATTGGAGAATTGCTCAACGAATTATGGCACATGAAAGTAAAAGAACATTATTACATTGTAGTAAAGTAATACAAGGAGTCGAGAAACATGGGAAAACTCCATTATTTAGGCAGCGTAAACAGAACCAGAGGAAGAGTTCGTGCAATGAATATAATAATGTAATGAAAAGAACACTAAAAGGAAATCCCTCCGTGAGTACTTGTACTGGCTATTCGTGGTCCTGGGGAAGAGATAGTAGAAGACAAATCTTCTCCCATTCATAAAACAGTTCAGGAAACAGGTGTAGAATTCTGCATTCAATGTGAGATGTGGTCTGAGGGTTCCTTGGTTTGGACTTAACCTGTTTTACTTTGTTGCAAGGAGGAACTCAGAGGGAGGGGGTGGTATGTATGGAATAACTAGTGTTAAAATAAAAGGCAGCATCAGTTTTTTAAAGTGAATGGATTGTTGGTATTGAACCCTCTTGGGGATTTCTTCCAGTGAACCCTAAGAACACTGAGACATTGAAAGATAAGGCAGGCCATGTTTTAAAACGTTCTGATGGGAAAATTGAAACTAAGAAATGTAACAATTGAAGGGGAAAGCTATGGTCACAGGCTTTATAAATGTAGGGTATTCATGGCAAAAAACTTCTAAGTGTGTCAGTTTCCAAAACTTTTCCATTTCATTTCTCAATAAGTTAATAACTTGGTATTACAGCAAAATCTACAAAGTGGAGGATTATCAGGATCTACCCATACACCAGCTGCCTAGAAGTACTTGAAAGCCAACCCAGTCCATATTTTATTCTGTAAACAATGGGGGGCCCCTAATAGGGAATTAATAAATTCTTATTCCATCCATCCATTTTTTGAGCGGAATAAAGACAAGAAGCAGTGCTGTAGCCTAGCAAGACAAATTTAGCAGTGATTGTATAGGATGGATTAGAGAAAGAAAATACAGATATGGTGGTTAGAAAGATATTGAAGTAGCATAATTAAGAGATAATGATGGCCTCAATACAAATGGTGAAAGTGGAAATGAAAAAAGTGGGGGGTAGCGAAGATGGTAGAGTGATAAGAAGCCAGGGAAGCTACCTGTGTTTAAGTCCCCTCAGTGGTTTAAAGATGCTACCCAACTCCCTCTCCATCACAGAGGGAGGAAGGGAGGGAGGCAAAGAGGGAGAGAGGAAGGGAGGGAGGAAGGGGGGGGGGAGACGAGAGAGAGAGAGAGAGAGAGAGAGAGAGAGAGAGAGAGAGAGAGAGAGAGAGATTGAAAAATCATGTGAAAAAAGGCTAAATTCTTTATTATTACAACTATATCCTGTGGATCTAAGGTATCCATGGGCCTTCAAGCCCCACGATATGAATTGGCCCTGGTATTGGCCCTTGACATCTCAAGTAGAAGCACTGATCACCTCCCATCTCCCTTATCTGTTTGGACTGAGAGGCCATGAGTTGCTGAGGCCATCTCCCATCTTTTCCCATGTGAAAGCCTAAGTCAATCAGACCCAAAGCCATTTTGAGGGCCAACTACAGGAATGACTAACCCTACCAACAGAATGTCCCTCTGGATTCTTGACACAAATATTGAACTCCAGAACTCCTTTATTTCCTTTATTGCAACTCATGGCCCCTCAGTCCAAACAAGTAACCGAGATCAGGGGTGGTCAGTGGTCATATTGGGGATGCTAAGGCAAGTAACGAGGGGCCCCCCTGCTCTTAACAAAAACAGGTGTGAATTTTGCTTATCATCCCTCATCTTGCTAAAAATCACAGGACTGCCCTAGGTCAGTCTCCCACCATCTTCTTCCTCACAGAAAGCAGTACAGCTCTGGCCTTCTGTGCTGTTCAGCTTTTACTACCTTTGTCCCCAACTGTTATTCAAATTGGTACCACCTCCCAACTCCATGCATTTTCAGTGGCTGTCCCACCTGGCTAGAACGATAGTCCCTACTCACCTCTATCTCTTATCTTCTTCAATTCTCAGTTAAGATCCCATCTTTTCCAAGAAGCTTCTCATGACCTCTCTTAATGCCGCTTTCTGTTTATTATCTTGTATATATCACGTGGGACATAGTTGTTTTCACAGCACTACCCAGCATGGCGTACTCTGCATCAAAGAAGGTGCTGTGCTTTATGAGCAAAGCAGAATTGAGATAGCTCAGAAGAAACATGAGATGCACAGATTTGGAGAATCCATCCTAAATGTTCACGTGGACTATTTGTGCCCGATCTGTGGTAGAGTGTTCCCAGTTCATGTTGTTCTGATCAGCCATAGTCAGATACACTGTACCTTGACTAACACAGTGATGTCATTTTGGTCCTCTTTGAGAATGAAGGACAACAACTAGCCAACCAATTGTTTTCATGTTGTCTCCTCCATTAAACTGTAAGCTGCTTAAGAGGAAGGACTGTTTGGGGTTTTTTCCCCCTTTCTTTGTATCTCTAGCACTTAACATGATACCTGGCACAAAGTAGGTATTAATAAATACTTATTGACTTTAAATGACCTGACCTGAGTAAATAAAATGAACAATTCCATATGTAAATTAGAATAGAAAAAGGGCATTGGACAAGAAACTGAATCTGTATTATTTCAAGCTTGCTTTTCATTTTTAGGTGTACGATAAAAATCAAAATGCAACTTCTAAAGCTGTCTCACTTGTCTGTGATTCCTTCTGGCCTTTCTTTGCTCTTAATCACACTCTTTTCTTTGGCAAACCCCTCCTCTACCACACCCATAAAAATACAACTTTAAAAATATGTCTAGTCAAACAAAACAAATTCCCACATTGGCCTTGTCTAAAAATCTGTCTTACTCTTTTCCTTGAGTCCATCACCTTTTTGTCAAGAGGTTGATTGCATGCTTTCTCATATATCTTCTGGAATGGTGATTGGTCATTCATTGCATTAGTCAGAGTTTGTGAGTCTTTAAAAATTGCTTCTATTTGCAATGTCATATATGTGTGTGTGTGTATATATATATACACACACACATACACACACACATATATACATATATATGTGTATATATATATATATATATATATATATATACATATATATATATATATATATATATATATATATATACAGAGAGAGAGAGAGAGAGAGAGAGAGAGAGGGAGAGTTATAACATACATTATTTTCCTTGTTCAGCTTACTTCACTATGCATCAATTCATGTAGGTCTTTTCAGGCTTGTCTGAAACTAATCCCTTTCATTATTTGACATTCAAATTCCACAGCTTATACATTCATTCTCCAATTAATGGGTTGATAAAACTAGTATCTTCCAGACTTTAAAACATATTACAAAATGGTTAATATCAGAGCTGTTACTGGGAAGGAAACAGGAAAAAATGTTCAGTGGAGTAGCAAAACATACATAGAAAATTAATATGTGACAAACATATAGGAAATTATAATTCAGGAAAGATTCATTATTTAACAAATATTCCAAGGAAAACTGAATAGTAATTTGGTGGGAAATGAATTTATGTCGACATTTCACAACACTCACCTTAGTGGATATCACTTGGATGAAAGGTTTAAATATGAAGATAAAGAACTATACAATATAAAGGGGTAGGTGGCAATGCATTTATATTAATTGTGTAGGAGAAATTACTTTTCATTTAAATGAAGAAATTATTATAGACAAGATAGAAGTGCTTGATTACTTTAAAATTAAAATGATGGGTACAACCAAAGCAACATAATCAAAAGAAAAATCACACTGAAAAAACTACTCATGACAGATATGATAGATTAGAAATTTGACATCAAAAATATAAAAGAAACTTAAAATGTGCAGATAATTTTTAATCTACAGTGGATAAATGATCAAGGCATATAAACAGCATTTCAAGGGAAGCAAAATAAATTCTTAATAATCTAGTGAAAAATACCCAACCTCATTAATTATTCTTGATATAAATTAAAAGAACCCTGAGGTACAACCCATAAATTTGACAAAGATAATTACAAAACAGCTAAACTCAGTGCTGATGTTGTTGTGGAGAAACAGACAAAATCACTCATTGCTGGTATAATTGCAAACTAGTAAAAATAATTTTAAGCAATCTGGCAATATGTCTTAAAACTTACAAAAGTAATCAGCAGTCACATCTTTTGACCCAGTAGTTGCATTATTGGGAAAATACAGACATAAAAAGAAAAAAAAGACAGGAGACAAGAACACAATCTGTTCAATGATTTTTATGGCAATACTATTTATAATTACCAAAAAAAAGGCGACTGGATGCCTGAAGACAATGTAAATGCCCAGCATTTGGGGAATGGTTCAGTAGATTGTGGTAATCAATGTAATTGAATATTAAAAAGCTATTAATATTAATAAGTATGAGACATATAAAGAAATATGGATGGCCCTTTGTGAAATGCAAAACAAATAAACAAAAAAGCAGAACCAGAAAAATCAAAGTAGAGACTGACCACCTAAGTAGAAAAATGAATGTAAATGAATGGACAGGGAGTCTGTCTTGAAGGAAGTGATTGAAAAGTTGTGACATTTTATCTGCTGAAACTCATTTGCTTATATGTAAATAGCTACAAATCAAATTTAAATCGATTGTTTTTATCAAAATTGATTATTTTTATTTTTAATAATGCTTTGGAGTATGCTTTTAATGAATAATTTTTCAAAGACAAGAAACAAGAAATAAATAAGACATTGCCGAAGTAGATGCCATATGACATGGTGACCATATCTGTTGGAGAGAGGGAGGATATTGGTTCAGTAGAAAGGATACTATATTTAACGTCAGAGGACCTGGGCTTGAATTTTGCTTATACTACCCATGTGACTTTGCATCAATCAAATTAAACTATCTGGTGCTCATCTTCCCTATCTATGGAATCAATATGTTGCACCAGATGATATCTCAGTTTTCTCCTATATCCAAATCCTGTGAATTCAAATGACTACAGATTTGAATCCAAGAGCATGGTTATACTTCTAAAAGAAATGTGGGTCTGCTAGGTGAATAGAGTGAATAGAGCTCAGGCCCTGGGGTCAGGAAGTCTTTAGTTCAGATATGACATCAGATACTATGTGTGTGCCTCTGGGCAAGTCACTCAACTTCTGTTTTCCTCAGTTTCTTCCTCTGTAAAAATGGAAACAGTCATATCCATTTTCTCCCCACATGGGAAAGAAATACACACACTGAGTTCAAAGATGAATCGGTGGGAGATGGAGAGAGTCTTGCACATAGAACAGTGAGTGTAGGCCAATATGACTGAAATACAGTGTCCAAGGAGAGTTAAATATAAGACTCTCAAGATAGGAATGGGCCCTAAGTGTTTAACAGAAGAGTTTATATCTTGAAACAGTGAGGATCCTATGGAGTTTGTTGAGTAGGAGGTTGACATGATAAGACCTATGTTTTAGGAAAATTACTTTGGTTGCTGTGTATTTGGAATAGGGACAATGCTCGAGTTAGAGAGACTAAGTAGGAGGATGCTGTGTTAGTTCAGGCAGAGTTGAGAGAACTAAGATCACTGTGTGAGTTGAAGAAGACATGTCCTAGAGATGTCATGGAGATAAAAAATGACAAGATTTGGCAACTTTGTAGATCTATGCAATGAATGAGGACCCAAGGAATCAAGGATGGCACTGAGGTGGCAAACCTGAGGGACCAAAAGAAAGAATTTACTTAACAGAAACATCATTTTATTATAAAACTAATAACATTAAATAAAACCATTCAATTAAATAAATAAAAATAATAAATTTATGGATGATGTAGTCGAAAACATACAACCTAATTTTGGATCCAGAAGACTTATATTTGAATCTGACTTTTTAACTAAATCCCTCTGTGTCTCAGATTCATCCTCTATAATATAAGAGATTTGGAGTAGTTTAACTATTATTGTTATTAGGGATATCTAGGAGGCACAGTGGAGAAAGCACTGGTCAGGAAGACCAAAGTTCAGATCCAGCCTCGGACACTTGGTAGTTGCAAGACCCTGGACTAGTAACTGAATCTCAGCTTACCTCAGTTTCTTCATCCATAAAATGGGAATCTTAATAGCATCTAGTTTCCAGGGTTGTTGTGAAGATCAAATGAAATAATTGTAAAGTCCTTAGCACTGTGCCTGCAGATATTAAGTACTATATAAATGTTATTTGATTATTGTTATTATTATTAATATTTACCTCAGTTTCCTCAACTGAAGAATGGAGAAAATAATAGCACCTACCTTCCAGGGTTACTGTGAGGGTTAAATGAGATAATATTTGTAAAGCCCTTAGCATACAGACTCACATAGGTACTTAATACAGTGTTCCTTCTTTCTTCCCCTTCCTTCCTTCTGTCTTTCCCTCCTTCCTTCTTTCCCTCCTTTCCTTCCTTCTCTTTCTTTCCTTCTTTCCTTCCTTCCTTCCATCCTTTCTTCTTTCCTTCCTTCCATCTTTCCCTCCTTCCTCCCCTCCCTCTATCCTTCTTTCTTTCCTTCCTTTCCTTCTGTCTCTTTTTTTCTTTCCTTCCTTTCTTCCTTCCTTCTTTTTCTCCTTCCTTCCCTCCCTCCATCCTTCCTTATTTCCTTCCTTCCTTTCCTTCTCTTTCTTCCCTTCCTTCCTTCATTCCTTCTTTCCTTCCTTCCAGCTCTGAATCCTATGAACCGTGGACTCCAATCCATTTATAGTTTGCTTTTAAAAGCATTAACAAAGTAATAGCATCTTCTTTTATCCTTGTCTCTTTCTAATCTCCTTTTTCTTAACATTCTTTGTTTGTACGTGTTGAATATTCAGTCAACTTGTACATTTTTCTTATTCCTGTGAGAATTGCTGTTTGATATCTCCATTTCCCCCAAAAATTGATATGTATGCTTGTTGAGGAAAAAACTATCTTCCTTATTTCTTTAAAGTAACCATTACAAAAGTTGTGATTTGGTCATTTTAATTGCTGTTGCTCATCTGTAAAACAGGTCATACTTTGGTTTGTAAAGATTACATTCGAATTATGATTCTAGTCATTGAAAGTATGTAACCTGTTTTGACTTTTAAATGGAGAAAATTAGATTAAAAATGTCCCTGGACAGAAGTGAAATACTCAGATATTATAAATACAATCAAATACGTTGTGGGTGATTTTTAAGGTCTTCAATATAGTAAATATTCTGCATTCTGAAAAAATGTTGTCCTTAATCTAATTTTGGACTATTGTTATATAATTGTTTTATAAGATTCTGTGATTATCAGTAATAATAGTTCAGTAGTACTTTATGTTAAGTATTTGATTGCATTTATATGTACAATAAGAACTCATCTGATTCCATTATTCTGAGAGGCATTTGTAGGAACCTAAGAATGGAAAAAGAATAGAGTCATACCGACTGTTTATCTGCCTCAGAGAAAAGGCTAGTAGCAGTGATCACAGGACTGAACAGGGAGGAATCACAGGAAAAACCCACTTTTCACTGAGGAGACCCTAAGCAACTGAGTGCCTGGATAGCTGTGTGAGTGATTTGCTAGATCCAGCCTATACAAGGATTAAGGGATGAATTAAAATGTGTGATTTCAGGGAATATAGCTATTCCAAACCAGATGCTTAGACCACTAAGCCATCCCTTCTGGCACATTGTAAACTGTGATGTTGTAAATACAGCAGATAATTGAAATTTAGATTTTAGATATGGGCATTGTTAGCAGCCCTCCTCTGGTTTTCATTGCTTGGAGTCTTACAAGTAGATTTAACAGTTTATATTAATGCAATTCCTTCAAAGGAATTATGCTTTTGTATTTTTATTTTTAAAACAAGTGCTTTGATGGGAAATGCAATAATAATAAAAACCAGAGAAAGACTATGAACTTCCAGGTGTGTGCTTGCTGCAAGGTGGAAAACAGACTTCATCCTGGAAATTAAATCCGGAGCTCCTTTTCCTGATATCTTTTATCTTTAGCATTTTGGCACTTCTGTGCCCCGCCCCACCCCCTTAATGAAAAAGTCAGACTGCAGGAAACTACAGCCCTTCTTAGACAGTATCATTTGGTTCTCATATATAGGCTGCCTTGATTCCCACTTTTTTCTGATTTGAAACATTGTGGTCCTGATACTATAGTGAAGAGGGAGACCTGGATTTGTTCTTATCCTCCTATCATGTTCCCTGGAATAAAGTCAGGTATTAAAACCAAGATGGTGGATTTGAGTTTCACCTCTATTTCCTATTAGCTGTGCAACCAAGGACAAGTCACATAAGCCATCTGAACCTGTTTCCTAATCCATAAAATGGGGATAATATATATGTGTATATATATATATATATACATATATGTGTGTATGTATACACACACACACACACACACACACACACACACACACACACACATGCTGTGTATATTACAGAGTTGTTATAAGCAAAGTGTTTTGTAAAGTGGAAAGGGACCATGTAAATACCAGACATTATATTAAAATTTGCTTCAGACACACCAATTGGTCCATTGTCATTACTGTTTATTCTTGTTCTTTTTTTCTGACTTCACTCAGGATTTGGGGAAAAACCAATATTGTTATAGAGGGGCTCCTTACACTTTGTGTAACTTTATTTGTAGCATTGGAACATACTAAAGAATTTGTGGGAGTCTTAAAGTGACATTGTCACACTGAGGACCAAAAGTCACTCAATAAATCATTGAAAAGTCTACAAAGACTCTGGGTTATGTGGGGCCTTGGCCTGTTGTGAAAGCCACAGTTTCACTAGTGTTGTCTGTGGACCATATCACATGGCAAGAAAGCCTCACTCATAATGACACCAGGAGATAGAGTATTTGATTCACTTTTCAAGTGAAATCTATTGCAATTTATCTCTTCTCAGTATAATATGTATAATAACAGTAATAATGACACCATATGTTTCTATAGAATTTTAAAATTTATAAAGCACTTTACTCCCAAACCCAAGAAATAGATAGTGTAGGCATTGTTCCTCTCTGCACCCCAATTTTATGGATGAAGAAACCCAAATTTATAGATGTACAATGACTTGCCCATAAGCATGTAGTCATTAAGTGTAAGAGTTTGGATCCAAATCCACATGTCCCATCAGTCACATAGAATTTATTAAGTATCTATATGTCCTGGGCATATGCTCAGAGCTGGAGATACAAAAAAAAGGTTGGGGGGTGAGGAGATAGTTTCTGCTCTTAAGGAACTTAAGTCGAATGGGGAAAATGGCAAGCAAAAAAACTATGAATAAACTACATAGAAGGTAAAGTGGAGGTAATCAAAAGAGAAAAGACACTAGTTTTAAGGGAATGGTTAAAGGCTTCTTGCAGAACATAAGGTATCAGCTGAGATTTGAAGGAAACCAGGGAAGCCAAGAGGTAGAGATAAGGAAGGAGAAAGAGAATTCCAGGCATGGAGGACAATCAGTGAAAATGTCTAGAGCTGGGAGATGGAATGTCAGGGGCTAAGAATAAGGAGGCCAATGTTGCTGGATCCCATAGTCTGGGGCTTGAGGGGAGGGGTATAAAGGTATAAGAAGACTGGAAATGTAGGAATGGATCAGATTACATATGGCTTTGTAAGCCAAATAGAGAATTTTATATTTGATCTTTTAGGTGATAGGGGAGCTAGTAGAGTTTATTCGAATGCAGGAAGGGAGTGACATAGTCAGATCTGTGCTTTATGAAGATCAGTTTGATAACTTAGTCCAAGATAGACAGGAGTAGGGACAGACTTGAGACAGAGAGACCAACAAGCAGGCTATTGCAAGCATCCAGATTAGAAACGATAACACTTGGGAACTGATTAGGTATGAGGGGAGCAGGGTGTGAGGGTAAGGAGTCAAGGATGACATTGAGGCTGTGAGCCTTGGAGGCTGGTGATACCCTGGAAGGTAATAGGTAAGTTAGGAAAGGGGGATGCTTTGCTAGGAAAGGTAACACATCTACTTTCAAACTTAATTGAGCTTATGATGTCTCTGAGACGTCTGATTTGATATGTCCAGTAGGCAGTTGGAGATAGGAGACTGTAGGTGAGGAAAAAGATAAAAGTTAGACAAATAAACTTCAGAATCATTCACATAGAGATGACAGTTGAATCTATGGGATCTGCTGAGATGACCAAGAAAAATATTATAGAAGGAGAAGAAAAGAGGACCCAGGACAGAGCCTTAAGAGACATTGATGGTTATTGAATGAGTGATTTGATAGGAGGTGAATCAGGAGAGAGCAGTATCATGAACACCTAGACAGAAGAATATCAAGGAGAGTGTGATTGACATTGTCAAAGGCTGCAGAAAAGTCAGTAAGGCTGAAGATTGCAAAAAAGCTCTTAGATGGAGCAATAAGGGATCATTGATAATTTTGGAGAGAGCAGTTGAAGGATGAAGTTGGAAGCAAGACTGCAGAGAGTTAAGAATAGAGAGGGGAAAGGAAGTAGAAGCAATAATTTAGATGATCTCAAGGAGTTTAGGCACAAAAAGAGATATAGAATGATAGCAATCAGGGGTAGATGGATCAAGTGAGGTTTTTTTGAGGATAGAGCAGATATGGGCACATTTGTTTCTGCTTATAGCTGTCCTTTAAACTCTACACCCAATGCTTTTTCCACTATGTTGTGCTGCTTATGAAGAATAATAGATAATAGTAACAAACCCAAAAAGGTACCTTCAATGACAGGAAGATTGTGTGAAAGGATTATGTACGGTGGAATAAAACTGTGGGCTTGGAGTCTGAAGACTTGACTTCAAGTACTGCCTCTTAAACTTGTAAAATTTGAAGCATTGGTCCAACACCCACCTTGGGGGGACACATTTCATCATTGGTAAAATGAAAAGTGTATGCTAGCAGGTTTGGGACATAAAAAGGACTTTCTTAAATGAATCAGATAGACCAGTATTGTTATATAGGAATATATAAAGGAATACACCTATATTATTATTATAGTCTTTGAGAGTAAATAATTCTCCCTTTATTTCTTTATCAAACTATTTGTAATTTGATCCTGCCTTAAAAAGAAGTTGCTCACACAAAATAAGTCTATATATTTGATTATATAGAAGTACATTTTAGTATTTCCTGCTGTTTTTCTTTCTAACTGGAACAATTAAGCACAAATTTTACTCTTTTCTGGTTGTATTATAAGAAACGAGCTCATTCATTGTGCTTCATGCCCTCTGATTTGCCTTGTTAACAAAAACATGAAATAGATGTTCGCACTATTCTTAGCCTAAGAGTCCTTAACTTATAAGGATAGGTTAGGAAGTATGTACGTCTTCTTTGCAACCTTAGAAATTCCTTAAAAGTGGATGTTTGAATCATTTGGATTTGGAATCATCATGGATATGGTTGAAGGTTTGGGAGACTGAGCTATGACAAAAAATCAACAAAAATTCATTAAAAGAAACATCTCCATTGTGTCTGAGAACTACTGTTATCAGAAAGGTTTTCATCTTTCTTTTTTGTGTTTCTTTTCATTTTGGGGTTTTTTTTCCCTTGTAACACTTAATGAATGATCAGTTGAAGACTTGAAAAATACTTGATTTATATTCTTAACCTTTCCTGCTATTAACAGATGTAAAATTTATTCAAAATACTGAACAGTAGTCCTTTAGATATTTACAAATCCTAGTGAAGTTCCTATTAATTTGGATTAGGAAACTTTTTAAGAAATGAATAAAAATGTCTAACCTTTTGATTTAGTTTTTGCTATTTCAACAAGCAATAGTGAAAATATGCCCTAGCCCACTTGTTGGAAGAAGCAGGCATAATTTTTTTTCAGCAGAACTTAGGAGAATTGAGCAAAAAAAATGAGACATTTTTCATGGTTCAATGGAAAGTACATAGAATTTGAAGTCAGAAGACTTGAATTTGAGACCCAGATCTACCATTTGCCATTTGTATGCTGAAGAGGTTGGATCATTGGTCTCTAAAGTCCTTTCCAGGTCGAAAATTCAATGACTGTGAAATCCTAATCTAGTCTCCCTCAGGCTTCTTTTCATTTTTTTTTTATTTTCATGAGACTCTGTCTAAGTAGTAATTTATAATGCTATTTAATACATATGTGACCAACTCATTTTATTTCCCTGAACCTTAGTTTCCTTGTCTCTTAGTAGAGCCAGAAGAAATGTTAGGGATCATGCAATCTGATTCCATTATTAGATAGGTAGATAGATGGATGATGGGTAGACCAAGCATTTATTACACAAATATAAGCAGGTAAGAGGCCCCTATCCTCCAGAAGCTTGCTTTCTAATTGGAGGAGGACAATACATAAAGGGGACTGGAAAGTGTATAGGGGTTTGACAGTGTAGTAACTTGTACCAGATGTTGGATGGAGGTGATCTGGAAGGTCAGTTAAGGACTGGTTCTTAAAAGCCTGGAGGCCCAAGTTTGGCTCTGAGCTCCCGGTGGCTCTAGAGTTGAAGTCTAAGGTTCTAGTAAGGAAAAGATGGAGATTGTGATACAAATGGAGGTAGCATGCAATGGAAATTATCCAGATAAAGAAACTAAGACTTGGGTTGAATAAATGACTTGCTTGAAGTCAACTGTCAGATCCTTTCCGACTCTGAGTTCTATAATTCCATTATTTCACTGATAAATGCACATCATTCTAGACTAGTGCAAGGGGATGGGGTATAGCAATAAGGAGGAGGGAATGAGTCAGAACCAAACTTTATAAGCCAGAAAATTAAATGACTTGAAAATCATTTAGAAATATGACTTAAAGTTTATGTGTTTAAGTGTATTCAAATTTTCCAAATTCTATGCCAGCATATCTAATTTATATTTATAAATTATATAAGGTGCTTGTCTCACAAAACTGGTTACACATAACAAAGATGAAAACTGGGAAAACCAAATAAATGTATTAAATCTCTTAGAGATAAGAAGGATAGTGTGTCATGTCCAAAGATAAAAGGTTCTGTAGGCCGTTGGACATATTGTTTAACTAAGAATTAAGAAACTTTAATTCTAAGCTTCTTATTATATTAGAGTCAGATGTCATGGGTTTGAATTCTAGCCTACAAAACTTGTGACCATGCAAAAGATTAAATTCAACCCCTCTAAGTTTCAATCCACTCATTTCTAAATTGGAAATGATAGTAATACCCTCATGGAACTTTTACGGAAGATGTTTATAAACTTAAAAGCTTTACATAAATGAGAGTTACTATGGTTAACATTTCTCCCCTGGGCTATCTGTATAACCTAGGGAAAGTCAATTCACCTGCCCTCTGGAAAAAAATTGTCAAGCAATAGACAATTAAACTCAAGGCAAACAAAGGACAGATATACTGCGTAATAGATGATTCTGGATGATTCTGAAATGACCTACATCATTTCACAATAATATCTGTGATACATTATGACGAAGCATGAAACAGTGCTCAAGCATCATCCAATCAATAATCTATAATGGATTGTTTCTGTGGAGCTAATTTCCTCCAAAAACATTTCTATGGCATGTTTTATGCCACCAACTAATGACATTAGGCAAAGAAGCCAAATCATGGTTTTCCAGAGAGCCTGGATAACTGGAATACCCATTCACTGAGAAACTCCCTATTCACTGGGCCTCTGGGAAAAGCTGCCTGTGCTTACAAAATTGATTGATATGAGTTATAGATCCTTTTTATCTTTTGCTCATTCTCAAAAGGAAGGAAAAGGGATAATACCTAGAAAAAATGAAATTAACTATATATTCAATCTTAAGCAAAAAGTAGCAACACTTTTAGAAACATGTTCAAATCAGAAAAACTGGCCTGATATAAACATAATCCTGAATGAAAATGGACATCAGATCAACTGTCAGTCTTTAAAGATTTGTTTAAAATAACTGAACTTAATAGAAGATTTGACATACAAGAACCAAGAGAAACATAAAGTACATAGCAAAGAATCATTACAAGGTATTCAATAAGGACAGACCATTTACTTTTTATATATGGAAAATGCAAAACGTATGTCTAAGATTACTATTAATAATTGGGTAGCTAATAAGAAAGTTGGGGTAAACTAGAGTATGATATGATTTTAGAAAGTAAGACATTTAGGAACAGCTAAAAAGAGTAATTATTTTATATAAATAAGGT
Source organism: Trichosurus vulpecula (assembly GCF_011100635.1). Taxonomy (NCBI): domain Eukaryota; kingdom Metazoa; phylum Chordata; class Mammalia; order Diprotodontia; family Phalangeridae; genus Trichosurus; species Trichosurus vulpecula. Next base: position 297,071,479 of record NC_050576.1, on the reverse strand, counting down.
TCAAGAGGAAGAATCGATACAGAGGAATTAGATGGGGGAGGAGAACTGGTAGTTCTGGTAACCCAATTTCATTGGTAATGGGTTTCAGAGAGAACAATACATATATATTTAGAAGAGTATAAAAGTCTTCTAAATTCAGAAGAAATAAAATGATAAGGGGATAGGGAGGGGAGAGGACAAAGGAGGGATCTTTAGAGAGGAGAGTGAGGAAATAGGTAAAAGGGGGGTGTAGAAGGGTGTTTTGGGAATGAGACAGTAGGGGAGGGATCCTTGGAGGGGGGTAGGCAAGTAATAGGAGGGCAAGGTAGCAGGTAGAAGTAAAGTAGAGGAGGCAGGAGGGATAGGAAACAAGAGATATGAACAAACCTAAAAGAAGATCAGGAGTAGAATGTGTTTGGGAAAGTATATGTCTGTATGTGTATATGTGTATGTATCTATCTATAGCTATAGAATGAATTTAACTTTTGAATGAATTCCAGGTAGTGTGCTAAGTTGTAGGCATTAAAGGTGGTCCATACAGAGGGAAAAAAAAGTCCTTATGCTCAGTATATTTTATATTCAAAATATTGGCAAATACTGGCCAGGAAAGGGTGTTGTGGCCTGAGAAATCTACAGGAATGGAAAGTGGAGCACTGTAAACAATTGACACACCCTTTCCAGAAGTAATAGTACTGCCCATTATATTTCAGTTCTCAGAGTAAACACTGGAAAGTAGGCTGTGTGTATGGAAGATATGTTGAAGTGGCCAGTTTGGTGATAAAACAGCAACAGGGTCATGGTAGAAGATGACCAGGGTAAAGGAACAAAAATAAGAAAAACATCAGAACAATAACAACCATAACGAAAAACTCTCCCCCAGTTACTTCAACAAGAGCTTCTTCCTAGGCACTGTGCCTACAATTTGGATAGCTTCCCATTTGGTGGGTGGTTGTTCCTTTTTGTTGATTTTTTTTCTTCCTTTTGGCAGCTATCACAGAATTTTAGAGGTGAAAGGTACTTCAAATTTCACCTAGTTCCATTCATATCTGAAAAAAAAATTGTTACTAACCATAGCCAGCAAGTAGTCATCCATTCTCTGCTTGAAGATCTCCAATGAAGAAGAATCTACCATCCCTTGAGGCAGGCCATTCTACTTCTGACAGCTCTAATTGTTAGGAAGTTTTTTTCCTGACATTGACATTAAATTTATCTCCTTGTAAGTTCCATCCACTGTACCTACTTTTGCCCTCTAGGACTAAACAGCACAAATCTAATCCCCATTTCACATGACAGCCTTTGAAATATTTCAACACAGCTATCATGTTATCTCTGCTGCACAATCTTCTTTTCTCCAGGATAAGAATCAAATAAAGGTAACCAAAAGTGGTAAAGTGAAGCCAGAGCTTAGTTAATATTGCTTTTCCTATAGAAATGTTTCTTAAATCAATAATGAATACTGATAGTTAAATTCTGTGGGAATGAATCTTTTAAAATGATGCTGGCTGATTTGACATTTGAATTGCATGTGTTTGAAGGAGAGAGAGAGGAGCATGAACTTTTGTCCAAGTTTGGGGCAGAGGAATTTAGGAGAAAGTTCTAATGTCTCTAGTGGCATGGATTGGTTGGAACAGTGCAAAAGGAGGTGGGTGGTGATTGTATTTCAGGTATAAGTGCTCTCAAAGTAGGATAAAGACTAGACCTGGCTAAGGGAGAGGTGTTGTTCTCCTGGAATGGGTGTCCAGATCACCAAGGTATGAGTAGATGAGGTTGTAGGCACCTAATAGGGCAACCACATTCAGGAAGAAGATTGAAAATCACATCATATAATTATCATTTGAAGACCATCTGGAGAAACAAAGATTTAGGTTAGACATGGTAGCTATCTTCATATCTCTTTGAAAATACAGTCTGGAAACATAACGCGGGGGGTGAAGCCAAGATGGTGGCTGGAAAGCATGGACTTGCATGAGCAACCCGCCCTAGGTCCCTCCAAAAACCTATAAAAATGGCTCTGAACAAATTCTAGAACTGCAGAACCCACAAAATAGCAGAGAGAAGCAGGGCTCCCGCCCAGGACAGCCTGGATGGTGGCTGGGTAAGGTCTATCACGCATGGAACTGGGAGCAGAGCAGAGCTCAGCGTGGGCTGCACCTGGACCAACCAGACCAGGAGCCGGGCGGAACAGGCCCTAGCACCCTGAATCAGTGAGCTGTGGCATTTACCAGACTTCTCAACTCACAAACACCAAAGACAACAGAGAAGGTTAGTGGGAAAAGCTGCAGGGGACAGAGTGAAAGGAGTTTGCGGTTCGGCTACCACCCTGGGAGCAGTGGAGGTGGTGCAGCTACAAACTACAGCTCCAGTTGCTTCCCACCCCAGGCCCATCTGGTGGGAGAAATTAAGTGGTGGATCAGAGCAGGAGTGCAAAGCCTGCTGAAGATCTGAGTCGGGTCCGGGTTGGTGGTTCTTGGGAGAGGAAGAGCACTGGTGTGGCAGAGCTTGCTGTGTAGAAATAGCTCTGAAAACCACAGCACAACCCCTCAAGCTTGGGAAAAAGTACTCTGTACTCTACAAGCAGTCATACCCTGCTGAAAAACTCAAGGGTCAAGTAAGTTGGCTGGGAACATGGCCAGGCAGCGAAAACAGACTCAGATTCAGACTCAGACTTTGGAATCTTTCTTTGGTGACAAAGAAGACAAAAACATGCAGCCAGAAGAAGTCAACAAAGTCAAAGAGCCTGCATCAAAAGCCTCCAAGGAAAACATGAATTGGCCTCAGGCCATGGAAGAGCTCAAAAAGGATTTGGAAAAGCAAGTTAGAAAAGTAGAGGAAAAATTGGGAAAAGAAATGAGAATGATGTGAGAAAACCGTGAAAAACAAGTCAATGACTTGCTAAAGGAGACCCCAAAAAATACTGAAGAAAACAATAACTTAAAAATAGAGTAACTCAAATGTCAAAAGAGCTCTAAAAAGCCAATGAGGAGAAGAATGCCTTGAAAGGCAGAATTAGCCAAATGGAAAAGGAGATCCAAAAGACCACTGAAGAATATACTACCTTAAAAATTAGTTTGGAGCAAGTGGAAGCTAGTGACTGTATGAGAAACCAAGATATTATAAAACAGAACCAAAGGAATGAAAAATTGGAAGACAATGTGAAATATGTCATTGGAAAAACCACTGACCTGGAAAACAGATCCAGGAGAGATAATTTTAAAATTATTGGACTACCTGAAAGCCATGATCAAAAAAAGAGCCTAGATATCATCTTTCAAGAAATTATCAAGGAGAACTGCCCTGATATTCTAGAGCCAGAGGGTAAAATAGAAATTGAGAGAATCCACCAATCACTTCCTGAAAAAGATCCCAAAAAGAAAACTCCTAGGAATATTGTCGCCAAATTCCAGAGCTCTCAGATCAAGGAGAAAATACTGCAAGCAGCCAGAAAGAAACAATTTGAGTATTGTTGAAACACAGTCAGAATAACAGAAGATCTAGCAGCTTCTACATTAAGGGATGGAAAGGCTTGGAATATGATATTCCAGAGGTCAATGGAGCTAGGATCAAAACCAAGAATCACCTACCCAGCAAAACTGAGTATCATGCTCCAAAGTAAAATATGGATTTTCAATAAAATAGAGGACTTTCAAGCTTTCTCAGCGAAAAGACCAGAGCTGAATAGAAAATTTGACTTTCAAACACAGGAATCAAGAGAAGCATGAAAAGGTAAACAAGAAAGAGAAATCACAAGGGACTTACTAAATTTGAACTGTTTTGTTTATATTCGTATTTGGAAAGGTGATGTGTATGATTCATGAGACCTCAGTATTAGGGTAGGTGAAGGGAATATACATACAGATAGATACACAGATACATAGATAGAGGGCACAGGGTGAGTTGAATATGAAGGGATGATATCGAAAAAAAAAATAAAATCAAATTAAGGGATAAGAGGAATATATTGAGAGAGGGAAGAAGGGAGAGATAGAATGGGGTAAATTATCTCGCATAAAAGTGGCAAGGAAAAGCAGTTCTGTAGGAAAGGAAGAGGGGGCAGGTGAGGGAGAATGAGTGAATCTTGCTCTCATTGGATTTGACCTGAGGACGGAATAACTTACACACTCAATTGGGTATCTTACCCTACAGGAAAGAAGGAGGAAGACGATAAAAAGGGGGGATTGATAGAAGGGAGGGCAGATAGGGGGAGGAGGTATTCAAAAACAAACACTTTTTAAAAGGAACAGGGTCAAGGGAGAAAATTCAGTAAAGGGGGATAGGTTAGGAAGGAGCAAAACATAGTTAATCTTTCACAGCATGAGTATTGTAGAAGGGTTTTACATAATGATACACATGTAGCCTATGCTGAATTGCTTGCCTTTTAGAAAGGGTGGGTAGGGAGGAAAGAGGGAAGAGAATTTGGAACTCAAAGTTTTAAAAACAGATGTTCCAAAAAAGGTTTTTGCATACAACTAGGAAATAAGATACACAGGCAATGGGGCATAGAAATTTATCTTGCCCTACAAGAAAGTAAGGGAAAAGGGGATGGGAGGGGAGTGGGGTGACAGAAGGGAGGGCTGACTGGGGAATGGGGCAACCGGAATACATGCCATCTTGGAGTGGGCAGAAGGGTAGAAATGGGGAGAAAATTCATAATTCAAACTCTTGTGAAAATCAGTGCTGAAAACCAAATATATTAAATAAATTAAATTTTAAAAAGACACATACTGTGAATACGTTACCTACATTCCACATAGCGTATAGACCATGTATGATGCATGGAGGATGTGCTTAATGAATATTTTCTGTCTGAAAAATATACAGTCTGGGTAGTGGAGTTTCGGAATTTGAGTCAAGAAGACATAGGTTCAAATCCTGCATTTGACACCTACTACCTGTGTGACCAAGGATTAGTAATTTGACTCCATTTAATCCTCAGTTTCACCATGTGAAAAATGAGGATAATGATCCCTATAATGACTCATAGGGTTGTTATAAGTGAATGAAATATTGTATGTAAAATGCTTTGCAGATCTTAAAGTGTGATATTATTACTAGTGTTATTCACCTCATTCTTCTCATCTTTTTTAGTGAACTTGAGGCAGAAATAGTCCAGGAATGAAGGAGTTCCCTTTTCCTGCCATTCTTTTATATATGGTGTTCTACAGACTATTGTGCTAGGCTTTTTCTAATTGAATGAATGTGTTGGGACATAAGGTCGTCTCTGTAGGTTTGTTGAAAGCATCTCTGGGACAACTACAACAGCAGACAGAATAACAAGGATGATGTGTACTTCATCCTGTTATCACATAATCTTGATTTCTTGCACTAAGTCTCTCTTTTTTTGAAGTCTTTTGTTCCACGTAGCTTGGAGATTATGAGCATTTGATATTTTTGCAACTATTAAAAACATTCTTGAATTTTTATAGGTCATTGATAATGTTTAGCAAGTTATGATTATTATTGCTGTTTGTGATAGTGATGCAGTTTCATTAATTTAATTGTTGGATTCTTTTTTTAGAGGGGGGAAGTCAAGGCAATTGGGGTTAAGTGACTTGCCCAAAGTCACACAGCTAGTGTCAAGTGTCTGAGGCCAGATTTGAACTCAGGTCCTCCTGATTCCAGGGCCAGTGCTCTATTCACTGAGCCACCTAGCCAAGGATGTTTGTTAGCACAGGAAATGTATTGTGCTTTTGAGGTATATTTCTAGACCCTCTCAAAAACTAAATCAAAAGCCCCTTTACTGCTGTCAAAACTGTACATATATACATATATGCGTATGTGTGTATATGTATTTGTATGTATATGTGTATACATGTACTTATATATGTAACTATTGTTTATTGCTCTTTATTTTTTCTATTGTTTACCTTGAATCCTTAAAGTGTGCATATTCACAAAATAGGACATAAAATTGTATTCTAACTTTATGTTGCATATTTAATCCATTGTTACCTTAGTACCCATTGTTTTTAAATTGTTTGAGAGAAGGTAATTGTGAAGGTATCATCATAATTGTTGGAAACCTAGCTAGGTAACAGAGCAAACACTATAAAACCATAACCTCTTAAAGGAAGGAAAGACTAAGTGACGCATGAAAATCAGAACTCATGTCTAGTTAAATGAATTGTTCAATATATGATCATTTTTCTCTGTTCCAGGTGACTTATCTTTAGCTCTATACCCTACCAACTCCACTGCCTCATTCCGTACTATTGTGAATTCTCCTGTACTTTGATCAGCCTTGTCAGTGCCATTTCTATTTAAGATCCTAGACTAGAACCCATTCCCCTTAGCTTACCCTGCTTCTACCTTATAGTTGGATTTCAACCTGATTTACTTCATAGTTAGCCAATATTTAGATCATGACAAGTAATTGGTATCATGGATACTCCAGGCAAGAATCCTAGTTCAGGTACAAGTTGGTCAGCATATCAACTGGAAAAGAGATCTAGTCCTATGGGTCAGGGAGAGCTTCAGCAGAGGAAGCAAAGTACCCTGGACAGCTCCCTAAGAGGTAAATTTTTCTGGCAGTAACTAAAGAGCTTTTATTCTCAGAATTGTAGACTCATTCAATTGACTCCAGTTTTTTCCTCCTAGATTCTGACTGTTAGAGTTTCCTTGACCCTTTTTGATCACGTTAAAACTTACGGGGCTTTTCAGTTATCCTAATTTTATCAAAACATGTAGTCTTTCTGTCAGAAGGAAATAGCAATGAATTTTGCCCTGACCAGTTCTTCATTAATGGTTCTTCACTGAACTATCCATCCTAAAAATCTTATCAGGATGGCCCAGTTAGTGGAGGGAGTCTTTCTCTATGTCACACATTCCCATCTCTCAGAATACTTCTTTTCTAGAACCCATGGATGGGGTTCTGTTACCTTCTCCCCTCTCAAAATTTCTCCATTGACCCGGCTAGTTATCACTGGATCCCTTTGATGAAAGGTACCAGGACAAGTCAAAAGTCATGAACATTAACAGACCAATAACAAGGAATGGTCCTGACGTCAGTTGTATGTGAGTATTGTTTTCTTTAGATCCCGGTGGTGTCAAGAACTGTTTTAGCTACAGAACTCATTATCATCAATATGGACAGCCCAGTTCAACAAGGAGGAGAAAGAATTTGTGTAATACTGCAGGTCTCTTTAAGGTTATTGAAGTTTAAAGGCCGTGGAATCATTCTCATGATAGGACAATAGTCATCTACTTTTTAAGAGATTGTGTTCACAAATATATATAGGCAACCAAAGCAACCTGTCCCTCACATGCCAAAATATCACCAAATTTCCTGGTAGCCAATAATTTTTATATGATTTTGGTCTTTTAAAGAAGGGTCTGGAGGTCAGTCATAATAGTCTTTAGTTTGGTTCCTCAGAGGGATAAAAATGAAAAGAGTTGGGCATGGAAGTATTATGGGCAGAATTCATAACATAGAAATAAGGACTTCTTTATATGTTTGTGTGTTTGTTGTGTTTAAAGTTTTACTGTTGATTTTAGTTTTTATATCACAGTCATTTCGCCTTAACCACAAACACCCCCATAAATCCTCTCGTAGAAAAACTTTTAATCAAAAATGTAGCATTCCCCAACTGTAAAGCCCCACCTCTTCACTGAAAGGAAGCAGGCAGATAAGAAGGGAGGGGACTGACCTAGGAGGCAGACTTCAATTCAGAGATCTACTAGTTTGGGTGAGTTGATTGTATTATTATTCTTGAATTTAGTCACCTGAACAAAAAAGTTCCTAAGTGCAGTCTGTTTATTCAGTCTCCACAGGTGTGTGGGTTTGACAGTTGAGTGATACTGGGAAAGAATTTGGGTGTGGAACCAGAAGACCAGAGTTCTAATCTCACTTCTGCCACTTATAACTTGTGGACTTGGGTAAATTAAATTACTTTTGGGGTTTTCAGTTTCTTCATCTGTAAAATGAGGGGATTGAACTAGGTAACTTTTCAGATCCTTTCCAGCTCTACATCTATAACCCTATGATTTTATTAAATTAGGTAACCCTGACTTTTCTGACTTAAAAAAGGGCTGGGGGGCTGGATGTAAAATATGAATTAGGATTTTCAAATGGAAATAATATGATTAAGAATCATTTGGAAATAAAACACCTCCTGGAGTTGAAGTACTGGAGACTCTGGCATGATAAGTTTGTTATTCTCTCTATATAATGCCCCTTGTTTTCTAGCGCATTACGAATGACATTTCCCATGACCTAAGGGATCATTATATCATAACATACTTTAAAGATAATCTAATTTAACATCTGTTGCTCTCACCAGTCAACTGCCTGTGTAAGTTAGGTTTGGGCTATCATGAAAAAAAGAACGAGCTACACTCACCTTAATCTAATTAATGATTCTATTAGTAACATACAAGCAACATAGACATGCACAGAAAGAGTACAAGAAATTATGCACATCTGCTTTATTTCCAGCTGCTGAGTCCCCTCTCTCTGTCCGTTCTCAGGAAATAAAACTGTGTATAACTGTTTCCAGGAGGGAGGTTATTCAGTCATAACCCAACCACCTGCTGGTTCACAAATTCCAAGGGTAAAGCAATTTTAGGGTTTTATAGAATTCCTTTGGAATGATGGGCCACTTTCCTGAATATTCATCAGTTATTCTTGCTGTCTCTATCTGTGCATACTCCTACCATTCTGGGTGAAGTAGCTGATCTCACTGAATTGGATTACTGTCTATGTCTATTCCATATTGAACTGGCCCTTTAGCCACCAATTATATGCTAAATTAGAGCAGTACATGTTGGACCTCACATGCCTCGAGTTTTGGAGACGTGTTGCCATAGTCCTAGGAGGCTTTTCATAAATAAGAGTGGAGCCACACATTGTTCTTTCTCAGATGAGACTGTGAGCTGAACTACATCACTTCATCACCTACCTGCTAACACAAGATATTCTTGACCTCAAATGTCCCTCAAAAACTGGCAGTGTAAAGCGAAGATCCTCCAAAAGATCTGGTTTACTGGGGAATGAAATAGGGAAGAACTGTTCCAAATTTGTCCCTGATCTTGATCACTCTTATATGGAGGGAAAGAAGGGTGGGTTACCTCCACCAAGAAGAGACAGGGTACTTGGGATCATGTCAGATGACATCTATTGCAAGCAGAGTCTGCACTCAGTGGCAGCACACCTGTTCATCTAGATGAGTTGAGGCTGCCAGAAATCCCATAACTGAGCAGCAATGAATGAAATTCACCTCCTCTTTTAGTGTCATCCTTGAAGTGAATGAGCAGGTGCTAGTCCTCCAGTGTCCACTGATAAATAGACCTGCCCTGCTAGAAGTCTTGCCTTTATAGTGGTTACTTATCAACTTCAGGCCTATGAGTAGTCTGTACTCTGTACCCGCAGAGCAGCCACATGGAGCTATTAGAATAGGTGAGCACAAATCCACTGAGACCACCTAGCATCTAATGACTGCCAAGGAATGCAAAGTGATTCCACATTGTCAGTACTGATGAGATCTCTCTCTTGGTGGCCTTAGTGTGGACCCTCAGGCAATTCAACCAGTCTTAGTGCCTACCTTTCAGTATCCAATGTTTGAAGACTCATTTTACAATTGCTTTCTTTCCAATATTTCTCTCTAATTGTGGCACTGACAAGCATTTGAAATGACTATATAAAGATGTCTCCATCTTTAGTTATCTTGAACTTTAGTTGTTTTTTATCATAAGGATATCTGATGTTATTCTTCAACTTTTTTTATTTTACATCTTTGCTCAAAGAGCCAGTCCCTTTTTTGTTTGCTGTTCTCTTGTTTCCTGGAAGTTCACTCTATTATTTGAGGTTATGCTTGCATGTGTTATTAACACTTCTTGTACCCTCCTTTGAAAATGTCCCATTCCCCTTCACCTGTCCCCTGGATAGCTGTTTAGATAGCATCCTGTCATTATGCAGTCTCTAGATGTCGTGGTAGGGATTGTCAAGTGAATTTTGTTCTGGTTGGTTAGGCAAGGCCTTTCAAAATGTTCCTATTTTCAGTGTTTCTTCTAGTGCAAAACAGGGAATCAATTTCTGAAGCTCCCAAGAAGGATATAGCAAAGAGGAATGTAAGGATGACAGATTGAATGGTGAAATGATTGTGGAGAAAGATATATGGAAGCCAAAGGAGAGAAATAAGGGAGAATATAATAGATGAGAACAGAGTGAATTATGTAAGAAATAAGAAAGACAGACAGGGAAAAAAAAAACTACAAGCATTCACTTTCCTCATACAGAAAGGCAGTTTCTTGTTCTATGATTTTATAGTCTTTTCCAAAACTTCTGACTTTTTATCTTTTAAAATCTCAAAGAGATTTCACTAGACCTCTCTATATATACTTAGGAAATTTTGCTGTAACAGATAGTGAACTTATCCAGAAGTTTCAAGATTTTGTGAGGTTCTGACTGAGAACAAGTAGTCAATTGTGACTACATGCGCAAAATTTCTCAAGCAAATTAAAAGTTGCTCTTGGAGAATTTGGTCCTTTTAACTATCTTCTTATTTAACTAAGCCTGGAATTTTTATTACTTTGCCAAAATGCATGTAATAGATTTACTACAGTAGAATTTAATTGAAATCCTTTTCAATCAACAAACCTAAAAAAAGGTGGGATAGAAACTTGTATATTTGCTATATTATTCCCAGTTCCTGCATTCTTTTTTACTTACCTGCCTTTGGAAAATGATTTGTAGTTATAAAAACTGTACTTGCTCCATGAAGCTGTCCATGTCGACAGAGCTAAATAGCTAAGAGAATGACAGCGTTTAAACAGCTAGATTAAATGAAAGAGAAGCAGATGTTAAAAATACCTTTGATCATATTTTATGGTGGTAGCATGATCCATACCAGACTCTTAGCAGAAGAGAACATCTATTAGGTGAAAGCAGTTTTGTTCTTAAACATTTTCATCGTTTGGAAAATTAACAGCCTTTGGTCCACCCTCCTAGGCACTAGATACTACTTTTGGAAGAACTAGGGGAAAAAAGATAAATTGAAATGGAAGGTTTTTTTTTTCAACTCTAAGGGAAATAATATATCTAAAAATTGATGTTAGGGCAATGAGAAAGAGCTTTTGGTTTCTCTCACAGCCTTACAAATAAGTTGGTTTTTTTAAAGTGCATTTAATTTCCTATTGGTCTTTTTAACTGTGCTTGAACTTTGGTCACTGGGCACAAGTAAGAAACACTAGAGCCTTTTTAAAAAGAGGAGGCAGTATTTTCTTGGTGAACATATGACTCTGGCATTTTAAAAGCAATCTTTCATTCCATGTATTTGTGTATTAGCCTATGCTGAAAGACTAACTGAGTAAATGAAATGTTGATCTTAAAATCAATAGTGGTTTTCATTTTTTGGTACCTAAATGAGGTTTATCAATGTGTCTGGTCCACATACAAGACAGGTTTTGTGATTTTTTTTTAATTTCCAGCTGTGTTTTGACTTCTTAGTATCATGTTTAGTCAGAGACACCTTGTAAATTTTTCAAGTTAGAAAAACAATGCATGACAGGAAGGAGAGTAAGTTTAAGAAAAATCTTACTTTATCTTCCCTACCATATTTCAGTATAGATAGATGGAAACCTAACGTGGATGCAATTTGGCATAGAGTAATCCCTATATGATGTCTTAATTTGTTGAATGAGAAAAATAATCAAAGAGAATAGATCATTAAAGACATATTTCATTTAGCTTAACAGTGTGTTGCAAATGTGCCTTACCTTTAGCCAAAAAGGGGGAGGGGTTCCTGAAGATTAAAAAGTATTATTTACATTTTTAAAAAATAAATTGATTAATTTTATTGCATTCAGTGATATCATTAATTCAAAGGAAACTATTAAGAATTCTTTTTAGGAGAAATGTGCATAATGATCCCCCAAATGATCGGTTTTCTAATAGCTTTGTATTTTTTTTCTTAAAGTGAGAGGTCACTTTAATTTTGTTTGATTTGCATTTTGTTTGCAAATTGCGATAACAGAGTGAATGTGTTATTAGTTATTTGGTGGTGATGACTTTAACTTCATCCTCATTTCAACAAAGTGCTTCTGTAGTACTCCATTCTGGGACCTAACTGTCCCTTCTACCCAACACTCCCTCATATTCATACTTTTGAGTTGCAGGTTGGATCCTCCAGAGAGCAGCTACTAATTCCAGGTACAGAGTTTACTCTGAGTTTATCACTCCTATCTTGAGCCATACACACCATTCAGTGAGCTTATCTTTAATATTTGAGCAGTAGAAATAATTCACTCAAAGTAAAGGCATTTACTTAAATGGTATCATAACTTCAGGAATCACAAAACATTTTTCCCATAATCCGAGGGGAAACTATAACAAATACACACTTATTCATATGTTTTTGTTCTCTATTTAGTCTATTAGTCATGTCCGACTCTTTGTGACCTCATTTGAGGTTTTCTTGGCAAAGATATTGGAGTGGTTTGTTGAGGCAAACAGGGTGGATTGACTTGGCCAGGGTCACACGGCCAATAAGTGTCTGAGGGCAGATTTGAACTCAGGAAGATGAGTCTTCCTTGACTCCAGGCCCAGAACTCTATTCACTGTGCCTTTATCATAGGTAGAGTAGATAAAAAGAGTATACTGAAGTTGAAGCACCCCTATAGAGAACACTTGTGGCCAAAGCAACTTAACAGTTCAGTTCCACCTCCCCCAATGACCTTTCTCTTTGCTTTTCCACCCTGCTGGATGTGGTATCTCCTACTGTCAGGGTAAGTTAGCTCCATTTTAAGATAGCATGGCCGATAGGGAGAGGGAGGAGAGAGGAATCACCTGGTGCCCAGCTGCCCTCTGTTAGAAGGGCGCTTGTTTTAACTCCACAAAGCTGCTTGCCTTCTCAAATATATTGACTGCCACTCTCTTGCCTTTCTCACCCCTTCCTGGTTGTATCATTGATTAGCTTGCTCATTAGAAAAGATAGCCTCTCTGCAAAAGTACACTTTCCCTCTCCGTAAAATTGAGCCGATACGTGGAAGCTAGTGACTTTATGAGAAATCAAGATATTATAAAACAGAACCAAAGGAATGAAAAAATGGAAGACAATGTGAAATATCTCATTGGAAAAACCACTGACCTGGAAAATAGATCCAGGAGAGATAATTTAAAAATTATTGGACTACCTGAAAGCCATAATCAAAAAAAGAGCCTAGATATCATCTTTCAAGAAATTATCAAGGAGAACTGCCCTGATATTCTAGAGCCACAGGGCAAAATAGAAATTGAAAGAATCCATCGATCGCTTCCTCAAATAGATCCCAAAAAGAAATCTCCTAGGAATATTGTTGCCAAATTCCAGAGCTCCCAGATCAAGGAGAAAATACTGCAAGCAGCCAGAAAGAAACAATTTGAGTATTGTGGAAACCCAATCAGAATAACCCAAAATCTGGCAGCTTCTACATTAAGAGATCGAAGGGCTTGGAATACGATATTCTGGAGGTCAATGGAACTAGGATTAAAACCTAGAATCACCTACCCAGCAAAACTGAGTGTCATGCTCCAAGGCAAAATATGGATTTTCAATAAAATAGAGGACTTTCAAGCTTTCTCAGTGAAAAGACCAGAACTGAATAGAAAATTTGACTTTCAAACACAAGAATCAAGAGAAGCATGAAAAGGTAATCAAGAAACAGAAATTGCAAGGGACTTACTAAAATTGAACTGTTTTGTTTTCATTCCTACATGGAAAGATGACATGTATGATTCATGAGACCTCAGTATTAGGGTAGCTGAAGGGAATATGCATATGTGTATATATATATATATATATATATATATATATATATATATATACACATCTATCTATATATCTATCTATCTATATATAGATATATATATGTTCATGTATATATATAAGTGAATGTGTATGTGTATATATATATAAAAGAGAGAGAGAGAGAGCAGACACAGGGTGAGTTGAAGATGAAGGGAAGATATCTAAAAGAAATAAAATCAAATTAAGGGATGAGAGAGGAACATACTGAGAGAGGGAGATAGGGAGAGAGAGAATGGGGTGGATTATCTCCCATAAAGGTGGCAAGAGGAAGCAGTTCTGTGGGAGGAGGGGAGAGGGCAGGTGAGGGGGGAATGAGTGAACCTTGCTCTCATCAAATTTGGCCTGAGGAGGGAATACGATACATACCCAATTGGGTATCTTACCCCACAGGAAAGAAGAGGGAGGAAGATTAAAAAAAGGGGGGAGGGGATGATGGAGGGGAGGGCAGACGGGGGGTGGAGGTAATCAAAAACAAACACTTTCGAAAGGGGACAGGGTCAAGGGAGAAAATTCAATAAAGCGGGATGGGTTGGGAAGGAGCAAAATATAGTTAGTATTTCACAACATGAGTATTGTGGAAGGGTTATACATAATGATACACATGTAGCCTATGTTGAATTGCTTGACTTCTTAGGGAGGGTGGGTGTGAAGGGAAGAGGGGAGAGAATTTGGAACTCAAAGTTTTAAAAACAGATGTTCAAAAACAAAAAAAAAGTTTTTGCATGCAACTAGAAAATAAGATACACAGGCAATGGGGCATAGAAATTTATCTTTCCCTACAAGAAAGGAAGGGAAAAGGGGATGAGAGGGGAGGGGGGTGATAGAGGGGAGGGCTGACTGGGGAACAGGGCAACCAGAATATATGCCATTTTGGAGTGGGGGGGAGGGTAGACATGGGGAGAAAATTTGTAATCCAAACTCTTGTGAAAATCAATGCTGAAAACTAAATATGTTAAATAAATAAATTTAAATTAAAAAAAAATTGAGCCGATACGCAGCTCCTCTCCATATCTTACAGATGTTACAGTCATATGTGCGGTGTGTTTTGAAGTCTTTGAAAGAAAGGTACCGTATCAATCTAAAGTATTGTGTTTGTTGTAATAAAGGTAGAAGATTAAAAATGGGTTGGAAGATAAATATTTGTTCATCAGAATATTTATTGTGCCTGCGACATTGCTTGGATCCACAGACATGGAGAAAGTTTAGAAGATCTCTGCCGTATCTATACGTAGCGTACATTCTAGCATTTATCCACGTTCTGTATGGCTTAATTATTTTCTATACTAATTTCTGAACTAATTAGGCAAGATTATGCAGCAGTGTATGGTTACACATTTCATAAAGTCTAATGATTTACATTTGTAAATATCGCTTTCATCATAGGGATAGCTGCTAAGAAGATGGATGGGGGATGTCCCGTTATAGATTAATGTCCAAGAATGAAGGGTAGAAATTATGCCAAAATAATACATTTCTGTAGTTCTACAGTATTTACGAAGCTTTTTAACACGTAGCATCTTTTTGCTGTTCACAGTTTTGTGAAGCCATCTGGGTAGATGTTATTCCCATTTTACTCATGAGGAAACTGAGGCTTAATGAGCATCATATTAGAACAAAGAAAACACAAGTTGACAAAGTCAGAGCCAGGATTTGAATATCAATTATATTACTCCAAAACCAATGTTCCTGCTACTGTACCACAATTACCTCTATGGAAATTTATAAGCAAAATTTCTGAGTGTTAATTGAGTTTCTATTTTGTATGCACACATATTTGCTTGAGCCACCAATATGCATGTCAACATGTTAAGTGTACTCATCAGATGTAATTGGGTTTGCCTTTTTTTTCTTCCAAAGGTATGCTACTCTTACCCTGAGAAAGTGAAACAAGTATTCCAAAATTATGCCTAGGAATAACTTCTCATTATAATTATTATGTGCAGTTGCCAAGTATGTAATATCCTGGTATTTTTTTATAACTCTCATACTTTAATTCACATACAATTTCAGAATGAACACAAGACTAATCATCCAAAATCATGTAAAAATCATTTTTAAAAGACACTAGAATTTTTTTAGCATAACTGAGTTTTAGTGGGCAGGTGGTTTCAAACCTGATTGAAGCTCATCAAGAAAGAACTTCAAATCAACATACTTTCATTTATTTATAAAGAGAAAGTATTCTTTTTCTATGGCCATTCTGTGTTTGCTAAAGAGAAGGGAGTTGAGGGGTTTTGGTTTTTATTTTTAGTTCTCATCTGAAAAATGAAAAAACAAAGAAAAACTTTGAAATTAATCTCCTTGTTTTTCCATTTCCTTGAACAGGCAGGTGTGGCCAAGGTCAAGAAAGCCTTCCCCACCCATTACCTCCTAGATACTTTTTTTTTTAAATTAAAAAAATCCGTTTTGCAAAATGTGACTTGTGATGCTTCTATAGATATATTTCCTTATATGAAATGGGTGACTCTACCAAGTACAAGTTACAAAGGATAACACAATGCCAACACTCCCATCCCTGCCCCCCTTCCCAGAGCTTCCAGGCTCTCTGTCTTTGTTCTGTAGCTCATGAACACTTCTAGTTGTTAGCTGTGGTGCTAACTAAATGTAAACACCTTTACTTTCCAGCTGCTGCTAATTGGTTTGGGAATATTTATGTAAGTGTTGATTTTAAAGCTAAATATAGTGTGTTGATGTTTAAATCCAACTCATTCTGGCTGTCAGAAAATGCTCCCGTAATCCTGAAAGTGTTGCTAAAAATGTTCACTTTTTTTAAAACATGGTAATTAAACTTGTCTGTTGTGAGAGCCAGGTAGGATACATTACCTGTCCCTATAAAAGAGGGGAGATACAAACGTTCTTGCCTACTTGGCAAGATAGGCACTCCTACTGAACTTTCCTGGCAGGAAAGCCAGCCAAAGAGATGAAGTACATTTTGAAGCAGCTGCATATTTGATGAAACTTATCACATCTCTGTATTCTTGAGCAGATACAAAGCATAGCAACCTTAACGTCTATTGTTTATTAAAATTTAAATGTAGGTGTTCTAGAGACATTACAGTTTCTGGAAATAAATTTAAAGCAGTGAAGTGAAAGCAATAACATTTCCCAAATCCAAGGATTACAGTCCATTCCATAAGACTCAGTGTCTGTCTCAAGTTTGGCTAAATTAACATTCTTTTTTTCCCTCTGCACTTCCTAATTTAAAAGACATGTTTCTACAGATCTTCTTCAAATTACATAAGCATGCTGAGTGAAAAAATAATCTTCATTTTTAGATCTGTGACTCTTCCTGTCTCCAAGTAATTTATTGAAATAAAGACTCAAGTACTTTTGCATTATTGCTTTTCAGTAATTTCCTCTGATTCTTGGAAGAAGAGATTAGATAGTGCCTGTCCATACTCAACTAATAACCTTCAGAAACCTGAAAGCATTTCCTGTATTTTTTCCTTTTTTTTATTATAGTTATCTGTTATGCAAAGGTACTTATTGTCCCTCTCACCTATGGACAAGGTCAGAGAAGATGAGCACTGACCATATAGAAAAGGTAGAGAATACTAGAGATAGAAATAGGAGGGCCCTCCCATTTTATGTAATACATTTATCCTTAATGCACCTCCCATTTATAGTCAATACATTGTTGTTTAGAAACACAGCCATAAATAAATGTCTAGGATGAAATCTTGTAGAATGTTCCAGAAGGGTTCAAGTTATCCTAAGCCACAAACCTTCAAATTATCGTCTAGTACAGTTTTTCACAGCACTAATGAGGAGTCCACCTTTCCTCCAGGGAAATGTTTGACTCAGAGGTCATCTAGCCCAATTCCCTCATTATAACCCCCCAAAAAGTCTAAAAGGCTAAGTGACTTGCTCCAGGGTTACAGGTAGTAAATAAGTACACGATACTGCTAGGTGAGAAATATCTATTAGCTGAAATAATATAATATAGTTATTATCCGTTTGGGGGCACCTACTGGAAGATAGTTGCTTCAGGGTACTTTTTATAATAATATTCTTCTACAGAGGAATTGAATATAAATTTGGGATACTTTTAAAATAACATTCTACTGAGGAATTGAATAAAAATAATATTCTCCTAAGAAACTGAACAATATTGTTCTATTAAAGTAAGTGTGAATGTTTCATTCTTGGTACCTACTTACTGACTGACAAGATTGCTCACAACTTGTAGTCAACTCTGAATTATCTTGGAGCAGATAATCTACATTTGAACAGATTATCCACACTTGAACTGGGCCAATCTTGCTTTCAGGTTCTAATTGATATTGCCACCTACTTGGCTTAATTATATTGTTGACATAAATAGGATAGGATCTTTGCTCCCCTTCAGGTTAGAGGCAGGAGAAAAGAGAGCCTTTTAAATCTGCAGAGTGAAGGTGTGAACTAGCAAGTGAATTAACTTCCTGGAAGACGGAAGTGTGAACTAGAAAGCTTAATGATAGTGGGCGGCTATACTTGGTCAGTTTTAGAAATATTTCGGGCCATTCCCAGTATAAAATGAGGAACCATGATGATTTGCTGTTTTGACATTTAATCTCTCATTATTCTCTTTGATATGCTGGGAATTCCCATAATCATGCATGAAACAAAAACATTTCCCAAGGCTAAATAAAAATGATTTTTAAGTTATCTGCCGTTTTTGGCTGATATATTTGACTGTGTTCCCATAACCCTCCTCATTTGAGTCAATAAACAAGAATTGACTTTATATTTAATACATTTTTATTTAGAAATGTAGCCATAAATAAATGCCTAGAATGAAGTTGTAGTCTTATAGCATGTTCCAAAAGGATTCAAGTTACTCTAAGTCCCAAACCTTCAAATTGTTGGCTAGGGCATTCTTTCCCAACACTAATGAGGAAGAGTCCACCTTTACTCCAAGGAAATGTTTACTCACCCAAATAAACATAGCTAATAATGATAGGTAGCCATTATATAGTGCCTTAAAGTTTGTCATCTTATTTGATCCCCACAGCAATCCTGGGAGGTAGATGCCATTAGTATTCTCTTGTTCGGTATAGTGAAATTGAGGCAAAGGGGGATTAAGTAAATTGCCCAGGGTCACATAACTAGCAAGTGACTGAGGCAAGATTTGAACTCAGGTCTTCCCTACTTCAGGTCCAGCGCTCTATCCATAATGCCATATAGCTGACCCAGAGGTTGGATCATGTTACCCAACATTTAATCTATTAAATATATGTGTGTGTGTGTATCCTAGCTTGAACACTTTCTACTTAGCTCACAAGATTGTTATAAAAGTAGTATTATGTAATCTGTATAGCAATATGACTTATTAATACTTTTATACCTAGTACATTTCTTCCCATCCTTTAAAGTCTGGTTCATGCCCCCTCCTCCAGGAAACTTTCCCTGATTTCCCCATCTCCCCCTTGTCAATAATTAGCAATTACATTGCGTACCACTATTTTGATGTGCTTATCGATATGTAATAATAGTATTGCTACAGTTAAATACTTGTGTATCCCCCTCCTAGACTGAAAGCTTCCTGAGACATGAATGCTGTCACATCTAAGCTTTTTATTTCCCCTAAAGATTTAGCAGTGCTCTTGTTCTACACAGGCATTTAATAAATGTTGTTGGATTTCAATTTTTCCTTGTAGAAATCTGCATTTTACCAGGTTTTCACCCCTTCCACACAATTCCCTTCCTTCCAAAATCTAGCATGTTTCATGTTGTCTTGATAAACACACTCACACTTCTACTCAAAACGTTTACCTTCCTAAATGATGGTGCCCTTACACTATTATTGCAACATGGTACAGTGGAAAGTTGATTTTCAAAGTCAGAGAGCCCAGGTTCAAGTCCCGAATCAGTCAACTATTTGGACAAGTTAATTACCATCTCTAGGCCTTGCTTTCCTCATCTTTAAAATGTGGGGATTAGATTCTATCATTTTTCAGGTTCCTTCTAGCTGCAGATCTACCATCTCATTTTTACCCTTCTTCATCCTTGTTTGCATAACGGCTGGGACATATAAAGGAACTTACTAAACCAATAACTTCCTTGTGCCATTTTGTTACCTTGTCAAAAAGAGAAAGTTAATCTGAGGGGGGAATGTGGTTCATTTAAACAAATATTTTAGGTTAATATAGTACTTGGTGCCTTGTTTTCTAAAACGAGTTAACTTAGTTTTCTTAAGTCTAAATTTCACATGAAGTAAGATTGTATTAGATTATGTTTTCTTTTTAAAACTAAAAGCCATTACATCTTTGTACTTTTTATTACTTTCTATTAGAAAGAGAATCTCAGAACACAGAGGTTGCTCTATCTGTATTCATAGTGTAGTATTAAAAAATGACCATCCATATGGAAAAAGATTCCTCATTCTGTAGCCAGAATTCATCTGTCTGTCTCTTGCCACTAACCTCCTCCTCTTCAGAAACTGTGGATCACTGGAATTATATCCACTGGAAGTGCCCAAGCATGATCTTGGTAACAAACTAAGAAATGATTCTTATGTGAATTAGAATCACCAAATAGGGCACTATTTCTAGATCACATCTTTCCATTACTTTCTGGAAGTATGACAACCTCAGCCACCAATCATCTCAAAGCCATCTACTTCTACATTGGGAGAGAGTTTTGCCATTTTAGAAATTAAATGGTTGTCTTTCGGTTTGGTCTGGTGAAGATCACACTCTAAATCGAATTCTCCCTGGCAGAATGACAGCTGTAGATTTATGTCTTTCAGCTATATTCCTGTTACATTCTTGACAGAAGTGACCTCTCAAGGCAAGATGTTTTTTATGGATTTTGCTCTGTTTATATTACTGCCATGAGGGCTGTGGTGAAGTACAGTACATTAAAGCCAATACATCACTGGCTGTCAATGGTGTCTTCCCTGGGTACTTCTTTTTCCTTGCTCATACGAAAAAAATCCATCCCAAAGTCTGTAGATGATGAGCAGATAGGTAAATGATCATTTTCAACTCCCTTAACACTGTGCTTCATGTAAAATATCCATGAAGGCATTTCAGAAACCAAATAAGAAAGAAAAGAACACAGAAATGATTAACGCCTGTTTCCAAGTCTTCCCAGAGATGAGAGAATCTGACCAAAAGAGAACAAAACCACAAGGGCATCTGCAATGTTAGAACATCCTGTTCTGATTTCAAAACCTATGTGGAATGTCTGTATTTACCTATGTCTTTTGCTACAGGGTTCACCACAGAGTTTGGAAGATGGGGAAGTCATGTGTAGTGGACAGCCAGAACTGCTGACATCACAAAAAGCTAAACACATATCCAGGTACTTCTAATCAACAGTGTGTTTTTCAGTTTCATAAACATGTCTCTACAGTTCTTTCTCAGAACTTGAAATGCTGTTTTGGAAACATCACCATGTTTTCATTAATATTTTTTTCTTCCTTCAAACTAACCCGGTAAATCTTGCCTTTGGAGACCATTGTGGTACATACTTGACTTGGGCTCTTATTTTCTGGAAACTATGTGTTACTTCTATGGGTATTGTGAAATCTTGGCCACAGTATGCAAAAGAAACATATTCTCTGAGTTGGTCAACCACCCTCATCGTTCCCAGCCCTGCTTTTTGTTGGTATTGATTTGGATTTCAAACTACAAAGCTTCTGAATACCATTTTTACTGCTATATGTAAGAGAGGGTGGCAAATAATTTCATTCTTGATAGATCCTCTTATTGTCTTTCATTTTACAAGATGGTATTCTCTTTTTGGATTATTATTTATGTATATGAACCTGAATAAATACAATTAATGTGAATGACCATCTTTTTTTTTAAATACCATTTAAGTTTAGAGATCGGTGGGAATAATCTCAGAATACATCTGCTCCAACCCATACATGAAGAGGAATCCCCTTTAGATCAGTCCCAACAGGGGACTGATCCCCATCCAGCCTCTATTTGAAGATCTCCAATGAGGAAAAACCAGCTCTCCCCTGAGGAAGCTTTGGATGGCTCTGATTGTCAAATGCTTTTTTATTCCATAAATTTAAAAAAAGAAGTCTCTCCTTCTATGAAGCTAAAATCTTCTTCACAGCAACCTTGTTCCATAGCTCCTAGTTCCTCCCTCTGATTCCAAGCCTATTTTCTTGAGTCAAAGCTATTGTTTACCTAGTCCAGTGTAGTGGGGTTCCATAGCTTTGCACACCTCAATGCCTGATATTCTCTTTTGAGCATAGAAAGCTTCCCTTTTGGAAAGATTAGGGGGATTGGTTATAAATATGAGTCTCTTACCGCTATTATTCTTTCTTAATGTAATCTTTCTGTAAGTTTGGTAACACTTCTAAATTGATGGGGGGGTGGGGTTTAATCTATTGTGATGTTTGCCATAAGATTATAAATTTAAATCGCCAAGGCTAGCCTGCGAGTGCCTCCTTAGCACTTTATAGGTACTATGCGAAGTAGTTGTCTCCAGGCAAATGGTTGTACCTGGTTTATGGTATCATAGACCAACCAACTTGGCTTTACCCCAGACCTTGGACCATTTAAATACACCATTTAACACACCATTTTAATAAAATGCCTTCCTTTATGTTTTTTTCCATAAAATCTAATTTATCAGAATCAGCATATTTATCAACATAGTATTTATTAATGATCAATATTTGCATATTTAAAGAAGGTTACCATTTAAAGTGACTGAATATATAGTGTATAATCTCCTAGGTAAAGTTAGATGCCTTCTCACAGTGTCCAATTCTTATAAATCACTTTTAATGTACTTTGATTTTACCTCAAGAAGAATAAAAAATGCATCCTAAACCATTTCTTAGGATCAGAGGCTTCCTGAGGCATGTGTTTAATTTCATATATTCTTTCATCCTGGTGAATATTTCTTTAAAAATTGAAACTAAAGCTATATAGAGTTTACCATTGTACCATTACTTCAGTTGTGCTTACCTCTCCCCGCTTCATGTCTAGCCCCCTTACTTAGGTTGTTTTCTTTCCCTTTTCTCTTAAAGTGCCAAATATTGATCTCTGTACCTACCTATTTAATGGGTACAAACAATGCCCTGGTAATTAAAAATAAATGAGATTTTCTTACTGGCTGTATACTTAAGCCTTCGTATGCTAACTTACTAATATTTATCACTCCCCCACATTGAACAAATACCTTTTATATGAATAACTCAAATCGAGGGGGCAAGGGCTGTAACTTTGTTAAAGATTGTTAGGCACCCAGAGGATGAGGGCCTAAGTTAGACTGCTTCAACAGCTGGGGGCTGTGGTTTCAGAAACCATCTCTTTACATTGTCAAAGCTGTTTTCATCCAGTATAACTATGGACATTTGCTTTTGGCCAAGTATTATGATGATACATTCTCCTCCATAGAGAAACAGAAGGACTTTGAGAAAAATATCTTCCACAAGACTAATAGGGCTGACATTGAGATTGTCTTTTTGGGGATCATGACCATTGTCTACAAGAGTAGCACTGACCTTTTCCTTTACATGTTAGGCTCATCCCAGAAGGATGTCTGTCCTCACCTGAAGCCAGAGGACATTGGGCTGATACTGTCTCTTGCACTGGGCCCCAGGCTTGGTACCCATTGTTCCTCTTATATCTTGCAGCAGGATACCCTATTTCTGGCTTCTTTGGGCACCTTCCTCATTGCTTGTCTTGCTTCCTCATACTCCTGATCCTAGTTTTCTTGACGATGTCACATCTTCCCTATCAGCATCAATATCTCTGACCTCCTCACATAAAATTAGTTTTTATTAAATTATTTATAATTTTTCTTTAGAAGTTTTCTTTTAAAAAAACTGGCATTAAAAGCCTTTATAATTTTTCATGCTTTTATCCCAAAAATTGGAATATTTGGGACCACTTAGCATAGGCATGGTGTAGTTTAAAATTATTTTTAGCAGTGCTGAGAAAGCAAATGTTGGTTTAATGTGAAAGATACTTATGTCCAATGCCTTCACCTCATCCTTTTCCCTAAGCTCCAGATGAAGAATTTACATTGGATAATTTGCAAATAGCAAATGTGTCTGAGTATCTACTCGGAATGGAATTTCAGAAATTCTAAGAGAACACTAAGAAAGACTTAGTTCCCCCAAAACTATTAGTGTGAACAAGTATTTAATTCAATTCATAGATTTAAAAGATTTTGAGCACTGCTATTCATCTATGACTTGGATGTATTTGGACGTATTTTAAGTATTCAGTTAGACAAGCCAACTCTCAGTCATCTGTAGTAAGGAAAAAACATGCAAACAATTGAAAGACACAGTTAATCCATAGCCATCATTTTATACAATAATCTGCATCCTGCCCAGTATTTTGATGCTGACATTGGTACCGGGAGCCATTTTATAGGAGAGCATGATGATTTGTTACAAGAGAAGGTTAAGGATAGATCTACCCTAACTTCCCTTAATAATCCATTATGAAAATACTATAGAAATAGAAACCCTTCTTAAACTTATTTGAGTTTCCAGCTTGTGTTATTGTTCAGGCTAATGAAGTCTCTTAAATTTACTCCTTTTTGCAAAAAAAAAAAATAGTACTTTCTGCTATTGCTCTCTCAAACGTCAAGGGATTGCCATAGTTTAAATTTGGGGTTCAAATCCCAAGTTCATCCTAATTATAAACCTATTAACTTCATAGATTTCCAACATGGAAACTTCATTCTATCCACTTCTATACCATGAACAAAAATTCAGTTCAATTCAGCAAACATATGTGGCTTCTGTGAGCAAGGAATTGTGCCAGGTACTATGTGTAGGTGGATTAAGGAAGACTTCATGGAAAAAGATATAACTAAGCTGACCCTTCAAGGAAAAGAAAGATTTTGGCAGGTAGATATCAAAAGAGTTCATTCTAGGAATGGGGTAAAACCTGCACTAATACATAGATGTGAAGGAATGCAGGATTACATCAGGGAATACCATGTGTTTATTAAAAATTTTTGCAACTGTTGTTCAAAAAGTTGATACTGATTTGTGCCAGCATTATTTGTACTCTTGATCTTAGCCTAAAGAGATTGAGATGCTATATGGGCATTTGTAAATACAAGCACATATTCTGACCAGAGTTCTGTAATTTCAACCTTGAGTTCTTCCTAACTCTTGGATGATGCCATTCAGTTGCAGTGATTTGTTTATAACCACTTTGTCTACTGACATCTAGCATTCTTAATGCTTTTTGATGTAATTCTTCAGACCCTTCTGCTTTTATTTTGTGTTTAGTCAGTCTGGGTGAATACTGCTAAGATTTTTTATGCTATTTTGACATGTGATGAAATTTTCCCACTTTTGTTTACTTTCCATATGTGGTCTAATATCCTTTTACCCAGTCAGCCATTGTTTCCTTACGGTTTTAATATCTTCAGAATTTATTTTAGCATTCTATTCCTCCTAAATACCACATTTTTCCATCTGTTCTTTACATCTCTTTTCTTACAATTCTTATCCCCCAATCCTCCCTTCCTCTCATTTCCCATTCCTAGCATATGCATATGAACATGCATATACATACATGCAAGCACATACATGACAGTCCTAGTATATCGTGGGTCTTTAAAAACTACTGTAGACTCTGTCAAAGAAAAAAGGACTTCATAAAATGTATATTCCAACTTCAGAGAAAATTCAATGCTTGAAAAAATTTAGTCTAATGAATAGAATATATACATTATATATACTTTAACATTCATATCTTCATGTATATTCATTGTATATACATTCATAAAATGTATAAGCCAACTTCCAAAAAAACTCAATGCTTGAAAAATATTTAGTCTAATTAATAGGATCTGATCCTACTTCTTATATTTATTTTAGTCCATAAAGATAATGTATGTAAATAATTCTATGTGGTGGTCAACTATTTTTTTTAATTGTATTTTCTTTTTTTCTTCAAAACAATCAAAAATGTATTTGCCGTTTTCTATTTTTATGCTAATTTCTCTTAATCTTAATACAAGTAATAGATCAAGACCAGAGTAAGACATGCCCTCTGAAATACTTGTAATCTTTTTTGTGTTAAATATATCAGATATTCAAAAACCACATGTAAATTATAATCAATAGGGCTGAAATCCTTTCATACCTTTCGCTGTGCTAGCTAGTAGGTTAACAGATATAAAAGCAATTTCTAATGAAAAGGGAAAATGGTAATTGTTAGGTTTAAAGATAGCACAATAGTTTGCTCAGATATTAGAAAGGACAATCAGAATCCATTAAAGCAAAAATCAATCTTAAGCCTATTAAATGTAGCACACACATGCACACGCACAGTCACACATACAAATGTACATTTTAAGGATTCTAAAGCAAGATGGATTAATGGCTGCTTGGTTATGAATTTTTTGGCCAGGGCTACTTCTGAAAAAGAAAGAAAAATAAGTTATTTCTCAGTCTTCTGTATCATTGTTAGATATATATATATATATATATATATATATATATATATACAGAGAGAGAGAGAGAGAGAGAGAAAGAGTGAGTTAAAAGCATTATAGTTTTTTTTCACACTAACTTTACTATTGGTAGTATAAATGTGAGATACTTGTATGCAGATTGCTATTGTGGGAAATACATCATATGAATTTGGACATTTTTGTTAGATATAATACAAAAGACAAAAGGAAGTTGCATCTAAATGGGGAAAGATGGCTCGTAAGTTCTTAGAAAAAGAAGCTTGAAGGAATGTGCCATTTTATATTTCAAATGCAGCCATTTCACAAGACACTTAGTTGTCTTATGTTGCAGGGCTTTTGTGGTAAGCATTTGCTTACTATTGATTACAATTTATGTACCAATATTTGTTGCAGAGGATTGGGATTAGAGAAATTCTACAAAGAATTCAACAAGAACCCCCAAGTTAAGTCTGTATGTTTATATGTGTATTTAATACTCTGGCAGTTTAATGAAAAGATGAGCATGGGAGAGCACAGCAAACATAAGAAATAAAGAGATGTGAAAGACTTGTAAAATATAAGGATGCTTCCATAGCTAAAATTCATTCTTCAAGAAGAATGTTAGACTATCACCAAAGAAAATCACCCAAAATTAAATTGATTATATTTTAACAGTCAGAAAATGTTGCTTGTTGATAGGGAGGTTGTTTGCATATAACCTGGGTATTAAGACTGTAAGCTTTATAGAGCAAAAATCAAAATCAGTAATAAATTAGAATTCAAGAGACTGAGGTTTTGGCTAGCCAAAAAATATCACCAATCTATTAGTATTTGCTACTAATAGCTATTTAGAAGAAACACAGAAATTCAATCTACATCAGTGAAAATCACTGGCTTATCCTTGTTAGCCATTCTTTTTTCTATGTTTCAGTTCAATTACACATTAGCAAGAGAGGATCTTGAGGGTGTGTTAGATTATGTGACCTTAAACTAGATAATAGTAAGAAGACTTTTATATCCATCACAGAAATAGGAGATGAGGAATGACCCAAACTATTCCTAGAGATTCTCTGACTGGCTTTTATCATATAGGTATGATAACTAAGGCCAAATAGCTGTCAGCTTGCCATTAGTACTGAGACATATTTAATAATTCTACCCTAGAAGAGTGAAGCTAAGATATCTGATGTGAAATAGAAATCAGAGAAGACTAAAAAACCAGCACAGCTAGAAATAACAAGCCTAGCAAGCAACAGAGCCATTAAGTCTTTTTTCTGTATATATTTTATTTAATATTTTAGTTTTCAACATTGTTTTCCACACGATTTTGAGTTACAAATTTTCTCCCCATTTCTACCCTCCGCCCGTTCCAAGATGACATATATTCTGATTGCTTCATTCCCCAGTCAGCCCTCCCTTCTTTCACCCCATTCCCCCCCCCAGTCCCCTTTCCCCTTACTTTCTTGTAGGTCAGGATAGATTTCTATATCCCATTCCCTATATATCTTGTTTCCCAGCTGCATGCAAATTTTTTTATATATTTTAAACATCTGCTTTTAAAACTTTGAGTTCCAAATTCTCTCCCCTCTTCCCTTCCCACCGCCCCCCCTCCCTAGGAAGACAAGCAATCCAACATAGATCACACATGTATCATTATGCAGAACACTCCTACAATGCTTATGTTGTGAAAGGCTAACTATATTTCCTTCCATCCTATCCCCCATTATTCAATTTTCTGCCTTGACCCTGTCTCTTTTCAAATGTGTTTGCTTTTGATTACCTCCTCCCCCTACTTCCCTCCCACCATCCCCCCTTTTTTATCCCCTTCCCCTTTCCTGTGGAGTAAGATACCCAGTTGAGTGTATATGTTATTCCTTCCTCAAGTTGAATCCGATGAGAGTAAGATTTGCTCATTTTCCCTCACCTGCCCCCTATTCCCTTCCTACAGAACTGCTTTTTCTTGCCACTTTTATGTGAGATAATTTACCCCATTCTCTCTCCCTTTCTCCCTCTCTCAATATATTCCTGTCTCACCCCTTAAATTTATTTAATTTTTTTAGATATCATCCCTTCATATTCAATTCATCCTATGCCCTCTGTCTATATTTCCTTCAACTCCCATAATACAGAGAAAGGTCTCCTGAATTACGCACATCATCTTTCTATGTAGTAATGTAAACAGCACAGTTCTACTTTAGTAAGCCCCTTATGAATTCTCTTTCTTGTTTACCTTTTCATGCTTCTCTTGATTCTTGTATTTGAAAGTCAAATTTTCTATTCAGCTCTGGTCTTTTCATTGAGAAAGCTTGAAAGTCCTCTGTTTTACTGAAAGTCCATATTTTGCCCTGCTGCATGATAATCAGTTTTGCTGGGTAGGTGATTCTTGGTTTTAATCCTAGCTCCATTGACCTCCAGAATATCATATTCCAAGCCCTTCGATCCTTTAATGTAGAAGCTGCTAGATCTTGTGTTATCCTGATTGTTTTTCCACAATATTCAAATTGTTTCTTTCTGGCTGCTTGCAGTATTTTCTTCTTGAACTGGAAACTCCGGAATTTGGCAACAATATTCCTAGGAGTTTTCTTTGTGGGATCTTTTTCAAGAGGTGATCTGTGGATTCTTTCAATTTCTATTTTACTTTCTGGTTCTAGAATATCAGGGCAGTTTTCCTTGATAATTTCTTGAAAGATGATATCTAGACTCTTTTTTTGATCATGAGTTTCAGGTAGTCCAATAATTTTAAAATTATCTCTCCTGGATCTGTTCTCCAGGTCAGTGGTTTTTCTAATGAGATATTTCACATTGTCTTCCATTTTTTCATTCCTTTGGTTTTGTTTTATATCTTGGTTTCTCATAAACTCACTAGCTTCCACTTGTTCCAATCTAATTTTAAGGTGATTATTTTCTTGAGTGGTCTTTGGGACCTCCTTTTCCATTTGGCTAATTCTGCCTTTCAAGGCATTCTTCTCCTCAATGGCTTTTTGGAGCTCTTTTGCCATTTGAGTTAGTCTATTCTTTAAGGTGTTATTTTCTTTTTTAGGAAGTCATTGACTTGTTTTTCATGGTTTTCTTGCACCACTCTCATTCCTCTTCCTAATTTTTCCTCTATTTCTCTTACTTGCTTTTCCAAATGCTTTTTGAGCTCTTCCATGGCCTGAGCCCAATTCATATCTTTCTTGGAGGCTTTTGTTGTAGGCTTTTTGACTTTGTGACTTCTTCTGGCTATATGATTTGATCTTCTTTGTCACCGAAAAAGGAATCTAGAGTTTCAGTTTGCGTCTGAGTTCTTGTTCCCAGCCAACTACTTGACTCTTGAGCTTTTTGTCAGGATATGACTGCTTGTAGAGTAGAGAGTACTTTGTCCCAACCTTTAGGGTCCAAGCACTGCTGTTTTCAGAGGTACTTCTACTCCACCATCACCCCAAGCTCTGTCACAGCCGTGCTCCTCCTCCCCCAAGAACTGCCAACCATGACTGCAATTCAGATCCAAGCAGGGCACAGCAAGAGAATCTGCTTTTTTGCCCACAAAGCGCTCCTTGCATTCCCACTCAGATCTGTTGCTAGATTCCTCCCACCATGTGAGCCAGGGATTCTGGAAGCCGCTTACATTGGCGCTCTGGAGGCAGCCTCAGGAGCTTCCTGCTGCTGCTATGGCCACCACTGCACAAGCTCCTCCACCCCCAGAGGTGGTGGCCGGACCACTCTGAACTCGATCCCACAGTTTCCCCCTAACCTGCTCTTTGGCGGTTTGTGGGTTGAGAAGTCTGGTAACTGCCACTGCTCACTGTTTCATGGCCCTAAGGCCTCTTTTTGTCTGGCTGACTCCAGGGTCTGGTCTGTCCCAGCATGGCCCACACTGGGCTACCCTCCACTCTCAGCACTGTGTGATAGACCCTGGTGACCCTCCAGGCTCTGCTGGGCTGGAGATCTGTTTCCCCCTGCTATTTCATGGGTTCCTCAGCTCTAGAATTTGTTCAGAGCCATTTTTACAAGTGTTTGGAGGGGTTGTGCAGGGGGTAGCTTAAGCAAGTCCCTGCTTTCCTGCCTCCATCTTGGCTCGGCAACCCCAACCATTAAGTCTGATAGTATAACATGGCCTTCAGGGATGCCATGCCCACTGAGGAAGAGGCCTAAAGTGTGAGCAGTATTATGATATCACCAGAAAATATGGGGATCCTCCAGCAGTTGAAAGTATGAATTGTTCCCCCCCTACATTTCCCCAAGTGTGGGCCCCTCATGTGTGATCCCTATTGCTTGACAACTTTTCCCATTGATGGTGTTTGTATCAGTGGGAGAGCATGCCCTATATTTATGAGGTGAATGTTCTGTTACAAAACTTTTTATTGGTCTGTTTCACTAAATTCCTTTGCTTTGAACTAATGACATCCATTGACTGATAGGAGAATAGTGAACACATTGGTGAAAGAGGCAGGATTTCAGTAGATCAAAAATCCTTACTGGCTCTCCATCTACATTATGTCCCCTGTGTTTATGCCAGATCACACCAGATTTCTCAAAAAACATAGTTACAGAAATAACTCTGACTCTTCTCATTATTAACATCAAGCAAGACATAAAATGGGGACATCTATGCTAGCCAGAGGTATTTCTGATTGTCATGGAGAATGTCCACCACAAATACTAAAGGAAAAGGGGTTTCCTACAGATCATGTTGTTTTTACAATCCTCCTGTTTGATTTCAGAGGCTCTTAATGGAGATTTGTGATCATTTAAAGAAAGTGCAATTTAACCGCTGAAGAACAAGCAACCCAACAAAGAATGCCTGCTGTCCAGGCCATGTTACTCAGTTAGATGAACACTCCAAAGACCTGGTTTGTGAGTACCTTTGTCTTTGGCAGATATAGCAGATGGGCAATGAGCTTGTCTTAGAACTAAATACAAGGAGGAGCAGAACAGCCTGGATTGCCTTTTGAAAATTACTCCATAATGGGTGGAGCCAAGATGGTGGCTGGAAAGCAGGGACTTGCGTGAGCTCCCCACCACGTCCCCCAAAAAACCTATAAAATGGCTCTGAACAAATTCTGGAACTTCAGAACCCACAAAATAAGAGAGGCAAGCAGGGACCCAGTCCAGGACAGCCTGGATGGTTGCTGGATGTGGTCTATCGCGCACGGAGTGGAAGGGAGTAGAGCTCAGCGTAAGAGGCAGTAGGACCAACCAGACCAGGAGCCAGGCAGGACAGGCCCTAGCACCCTGAATCAGTGAGCTGTGGCAGTTACCAGACTTCTCAACCCACAAACACAAAAGACAACAGAGAAGGTTAGTGGGAAAAGCTGTGGGGGACAGAGTTCAGGTTCGGCCACCGCCCCAGGGGCAGCGGAAGAGGTGCAGCTACAGAACTACAGCTGCAGTTACTTCCGGCCCCAGGACCACATGGTGGGAGGAATTAAGTGGCGAATCAGAGCAGGAGTGAAGAGCCTGCTGAAGATTTGTGTCAGGTCCGGGTTGGTGGTTCTTGAGGAAGGAGGAGTGCTGCTGTGGCAGAGCTGGCTGTATAGAAATAGCTCTGAAATCAACGACACATCCCCTCAAGCTTGGAACAAAGTACTCTTTGCTCTACAAGCAGTCATACCCCGACCAAAAACTCAAGGGTCAAGTAAGTTGGCTGGGAACATGGCCAGGCAGCGAAAACGCACCCAGATTCAGTCTCAGACTTTGGAATCCTTCTTTGGTGACAAAGAAGACCAAAACATATGCCCTGAAGAAGTCAACAAAATCCAAGAGCCTACAACAAAAGCCTCCAAGAAAAAACATGAACTGGTCTCAGGCCATGGAAGAGCTCAAAAAAGGAGTTGGAAAAGCAAGTTAGAGAAGTAGAGGAAAAATTGGGAAGAGAAATGAGAATGATGCAAGAAAACCATGAAAAACAAGTCAATGACTTGCTAAAGGATACCCAAAGAAATACTGAAAAAATATTGAAGAAAACAACACTTTAAAAAATAGACTAACTCAAATGTCAAAAGAGCTCCAAAAAAGCCAATGATGAGAAGAATGCCTTGAATGGCAGAATTAGACAAATGGAAAGGAAGGTCCAACGGACCACCGAAGAAAGTACTACCTTAAAAATTAGATTGGAGCAAGGGGAAGCTAGTGACTTTATGAGAAATCAAGATATTATAAAACAGAACCAAAGGAATGAAAAAATGGAAGACAATGTCAAATATCTCATTGGAAAAACCACTGACCTAGAAAATAGATCCAGGAGAGATAATTTAAAAATTATTGGACTACCTGAAAGCCATGATCAAAAAAAGAGCCTAGATATCATCTTTCAAGAAATTATCAAGGAGAATTTCCCTGATATTCTAGACCCAGAGGGTAAAATAGAAATTGAAAAAATCCACAGATCGCCACCTCAAATAGATCCCAAAAAGAAAACTCCTAGGAACATTGTCGCCAAATTCCAGAGCTCCCAGGTCAAGGAGAAAATACTGCAAGCAGCCAGAAAGAAACAATTTGAATATTGTGGAAAAATAATCAGGATAACACAGGATCTGGCAGCTTCCACATTAAGGGACCAAAGGGCTTGGAATATGATATTCTGGAGGTCAATGGAGCTAGGATTAAAACCAAGAATCACCTACCCAGCAAAACTGAGTATCATGCAGCATGGCAAAATATGGATTTTCAATAAAATAGAGGACTCTCAAGCTTTCTCAGTGAAAAGACCAGAGCTGAATAGAAAATTTGACTTTCAAACACAAGAATCAAGAGAAGCATGAAAAGGTAAACAAGAAAGAGAAATCACAATGGACTTACTATAGTTGAACTGTTTTGTTTACCTTCCTACATAGAAAGATGATGTGTATGATTCATGAGACTTCAATATCATAGTAGCTGAAAGGAATATACATATATATATGTATATGTGTGTGTGTGTACACATATATGTACATATGTGTGTGTCTATGTATCTATATATGTAGGTGTGTGTGTGTATATATATATGTGTGTGCGTGTGTGTGTGTGTGTACATATATACACACACACACACAAAGGGCACAGGGTGAGTTGAATATGAAGGGATGATATCTAAAAAAATAAAATCAATTTAAGGGATAAGAGAGGGATATTTTGAGAGAGGGAGAAAGGGAGAGATAGAATGGGGTAAATTATCTCACATAAAAGTGGCAAGAAAACATGGTTCTGTAGGAAGGGAAGAGGGGGCAGATGAGGGGGAATGAGTAAATCTTGCTCTCATCGGATTTGACCTGAGGAGGGAATACCATACACACTCAATTGGGTATCTTACCCCACAGGAAAGAAGGAGGAAGAAGATAAAAAAAGGGGGGATGATAGGTGGGAGGGCAGACCGGGGGAGAAGGTAATAAAAAACAAACATTTTCGAAAAGGGACAGGGTCATGGGAGAAAATTCAATAAAGGGGGATAGGGTAGGAAGATGCAAAACATAGTTAATCTTTCACAACATGAGTATTGTGGAAGGGTTTTACATAATGATACACATGTGGCCTATGTTGAATTGCTTGCCTTCTTAGGGAGGGTGGGTGGGGAGGGAAGAGGAGAGAGAATTTGGAACTCAAAGTTTTAAAAACAGACATTCAAAAACAACAACAACAACAACAAAAAGTCTTTTTCATGCAACTAGGAAATAAGATACACAGGCAATGGGGCATAGAAATTTATCTTGCCCTACAAGAGAAGAATGGAAAGGGGGATGAGAGGGGAGTGGGATGACAGATGGGAGGGCTGACTGGGGAATGGGGCAACCAGAATATACACCATCTTGGAGTGGGGGGAGGGCAGAAACGGGGAAAAAAATTTGTAATTCAAACTTTTGTGAAAATCAATGCTGAAAACTAAATATATTAAATAAATTTTAACAAAAAGAAAAAAAAGAAAATTACTCCATAATAACCCCAAAGTTGTCCCTGAAACAAAGTTTATCTTTTTAATGTCAATACTCTTCCAGAGATGCTGTTTTGCAAGGAATCACTGAATATTATAGTCCTGAAGAATTAAAGTCATGAGTTTAATATCCTTTTCGTAAAGAATTAATTCATCTTTTGGGACTTGAGTTACAGGATAGCCACTGGTCTTATGCATACCTTGAAGAAATATTTTTCATATGAAACTTTCTAATTTTGACAGTCATTCTCTTGAATGACAACATTGATGGGGAAATGAGCACAAAACACAACTACATATTGTATGAACTATCACAATTTCCTTTGAATTTCCCTACCACCTGTCAACCCAGAGTTTTTTCCCTTCTATCAAAAGAGACTGACCTCAATGTTCATATGGTCAAAATCCATGTACAGAGTTCCTCTGTTACCATTCATAATAATTGTCTACTCCTTCAGAGAGATATTGACATTTTCTGGACTGTTTACAATATGGTTACCAAGAGTTGCCTTCATTCCAATCAGGGAGTGTCAAAGAATATTTCTTTTTATATTAAGTTAATATAAAGAATATATGATAACAAAAGGATAGGAACTAAGTATTAATATGACACAAGGGTATTGTTATGCTATAGAGGGTTTTGTTTTATTTAATTAAAGCTTTTGATTACAAATCGTTTGGGGAACATTTTGTCCTATAGAAGATTAGCATTTATTTTTTATTCTTTACCACTTGAACAAAGTATTAAACAGAAATCTATTTCCTTAACACAATTTAGTGTATATGTATACTATATATAGTATATCTAGGTATATGAAATTGATATATACATATATAATCTATAATATCTGGAATATAATAGTAGATTATGTGAAACTTTTTTATTCTCTTTGTACATATACATATAAATAAAATGTTGGAAATATTAAAGATAAGAAACTGAGTAGTTAGGCACAAATATATTTTATCAGGATAAAACAGGCTCCTAATCCTGGTGATTGTTAAAAATGGGGTACACTGTCATTATCCTCAAATTCTGCATTTCATGCTGAGAAATTTACAGGATCAGTGGTTCCCAAATTTTTTGAGTATGAAGAAATCTTTATAATGAAACAAAAAATTATACATTACTACATCATAGTACCTACAATATTACTGTCTATCATTTGAGAAAATGCATGACTGCATGCTATACCCTTATAATAGCTAAGCTGCCTCCCAGGTCCTCTCTGCAGCCTCCAGGACTAGATGTTATCTCTAAGGTACCATCCTGAATTATGAATCTGTGATTCTATTAAAAGGATTGATTACTGGCTTATCAAAACCCGTATTCCATTCTCTAGATAGCTGTAGAATCAGGGGAATGGAGACATTTCCAAGTGATACTTTATGATTTTTAATATTTCCTCTCTCTTGATATTATATGAACACCTAACAATTACCATTTTCAACATTATATAGCAAGAATGATTGAGTTTTATATACCCTGAAATATCATTTTATCCATATGAAGATGTGTCTTGGTTCTCTAATTCAAGGCTTCTGACGTAGGCTACTTGACTGAACAAGTTTCAAGTAATGACAGTATCTGTGGGGTACTATTCATTTGGAATTTATTACTAGCTTTGGAATTTCATCCTCTCTCTACACACAATGGGAATTGACATGCTCCTTTTGAAAAGCTTGATTTTAAAAGGTTTACACAGAAAAATAACAAGAAAAATAAACTTACTCCACTTGACAGAATATAGCTAATATAGTCATATTAGATTACTGGTAATTTAGAGAATATTTCATGCCTAGTGAATTCATTAAGGACTTCACACAAAATACCCTCTTAATACCTTTGCTAACTTTCCAGAAAAAAAGACACAATTCTACCATTTTCAATTCGGATGAGAAAAGCATTTATAGCATTTGTAGTTTGGGGTTTGACATCAAGTTTAAAGTCATTTTCATGTAAATAGGATACAATAGTGTCCTGGTAGCTATCTCTATATTGTAAATATTTTCTTATTCAGCTTTGGCATTTTTCCTATGGCATTTATCCTTGTTATCAATACAGCTGAAGTAGCGTTAATTGTTCATTATTATTATGCTGATAGAAGTCTGTTAGTTAAGCTCTTTATTACTCAGGAAATAAGTTACCTTTGCCTTGGAAGGAGTAATTGATGTCGTATGTATATTTCAGTCATGCACACTCTCCATTGATGTTGCTAGCATCTCCTTTCTTGTAATCTGTTGAGGGTTAGGTAGGTCAAGCTTTCTATTTCTTTCAGGAACATATTTTTATGTCACTTCTGTTTTCTTTTATCTGTCTTTAAAAAGAAAAGAAAGGATAATTTGGGGGATATCATCCTTGGGTTTCTGGTGCTTTCTTGAAAAAGCAAATTTAATTCTTTATTTAGAATACTTTAAAGATAATTAGTACATATTACTAATTAAGACTACAGCTGTTTTTAAAAATTTGGTCCTATGTATCCTTTGCTAAACAATACACATTTGCTTTTCTTTTTCTTGCATTTTGAGTTAAAAAACTCCTTGATTTTAAAAATTAATCACATGCATTATAGTTTACATGTATTTCATGAAATATATATTTTCAAATGCATTTTTATATTGTTCTAGCATCACTTCAACACTTTTAAACATGTTGATTTATGCAGATTGAGGGAAGTAGGAAGTTATTTTGATGGGTAGTCATTTTCAGTTGTTCTCCTGGATGGGAGGAAAAATCAAGAATCTGATATTCCTTTAAACCTATTTAGTGGCAACCTCTTCTGCATGCCTCCAACAAATCATGTACTATTTTTATTTTTTCTTGGCTGTTTGAATGGGAGGTATTTTCTTGCTTTTTTTAATGGATCTCATCTATTCTTGAACAGAGACTCATCTGTGCTCTTGCTTTCTTTATCTCAGTGATATGACAAGAACAGTGGAGATTTCTGGGGAAGGTGGCCCTCTGGGGATACATGTAGTGCCCTTCTTTTCATCACTGAGTGGAAGGTAAGATGTTTTCCTTATTTCAGAAACCCATGTTAATGAAAAAATCTCGATTGAGTTCATTTTATGAGACATTTTCCATAAGAGGGTTAAGTGTGCATCTCTATTATTCAGTAATAGGCCTCAACATGTTCCTTTGTTGGCCACTTTGTTATGCTACTTACATCTTAGAAACAAAATAAAAACAGTCCACTTACGTGATGTGGGTTAAAAAAAATCAATCATGGTATCTGCACTTAAAATTAATTATGAACGGCTTCCTTGAAGCATTCCTACTGCAGACTTGGTAAATAAAGATTCCCTAGTGAATATCTTACCATTTCCTCATATTACTAGACAAACGTCCCTTCAGAATGTCCTTATTCACCAAAATACACTTCAGTAAATGAATGCAAAGTAAGAACTAACTTGATACATCCTCTGTGACTATAGCTTACATGGTCAAGTAACCTCTAATGGTCAGAAAATGAGAATAATGCAAAGGGGTTTTGTTCAAAAATTCTGGTAGGAATCATTGTAGTTCCTGCTGTAGACAAAGTGGAGATACATTTTTCTTAATGTTTGGTAGATTTTAACCACCATGGCAAAATACAGCCACGACATTAATTTCTCTATTGAAATAAAATTAATTCAATTGAAAATGATGTATTATAGGCAGTTGAGATGCCAAAAGCCCATTTTATTGCTAAATCTATCTTGATGTATGGTCATTAATATTATGTCAACATTTCCAGGATGTTTTCTTATACACCTGACATAGATGTTAAAGTTTTCCCTGGGTAGAAATTGAAATTTGTGCCCTAAGAGATAATATGAAAAAACTCACTAAGAGCCTCAAAATTACTGGATGCAGAAATGACATCACTTTTCCCTATTACAAGACTGCCTCAAGCCCTAAAACTGAAATTGACATGAGAAGTCCATTTTTTTAAAATCCATTTTACATTCTAATCACTGCCTGAGATTCATTAATTGGTTAACTTTCTTAAGCTATGAAAAGCGAGTCATTGAATCACATAATTTTCAAGCTTGGAGGGGCTTTAAATATCTAATAGAACTCCCTCTTCGCTACAAAGACTAAAACTAGAGACTTGAAATGGTTTGCCTCAAGGTCACACCATTAATTAGGGCAGTTATAGTAGAACAAACGTGACATTTAGAATCTACAATCCTGGGTTTGAATCCTGGCTCTGCCACTTCCCAGTATGACTGTGGCCAAGACACTGAGTGTCTCTGAATCTCAGATTCTTCTCATGTAAATTTAAGTGGTTAGACTTAAAGTGGTCTTTAAGTTCTTCTAGTTATAGAAAGGGCAGTTAAGTGGCACCATAGTGCATAGAATGCTGGGCCTGGAGTCAGGAAGAC
This sequence comes from Trichosurus vulpecula, assembly GCF_011100635.1. Classification (NCBI taxonomy): domain Eukaryota; kingdom Metazoa; phylum Chordata; class Mammalia; order Diprotodontia; family Phalangeridae; genus Trichosurus; species Trichosurus vulpecula. Next base: position 297,033,085 of record NC_050576.1, on the reverse strand, counting down.
TCATCTTTGTGAGTTCAAATCTGGTCTCAGACACTTACTAGCTGTGTGACCCTGGGCAAGTCACTTAACCCTATTTGCCTCATTTGCTCATCTGTAAAATGAGCTGGAGAAACAAACCAAAGTGTCTTTGCCAAGAAAACTCCAAAGCGGCTCAGGAAGAGTTAGACATGACTGAAAAAAGACACAGCAACAGTTATAGATCTCATAACCTTGTGAGTCAGGACTAGAACTCGGGTCTACTAAATACCAGTCCAGAGTTCTTTCCACTGCAACAATCTCCTTTAAGATTGTTTAACATTAGTTTACCGCCCATGAATATTTACTCAATACATCCTGCCATGTTAGGCAAGTCCAGATTTAGCACTGATATTTGGGTTGGCATTGTGTACAGCAGGTAGCCATCTGCTACCTGTAACTGCCATGTCATCACCTTTTTGCAAATACATTTGATGCCAACTTCTCATGGAGATGAATGCCCCTTAAAAAGAAATGAGCTAAAAAGCTGGTGGAGCTCATTGGCTCGTTCCCTGTGCATGTTAATAACCTTGTTTATAAACATTATGGGTTATGGCACTGAACAAGCTGTTTTTTTGACAGACAGGATGAATATTTACCGAGTTGTCTTGAGAAATTGGAATGGTTTTTGGCAGAAGTGTATGGATACAGCATTGGGGCTACCAGTGTGGTTAAATTATTAGTCCTTTTAACTTAAGACTTGAATTTAGCGTAGGAACTTTCCATTTTAGGCAAATGTGAGGAAATGTGCCATGTGACAGTGAACATGCTTCATTTTCAACAGTGGCATGAAAAAGTTTATACTATAGAACAGTAAATCAGCCTCCCACCATGTGTGCTATTGTTTAAATGTGGAAGATGAAATAAAAGACTGAGATTACAAATATCTGGCTCTTATAGTTTACTCTTTGCATTCTTGATTTTCTAGAATAATAATGGTATCTTGCTGAAGCTTTGAAAATAACTATACCACAAATATGGTTTCATAAGCTGATAAGCAGAGAATGGGCACCTTTCCATTCAATAACTCAATGAAATCATTCTGCCATTTCTTTGCACTATCCACTGGTATTATAGAAAGGAAATTTAATTAGAAAACACATTAAAATAATGTAGAAGTGGAGACATGAACCAATAAAAGTTAAGGAGTAATGAGTTCAGCCTGAGAAAGCATACTTAACTCAACCCATGTGTCTCTATACATGGAAAGATGTCAAACAAGTGGCTGACTTTATAATACCATGTGGTTTGACCGTTTGGGCATAGTAGGGTGAATTAAGGTTAAAATGAAAGACTTAGCTCTTAATTTCCTTCCATTTTATTGGTTTGTGTTATTAATTCAAACCGAATTCATATTTAACACTTTGACTATGACTGCAATTTAATCTATATATTGCCTTTATTTTTTTGCCCCCCAATTTCTAATCTTTAACATAGTGCAACTACACCTGTTATGAGACACTTTAACCTACGATGGAATTCTTTGATATAAATAGGAGTCTTCTTTACTAGTCAGTGATTTAATAGTTAAGATCTAGTGAGACATAGCATATGACAGGATGGTGAATAGGGTTTTTTTGTTTTTATTTCCCAGGATCACTGACCTTCAGAGGTAAAAACAAATTAAAATGAGGCCTACTAACAAATTAAAGGCAACTCAGACTTCTTTTTTCTTCTATTGGCATAATACATGTAACTTACCTTTTAAACTCAAGAACATGAAAGAAAATTTGTACAATTAAATAATCACTAAATAATTATAACAGTATATGTGTATATATGTTTCAAGTATAACACTATAGAAAGTAGGAAAAAGAGAAGGGATTTAGCATTATAAGATATAGTGGAAGGAAGGAAGGAAGATAGGAAGAAAGGAAAATAGGAAGGAAGGAAGATAAGGGAGGAAGAAAGATAGGAAGGAAAGAAGGAAGGAAAATTTGGGAGGAGACAGAAAGACATGCAAAGAGAAGGCAGAAAAGATCAAGGGCTTGGTAAGAGGCACATGATAGGATGAAAGGAAGCAGACTGGAAATAAAGAGAAGAAAAACAGAAACATATCACATACTTTGGGCTTACAATGTTCTATGGTGAATATTAGTGAATGTGAACTGTTCTTGAGCTATGGACTGTCTGTAAGCTGATGTAGGGCAGGGGGATCTGTCATCTTTCATATGTGTAGTCCAGATATTTTACAAATAGTAGGCCTTTAGGTATTTGTTTAATTAAATTGAAGTAACTGATAATTTATGTGATTTGACATTACAATTAGCTGATAAATCACCATGCTTGATTCTTGGTTCTGAATGAGTTAGCTACATCCATCCAAAGTGAGGGGACTGTCCCCTGTGATACACCTGTGGTTACAAAAGTATTTTCACCATTTTAACTGAATGAAATTTGACAATTCTTTGCCCTTGCCAAAGAATAGAGAGAGCAGAAGTCATCTGGTGTTGGTCCTCAAACCAATAATATCCATCAGTTTTAAATTATATAAAATTAACTTTTACCTAAATGCATTTCATACATAGACATAGTCTGTCAATACAGTCTTCATAGAAAGTTAGGTTTTTCAGGTTGGTAGGGTCCCGATGACATATGACAAGCTACAATCTATTAACTAAAGCTTAACCTTATGCCTCCCCAAATTAATTCAGCTACATAAATAACAAAGTAAGTTCTAGAAAGTAATTTTACATGACTGATGCTGGGCAGAATTAAGTTAAAGGAACATTTGGATTCCTGTTAACAAAATACTTCCTTATATAAACTGTGGTTTAGAAATATATATGAGTCCCATAATAGATTCGTTCTTGTGAATTCACCATATTGGAAATCCAGACTTTGAAAAATAAAACGCTTTCCAATTAATAATCTATATTCTGGTCTTTATTTTCAGTAAATATTAATATTTAGTGGCAGGTTCATAATATGTCCTTCATCTTATGTATTAGACATTGTACCATTTATCATTATAGTTAATATTGTGTTATCTTAATACTCTATTCTGTTTTGCAAATTATACATGGACTACTTTCCCACTGCCCTGTGAGCACCTTAAATCTGACATGAATCCTGAATCTTTCATCAAATAGCAAATCTATTTTTTTTTCTGTTTCTATTTCAATGAATACTCTAGGTAGATTCACTAACTTTCTAGAACTTTAAGTTTGCAACTTTATCTCCCTTTGTAAACTAACAACCTTGAGCCTTCCATAGACTAGGCTCCGTTATTATCTGTAACACCACTTCATCACCATGTAGTATTCATTGAGCATTTTTGCAGTGGAGACATTCCAGTAAATATTACCACATGAGCTCTGTCCATTCAAGAGTAGGGAATGTCTATGCTAATTAAACTACTAATCCCTTGAGGCAGTGGCTCAATATCTGGGGGCTAATCCAAGCAGGAGCTCTACATTTTCACCTATACTTTCATTATAGGCTGCCCTTTTTCCATTTGTGACCATATTATTCTCTCATAAAAAGCACTCATATTTTATTTATATTTTAGATTTAGAGAAAAGGAACCATTGTAATATCCCACCAGACACCTGTATAAAAGAAAATGACAGTCTCTCTCTCCCTCTACCTCTCCATCTGTCTGTCTGTCTCTCTCTCTCTCTCTCTCATAAATAAAGCTGCGTTTATTATATGTCTATATGCTTTAGAATTCTTCTTAAAAATCTGGATAGGGCAAATGAAAATACTTCCCTTACTTTGAATTATAATTAGAATCCTGTCACATTGGGAGGAGAAGAGGATTCCCCAAAAAAGAGCTAATGGAAATACGTACAATTTTATTCCCTTTTTTTCTTAATAAAATTAAACAGTTGGAAATAATATTGAAAATGGTAGAGACCTGGATTTTCCTATTCACTGTCTTTTACATTCCTATTGCCACTTCTCAGTCCTGATTGTTCTCTCTGACTCCAGTCTTTTCTTTAAGCCTGCAAATGAAAGCCAGACTAATCAGTCAATAAGCATTTATTGAGTACTTACTATGTACTAGGTACCATTCCAAGTGCTGGGGATACAAAGAAAGGCAAAAGACACTTGCTGAGGTGCTGAATTTATAATTTCCTTACTCAAAAATATTCAGGTATTTCTTATTTTCTATTAAATTAGTTGTATTTCCTGTGCCTTATTTAGTCTGGCTCCACCCTGTCCTTTAAACCTTTGCCTTATTTTTGCCCAAGACCCCTCCCATTCCCCTTCATCAACCTGGTTTCCTTATTATCCTACAAGCATATAGTTTGATTGCATAGTATAATCAGATCATAGATTTGGAGCCGGAAGGGTCCTAAGAAGTCATTTGAACCACCCATCTTAATTTACAGATGAGAAAATTGATTAAGCAACTTGTCACAGGGCACACAACTGAGAGGAAATGTGAACCTGCACCATTTCACATCAAACTCAACACTGTTTCCACTATACTGTGCTTCCATGATCATTTGTATCTCTGTACCTTTGGTCATGTTTTTCCCTCACCTGGATCTTCCTCTTGCTTCCCCTTACTCTATGCTACCTATCAAAATGTATAAGTTTTTTCAGCGTATAGCTTAATTCTCACCTTCCCTCTGAAGCCTTTCCTAAGAACTCCAAGCTTTCATTGATCCACCCTTCTCTGAATTCCTATATAACTTATAGACTGTACCAAACAATATAGCAATTGTTTCATGTGGGTTGACTTTGTTCCCTCCAACTTGTGTTACTTAGTAAGTGCCCAATAAATATATGATTGATGTACAAAAAAGAGAATTTAAAACTAAGTCAGTGCTTTAAGTTTTGTCTGGGTCACAAGACACTGTAACCCACTGGGGTTAGGTAGTACATTGCAATTTTTATGTGCAATGTGTACCTTACTGACCTGAAACACGTAGAAGAATTTATTGAAAGAACCATGCTTAACAATAAACTGGTAGATGTCAAAGGTAATTTTGTAAAATATAATGAAACTGATAGATTTTATTGGTTTAAGGAGTAACAGCAAGTAACATTCGCTTCCTGTCATTGATAACAGAGGGATAGTACCACATGCTTAATTTCATCCAGTCCACAGCTTCTGATCTGATAGCAACCAACCTTCTCATATTGAGACTCTGCACTTGAGCTGGCCCCTGGATGGCAGACACTAGGCAACTGAGCCCATAGCTGTAGCCCTTTCAACTTTATAGAACCTATTAGGACTTGGGTTTCACTGACATAACCTTTCAAAACTCTGTTGCCCCCACGCCAGTGAGAAACATCAGATCTACACTTAATCAAAATAAAACTAGATAAATTTCAGCCAGCTCATATGTGTGTGTGTGTGTGTGTGTGTGTGTAGTTTTTAGTACAATGCATAAAAGGAAATTCAGGAAATGTGATTTTTTTAAAAAAAATTCAAGCTCCAGCCCATCCTCTTTTTTTACAAATGAAGAGTTGCTATTCTGTTCTCTGATTCACTCGTTACAGGAAGCTGTGATGGTACTATCCCAAACAAGTGAGTCTTGTCTTCTCAATTCCACTAAACCCTAATAGTCTTTGCTGAGTTACTGGAAATGTTAGAAATGAGGTCACAGATTAATTCTCTCTTGGTTAGTATAATATGTGTTATCCTTGAAATACTTGTTTCACCAAAGAAATGCATTGTTATTGTTGTAAACTCTCCCATTTAACTTATGACTCAAACAGTAGTGAAATAGGTAAGAGGCACCTTTACTTTGGATGGGCACTTAGTTTTGGAATAATTGTACATGGATGACATGTGATTACACTGATTTTATTTTACCTTCATTCTTTGTATTTCAGGATTCTAGGGCTCTTTATCCGGGGTATTGAGGAAAACAGCAGGTCTAAACGGGATGGATTATTTCATGAAAATGAATGCATCATAAAAATCAACAATGTGAATCTCATAGACAAAACCTTTGCTCAGTAAGCACTTTTTTATTGTTGTATTTACTTTATTGATCCCCAGAATGCTTATAATAGTTATTGAGCTCATTATGGGCAAAATTGTAGGTAGAACTTCTGGTCAGTTTCCTACAAATGATCCCCAGTACATCCATTTAGAAATGCATTCTGTGTTTGAGCACACTCAGGGGTGGCCCCACATGTGTCACTGGCAGCCCTGTATATGTTAAGCCATAGACTATATCAAACCTTCCTGTCTAAATGGTTGTCATGCTTTGGTATCAATGGATGGCGTTTGTTTTTCTTGGAACGTGGGTCACTTAGGCGAGTGTTTAATGACTATTTTCACAGACTGTTGATTCAGCTTGTTAATTAACTTACGAGATGTCAGCAGTATCCATTAGTCTGAAAATCTGTGATAGGAGTTTGTCAGGACTCAGTGACTAATAGAGGCTAAAATAAATAATTTCAAATTAAAATACATGCCAAACATTTATCTTTTTGTCTTCATGTGTAAATTTTACGAAAATACCCTACTGTAAAAGTAGCAAACGCCTAGGTTCTAGCTGTGTTATACTCCTGTAAAAGAGTACTCTAATGGGTTAAATTGGGTCAGATGATAAATAAAAGCATATAAGAAACTATTCTTCATTAGGAAATGTTAGGATATCAAAAGTGTGCTAAAGGCAACTATTGTAGACTTCTAGAAACAAACAACTTTATAATAAGCTTTTTAATATTCTAACACTCTCTAATAAAGACTAGCAGCCTCTGATGATGACATGGTTCGAACTGCTTGAAAGATGGATCATAAACCCAACTGCTATTTCTGGAGAATAAAAACATACAGATGATGATTTTAATATGAGAGTATGTATGCAACCCAAGTCCTACCTTGGCACCTTAGAGAAAGTTAAGAACACAAATAAATAAAAAGAACAGTACATTGTATGGATCCTCTCTGAAGGAATTTATGGAAGTACAGGGACAAGAATCGTGGCATAGAGGGTTGTGTTACCTGCACTATTGAAAGGACTACCCACACTGATAAGATCAAAAATCCATTTTAAGCGTCAAGGTACTGGTACTCAAATGCACACGTAGCAAATATATTAGTTCTGTACTCATTCATTCTTTATCTTGTTTTACAAATAAACATAAAAAAGAAAGCTTTTTATGAACTCAAGGAGAATTTACATGGAAGTCGAAGGTTGTGATGTGTAATGAGTTGAAATACTTCTAGATTGAGTGTTCTTAACCTGTGGACTACAAAATGTTTTCTCAATATTTTGATAACTTTTTTCGATATAATATATTTCTTTGGAAATTCTATATATTTTATGTTGTAAATTTCAAAACATTCTTCAGAGATGGAATGCATAGACTTCACCAGACTTCCTAAGAGGTCCATGACACAAAAAGGTTAAAAACCTCTGCTTGAGATTCCCTAGTTCTTATAGTATTGATGATAATTATCTTAAGTAAATAAATTATTCCCCCATGATTTGAGCTAATGATTATAGCTTTAAAAGGTGGCTTACTGTGTATTAAAATAAAAATGATTTTCTTTCAAGGGCTCAAGATGTCTTCCGTCAGGCGATGAAATCCCAAAATGTGCTCTTACAAGTGCTTCCACCAAACCACCGTGAGCAGTACGAAAAGTCTGTCATTGCACCTCTTGGAATATTTGGTAACAGTGATGTTGTTTTGAGAACAAAGGTATCCCCTCCAATCCAAGGAAAGCCAGCATTGAAAACAACCAACCTGACAGGAGCAAGCAGTCTGGAGACAGACACACAGATGTCTAGCCAACAAAACAGGAGCCCCAGAGTACCAAGACTAGGAAGAAAGCCATCATCACCATCACTTTCTCCCCTAATGGGGTTTGGAAGCAAGAAAAATGCAAAGAAAATTAAGATTGACCTTAAAAAAGGTAACTATTGAATCACAAGTATTATGTCCTAATGTGACATTTAATATAAACATGTGGAGGCTAAGTTAACTCATATTCTTTAAATTACTTTAAATCAAAGTATAGAGTGAATTAAGTATGTACTTAAGTAATTTTGTACATATTGTTCCTGCAGTTAGGTTTTTTTAAAATATGGAAATAATATATGCATTTTGGGAAGCAGAGAAAATAATTGTATGTCACCATGTAAGCCATTGGTGTGATTTTAGTTTTCCAAAAGCACAACATCTAAATGAAGCTCCTCTTCCTCCTCTTCTGCCTATTTACAGGAGAGTCGCACCTTTGTATGTGGGTGTTCTGTCCAAAGGAATATAAATTTTGATTACTTAAACTTTGCAAAGTATCTTGGGTTTTGGGGGCTAGATTTTTTTCTTCCATACTTATTTATTCTCTTTTTTTCAAAACACTGGGACAATTAATTCTTTTGTCTCATGTAGTTTTCATTTATGATTTCTTGACATATAGCTCCGAAAAACCAGGCTTTGATGAAGCTCATTGATATTCAAATGGAGCTACTTGACCATGCCTTTAAACCCAAATCACTCTGGCTCTTACTGATTGACCAGTATAGGTCCCAGCCCAAGCCTCACTTGCTCATGGCTCAGAGTGAATGTAAATAGCGATAGTTTCTATTCTGGCCAGAAACACTGGGGCTCTTTCCCTCCTAGACTGATTATTTTTTGAAGACAGACTAGGCCATCTTTTGCCTCAATCTTTACTTAGCCTTTAATCACTGAATGGGTATTGCCTCAACAGTCTGAGACCTGAGAAAGACCATAGATTAAAAGGCCAAGGGCTCAACTGCACCAGGGGCTGTAGCCAATCGTCCTGACCTATGTCTTGCCAATGGACTGCAATGACTGGAGAGAGAATGAGGCTGATGACCTTGCACAACCCTGCCTCACTTAAGCCCAGTTAACTTGCAAGTCAAAACATCACCCTCTTGATGTCAGTGGTCCTCTTGGGGAAAAAAGGATAAACAACCAGGAGGGGCAGTGGATAAAATGCCAGACCTGGAGTTAGAACAACTCATCTTCCTGAGTTCAAATCTGGCCTCAGACACTTACTAGCTGTGTGACCCTGGGCAAATCACTGAACCCTCTTTGCCTGGTTTCCTCATCTATAAAATGAATGGAGAAGGAAATGACAAACAATACCTGTATCTTTGCCAAGAAAACCTCTAATGGATTCACAAAGAGTCCAACATGACTGAAATGACTGAACAACAACAAAAAAAACCACTTATTCGTGTTTAAGTTTAAGTAATCAAAATTTATATTCCTTTGGACAAAGTACCAACATATAAAGGTATGATTTTCCTGTAAACAGGTAGAAGAAGAGGAAGAGGAGCTGCATGCAGATGTCGAGCACTTATTGTATAAAAACATTAATGTATCTAGCAGACTTATGGTTACCAATCATGGCATAATGAATATATCTGAACTCAGGAAGATAGATTTGGGTTCAGATATCATTTCCTTGTACTTAATTGTTTGTTCTTCAGTAAATCATGTAACTTACACTTTGAGGTAGAATGGAAAGAAAGTTGAATTTGCAATCAGGAGTTGGCTTAGCCTGTGTGACCTTGTGCAAGGCAGTCTCTTGATGTCTTTGGACATGAGTCTTTTCCTTTGTGAAATGAGATGGCTGAACTAGTACTACTGAGGTCCCTTCTAGTTTGATATCTGTGAACATATAGCTTGTGAGCCTCAGTTTTACCATGTGTAAATTGGAGATTATTCCTATAGCACCTACCTCACAGGGTTATTGTGAAGCTCAAATGAGATAATGTGTATAAAGCATTTTATATACTTAAAAGCACCATCTAAATAGCAGTTAGTTGTCATTATTTATAGTTCCCTTTTTATTTATATTTTCTTTTTTCCAATTGCATTAAACATTAGGTTAGATTTTCTAAAAATTAGCTTCACATCTTTTGGAGGTGGCTTTCCATCCGCTAAGTACTACTTGATTCTGAGGAGTTAGCATTTGACTACTGTAAATGGCCTCTGGTCCTCTTTCAAAGTTTGAATACCAGTTTACTCGAGGGAAGTAGTAATCCTCTAGAACAACTTAGATAGTGACTATCATTAATTCTGCTCATTTAGTCTTGCAAATATCTTTCATACAATGCTAAGCTTTTAAAATGTCATTCTGGTCCACACATTGCACATTTGTTCTAATCCATTCTCTCATCCTTACCTCCTATTTCTATTAAATCTCTAAAAATCTCTATTTTCTTATTCAGAATTGTCAAGGTTGCCCGTGGCCCACAACATTCCTGTTGTCCAAGTCAGATTAAAATGTAATTAGGAAATGTTTAACAAAATAAAAATACAGTAAAACATAGATGACATTAAAAAGTGATTTTCTAAATCAATATGCAGCTCACTGGAGTTCTTATGTATGGGTTAATGGCCCCCATTCTATTTGAGCTTCATACCACTACTCTACTTTTTAACTCATCTCATCTATTTCTATGGTAGACATTACCAGTCCCTCTTCCACCTACAGCTGCAAAACGATCATCTTAAACCACCGTTCTGACCGTTGGCACTCCCCTACCCAGTCAACTTCAGTGGCTCTCTCTTGCCTTTGGGATTCATTTTACATGTAAAAGCCTTCATAAAAGCTTCTACTTATTACATTTTATTCCCTACCATACTATATATACTCCACCTAAACTGATCTTCTTGCTGTTCTCTGAGTAAAGTCTCTGTCTCCTACTTCCATGCCTGGAATGCTTTCCCTCTTCATCTCTATCTCTTGGAATACCTAGTCCCCTACAAGGAGCACTCGACTTAAATTTCAGTTATTTTTCAGTCATGTCCGACTCTCCATGACCCCATTTGGGGTTTTCTTGGCAAGTACACTGGACTGGTTTGCCATTTCTTTCTCCAGCTCATTTTACAGATGAGAAAACTGAGGCAAACAAGGTTTAGTGACTTGCCATCGGTCACATTGCTACTAAATGTCCGAGGTCATATTTGAACTCAGGACTTGGCTTACATACTTTAAAACAGCAACCTTTCTTCATTCCCTTGGATAATATTATATCTCTCAAATGCCCAAGAAATCACTTTGTATTTGTTTGATGTATTTTATTTTGTATTTATTTATACATTGATTTTGTATTTACTTATGTATAAACTTATTATTCCTTATTCCCCATTATTGTCCCATAAATCCACCACAGGGAGCTCCCTTAACTATCTGAGGAACTTTTGATTTCCATCTGTTGATCTCAAGCGTATACCAGTGGAGGAGGCACATAAGCTTTGGTTATCCTATACTTTCTCTATGGGATTGGCATGCCCTTTTTTTCAGGTCGTGTGTGCATTCTCATTATATTATTTTAATAATTCTATAATGTGCCATAAAAATAATAATTTTCAGCATGGACACATATGGTCTGTTTGACCCTGGACAAGTCACTTTACCAAGGCCTAGGACTATAAGTTACAGATTAGTGGTGGATCTTCATTAGTTTCTTCTTTACACTGGGAAATTTGCCACCATGTATTTAACTTACAACACAGAGCTGGAATAATGATAGCTCATATATGCCATGTGGTCACAAAAAGTTCTCCTCACATCACTGTGAGCTCAGCAGTATTAAGTATTATTATTATTTCCATTTCACAGATGGCAAACCTGAGTGTCACATGTTATTGCACCACCAAGTCTGACCCATTAAGAATCAAAGTCAGAATATAAATAAACCCGGGTCTCTTGTTTCTGTTTTATTTCATGATAAGAAAGTGAATTAAATAGAAATGAGTGAAAAGAGAAGACAATAGGATAAACAAAAACTCCAGTTGCTGAACTGCTCAGAAGATTTCAGTATATCTTCCCTGGATAGCCTTTTCTGTCAAGTTCCTTTTCTAATAAACCTATTTAACCCCAGAAGATTTTGACATTCAGAAGAAATGTTTATTATTGGTACTTTTCTTGTAACTGAGGCCGTTGTATTAAGAACCACCACGTGTTCAAGGCTTTACTTTACAAAGAAATTGCTTCAAATATTTTAATTTTGAAAATCCTAATTAGTGTTAGCTGCTTTTTTGCCATTTCCATAGCTAGAGCATAATACTTCCAAAGTATTTGTTGAACTAAGGACAGGTGAGCAGAAGGCATATATGTGTCTATTGTTCGTATAGTTTTATGTGTGTTAAAATCATGTTAATTGAGAACCCACTAATCTGGAATTTCTGATGACTCATACAAGAACTGGCTTGAAATTTACCTTTGCAATATGAATAGTTTGCCATGCAAATTAATAGTGTAAATAAAATTTCTGGGAAAATGTTTGAACTACTTAAGGAAATAAACTCTTCAAATCATCCAAAGTACTTAAGAAGCACTCATTTACATGTAAACAATCGATATGCTAATTATAAATCATACAGTTCCCTCTACTAGGCTGCACTTCATTAGCCTAATTCTAGTGGTGGGAGGTGAACAATGACCATTATAGGCCAAAATAGGATGGATCCCAGAATGGGCACTAGAAAGGAGAAAATGTGACTCTAAGCCAAGCAGGAAATGATTGTCTCTAATGGAAATTAACATAAGCACGGAAACCAGCTGGGTACTATGGGAATGACATAAACATTAGACTTTCTCAGAAGGAAAGGAGGAAGAAAAAGGTATGTTAAAACAACTAAGATATGGAAAATAAAAGATGCCTAGGTCCTCATTAAATCTAATAATAATTGCTCTCATTTGTGTAGCATTTTAATCTAGCAAGTGAGAACCTGTAAGTAATTCTTATGCCAGTTTTAGGGATAGGGAAATTGAGGCTCACAGCACTTGTATGGCTTGCTGGTAGTCATAAAGTTCATAAATATCCATGCCCAAATTGAGATTCAGGTCTCCTGATTGGTTATGCATCCAACAATCTTTAGACTATAGTAATACTTAAAAAAATCAACGTGTAAAAAAATGTAGAAAGAGAATTTTATCAGTCTGTCTCCAGCATCATATTGTACAAAAGATGCCCTAACAAATTGACTGGTATAAATGTTTGATTCTAGTTAAGAGACAGAGGAAAAGGGAGGGGGGCAGACAAAGAGATAGAGAAGGGGAGGGAGGGAAGAGGGAAAGGAGGGGTTGACAGATAAGGAGAGTGAGAAGAGGGAAGAAATGAATGAAGTTCGGGGCACTCTAGTTTGGTGAAATTATCCTTTAAGATTGTCCAATTTCCTTAACTTTGATGCAGTAGATTCACCAAGTAATCTTGCCTTATTTTGTTTAGTGAGATAGCTCCTTTTCTGGGAAGAGAAGACATCGACACAGCTTTTCCAATACAACTTGTAGTTATATTTCTCCTTTAAATAAATGCGTGAATTGGCTTTCTTGTACAAATCAGAGAGCAGGGGACCAATGGTTCTCAATAAACAAAAACTCTGTAAGGCTGAGAAATCAGACTTTGGACTCATAATTATAAGGCAACTGTTTAGGCCCAGGTACCATCCTAGTGCCATTTCATTTTATGTAGGTTACTCCACTGTCTGAAAGTGATAAAACCTGCATATATTTTGTAAATCAATCAGTATCTACTCTGTCAGACACTGTTGTAAATATTGGAGATATGAAGACAAAACAAGCACAGTTCCTGCTCTCTAAGAGTTGACATTTGAACAGAGTGACAAGCGCAAATATAATTGTATACAGAATATCTAAACAAGGAGCATCAGGTAGTTTTGGGAAGGAAAGCATGAACAGTTTGGGGAGAGAGGCAGAGATCGTGGCAAACTACATATGGTGCTTAAACTAAGTCTCATTGGCAATTATGGATTTCAAGACATAGAGATGAGGAGGAAGAGCCTACTGCAAACATGTGCATGTCTCCTCCATCCTGAAAAAACCCTTCACCTGATTTTGCCATCCCTATTAACTATTATCCTGTATCTCTCCTGCCCTCTGTAGCTAAACCCCTCAAAAAAGCAATCTTCTGTAGGTGCCTCAAATTTCACTCCTCTCACATGTTCTTCTTAACCACTTACATTCTGACTTCCAACCTCATCATTCCACCAAAACTGCTCTCTCCAAATTTATTAATGATCTCTTAGTTGCCAAATCCAATGTTCTTTTTCTCAGTCCTTGTTCTCCTTGACCTCTCTGTAGTCTTTGACGCTGTTGATCACTCCTCTCCTTGATACTCTCTTCTCTCTCAAATTTTCAACACTACTCCTCTGGTTTTCCTCCTACCTAGCTATTCTCCATCTCCTTTTGTGGATATTCCTCCAGGTCATGCCCTCTAAATGTAGGTGTTCCTCAACGTTCTGTCCTGGGCCCTCTATACTACTTCACTTGGTGATCTCCTCAACTCCCTTGGCTTTAATGCCATCTCTATGCTGATGATTCTCAAATGTACTTTTCCTGCCCCAGTCTCTCTGTTGACCTCCAGTGTTGCATCTCCAACTGCCTTTCAGACATCTAGTACTAGAAGTCCATAGACATCATAACCTTAATATGTCCAAAATATAATTTATTATCTTTCTGCCTAAACCCTCCACCCTCCCACCTTCCCTGTTACTGTGGATGGTGGTACGATCCTCCTCAACCTGGACTCCTCACTATCTCTCACCCCCATATCCAAGCTGTTGCCAAATCTTCTTGATTTCACATTTGCAACAATATACCCCCTTTCTTCTTTTGACACTACCTCCATTCTGGTACAGATACTCACCCCCTCATACCTGGACTGTTGCAATAGATGCTGGGGGTTCTGCTGGCTTCAGGTCTCTCTCCACTCCAATGCAATCCTCCATTCAGCTAATAAAGTCATTTTCCTAAAGCATGAGTCTGACCATGTCACCCCCACTACTAAGTATACTTCAGTGGCTTCCTATTGTCTCCAGGAACAAATACAAAAAGCTCTGGCATTCAAAGCCCATCATAACCTATTACCCTCCAACCTTTCCAGTATTCTTACACCTTACCCTCCCACACGTAATCTCGATCCACTGACACTGGCCTTCTGGCTCTTCCACAAACAAGACACTCCATGTCTCTGCTCTTGAGCTTTGCTCTAGCTGTCCGCCAGGCCTGGAATGCTCTCCCCCTTCTACTCTGCCTACTGACCTCCCTGGCTCCCTGTAAGTCCCAACTAAAATCCCTTCTACAGGAAGGCTCCCCCATCTCCTCTTAATTCCAGTGATTTACCTTTTTAAAATATTTCCTATTTATCCTGTACACAGCTTACTTTGTAAATATCTGTTTGCATTTGCATTTTGTCTCCACTATTAGATTTTAAACTCCTTGATAATAGGGGCTGTCTTTTGATATTCTCGTATCCTCAGTGCTTAACACAGTACCTGGTACATAGTATGCAATTAAAAATGTTTATTGATCCATTGGTTGATTGAAATAGTACAAAGTTATAGAAATGGGAGATGTAGCATCCTATATACAGAATAGTGAATAGCCCTGTGTGAGGAGAGGAGAAAGAAGTCTGGAAAGGTAGGAAGGCAGGCACCAGGTTGTGACAAACTTTAAATACCAGAGAAATTAATATTTGAATCTAAAGGGAATAGGGAGTCAGTGGAGTTTTGAATAAGGAGCTGGGGGGAGGACATTGCTTTTGACACAATCAGATCTGTGTTTTAGGAAAATTACTTCAGCAGCTGTGTGGAGGTTGTATTGATGTGGGAAGAGATCAGGTAAGGAGACCAAGGAGGAAGCCTATTACAGTAGTACAGGAGAAAGGTGATAAGACCCCAAACTACTGTAGAGGTTGTTTGAGTGAAAAGAATGGGACATATGGGAAAGATGTCATGGAGATAGAAATGACAAGATTTGGAAATGGATTAGATATGTAGGGCAAGTAAGAGTAAAGGATTAAGGATGACATTGAAGTTGAAACCTGAGTGATTGGAAGAATAGTGATGCCTTTAACAGTATATGTATGTATGTATGTATGTGTGTATGTGTGTATATATACATGCATGTATATATACACACATATAGTATATGCATGTATACAAACACATGTATACACACAACAGTATACATGTGTGTTTATGTATAGGTGTGCATTATACATACAAATACACGTATACATATGTATATACATGTGTGCATATACATATATGTGTATCAACATAAATTAGTTTGAAGGAAAAGATAAGGGGTTCTGTTTTGGACTTAATGAATTTGTGATACCTATGGCACCATAATTCAGAATTTTCAAGCTGAACCTTCCTTTGTTTATTTGAAATAATGACGTTTCACAACCCTTAATTATTTAAGCTCAGTACCTGTATACAAGCTTATTATAACTGTTGTTGTTGTTTTCCTATGTCTTTGCTTTAGGTCCCGAAGGACTTGGCTTCACTGTGGTTACCAGGGATTCCTCAATACATGGTCCTGGTCCGATTTTTGTGAAAAATATTTTACCAAAAGGAGCAGCAGTGAAAGATGGTCGCCTGCAATCAGGGGACAGAATTTTGGAGGTTAGACCTTAGAATAGTCTCTTGATGAAATGAAATCTTTGTCCTTTGGCTTTGAAAATATTTTCCAGTAGTATAAATCCAAAAATAAAATTAAAAAAAAGAATTCGAAAATTTTATTAAGAAGCTACCAGTCGGTCTAGTTTTGAAAGGTGTAGATAGTATGATACAAATAGTCCTAGAACATTTTTCCCTCTCCAGTGTTCTTCTGTCCCATTAATGACTAATTAAAACAAAGATGGCTCAGAGGCCAAACCAGGGGTTTGGGTTCACTCTGGGGTGCATCCAGTCGTATCACAAACTTCAAGCCATATGATCCATATCCCTAGCTCAAGAATCATCTGGCTTCTCTCACGTAGGAATAAGCTAAAACTGAGTCATGTTCCCTTAGTCTGATCTGTGCCGGAAGTGATACTCTTAAGTATAAACTGCATCACTTGGGTTAGATTGGAAATGGAATAGCTGTGGAAATGGACAAAACTGCTGGATGCTACCAAACTTTTTTGTAGCCACCTGTGTTTGGTCATTGTGCCTCTTAAGAAAGAAAACCCCCCTTTGCCGAAAACTAGCCAGCTTTGGTAAATTAAAGGTGTTCCTGTGATGTTCTCTGTAATGGCAAAGCAGAAGAGTGGATACATAGCAAGCATCAGGTGGGAGCCAGATTTGTTTCTCCATTAGCAAATAGTGGCCCACTGACTCTAAACCTGAAAAAGCCTTAATAACGTCTGTTCAATGAAATTTATTAGTTCAGTTAAGCAAACATTGGTTAAGCCTTTTCCATTGCGCTAGGTGCTAAGGGTATGTACAAAGGTAAAAAAAAATTACCCAGTCTCTGCCCTCAAGTAACTCACAGCCTAGTAATTAGTATAGAGACACATACATAAGTAACTATAATGCCCATAATCATGATGAAAGTGAATAGAAGATGTCAAAAGAATGAGAAATTGGAGAAGTAAAGATGGCCTCCACCTAAGAGAAGTAATTTAGATTTAATGGAAACAATACCTGAGTAGGGTACCCATTGACCACCACATAGAGCACATCCATTCTAGAGATGGGAGACTATTCATTGTTAGTGTTATAGTAACTCATGGCTGCTCATTGCCATAATGGCATAAGAAAATGCCAGAGAGGCATTTTAAATCTGCTTCCTACCTGTTGGAGGACCATACTTTGGTAGTATGATAGTCTGATTCGTTTTCTATAATGACATATCCCATAACAATGCATGGTAATCATGTGAGTATTTTGTGAAATGTTTCCAGCTGATTCCTTATTTATTTGTCTTTCTTTGCAATCCCAATATGCCTCAGTATTTTGCTGCTTTTTCTCAGAGTATCGAGAAGTAGAAGAGGGTGGAGGGAGGGTACTTTTTGGAAAGGGTTTCTTTGCCTGGGTCTGTGAACATTTTTTTTAATTTAATAATTGTATTTCAATGTAATTGATTTCCTTTGTAAATGATTTTCTTTTATTTTATGCATTTAAACACATTATTCTGAGAAGGGGTCCCTAGGCTTCATCACTCTTCTAGAGAGGGCCATAACACAGACAAAAGGTTAAGTACCCCTAATCTAGGAGTTGACAAGTATTTTAATAGCTGCTCTTCATCTAACTGCATTCGTTCATTAGGTGAATGGCAGAGACATCACTGGTCGGACTCAGGAAGAACTCGTAGCCATGCTGAGGAGCACTAAACAAGGAGAGACTGCATCTCTTGTCATTGCTCGTCAAGAAGAAAGCTTCCTTCCCCGAGAACTGGTAATATTCATACTGCAGTCTACTGACACATGAAAAGATCTGAAAGGCTGCATTGAATTCCCACTGATTGAGAAATAAAGAAAAGATCATAAGGTTTTCTATCATGACAATTTTGAGAGGAAGTCAATAGTGAAGAGCCCTAGTCACAGGGCTTTGTCTCTGAGCTTACTGATGAAATTTATCAGAGACTTTAAAATAAGATAAAAGAGGCCTGTTTCCCAAATTTTCAGATGATACAAATGTGGGAGAATTAGATAATAATACCCTGGATGACACCAAAAGACTTCACTAGACTAGATCAATGGGCAAAAACCAACAACCCAAAATTTAACAGGGCTAAAGATAGAATCCCACCCCAAGGTTCAAATAACCAATGCATAAGCAGAGGAGTAGCCTTGAAAGTAGTTTATGGAAAGACCTAAAGATTTCAGCTGACCACAAACTTATTTTGAGCCAATAGTATGAAAGGCAAGTGTTAAGAACGAAAGCAGACCTCAGTTGCATAAACAAAAGTACAGTGTATATATCAAGGGACAAAGAAAATGATCTCTTCCAACTCTACATTGTCCCGCTACTCGCCGAACTTTAAGAGGATTCCTGGTAAACTAGACAATGTCTAGATGAACACTGGCATGATAGTGAGGTAGATTTCTGGAATCTGCCATATGATGATACTGAAGATATCCGGCCCATAAAAAAGAAGAATGGGAGACTTGATAATTGACTTTTAATATTTGAAAACTTATCATGGGTAGGAGGAAAGAGATACAAAAATTTTCACTGTTCCAGATGCCTGAACTAGGACCGATGGGTAAAATTTATAGGTAGTCAGATTTTGACTCATTCTTAGAGAACTTTCTGACTAATAGACCTTTCAACAATTTCATACTACCCACACCTGAAAATGTTCAAACTGGGACTACACAGCCATTGAACAAATGTGTTGTAGAAGGGATGAGAGGGAGAGATTACCTGGAAGATTCCTTCCAACGTCATGATCCTATAATTGATACATTTGTGTGTGTGTGTATCATAGGTATGTATGTAAACATATATATGATACATATGTATGTAATTTTACCCATTATTTCAATTTTGATGGAATTTTATTTCTTTCTCATAAGTAATATCATAGGCATAGCTCACCAAGGAATATATGAAATTAATTATGCGAATATGAGACTTTGAGTAAAAAAGACATTTTCCATCCATTTTTGTAGTTTTCCATAAAATATTGAGGATGTACAGTGATTATTCTTTATAATTTTACTCTAAAGCAAATAGATTTGATTCCTAACCATTCAGGAAAGCATTAACTATCTAACCATATTTTGTGATGAAGATTCTTTGTAACCATAACAAAGTCAAGGACTTTGATTTTTGCAAACATTTTACAGTATGAACCCAGAACCCTTGTTTATGGAAATATGGAATTGTGTTATTCTTTCTAGCTAGAATCTCTTTTCTAAGTGCTAATATATGAGAACCATAATAACACTTTAAATAGAGGTCATGTCTGGCATGCCTCTGAGTGGAAAATACACTTTGTTGTGGTAGATGTACACAGTTTTATTTGAAAGAATGTAATAATGAATAGGGTGCTATGTGATACATCTTTGTGCTTCCTTTAAAAAGAAGAAAAAAGGTATCACTTTGGTCTCTTCTCTGTTATCATGATTGATGTGCACACTTGACTTTCCAATGAAAGTCTGGCAGGATGAAGGAAAGACAGCACTTCCTCCTTTTGTCTTGTCCCATCTCTTTTGAAGAAAACAAATTGTGTTTATTGTTTTCCTGCTCTGAGGTACTTCCCTCTGTCTTTTGTAAAGCAGTTTTGTTTTGGGTTTTGGTGGTGGTTGTTGTTGTCAGTTTGCTCTTAGTGGCATGTTCTCATCTGCCACCCGTGTGTTGCATATTTTCTGACATTTAAATAGCCTTTACTTCCTTGTTATTGCTAACTTCTTGTAAAATCTTAACTTTCGTGACCAACTGCTGTCAGCAGTCATACAGGAAGTTCCAGTGTAAGTCTGTCTCTCTGATGTGACCTTCCATCATTCCCCAGCCGTTAGCCTCCATTTCCTGGACATTTTCCTGACTCAGGACCTAACTGAAGTATACTGAGCTCGTACATTTCCTGCTTTAATATTCCCCCTCTTATTTTCTCAACCAATCAGTTGAGGACCACACAACATATTTAACTAGCCCTGTTTTCCATTACAGGAAGATTGCTAGGTAAAACACCTAAGAGTAATTAAAAGGTTAGCTGCTTCCAAATAAACCTTTTACCCAAAGTGACTTGCCCAAGTCTAAAGACCCTTGCATTGTCATATACTCTGGCTGGCTGATTTGTGGTGACTCATGCTCAGAGAGAGCATTTAGGTAGTAGTTTATGGAAGAAGTGTGTCAGTAATAGAATTGTAAGGTGGAACTGATGTGTCTGGTTTCTCCACTTGAAGGGAAAACCTCTCTACTACTTCATCAGTGGTCTGGTGTAGTCTAGTCTGAGAAGAATATGTCTAGTTCTTCCTTTCTTTTATACCTGTAATTTTTTCACCCCTTTATGATGGTACAAATCAATCTCTCTCCCTCCTCCTTTTATCTCTATCCTCTTTTATGGTTCCTTGATTTCTCCCCAACCTTTATTTTTATTTTTAAAAAGAATTTTTCTCTTTAAATTTAAGGGCTTAAATGCATGAGATTTTTGAACTACTTAAGAAGGAAAACAAATGATTTCTCATATTATTAAAGTGTGTGTATATATGCATACATTCATGCATGAATATGTTTCTATATGGCTGTTGCTTCCTCTTAGTGGATAGAGGGGAATCCTCTGTCTCCCTTTGTTAACCCCTCTTTGCTAATGTTTCATTTTCTAACCTGCTGTCTCATTTAAAATTATCCTAAAAATCACAGCAACCCCTGGTGGGTAAAACGAGCTGTAAAAATTTCAAATGTATTTATAATTTCTCCCTGCCATGCTTGCCTGCTATTAAATTCTGGCCTCTGCAAGACGGATTAACTGTATTTCAAGTGAGCAAGTTGCTCCCGCCTGGCGTGATAGAGATCCAAGAGGTGCCATATTTGTCATGCTGATTTGACCTTCACTTAGGAAGATTGCTTTTGCTTAGAAAGAAAGATGCACAGGTGGTGGCTTCCTTAACAAGGAGAATGCTTTGTGAATTCAGATGCAGCTGCCATGCTTTCTTGGGCCAGTGGACTGCCCTCACAAATCTTAGGTAGCTCAAGAGCCTTCATGTTTTTACCCAGTCTGTTTGTGGTTAACAGAAGAGTCCTAGCAGACATCATGGATGCCAAAATCTTTTAAAGACATAAAATCATGGAAGAATTAGGCATGGGAATTTAGATGAACCTTCTTTATCTAATACATTATTTTATTCCTCCTGGTTATTTAAATGCAACTAGTCATTGACATCTGACTCATGGTTACCCAAGGACGCTCAAGATGGATGTATAGAATATTTTCTGCTTGGTGGCAAATAAGAGAAATTAAACAAAGTTTCTGAAGTATTTTCCCTAGTTAGAAGAAAAGACCAGGAATACATGTTAAAATCAAAATAATAAATTATATATGAGCCAATGAACTGTCAACATGTTCATCACCACCTTTTCTTAGTCCTTTAAGGTTTTCTCAAATATGATAGACATTGTGACCCACAAGAACTTGTAGGCCTCCAGGAAGAGTTAAGCACATTCTATTTATTGTTAAATACATTAAGTCTGTGTCAGGAGCAGTATTTCTCTTGCTCCTTTTCCCCAAAGCAAGCAAAAAACATATATAAACAAAAGCATTCATAGGTCACTCTGGACAAGTCACTCATCTTCCACGTTGAGTTAGACAACTCCCCGAGTCATAAACAAATTGCAGTCTGCATCAGTGGAGCAAGTTTTTCAAGATGAAGAAATCACAGATTTTTCAGCTACCTTACATTCTTGCTTTCCAGATCTCCTTCCATGTCTGTTAAAATAGAACTCCTGCTAAACTAGTGCCTAACACAGGACACTGCATATAGTAGACATTTGATAATTTCCTTTCCCCAATCCCTTGAGCCTCCCAGGTTCCATTGGACTGGCCAAGCAGGGAGAGCCTCTAACATTGTCCTTTCCCTTCCTCTGACACTGATTGTGTAGCTCTCTTGGGAGTAAGAGTCACATGGTGGCTGCCACAACTTGAATGATTGAGTATATCCAATTACATCCAATGAGGTAGAGGACTACCATGCCTTATTATATCTCCTGCCACTGTATCCTAAGGTCCTAAGGGCCTTACCATCTTCCCTGTGAATGCACCCTCTAGACTCCAGGATACTGCTGCCTGACCTTCTAGTATGCACTGCAGACCCCTGGATCCCAGTGGCCCTCCTGCCCCTTCAAGGCTTTCTTTCAGCCATCTAGTTGAGTTGTCTTCCATGGTTGTCTCCCTCAATTAGAGTGTGACTTCTTGGAGAGCCACAACTCTTTTTCTTATTTGCCTCCTTATCTTTCAGCATGGTGCAATGAGGCCAATGCACATACACTTAGGCATATATGCATGTGTGTGTGTATGTGCGTGGGTGTGGGTGTGTGTGTGTGTGTGTGAAGTGGGATGGGAGAGTTCTTGTAAAAGAAACTTAAACTATAATAGTGAAGAGGAAGAACTGGAGATGCAGCTTTGCTGCTCTGGGGCCCCCATGCCCAACATGGACCCTTAGAAGATCCTACAGAATGTGGCGCAGATTGCCCTGGGTACAGGAACAAGGGCACTTACTGGAGTCACCTCAGTATTAGCATGGCAGTGGCAGGGAGAAACATGCACGGGGCTGAATTGGTGCCTTGCAAAAAGCCTGGCTTTTTGTAGGTCAGCATATTGTTGAGATATTGTTGCACGTGGATCTGACCATGTCTTATCATCTCCCTCCCTACCACCACCATCCCACTCAATAAACTACAGTGACACCCTTGTGCCTCCATGTAGACCTGGGTTTGAATCCCTGTTTGCTATTTAAAAGCTTTATGGTGTTGGATAAGAACTTTTACTCCTCTGGGCCTCAGATTCCTCGTAGGGAAATATGAAGCGATTGGACCAGCTGCTCTCCAAAGTCCTTTGGCGCACTGTGATTTTAATACTTGACTCCCCATGGAGATGTAGCTCTCTGATAACAATTACTCCTGACCACAGAAGTTAAAGATGTCAGTGATATGTGTATAATGTATCAACTTAAAACTTGTTAAGGTAATCACTGTGAAAACATTTAGACAGGCAAGTCAAATAGTGTCCATATACTAATAATAACAATAACATATTTAAAAATCACAAATCACTTCCCACATTTAACTCTCTACCTGATGAGCAGCCTGAAGATGAGAGACCTTAAACAAGGTCTCTGGTCATTCAGCTAGTAAGTTGTATAGCCAAGATTTGAACTTAGGTCTCTGATTCCAAGTCCCTCTCATTCTCCTAAATCTCCTGGCCTCTTGTAAGACAATGTAAAATTGATGGCAAATGGCCACATGCTATCTGCATCTAAATATTTTTAGATTTGAAGACATTGAAAAATTTCAAGTTATGGCACCAGTCACTTGGTAGAGTAGAAATGATGTTGTAAACAATGTCGGGTTTATTAGACAAGGCATACATAGGCATGCTGCGTGGAATGGAATAGCTATTCCAACTCCAGTTGAATTCAGTCAAAGTTTAGGACTAAATTTTTGAATGACTGTTTTGTTTTCCTGTGCGCATTTCAACTATGATGTGGAAAATATTCTGTGAAAATTTCAGGCACAATTGAGTTGTGCCTCTTTTGGCCAGTTGCCCCCTTTTTTGGCAAGGGGCCAGTGCTGAGCACAATCAAGTTACACAACTCAATTACACCTGATTTATTTAGGCAAACTCAATTGTACTTGACTTTTTGAAGGCACAACTCAATTGTGCTTTGAAATTTCCACACTCAATTTGATTGTGCTCAAAATTTGCCATATGCAGGCCTGTAGCTTGTAGATTCGCACACATGCCAAAGGGAGGCTTAGTGGAAAGGCTCTAAAGATTTGGCTGGAGGTATTTTTCCTGTAGTCCTCCTCCTTTGCTTCCTTAAATACTCCTTGGCTCTCTTTTCCCTTTCCCACTTCCATAAGATAAATGTTTCTTTCATAATAATCCTTGAATGAATGAATATAAGGTGACTTCCTTAAAATAATTATCCTTAAATGGGCCATCTTTGCAATCATCCCCACCTCCAAGGGGAAAATGACTAGGTCAAGAATGTTAAAGCACATAGGGAACATCTCATTCATAGGTATCAAAAACACCTGTAGGTGCTAATGCTTAACTCTTTATCTTTGAAAAGTTGGGAAAAATAAGGCAAAAATAAAATAATTTACTAAGTATGACATTTTTTAATTTGCCAAATGGAAACATTGAGAAACAACCTTTTAGCTCATTGTCCTAATCAACAAAGACATTTATTTGAGTTTATTCATTCAAAGCATTTATGAGGTTCTACTTCCCTACCTTGCCTCCATGACAGTACCTTATTCACCTGTTCACCCCTTTCATGCATTTTCCCCCTCCACTGGAATGGAAATTCCTTTATAATAGGTACCATATTTCTTTTTGCTTGTGTTTGCATTCTCCATGTTTAGTAGGTCTTGTAAATGTTTAAAAATTGCTTGTTCACTTGGCTTGACTTGATGTATAGACACTGTTCTGGACATTGAGGAGAGTCCCTCCCTGTCCTGAAGGAGCTTACATTTTACTGAAGAGAAACATGTATATAGAAAATTGAATTTTAAATGAATACAAGGTATTTTCTGGGGAGGAGGGCAATAGCAGTTGGGGCAGTCTGGATCAGCTTCCAATAGGAGGAGGCATTTGAGCATTGCTTTGAAGAAAACAGGAGGGAATATCTTCCAAGCATGGAAATCTGTCCAATGGCATAGAGACAGGAGTGAGGAACAGCAATATTATTTACTAATGGAATGATTCTGTATTCTAATCTGAGCTTTTGCCCTTGCTGGATTTCTGACCTTTTGATCTTTGGTAAAGTCATACGAAACTCTCTGAGCTTAAGTTTTTTTCACTGTGGAATGAAAATGCTAACATTTGCAATGCCTGCCTAGCAGATCAAATGAAGTAGTGCCTACAAAGTGCTTCATGACTGCTGCGACCACTGAAGAAGAGCTGCCTACTTGTATCTATGAAGTGCTTTGTAGTAATGAAGAGCCCAGTGACTGTGTGCTATTTTTTTTAATAGCCAAGTAATAGAAAATAAATCCATGATGTTAACTTACTGCTTCATTCTCCTGAAAATACTTAAGCTTGAAAGGATATAGTTGCTGCATTCAACACAGCTTTTTTTTAATATAAATGAAACATGTTCTATTATAGCATTATTGAAAGAGGTGGAAGAAGTTCTTGCTATCTTATACTTAAGGGTATAGCCTAAATACAACTGTTTGACTGGAATCATCTCTGTAGTGTGGTAGTGACACCAGGTTCTTAAAAGACCTTGCACAGAATTCAAGCTCTCTCCAATTCTACCAAAATGCCCGGTGATGATACTGTAATAGACTGTCCATAGGCCAAGGTCTGGTCTCACATAGATTAGAGCAGGTGTGTGTGTGTGTGTGTGTGTGTGTGTGTGTGTGTGTGTGTGTGTGTGTGTCTGTGTGTCTGTGTCTGTGTCTGTTGGACCTCTCTGGCAATCTGGTGAAGCCTATGGACATCTTCTGAGAATAATGCTTTGCAATACATAAAATAGAATACATAGGATGACAAAAGCAACCAATTATATTGAAATATAGTTATAAAACCTTTTTAAAAATAAGTTTATGGACTCCCCAAAGTTTATAATAGGTTCCAGATTAAGGACCCCTGGGATTATAGAGAGACTTACCATTAGAAGTGATGGCATTTCTTGTCTCTTTAAAACAGTTTCAAGATCCTATGCCCATTGGTGGGGTGAGGAGAAGTAGACACTATATTTCAATATTTGCAATATTTCAGGGCATTTGAGTATAATTATATTATCTTTTTTTAAGATGATACCTCAAATTCCTAAGATTACATCCACTTTTGTACCATGAGACACAAGTTTTGTTCATGGTCACCATGGTCACTGATGCCATTATTTGTGCTCCTAGAGTGCTAAGAAACAAAAGACTTTGTGAATTTATGTGTTTAAACAGATCATAAAAGTAGCATCATGACCAACCACAGACTATATCCTCCTTATTATCCAGTTAGCCAAATGTTACCAGTAATTCATGCCAGCTGTTGACATGGAGCAGCTGGATAAGGAGTTGGTTACAAAACTCAAGGGATGACCTTGATTTGCTTAATTACCTCTAGACTAAAGGCTGGCCTGTGATCAGTGCATTTGTAAAGGTGCATTTGGTGTAAGATAAGGAAATGTGTTCATTTTCTAAAGGATGTTTAAAGATTAGGAAAAATAACTGGCTTAACTGATTGTGGCTGGCTTTTCCAGCTGTTATCAAAGTAAATACAGCACATGGGAAGCTGCCACTATGGCCCATTTCATTTTGAAAATCTACTTAGAGGCTTGATCATGTTTCATCTGCCTGTTTTGCAGGGAAAAAAATGTGTGATCTTTATCATTAAAAGAAATCAGCTTGAAGATCATTTCTTTTTTCCTTCAAGTTGATGAAATAAGGATAGCCACTTAAATAGCAATCTGTTGCCACTTAACTCCTCCCATGCCGTGTCCCCATAGATTCTCTGGGCAATGGCTTTTAAATATGTTCTCGTTATTTTTAATGAGTGCATAGAGCATAAGATGCATAATGCAGAGTTAGATGAGCACCCTTTCACTGAACTTGTCACAAATAATAAAATGCGAATGGCTTAAGAGGCGTTTTTCTCTAAGATTTGGCAATTATTTAACATAAGATGCTAAAGTGCTACCACCACAGAATTCCTTTTTAAATGGCCAGCCCTCAGTTATCAATTCTTGCTCTTGTCTTCATTTGCCTGCATCCCTTGTGCAGTCTCAGATCTCTCTCCCTCATGTTCTTCCTGTAAAAGAGGATCTTAACACACAAACACTAAAAAGAACTGAGATCATTTAATGTGGTGGTGTTTTGATTTCCTTTAATGATGTCAGATTCTTCTATGATATACATGTTCAATTATGTTTTCAATGCCACTTACTGAGTTATATGAAGGACTTTTATCACTTAGTCATTCTTTCATTAATTCTGTATATTTCTTAGCAGCATCACAACTGGAAGAGGGCTGTTAATCCATTGGAAATGTGACTCTAAACTTCTTTTTCCTCCCTGCCTTCCTCCAAGTGTAGGTATCACCATGTACAAAATAGATTTGCTCCTGAGGATTGCATACAAAATAGCTTCCATATACCAAACTTCTCGCTCGTCATTCATCTTAAAATTGGAGATATGCTTGTATGTGAGAAAAGTGCTTTGTCCCCAAGAATAACCAATGAACAAAGAATTACCAACTGAGTCAAATAATTAGAAACTGAGGTGATGCCCATCAATTGGGGAATGGCTGAACAAGTATATGAATATGGTATATGAATGTGATGGAATACTGTGCTGTAAGAAATTATAAAGGGTCTGGTTTCAGAGAAACCTGGGGAAGACTTGTATGGAGTGATGATACAAGTGCAGTGGCCAGGATCAGAATTTATACAGTAACAACAATATGGTAAAGATAATTGAAAGACTTAATAACTCCAATCCACACAATGATCAAACATAACTCCAAAGGACCCATAATGAAGCATGGCATCCACCTCCAGATGGAGAACTGATAGACTCAAAGGAGAGGCTGGAGCATATTTTTTTTCCTTTCTTTTCTTGGACATGACTAAAGTGGAAATTTGTTTTGCATAAGTATAAATATTTTTAATAGGTTTTTTCCTTGCTTTCTCAATGGATGGAAGACAGGGAAGAGAAAGAGAGAGAACTCAACAAAAAAATTAAGTAAAATTTAATTTAAAGAAAAAGAATATTCAACTACCTTAGCCTTATTTATTCATTCAAGGAATATTTAATTTCTGCATGGCTATGGGGTCTAGTACTTTCTAGGTAAGCTTACAAAGAGGAATGCAGCCTGAACTAAACAGGAATTTAATTTACCCTGACTTATTACATTTTGGTGGAAGCCCCAGTTCTTAGAAATGTTTTCCTTGTATTAAGCCTAAATTTTGGACAACTCAGGACCCTGACACCAAGAACCCTAGGAGTAGGAGGGCCCCTCAAAACACCTCTTTCAATAGCCTTGATCTATTTCTTGCCACTAAAGGTCTTGGCATAGCCAAATGATTCAAATAACATTAAAGAAGGTGATCACCATCTGTTTTGCCACTGTACCCTATGACATAGGGTCTTCCTGTGTGATTTGGAGCTGAAACCTTCTATATATGCGGTTACCTCCAATTAGAATGTGGATTCCTTGAGAGCAGGGGCTATCTTGCTTTTCATCTTGTATCTCTTTCACTTAGCATGGTGCTTTACATATAGCAAGTTCTTAGTAGATGTTATTTCATTCATTCATTCATTTAAAAAAGTGTTAAATAGCAAAAGGCCAATCTTTGAGGCCCCCTCCTGGAGACTTTCTGCCTAGCTGACATTGAACCAGAAACAATTGTTATTTGAATCTAGCTATTCAATCAGTTCTAAATCCACCAAATCGTATTATCTAGTCCTCATTTCTGAACCTTGAGGTGCTTACATTCTATTGGGAGAAACAACGTGTGAGCAGGGGGAAGAGAGCTGATTCTGGAGTCAGAGGATCTGGGTTCAAATTCTCCCTTATACTAACCACTGTTTGCAAGTCACATAACCTCAGTTTCTGTAAGTGTAAACAGGTTGTACTATACATCAGATGGCCTCTGATACCCCTTCCAGCTCTATTATCCTATGAGATAATCTATCAAAAGCTTTGCTAAAATCTCTATCACTACAACAGTCTCCTATAACTTTTTAATAACCTTGTCCCAAAAGGGAAAGAGTTAGTCTGGGACTGATAAGTACTTGATGGAGCCATGTTATAACCACTACTTCCTTTTCTAGCTGTTCACTAATATCTTTAATGATCCATTCCTGAATTTCCCAAGGAATAAAGTCAAATGCAATATTTAGTTTGTAGACCCTCTTCTCTTGCATTTTTTTGAAAATAAAAGCATTTGCTCTTCTCCAGTTCTGTGGACCCCACCTATTTTTTCAGTCTTTAAGACATCACTGACAGTGGCCAAAGAATCTTATGTTCCATTTCTTTCAGTATCTAAGAATGTAGTTCACCTGGATCAGATGAATTGTATTTTTTCAAGGACTATTATGTGAATAATTACTGTCTCCTTACCTACGTTGAGCATCAGCTCCCTGCTGGCCTTTTTTATTTTGTCATTTCTAACATAAAAACTATTCTCCTTGGCAGAGAAAACAGAAGCATTGTAATATTTGAGCAACTCTGCCTTCTCTTGTTAACAATTATCCCTATCTGTTCCCCAAACAACAGTCCTATCCCTTCTTTTATTCTCTACTTTCCCTAAATATTACAGAAATAAAACAAAATAAAAACTCATTTCTGTCTTTATTTTCCTTAAAAACCTTAGTTTGTTCTGAATGTTAGCACTCCTAACACTTTTTACAGACCCTGGCCATAATTATATTTATCCTCTGTCACCTACACTTGCTTCCATCCTATTATTGCTATTGAGTCAGTTTTAGTCATGGCCAACCCTTCATGACTCTATCTGGGGTTTTCTTGGCAAAGATATTGGAGTGGTTTGTCATTTCTTTCTCTAGCTTATTTTACAGATGAGGAAACTGAGGCAAATAGGATTGACTGACTTGTCCAGAGTTATATAGCTAGTGTCTGAGGCCAGACTTGAATTCGCGAAGATGAGTCTTTCTGACTCCTGACCTGGTGCTCTAGCCACTACACCATCTAGCTGCTCCATTTTCTTGACATATCTTTTAAAAATCTAAGTTGGTTATTGGGTTCTATATGCATCTACATTTGTTACTTAGACAACTCCTGATTTTCTTCCTCTCTAGAATTCTTTACTTTTGTGTCTTGAGAATTTAATTCTTGGGAGTTTTCTATCCTTCTTTAGCCAACTTAAACTATAGAATTTTATTCCACTGAATCTTATTCTTCCACTGAATCGCTTGAGGTTATTTTTCCAAAATCTAAGGTACATGTCAGATTATACCCTGCTTTTGCCTTCTGCTGTATCAAAGATTTTACACAGAAATCACTATTTCTCCTCATTTCCCCTTCATTTCTGCCCCAGCAACTCGTACATTCCTGCTAATAAAATCAGATCTACTATAGAATTTCCCTTTGTTGGTTCCTCTACCTTTTTGTTGTTGTTTTTTTTTTAATTTTAGTTGTCTTTTGCTTTTGTGTCATATTCATTTCTGGATACACTCCCTTTCTATCTCTTCTTCAGTGAGCCTTTCATCATAACAAAGATTAAAAAAAAACAATACAGCAAAATCAGCTGACACATTGATTGCCTAATGAAATATTCTGTGCTGACAACGTTGTACCTTTTTCTTATCTTTTTGGTGACCAAGTGTGGTTGTTATACTTATTTGTCCTTCAGTTTCATTTTATTGTTTTTTCTATTTACATTATTATAGTCATTGTGTATATTGTTTACCTAGTTCTGTTTATTTCAATGTATGTCAGTTCATATAAGTCTTCCCATATTTTCTGAATTCTTCAAATTCATCATTTCTTATGGTTTAATAAAATTCTGCTATATTGATATATTACAATTTACTTAGCTGTTCTCTGATCAAGGAGTTCCTATTTTGTTACCATTTCTTGACTACCACAAAAAGTGCTGCTATGAATGTTTTGTTATTAATAGCACTTTCCTTTACCTTTTCAGGGTTGAAATGATCACTAACACAGGCCAAAAGGTTATCAACTGCTCTGCATTTGCCAGAGATCTTTCTAGAGGATATCTGGGTAATTGAAGTCTTCCAACACTAGTATATCATGACTTTTTGCCAGATTTATGATCTGTTTCCCAAATTCCATCAGTTTTCTCTTCCTGCCTAGCTGGTCTGTAGTGTATTCAGATGACAAAATTGCTTCATTGATCTCTATTTTTGTGCTTTTTCCCAGCGATTCCTAAATTTCCTCATATACCTTCTTAATATAGAGTGCTTTTCCTACTTTGTGCTAGCTAGACGCTGTAGGAGCTAGGGATACAATTACAAAGAATGAAACAAAATCCCTACTTTCAATGAGCTTACTTTCCATTGGTAGATACTAGAGAAACAAAGTAAATATAAGCAAAACAAATACAAGGTAGAGAGAAGCAAAGAAAGAAAAATTGATAATCAAGAAATGTTTCATGCAGAAGGCAGTATTGCGAGTTGTGTCATGCAGAAAGTGACATAAGAGTTGCTCCATGTAGAATAGAGGTGTCAAATTCTCTGCCCACTAGATTACAGCCTAAAGAAGATTAAAATGTAATTGGGAAATTTTGACAAAATAAGTTAAAATACTATACAAAGATAATGTTAATTTGTGATTTTCTAAGTCAGTAGGAAGCCTGCAGGAATATGATTCTATTTGGGTCTGACATCACTGATGTAGAAGATAGGACTGCTGGTTATGTCTTGAAGGAGGTAAGGAGGAGGAAGTGGAAGTAAGAAGTGGGAGACAGCCAGTGGAGATCTATGGAGATAGAGTGCTGTTTGTGAAGATCAGGAAAAAGACTAGGATGTCAGGATCACAGTGTGGGAAGAGTCATAATCTATCAGTCATTCAGCAAGTACCTATTACGTGCCTGCTATGTGCCCGGTAATATGTTGAGTGCTGGGATCACAAATACAAAGAATGAATTGATCTCCACTTGCACAACATAATGAGTCTGGAAAGATGGGTTGGGGCCGGTTTGTAATGGAGTTCAAAAGGGCTTTTAAAATAGAAGCCTTAGTAAATGATCTCTCCTCCAAAAACTTTTAGGCATCTAGATTCTGTAGCCTTCTGTAAAAACAATTAATCACATCAACATCTTCAAAATAGATGTGTTAGACCCTTGGCATGTGCTTGCAGTATAATTATTAACTTGATAATTTCATGTACAACGTAGGCACAAAAGGAAATCAAACACAAACAAAAGCTGTTGAGCATATCAAGCTGGTAGATCTACATGACAGCGACTTTTATTTCCCATAATATAATGACGAACATTACAACATGGCGCTGGAATGAGCCTGGCCTTCCATTGCATTATTGAGTGTGATGGAACAAACTGTATAATTTGTCATAGTAGCTAACTTAATAACATGAAATCAGTATTTGCATGTCTCCCAAATCCCCCAAACAAAGACATCTAAGGTCTAGCTAGAAGGAAAGTGGTGGCAAAAACTATAAACAACCAAGTAGCTTACTTTCACACTGAGAGCCTTTCTGTGAGATAGCCATTCAGATTTTGATCTTTAACCTGTAGGGTTTCTTGCAGAAAAGAATAGCGACAGCATGTAAATGTCTTACTTCCTTCACAGGCCTTTGAAAATAGAATGCTCCCAAGCCCAATGCCTCTTGCTTTCAGCTTTCAATAGCACTCAAGGGAGTTGGCATCTCTTATCAGAAGTGAGCAGCCAGGCAAGGGGCAGCCATCACATTGAGAGGCCATGATAGTGTACTGGTCAAGGGCACTAGGCAGGTAGTGAAAGGCCTCTTGCTAGGTTAAACAAATACTATTTCCTTCCTGGTTTCAGCAGGAGCTAATTTTTTTTTAAGCTTCTCTTTTGGCACAAGAACAATAGCGATGCATAAGGCCGTCCTTCCAGTGAGGGAGATGTGCATTAGATTATCATAAATCCACGGATTAAAAAGTGCAGTGGTCAATGAGAACAGGCGTTTTTAGATGAAATAAAAGGTTTAATTGAAAGTACTGTCCCCAGGGAGGCAGAAGATTGAGCACTGTATTGAGTAGACATTAATTACCATAGGCCAGACAGTGGAAGAAATTAAAAGGAAGATCTTACCATCTTTTGATACTATCCAAATCTGGTTTTCTTATGCTGGTTGGGAGTTTTGTCCTTTTTGAGAAAAAGATAAAAATGAGTTTTCCACATACACAGTATTCTTGGAAGGCTATGAAGACAACTAGCCAGGTGGGGAATTTGCTGTGGTATTTCCTGCTAATACAAAGTCCATCTTTTTCGTAGGAAGCTACAGATATGTAACTAGATGTAATATTAAAATAAGCATCATCTAGTCATTAAAATCTTTATTTTTACCATATAATAGATTGCCCAAGCACCTGACTGGCTGGGTTCAAAGATGTTTGTTGTCTAGTTCGTTGGCTGAAGGGTGATGAAATTTTGGCTTCATCAGCTCAAAAAGACCAGATGCTAAGACATGAGGAATCCCAACAATGAGAAGAGTGTCCAAGGTGACCAAATCATAGATCCCTGAAGTATGGTGTTCTTGAGGAATAAAATCATGCTTAAATGAGATCATATATGTAAAACACTTTGCAGACCCTAAAACATTATGTAAATGTTGGCTTCTATCATCATCATTATTATTACTACACAAAATAATTTTTTATTGCAAATCCTAGATTTTCCTACTCAAGTAATGAGTCAGCTTGATTGGTATGTTTTCTTCTTCAGATAAGAGAAGTAAGCAACTCTTGCACTGGAATCGGGGCATAAGGACCTCATTAAATAACTAGACCAGTGTGTTTTGTCTTATTAAAATATCATGCATATCTCTTTAGTCAATGTCTCGCCTTGGGGGTGGCCAAAATAATGGGACAAAATTTCCATAGTGACAAAGGTTGAAATAAAAGACTGCCTTGACAAGAACAAATTTATTCAAACCCCTGACTTCTTCATTCATGTCAAATAAAGTACAAAAAAAAAAGGCATAGACTTTCATGAATTTGATGTCTAAACTGTTGGAAAAGACTGATGAGACTCAGTTGAGACTGAACATGCCAAATTGTTTTAAGCTATAGATATATAAGACCAACAGCAACAAACATTCATTTAAACAGAATCCTATTTAGATCATAATATATAAAGTTTAGACATGTTAAGTAGACCAGGTGATTTACTTGGTGGACTCTTTCAACCAGTTTTTGTAGGTGTTAGATAAGATGCATTCTGGGTTTCAAACTTGGAGAATTACTATATCAAGGTTATTTCAAATACTGTAGCTGCCAAATACTATCAGCTGTCATAATAAAGTAGGCACAGATGACAGTATGACTCCACCCCATATTAAGATTTCACAACCAATGGGGTGCCCAAGTCTGCCAAAACAAATGTAAGATATTAGAAACATTTGCAAACTATTTTCTTCCACAGCTCAGTCGTTCATAACTTGGGCATCACAGAGCAAACGTGTTATGATTTTAAAGAATTAGATGCCATATCAAATTACACTATGCATATGCATAATAGAAATAAAGGGGAGCAATAGCCCTTTATTGCTTTCAGACTTCGGAAAAGTATAGCTTAATATGTAAATGCTTTTTGATGAGGATACTTTTAATGAATTGCCTTATCTCTAAGATACATTATAAGATATCCTGTGTTGTACAGGAACTTAACTAATAGTCCTTCAAGATATTTTTATGTTAGTAAAGGTTAATTTATTGTTTCATCTACTGAAATATTAGACTTACATCTTTAACATAGAGATGGACAACCAGGAGAGCAGATGGAAAGGTGCAGTCGTGCCTGTGAAATATAAAAAAGATCTTAAGGTGTTGGGGGAGCGGATCTTCTGTGGGCGAACATATGCAAGACTTGCTCTGAGTGAGAAGGCACCGATAGGATGGGGTCAGTACTGATAGAGGGAACTTCCAAATTGATGAGATCACAATTTCATTAAAGGATAAATTTCAGTTTTATGTTAAATAAGACACACTAGCTTCAGTAACTGAATCCAGAAGTGGTGTTTTTATCATCTAGAAGTGGTGTTTTTATCGTCTAGAGTTGATTATTTATACTTTGGATCAGTTTATCAATGACGGTCCACTGAAATTGCTTACATCAGTTTTCTTGTAGCAAGCAACTACTTTTTTGATAGTTGAAAGTAGCATAAAAATCTTTGAAAACTGTGATTACTGTATTAAGATGGAGTTAATGTAAGTACTTTGAAGTAATTATTATTTCAAGTGTCGCTTACTGTTATTATGATACAGAATTGCCAATATGGTTGAAGCGATGGCGCTTTAATAGTTCCTTATAACATCAGCATGGATTAAAATTATTTCTTGCCTTTTAAGTTTGTGTATGGAGGCAGTGATGTGGTTCAATGAAGAAAGCGCTGGGCCTGGAGTCAGAAAGACCTGAGTTCAAATGTGACCTCAGTCACTCATTTGCTGTGTCACCTGGGGCAAGTCACTTAACCTCTGTTTGCCTTGACCTACTAGAGAAGGAAATGGTAAACCATTCCATTATCTTTGCCAAGAAAACCCCATTTTGGGTCACAAAAAGTCAGATAGGACTGAATAACTAGACAACAAGTGTGTGTGTGTGTGTGTGTGTGTGTGTGTGAGAGAGAGAGAGAGAGAGAGAGAGAGAGAGAGAGAGAAAGAGAGAGTGAGAGAGACACAGAGACAGAGACAGAGACAGACAGACAGACAGACACAGACATAGAGACAGACAGATGAACAGGTAAGGAAGAAAGCTGTAATTAAATACTGTAAAATTCCTTTCTCCCATGCCATCATGCAAATGTCTAAGAAAATATAAGTCATCTTCCATAATATACGGTCAAATGGAATTTGAGCTGCCATGAACAGACACACACAGTAGACTCTTTTACCCATGAATTGAACTGTGAATGTTCTCTTGGTGATTCTCTGAAGCACATTTAATTTTGGTGGAAAATCATGAGAAACCCATTTAGTTCGGGGGGAGAAAAAGCCCCACTGAAACTACATCTAGCAAAATATTGATTATAAATGTGGTGAACTTTTAAACTTCTTATAATTACATTCTGTAAAAATCACTGAGTTTTACAGGAATTAAGGCCATATAAATTGCTTCCTTGCTTCCTGGTCATGACTCCAGCACATAGAGCAAAAGAGAGGACAGCATTTAAAAGAGAAAGAGAGGATGAAGAGAAATGCATTGGATCACTCAGCAGCTTAAGTTCTTGAAACCCTCTTACTCTTAACCTCAGTTTCTTGATTTTTTTTAAATAACTGTATAACAGTGTAATTGGTTTCCTTCATAATACTCTGTATTTTATTTTATGCATTTAAAAACATTTTTTCTGAGAAAGAATCCTCAGATTTTACTTGCAAAGGGGTATATAACTCAAAAAGGTCAAGAACCCGTGCTCTCTAAACTCTTTCAGAGCATCTCAGAACCTAAAGGAGGGAGGAGACAGGCAGACCCCCTTGGGGTTCTTCATTGGCTCCAGAATGGTGCTAACTTTTGAGTAGTGTGGAATAAAATGTGCCAGAATGAAACTTTGTCACACTTGTCTTCTAGTCAGAAAAAGAAAACTGACATGTAGTCAGGTGTGCTTACATGTAAATGTCATTAACACATTTCTTGAATAGGTATTGATACCCCAAAGCTCATCTCTAAGTCACTTATGAACTTTTTCCCATATGCACTGACACTGCAAGGATTTGTTTTGTGTCTTATTGTGGAGCTGGCACGGCAAGACGGCTAAACAGTGGGGTTTCGATGAGTCTTCATGCTCTTATAGACCCCAAACTTTATAGTCACATTTTTCAATAATTTTAATAACCTAATTGATTTGGTTATGTAGCAAAAGGGAGAGTTTTTATCTCACAAATGTCTCATAACACATATGCTAGGAACATTTTTAATAATGAGACATAGAAAAAACATTCACTATGAATTTTAAATGTTAACCGCAGTCTTTATTTGGGATTTAGAATTCTTTCTCTTTGATAACATGTAAGTGACTACTCACTAGTTAGACTCACAGTAAATGTAGCCTGGACCTCATTCAAATGGAGAGAGGTAAAAGCATTCATCAGTCATTAACATTTATTAAACACCTACTATATGCCAGGCACTGTGCTAAGCAAGGGGGATGGAAAATGGGGCAAAAGACAAGTACTTGTCCTCCAGGATACAGTCTAATGGGGGGAGACAACATTCTGGTGGATGTATACAAACAAGATATATTCAGGATAAATGAGAAATAATTAACATAATAAAGTTACTAGAATTAAAAGGGATTTGGAGAGGTTTAGTATAAAAGATGGGATTTTTTCAGGAACATAAAGGAAGCCTGGCCAGTAGGGAGAATTGAGGAGGGAGAGTGTTTCTGGGATGGGTGACAGAGTAAATGCCTGGAGCCAAAAGATGGAGTGTCTTATACTGGGAACAACCTGGAGGCCAGCAGTCACAGTATCAAATGAACCAAGTATGGTGGAGAATAAGGTGTAAGAATACTGGAAAGGTAGGAGGAGGCATTACAATTTTATTATTTCTTTCAAAAAATTCTTCAGCACATTGACCAACAACAATAAAACACTAAATTGTACATAGAATGTCTTCCTTTAAGTCCCTAGGGTACCATTTATTACCTGAGAAGCATAGTTTAGTAGGTAGTAACCTAAAGGTAGTACACCTCAGACTCCCTAGAATAGTAAAGGAGAAGCTTGTTAATCTGTAAAATCACTCTTAGAACCTGGTACCTTTATAGATTCCTCCTAGGAGAAGTAACTCAGTTACATTTGTCCTGTGATTAAAATTTCACCAATGTTCATCTCTTATGCTTCATAAGTAACTATCAATTCGTTATTTTTAAAAATAGAGGAAAAAAGATTCCCAGCCCATCTCAAGGGAGTTAAATTCTTTACAAAGGAACTAAGAACCAGATGTTTCTCTTTGTTGTATGATGTGAATAACTGCTACAAATTACAAAAATGACCTATTCTATATCGTTTTAGGTATAACAGCCAGTTAACCTGTAACCTATCCACTTGATCCCATTCCTTTCTGCCCCCTCCAGATCCTTGCTCCCCTCAATCATCCCTTCTCTGTATATCATTTGTCCCTACCTGTCAACCAGCTTCTTCTACAGTTTAAAACATATATAGGTCTTTCATGTTCTGCATAAATCTTTGCCTTGCTCTACTTTCCTCTCAATTTAGTATCCCATTTCTAAAATGTGCAGTCTATACCCACTTTTCCCTATTTCCTCAACAGCCATTGATTTCTTAATTCCCTATAATCTGACTTGCATCCTCGTCATTCTGCTGAAACTATACTCTCAAAGGTCATCAGTGACTTTCTAATTATCTCTTGCAATTGCTGTTAACTTATTCCTCATCTTCCTTAACCTCTCCAAAGCATTAAACACTGTTGACCTTTCCCTTCTTCAATCTCCCACTTTTCTTGGTCTCCACAAGACTGCACTGTCTTGGGTTTGTTTTTTTCTTACCTTTCTCACTTAGTCCATTGTATATTTTTTGGGTGGCTGCCCTTGCTCCTCCTTCTAATTGTGGCTTTCTTTATAGTCCATTCCTCGATTTTCTGTTCTATCTTTGTACTCAATTCCTCAGAACTCTCATCAACTCTCATAGGGTGGCCATCATCTCTGTACGAGTGGGTCCTAAATCAGAATTTCTAGCACCAGCAGCCCTCCCAAGGTGTAATTGTAACCCCTTCCCCCACTTAATAAATTTTTATTAGGTGGCTTGGTATATCACTGTTCTCCAAAACTCAGTGTTATCTAAAGTCATTACCACTCCTCCTATGCCTCCTCTTGAGTTCCTCATTTCAGTGAATAATGTCTTCAGAATCCCAAGTTCAAGCTCCCAGCACCATGTTTTTTGTTTGTTTGTTCCTCCCCCCTTACCCTCCATATATAGGGCTGATGCAATGTTCACAGCACCCACGCTGGCTGCCTAGTTCTGAATAGCAAAATATCACAGACTTCTCCATATGGAAGACAGAACCAAAACATTTATTCAAACAGCAGAAAGCCGAATCCATCATGGCGGCCAAGAAATCTATACACATTAGCAATGCAGGGGGCGCCACCATCCCCAAGCCTTGCCCCTGTTAGGGCCTTCCCACAAACGAACACCCTCAAGCAGAATCACACCCTTGCTCACCCATGCTGGTT
The DNA here is from genome assembly GCF_011100635.1 of Trichosurus vulpecula. Classification (NCBI taxonomy): domain Eukaryota; kingdom Metazoa; phylum Chordata; class Mammalia; order Diprotodontia; family Phalangeridae; genus Trichosurus; species Trichosurus vulpecula. Next base: position 296,993,889 of record NC_050576.1, on the reverse strand, counting down.
CCTCTCCCCGCTCTCTCCTTCCCAGCTCTGATTGCACTGACCAACTTCCTGTCAGCTCTGCTCCACCCTTCCTGCTCCGCCCCTTCCTGTTCCAGCCAATCAGCAAGCTCCTCCCACCACAGGCTTCATGTGACTCACACTCATGTGACTTAGGCTTCCGTGTGACCTAAGCAGATCACATGGGCCTGTTAATGGATGGGAAAGATCTGCAAATTGTCTTAACAATACATTAATAATATGGGGTATTTGAAGGAGCGCTGGACTTAGAGTCACAGAGCACGAGTTTTAAGTCTTGACTTTCTCATTGATAAGGTCTGCACCATTTGAATAAGTCATCCAATCTTTCAGAGACTCAGTTTCCTCCTCTGTAAATTGGATATAATCATTGTAAGAATCAAATGAGAAATATATATGAAAAGGTTAAAGTGCTTTAGAAATGATAAAGCGCTAATATTAACAGAAATGGAAAAGTCAGGAGACAAAGTTTGGGGCTAGAGGAGTGGGTAAAGATGTTGAGTTGGATCTGGGGAACAGATTGTGTACTCCTATAGCATTTATTGTGTGTATGATCATTTAGGGACTGAGCATTTGCATCTTCTGTATTTTGTTTCACTGTTATATTGTAGTTTCAGTCTTTTATGTGAATGCCACATCTCCCTAAGGCACTTGAGGGTAGGGACTGTATTGTCCACCTTATTGTACTTGATGCAGTACTGTGCCCACAGTAAACACTGAATAATCCTTTGTCAGATAAGTCAGATAGAAGAGAGGCAAATGCAGCAATCATTGGTACAGGACAATCTAGAGACAGTGTATAATAGGGTATTCCATGTAGGAAATTGTCAAATAAACTCTGGTGATTTTTCACATGGAATGTTGTGATCTATGAATGTGTTTAGGCAGCACTTCCATCCTGTGGGGTCTGAAATCAACTTTCACCTCATTTCCACTGACAGAATTCCCAGGTTTCCAATAACAAAGGTAGTAAATGTACTACCTTGCCTGATTACAAGGAGGAAACACAATGTATAAACCTTAAAGTAGCATATGTTTATTATTATTTATTACTATCATTATTAAAAATGTGAGCAAATAGTAGCAATAATATTTTCCCTCTGTGTTTATTCTGATTATCCAAAGTCTTCAAAGAAAATTATCACTTTACCTTTTTTTTTTTCCTTTTGAGAATCCTTGAAAGCATGGAAACATTGCAGTCAGTAGTCTTAAGTACCAGATTAAAAGCCTCTGGTTAGTAAAGTCTCTTTTTTCTAAAAATATATATTTAGAATATGAACCAATTACACAAGTACCATGTCTTGCACTGAATAGACTCACAATAAATATTTTCTGAATGGACGAGAATTCTCAATGTAAACAAAAAGAGAGCACTCATATGATAGCAGAGGCTTGCTCACTTAAGCCATTTCAGTACAAAAAGAGAACTTAATTTATTAGAAAATCAGTTAATCGGAATACCCCATTACCTGTCTATAACCATTATTTATTACAAATTCATGTATGTCTTTCACCAAGATCCTACTCAGAAACCGCATTGAAGTGTGGCAATAACCTTGACCCGTCAAAAGCTATATACCTGAAGAGGAAAAGCCCTGGCAGGCCCTCCAGAATGAAAAAGATTCCACCTACAGACCCAGTGATGGACTATATGTCTATCTGAAGATCAAGCTAATTAAGCTCAGACGAGCTCGTCACCAACAGGACACTAGGATGTGCTTTTATTTTAAGCCACAGCAAAGCCTAAACAAAATCCATCTGCTAAGGTGTAGTTAGGTTGCCAGCTTTGTAAAAGAATAACATGCCTATGAAAACAGATTCTTGAAGTATAGAATTAGAAGTATTTCATATTTAATTTTACCTATTATAATTATATTTGTCAGCTGTCATCCTGGATAGTCAGTCATCTTTCCAGCAATGAAAATTCTCAAGGAATCTGAAAGAGTTAATTTTCTAGTTGCAGCATGGTGTAGTGGGAAATAGTATTGGTCTTAGAGTTTGAGGTTTAGAATTTTAATTCTAGCCCTGAGACTTAGTAGGATTATAAACCCTAGACTACAATGGAAACGTGAGCTATAAATGTCAATAAGCATAAAAACAATGATAATAAAGTATAAGATGAACAGTTAGCCTTCTAAGAGTGGTTTAATCATTCTGAAATTTTATTGTCTCCGCTAAAATGTTATTAATACAACGTGAATATAATTAAATTTATTTAATGTATATGTAGAAGTGTTGTGTTCTTAAAACCAAACATTTGAGAAATTTTTAATTAAATGTTTCTCAAGTTGCTTTTATTTAAGGTACAAGAAAGTTACGATTTTTTGTGAAATGCATGGCAGAAATATAAAAATGTAATCAGTTTCATTATTATTATAAATTATAGTGTAATAATATATTACATGTATAATAACATATATAAGTACTATATTATCATATGAGACAATTCAGTATGTATTTATTGTCTGCTCTGTGCAAGGTACACTCTACAGGAAGGGTGCTAGGAATACGAAGACAAAAATTAAAAGTTTGTATTTTACTAGGAGAGGATACAACATGTCAGCAGTTAAATAAATATGAGATACTTTGAGGCAAGAGAAAGCACTAACAATTAAGTGGATTAGGAAACAGCACCCAAGTTGAGCCTTGACAGAGCTATGGCTTGAAAGAGGTAAGAAAGGAGGACAATCCAGGGGTGGGGATGGGGGGTGGGGCTGCCTCTGCAATGACATGGATGGGGAGATGGAATGACAAAATATGAGAATGGAAAGTTGGCCAATTTTGCTGCACTGGAGACTGAGTGAAGTGGATAACGTGAAATAAGCCCAGAACAGTAGGTGGAACTCAGACTCCATATGGTTTTCAATACCAGGCTGGAGAGTTTCTCCTTGATTCTTAGAAGCAATAGAAAGCCACTAAAAATTCTTAAGCAGGAGATTAAGATGGTCAGATTTTCTTGTTCTTTAGCAATATCATTTGACAAGCTATGTGGAGGTTCACTTGCAGAGGAAAGAGACGGGCAACTGGGAGTCCAGTTAGAAGGTTATTGAAGTATTTGAATCAAGATGGTTGCCATGTGGGGGCAAATGCAAGAGATAGGGTACAGAGGAACAACCTACAGGACTAAACAAATTATTGGGTATGAGGCTTGAGGGAGATGGAAGAGTAGAACAGAATGTTGAAGCTAGGAACCTGAGTAACTGTAATAATGATGATACCTTCAACAGAAATAAGGAACTTTAGAGAAAGTTATGCTTAGGAGGGAAAATAATCGGTTCTGTTTTATATACATTGAGTTTGAGATGTTAATGGGACATCAGGGTAAGGATGTCTACAAGGTAGTCATAGTTCAGAAGAGAGAGTAAGGCTGTGTTTATGTATGTTGGGTAGTCATCTGTATACCAATGAAGACATAACCCATGAGATCTGATAATAATAACCAAAAGGATTAGAGAGAGAGAGGAGTGGACCTTAGGTATGATAGTTAAAGGGCTAGAAGTGGATGGTTAAAAGAGATCACCCAAGTGGGAAAAGGACCCATATGTACAAAAATATTTATAGTGCCTCTTTTTGTAGTAGCAAAGAATTGGAAATCAAGGGGATGCCCATCAGTTGGGGACTGACTGAACAAGTTGTGGTATATGAAGGTAATGGAATACTACTGTGCTCTAAGAAATGGGGAAGATATGGACTTCATAGTAACCTGGAAGAACCAACATGATATAATGCTGAGTGAGCGGAGCAGAACTAGGAGAACATTATACACAATCACAGATATATGGATTCTATGATGACTAACCTTGATAAACTTAGCTCTTCTCAGCAATACAAGGTTCAAAGGCAACTCCAAAGGACTCATGAGAGAGATATATCTACATCCAGAGAAAGAACTGTGGAGACTGAATGCACATTGAGACAAACTGTTTGCTCTCCTTTTTTTTTCTTTTGTTTTTTTTTCTCTTTTGTTGTTTTTTTTTTTGGTTTTGTTTCTTCTTTCTCATGATTCATTCCATTGGTCATAATTCTTCTTTACAACCTATTGTGTAAATAAGTTCAACATGAAGTTATATGTAGAAGATAAATCGGATTCCATGCCATCTTGGGGAGGGGGAGGAGTGGGGGGAAGAAAATCTGGAACTCAGGTTCATGAGGAACTGAGTGTTGTAAACTAACAATAAAAAATCTTAATAAAAAATGTTACCTTAAAAAAAAGAAAGAAATGGATGGTTAGACAAGAGTGTAATAAAGAGAAAGCAGTGTTACAAAAAACCAGGGTGGGAAAAGAGCATTAGCAATATCAAAAGATGCAGAGAGATGAAGAAGAGAATGGACTGAGCAGAGGCCATTGGATTAAGAAATTAAGAGATCGTGGCATAGTGGATTGCTAGACTTGAAATCAGGAAAATTTGTACCTCTGATTCTTAGGAACTTTTTTACCAATCTTTATACATTGCTTTAAGATTTGCACAGTATGATATATGTACTATCTCATTTAGTCACTGCAGTGGCACTTAACTGCTCTGAGCTTCAGGTTCCTTATCTTTAAGGTGGGAGTAATTATACCTTTAGTACTTATATGTTGTTATGAGCCACAATGAGACAATAACATGCAAAGTACCATGCAAACTTTACAGCACTTGAAAAACGTTGCTTTTATCATTAGTAATCCCACTGGTAACCTTGGAGAGAGCATTTTCACTCATGTGGCAGGGTCAGAGGTCAGATTTCAAAGGGTTGAGAAATGAATGGGAGGTTAAGAAGAAGGTGCATTGGGTATAGGGGACTTTTTCTAAGAGTTTGGCTAGGAAAGAGAGAGATGGGATGGCACCTTGAAAGAATGGGGGAGAAGGTTCAAGTGAAGGTATTTTTTAAAGATGAGAGAGACTTGCTTATGTTGTAGACAGCAGATATGTATGCAGCCAATAGATAAAGAATGATTACAGGTAGTAATTGTCAGGGCGGGAATGATTGAAGGAGCATGCTCCTTGTTGGCGTTCGGGGAGAGGCAAGGAGAGTGATAGAAAAGGATGGAATCACGAAGATAAAAGGGCATCTCTATCATTGCTATAAGTGCCACCTGAGTACACATTACAAGATTCTCCAGTGCCACTAAAGTTACAAATTCATTTGTCTTTAGTGCATTTATCCCTACTGTAAATGAAAAGAAAGGATTCTAAAAGAATTTTAGCTCAGAATAGCTTCACTTTCAGTGGTTTAATCTCAGACTTACTATTATATTAATGGTTTTTTGTATTGGCTAGGTAATAAAGAATGGCCATTTTCTGACATTTGTTTCCTGGTATTAGATTAATTCTTTACTTAAAGAAAATTGTTTTTTGATAAGTTCAGAGAGCAGCTCTCTTTTTGTTTTCTGTTTCAAAACAGAGTCCTTTTGAGAGGAGGTGGACAGTTGCTACATCTCAAAATGAAAATAGATAATTTTTTTCAATAATAAGCATTATATCATGTGGTTTTCTTTTTCATGTACTTTGGTTATATTTCATAAAAGTAAAGTATAAAAATCTGTGAATATACTTCATATAAACCATTGTAAAATATCTTTAAAATATTGATAGTAGTCATTTACTTAGAAGGCCCTGAAAGCTCTGATTTTTTTATACTTGTTACATCATTAATTTTCATTTTTCCACTTCAAAGTGATAGATGATAGTGAGCATCGTGTTAGGCCTTAACAAACTGCAGTCTAATTTATAAGAATAATTCTTAAAAGTACCAGGAAGATTATCTCTGATTCTTTTCAGAGATTTGTCTTTATTGACACTAAGGCAGGAGACTTAAAAATAATCCCCTTACTGGCAGTCACCAAGAGTTTTGCTGATTTTCTTTATACAAAAGAGCTAAAAAAGATCATTTACCATTTATTAAAATGATCGTTTCTCTGTGATAATTTCCTTTGACATCTGCTCCATCCTTTTCTTTCCTTACAGTCTTGAAAATTCTATCTAAAATGAAATGTTTCTCAGGTAGAAGAATTGAGCTCCTGGTTCTTTAGTTAAGTTGGTATTCACGTTCTGAACTGAATATCAAATAGAGAGGCAGCTAGGTGTGGAGTCTGTCAACCAAGGTTTGAATCCCTGCTCTGCGACGTAATACCTTTGGAATCTCAGGCAAGACACTTGACCTCTCTGAATTTCCATGCCCTCATTTTAAAATAAAGAGGTTGAGCTCAATGACTTCTTTTCCAGCTCTGTATCTAGTATTCTACCATCCAGTTGACCACATATCCTTACACTATAGTTCCCTTATCTGTAGAACAGGGAAACCTCTCACAGGGTTGTGGGAATCAAATCATATATTATATGTAAAATCTATTTCAAAACTTAAGTATCTACAGCAATGTTCTCTAGTGCATGATTATTATAGAATAATCATTTTATATTATATATATATATTATAAAATTACATTGTTTGAAAACTCCCTAGTCTATTCTTTGCAATACACATTTATTTAGGTGAAATAGAATTTTTATCACCTTAAAATTTTAGAACAAACTTAGCCAGAAGTTAACAATTTGAAGCTTATTTTACACTATCTTGGCAAAATTGCCAGGAATGGGATTTTCTTGGCAAAAATTCTGAATCTTTTTTTTAAATAAAAGGAGAGGGGGTGGCCCTTTTGTCTGAGTTTGGTAATTGACAAAATGATTGCAAGTGAAAAATAATTCACATATAAAGTAAGCTGCTCATACCGGCTAATTGCACATTTGGGAGGAAAGGCAAAAGACATCCAGAGTTTGCTCTCAATGAGCCAAGAGTATAACGTTTAATGAAATGAGAGCCTTAAAAGGTTCAGCATGGATGTTTTCAACCCTGACCTGGGTTTGAGGGAAATTGAACATTGGCTCAATGGACTCTTGGATTCCTTTGGGTTGTAAAGGATGTATTTTGAACATTTGTATATATGTGACTGGTCCTCTTTGTCAATATAACACCATTCTTGATTCTAGTGGCTACTCTCTTTAGAAGGAAGCAAGTTAGTAATTTTCATGCCTTCTTTTTCACCCATCACCATCCCCTACTACCTAAACCCCTGCCAAAAAAATCCCTTTTGAGTCAAGAGAAGTAGGAAATTGGGCTACAATCTGCTGTGGCCTCTTATCTCCGATTCTTCCTCTAATGCTTGCTTTGTATACTCTCCAACCTCTCCAAATATACTGAGGCTAAAACAGAAAGCTTATTAAACAGAATAGTATCTGTTAGCTTTTCCATTGCTATGTTGTTCCAGCTTTCTTCACAAAAATCTGAATAGTGAGACCACTATCATAAAAAGAACCAGAAATTTTCTGAATTTGGGGGTGTATCTTGTGAGGAGAAAAAAATAGTGGAAGAAGAGAAAAAAAGAACCAAACCAGGAAAGAGGAGAGAAAAATAGTTTGAGACATTAAAAAGATCAACAGGAACATAAAGAAAGAAGTTGTGGAAAAATATGTGCAAAGAAATAGATAATCTACAGAGGGTAAGAAATAGAAAAGTAAAATAACTGTACTACATAAAATAAGCGAAGCAAATGCACTTCAATATAATTCCATCTTTCAATGTTATACAGATTATTTTTGCTCATTTGATAAAATTTCATGCCAGATTGTTACATTTTGATCTACCAAGCTGTGACAGTTTATTTAGGAATGCTAGTCCTGATGTGTATAAAATATTTGCTATTGTTTAATGTATGTGGTACAGCTCAAGTCTGTGCATTGGCTAATGTCTATCATCAGTCAGTTACTATGTTGATAACTCTGTCCTGACTGAAGCCTTGTTTATTTGCTATCTTCACTGGGTGTTCCTAGGAATTCTTTTTTTTTCAAGTTAGCCTTAGGAACAAAAGACTAAGTACTAGTACAACAGACTCAACAGACATCATTTTGATATTATTTTATACATTTTCCACCCAATTCCTCAAGAAATCAAGCAAACACCGCCTATTTACTTTTTTCTTTCACTGAGATGTCTCACCAGAGGCTGGGCAGGGGAAGCTTTGGCGGGAAGGGCACATAGTCATAGACTGATAAATATTAGAAGTCAACATATGTGTTTTGAAGTAGTGAAACTACTTTTAAATTGCGATGCAAAGCACTGTTTTCCCTAATTGTTGTTTTTTTGATAGGGGCAGCTAAGTGACACAGTGGATAGAGCATTGCACCTGAAAGCCCCAAGACCTGAGTGCAAAGCCAGCACATTTAGGGTGACCTTGGGCCTGTCTTTTCACCTCTGCCTCCCTCAATTTCTTCATCTATAAAATGAGAATAATAATAGGACCCATCTCTGACACTAAAATGAAATACTATTTGTAAAGTGCCTTGCAGACCTAAAAGTACTATAGAAGTGCTAGCTATTGTCATCGTGGTTACTATTGGTCTTACTTATGACCATTGATATGAGGATGGATTTATTGGGTTGGGGGGGATACAATGGAAAATGATAGGATATGAAAACAAGAGGAACGAATAAAGCCTTTTATTTTTAACTAGAATTTCCTAACTCGAGAGTTTGAGTAAGCTAAGACTGATTACTTCCCCAATTAGTCTTGCTGACAGTTTCCCCTTACCAGCCTCCATCTCTCTGACCTGGGCGTCCTACATGGGGTCAGGTGGGGATGGGAAGGGTGAATGAGGCTTTCTACCTGCAGCCGGAGTGGGGTTCCTCCATTTTGGACCCTGATTAAGGGAATTGCCTAGGCAAGGAAGGAAAGCCTCTTTGGCAGCTTTAGTGTTCACAGTGTCTCCTCCGTTTACCCTCCCTCTAAATTTACATTTCTGAATGCTGATAATTGGTAGGAATGATGGGCTTTTAGCTTCCACATAGCCAGGAATACAATTCAGTTGATCCATCATCATATAATGAATTTGAAATCTTGGCTTGGTTAGTTGTAAGAATGCCCTCTTATTTTCCTGCACCTCCTCCCTCATTTTATTTTCAGAAGGAGAGGTACTGGCTAAGAGGACACAGAAATGTCCTCTTCCTGCAGATTGCAGGGAACTTCCCACCCCACCCCCCCTCAGTGGCAGCAGCATTACTGTCCCCTCCTTCCAATGATTTACACTGGCAAGACTTCTTTTGTTTTCTTTTGTTTTTTTGGATGGGGAAGGCAAGGCAGTTGGGGGTAAGTGAGTTGCCCAAGGTCACACAGCTAGTAAGTGTGTCAAGTGTCTGAGGCCAGATTTGAACTCAGGTCGTCCTGACTCCAGGGCCAGTGCCACCTAGCTGCCCCCATGCAAGAGTTTTAAGAATATTCCTCTTTGAAAAAAAAGAGAAAAATTGTTCCTCTTTGGTGAATGTTAGAGAAAGGCCAAAAAAATGGGACTCTTTCCTCTACTTCAGAGGCCATGTTTCCACCATTCCCAGGGAAGCACAAGATGCTGTGATTGAGGAAAGAAGAACTCAAGAGCATCTAAATTTGTTCTATCAGTAAAACAGGACTTCCCAAGTTTCAGAGAAGCTAACTCTTCATTTCAAAGGATTTGAAATTTAGTGAGATTATATCTTTACCTCATTTGCTCCTTCTGGATCATATCATCGCTGGTTGCATGGCTCCAAGTTCAAAGTACTAAGTGCTTTAGGGATTTTTAGGTGTTGAGAAAAATTGGTCTTTATCCTCAGGGATTTTTAAAATGCATAACCTAAAGAAAAAATAGCAACAGAATTGAAGATATGTCCCTTATCACACCTCCTTTATAGCTCCCTTCATTTGTCCCTCTGGGTAATTTTAGGTGGAAAGTATATGTACAAATAAATGAGTATAGAGAGCTCCTGAAAAGGAGCTTCCTCCGCTGGAACAGATGGGCTTCTTTAAAGAATTCTAATCTTAGACTGGGGCACTGAAAGGCTGAATGACTTGCCAGTGTCAGAGGTGGGATTTGAACCCAGGCCTTCCTGATGCCAAGGTTCAGGTTTGAAACCATTGTCCACTTCTAAAAATGATCACGTTGATCTTTCACACACATGCTGAGAGAAGGGTGGCACAAGAAGATTCGAGATAGTGGTTGGCTTCACCTCGAGAAAATATCCTGTTGTTCTACCTTTTTCTAAAGAGTGGGTACCGTTTGTTTTCTGAATCTAGTACCCTTTAGGAAAACTGAAAAGTTACTGGAGTCAGCCCCTTAGAATTAAGTGATATATCGTGATATTGCATCACTTGCAGAGGAAAGTGCCTTGGCTCACTCCATTCTTCTTATTACTAGGTAAAAATCTTCAACAATCAACAAGCCCATAGCCTGCTTTCAGATAGCAGGGACTCAAGTCAGGAACGGCAAAGTATATTTTAGATGAAGAGGTAAATAGAGTGCCACCTTGATGTCATGCTGTTCTGTCTTTCCTCCATTACCTGTAACTGTGCACTGAATGAGGGGAATTAGGAGGAATAACAGTTATCAGGCTGGCCTAGGAATAGACTCCATTTCTGAAGGAAGCCTGATTCGATTATGGGGTGAGATGGACTGAATACATTCTTCAAGAAGGAACAGTTCTTATGGCAATTTGCCTCCCTCAGATAAGGGGCCATTTTGAGAGTAGCCACTTTAAAAGGTTTGTATTGTGGATTTTTTTTTAGTGTGTTGAACCCTTAAACTTTCAGTACAACCAGATGTTCTTTAATTTACCTTTTAATTTACTGGAATCTTATTAGACTAAAACTAATTGAATCCTAGAGGTCCCTGAAATGTAAATTATTATGAAATGGTATAGCTTCCAGTTTGGGTACTTTGGAAGGCATAGGTGAAAGCTAAAATTGTAAATTTGGTATTTCACCTGGACATTTCCATAACAAAGCCACAAGACCTAGGTTCTTAGAGGATAACTTGAGCTAGATAAAGAACTATGCAATCATTTTATTCAATTAACCAATGAAATTTAATTTATGTGAACTTTATGTTTTCATTTGCTTAACATTTCACTTAGACTCTTTTGGAAGCAATCTAGAGAAGCCCATGGACCCCAATTCAGAATCATGCTTTTAATTGCATAACATAAAATACACTAAATGACTGAGTAAATGTATTATATTGAAATAGTTGTATCAAAATATTTTTAAAAACCCAGTTCATAGACCCTAGGGTAGGAACCCCTGACTTAAAGTGAATTACGAAAAAAGAGCTGCTTCTTTAAAACTCTATGTACTTAGATCCTCTTTTCTCTACTGGTGGGAAAGGTTATAATTAGATAGTTACAGTCTGACTCTGATGACATCCACCAAGTACTTAGAGGTCTTTGGTTCTTAAATTTTTATAGTTGTTATTTCTGGGACTGTAGTTCAGGCAGCCTCAGGAGTTTTAAGAAATATGTAATTTTAATCCAAGCAAGTTCCCAAAGGCAAAAAGACCAAGGAACGGTTTTAGAGAGAAACCAACTCTTTGTCTAAAAACAATACTGGTCAGTTAGTGGTATCTCATTTTCATATTTTTAGACTAGATTTGTTGGCATGATTCTAGATTTGCAAACATAAAAAGTAGGGATGAAAGGACATTGTGAGAAGGTTCATAGAAGTTCATGAGGGACTAGGATTGCCTCCTTGATATGATTGACCAAGAGTGAGAGCCTCTGGCTTGGACTGGAAATGAGTCATTCATGTAGATGTCCATCTGTTGTGAACATTGAGGAACTGCTCCTCCTCTTTCTATTACCATCTACCTGATCCTCTCCCCACCCCACAAAAAATACAATCTGCCTTTACTGGCTTCTCACTAGTATGAGAAATCCTATTACTAATTCTTTACTTTCCTGGGCACTGTCCATAAAAAAGGGGGTCTGTTAAATGTTGATATCCATGGGAAGGTCAACACATTTAGCCCCCACTGGTCATTTGCATCTTAGAATTAATTAGTTTGTTAACACCTTTCCAAGGTCAGCAGCCTGAATATAAGTCAGGACCTAAGGATCGAGATATGTTCATCCCTAATTTGAGGTGAGGAGAACAAGTTAGAAAGTGGACCAGACAGGGTGCTTCCTAACTAAGACAAGCATGGTTGGGGGCAGTCATACCTCAGTAAGAGGAGTCTGAAGAGGCAACCCAAAGGATATTGCTTGTAGGGTAGTAGAAAGAGCCCTGAAACCATAGACCTGGATTCTAGTCTGAATCTAGTCCTGACTATCTATGTGACCTTGTGTAAGTGACAGCCTCCCTGGAGCTCTGTTTCCTAATCAAGTAAGACAAAGGTTAGAAGAGATGGTTTCTAATATCCCTTTCAGCTCAGTTATAATTATATGATGCAAATCATCTCTCACCCTCTCTTACCTCTCCACCAACATTGAAGGCATCGGATGCCAACTGAATAAAAGGAGACACTTATTTGTAGCCTCTACATCATGGGGTCTTAACCTGGGATCAGTGAACATGTTTGTTTGTTTTTAATAACTATATTTCAGTATAAGCCATTTCCTTTTAAATCTTCTTGTGTTTTATACATTTAAAAACATTATTCTGATTAGAGGTCCATAAGTTTCATGTTTTTGTACATAATACAAAAAAAGTTTCAGAAACCTCCTTTGATGTTTTAATGCAGGCATAGACAAAGCCATTTCTGTATCCTATATCATTGTACTATTGACCTAATTACCTCTCAAGGACACTGTTCTGGGTAACTATTTCTTCTTCCCTGAGGATCTCCACTTTAAATAAATCGCCCCCCCCAAACTATCCCACCTCATGTCATGGGAATATTGAGAATGGTGGCTGCATTTATGAACTGAGCAAGACATAATTATCTATATAGATATACATGTATATCTATATGTATGCAGGTATGTGTGTGTGTGTGTGTGTGTGTGTACATTTGTTGTTTGTTCAATTGTTTTCAGTCAAGGCCAACTTTGTGACTCCATTTGGGGTTTTCTTGACAAAGATACTGGAGTAGTCTGGCCCATTTTACAGATAAGGCAACTGAGGCAAATAGAGGTTAAGTAACTTGCCCATTGTTACAGCTAGTAAGTGTCTGAGGCCAGATTTGAACAAAGATCTTCCTGATTCCTCTCTCAGCACTCAATGTACTGAGCCATCTGACTGCTCCATATATATGTATATGTATAGGTATACATGTACATCAATGGTCTATGTACGTACACATATGTATATGCACATTTATATGTGTATTGTACGAATATGTCTTTTATTTTAAAATTTCCTTCTATTTAGAGAAGAATTTCAATTTTATTTTAGCACCTTAGGTCAGGGTAGGTGGTAACAGTGGATAGAGTGCCAGCTGTGGAATCAAAAGGACCTGAGTTCAAATTTAACCTTAGACATTTACTAGCTGTGTGACCCTGGGCAAGTCATTTACCCATTTGCCTCAGTTTCCTCATCTGTAAAACGAACTGGAAAAGGAAATGGCAAATCATTCTAGTTTGCCAAGAAAACCCAAAATTGGGTTAAGAAGAGTCAGATATGACTAATCAACCAAATAACACCACCCTGGGTCAAATCAGTTAACATTTATTAAGTGCCTAATATGTGTCAAGCACTGTGCTAAGTGGTATTGATACTAAGAAAGTTAAAAACATCCTCTGCCCTTAAGGAGTTTCTAATCTAAAGGAAGATGACATTCAAATAATTATGTGCAAGCGGGACATATACTGGATGAATTGGAGATTATCTCAGAGGGAAAACATTACATTAAGGAGGACCTTGCAGAAGGGGAAATTGTTTAGCAGAGCTCAGTAATACGATGATATAAATATAGATAGATAGACAGATAGATAGATAGACAGATAGATAGATAGATTAAATTCATATGAGCCAGATACTTTCCCAAAATTTTAACACATCAGCCTCTCTGGGTCTCGGTGTCCTCATCTGTAAAATGAGGAGCTGGATTAGCACTGGTCTCCACAGTCCCTTCCAGCTCTAAAGATTCTCTTAGTCTCATTTTCCATTCCTTTAGTTATTCAGTATACTCTGCAGAATTTTCTAATGCCTCTGGGTTGTTTCAGATATTAGACCTCTGTCTGAGGCAAAGAGTTGTTGCTGGCCGCCATTGCATACTCCTTATGGAGAGCCCATAAGCACACACTTCTTAGTACATTCATCACTTTACAGAAAGAAAAGAAACAGCCCTTACCCTCTGGGAACAATAGTGCAAAACAGTATTAGGCCCAATCATCCTGTCTTTGCCAATTGGATTGTGTTTGACAATTCCTGTGTATGAGACATTTAATCTACTTTCTGTCCTTCACTGTTTTCATCTGCATTTTTCCTAACAGAAAGGAGAGCCTGACCGCTGCTATGTGCTGTCCCTGGAGACTCCTGAGCAGCTGACCTTTGAGATCCCTCTCAATGATTCAGGGTCTGCTGGGCTCGGAGTGAGCTTAAAAGGGAACAAATCCCGAGAGACAGGAGCTGACTTGGGGATTTTTATTAAGTCTATAATCCATGGAGGTGCTGCTTTTAAGGTAGGTAAGGATGATGCTGACCCTGAAGTGCATGAGTTTGTAGTCGTTTAATCTGCTGAGTTTGAGAACTGGACTTTGGACATCTCTAAGGGTATTGGGCTGGTATATCATTTTGTGCTCAGGAAAATTACTCCTTTTCCCTGTCTCCTCAGGCCCCCAGACCCCAACACCCCACACTCACAGCAGATAACAACTTCCCACTTCCCACTTCACAGAGAGATTAAGGGCAACTGATACTTCCTGTCTTATTGTTCTCAAAATTTCTTAGTAGTATTACCCACTCTCCCCCCTATCCCTCTTTTCTCAAAGGAAGAGGCATCCATGCTCCTTGCTGTCTTCCCTCACCCTATGCTTGACCTCTGTCCTCTCCTATCTTCTTCAGATCCTTTCCCTAACAATAAGTATGCATCTGAATTCTACCCCATCTCCATTGGCTACTTCCTGCCACTTAGAAACGTCGTCCCCATTTCTAAAGAATATTTCCCTGGACCCGTCTGCCTCATCCTCCTTCTTCCCTGTCTCTTTCTTCTTCCTCACTGCATCCACTTCAACATGACCATCCTGCAGTCTATCTCCAGTATTCCACCACTGTGCAGAAACTGTTGTCTCAGATGTCACTGATGACCTTCTAGTCATCAGATCCATTGGCCATGTTCCCAGGCCTACTCTTTGACCTCTTTGTACCATTTGATTCTACTGACCACTCTTTTCTACTCCAGTATTCTTTGGTCTTTTGGTTTCCCAAACATCACACTTTGGCTGCCCCTCGTCCTGCCTACATTACTGGCCACCCTTTGTTGATTTTGCTAGCTCGTCATCCTCTTCTCATCCTGTTAAGGCAGGAACATTTTTTGTGTCAGGTGATAGAAGCCTGGAGAAGCCTATGGACCCTTTCTCTGAATGTTTTTAAAAGAAAAAAATTAAATACAAAAGATTACACTGAAATATTTTTTGAAAATATTTTTAAATTTTTTAAAAAAATTTTAAATGTAAATTCTTTAAGTGCAAGGAAGGATACCAGAACCCCTCCCTGCCTTAAGATAAACATTAGTAAAGATTCTATCCTTGGTTCTTTCCTTTTCTTTTTGTAAAATAGGGGAGTTGGACTAGATAACCCACAAACTCAGGAACCATATAAGCAAAATTATTAAAAACTTTTCATAGAAATAAAATAAGTTTTAAATAGTTGGAGAAATATTAATTGTTCATGGGCAGGCAGGGCCAATATAATAAAAAGTGATCATTCTTTCCCTTCACTTTCTTGACAGTCTCATATATTCCTAGAGCTTTCTCCTCTATATATAACTTTGAACTTTAAAATGACAGTTCTTTCTCCATACTTTCTTGAAAATCTCATACATTCCTAGAACTTTTATTTTCCAGTTGAAATCTGTAGTACATCTAAGATACATCTTCCTAGATGTCCTTTTTATACCTTCAAAGCCTGGCTTACCTTTCCTACTAAACCTGATCCACCTCACTTCCCTGTTTCTACCAGCAATACTGCCATGCACTAGCACTTCCAAGACAGAAACTGTGATATTATCTTGGATTCTTCTTTCTCCTTAAACTCACCACAGTATCTTCAAAAGAACCCTGAATATGAAATCTGGAGACTTGAATCAATCCCTGGCCCTAACTAATAGTAACTCTGTGACCATGGGCATTATCTTTGGACATAATTTCCCTCATCTCTAAAATAATGGAGTTAGACTAAATAACCCACAAATTTAAACATATCCAAGTTACTTGACTTTCCAAGACTCAGTTTGCCCAACTGTATAATGGATGTAATATAGCTGCTATCTACACATGGGATTGTTATAAGGAAAGAAATTTGCAAATCTAGAAAGTGTTATGTAACTATGTGTTATTCTTGTTATTATAGCAATACTCAATCATTTACTAAATTCTGCTTGTGTAACGTCTGTCTTCCTCTCTGTTTTCATTGTCACCTCCTTTAGGTACAAGTCTTCATCACTTACCACCCAACCAAATTGTTACTGTAGCTTTCTAGTGTGTATTTCCATACATTCACTCCCTTCCCGTGTATTCCATCTGCAAACTGCTGCCAGACTAACCTTCTTTATGCATAGTAAATCTGGTTAGGTCACTCCTTTCTTTGTAAATCATTAGCAGATCCTTATTACCTATGGTATAAACTTCCCGCTGACATTCAAGGCATGCTACAAGGTCACCACCTTCTTTTTCCAGCCTTACCTCATAATGTTCTCCTATGTGCAAATTGAAGTACTACCTATCCCCTGAACACTCTCCTAGCTGTCCGGCTTCTGAGTCTTTGCTTATGGTGTCCTCTTTACTTGAAGTGGCCTCCTTCCTCACATTTGCCTGTCAAATACCTACATGTTTTTTTAAACTGTAAATCAGATGTATCACTTGACATCATTCTGGAGGCTTTTCAGATCCACTCTCTGAGCCTCTTCCCTCACTTATAAAATGTTGTTACACTAGATGATCTCTGAGGTTCCTTCCGGTTCAAAATCCTGTTCACCTGTGTTCCTATTAGTAATGACCTTCCCTGCCTGGGGTCTTACAGAGCACTTTGCTTTTCACTGATGCATTTATTATGTATTGTGTTATTTTCTGATTATTTGTGTATATATGGTGTCTCCCTCCTAGTATATAAAGTTCCTGAGGGTAGGGATAAACTCTGTGGCTCTCCAATACGTATCATGTGTCTCATGGTGGATATTTAATAAATCCTTGTGGTATTTGAATTTGGAGCAACTGTTAACTATTTTTTTATAGACTGCAGGAGTTTTTTCTTCTTCTTAGGAATAGTTTTAAAAACAATGTATCAGTCTTTTTTCCATACTGTTTTCTTTCTATATTTGCTTTAGTATTAATTTTTTTTAATGTTGAGTTTCAAATTCTGTCTCTTCATTCCCCCACACACACTCATTGAGAAGGTAAGCAGTATGATATCAATTATACATATGAAGTCATACAAAATATATTTCCATATTAGTCATGTTGCAAAATAAAAAATAAAAAGTAAGAAACATTTAAAAAGTGAAAAAAGTATGTTTCAATCTGT
The DNA here is from genome assembly GCF_011100635.1 of Trichosurus vulpecula. Lineage (NCBI taxonomy): Eukaryota > Metazoa > Chordata > Mammalia > Diprotodontia > Phalangeridae > Trichosurus > Trichosurus vulpecula. The sequence continues at coordinate 296,976,419 of NC_050576.1, read as the reverse complement.
ACTCAAGAGTTCATCAGTTCTCTCTCTGGAAATAAATAGCATTTTTCATCATGTGTCATTTGGAATTATTTTAGATCATTGTCTTGATCTGAGAATAGCTAAGTCTTTCACTGATGATCATTTTTACAATATTGCTTTTACTGTGTGTAAGATTCTCTTGTTTCTACTCACTTCACTTTGCATTAGTTCATAGAAGTCTTCCAAGGTTTTTCTGAAACCATCCTGCTCATCATTCCTTATAGCATAATAGTGTTCTTTCATAATCATATACCACAACTTGTTCAGCTAGTCTCCAATTAATGGGCATCCCCTCACTTTCCAGTTCTTTGTCACCACAAAAAGAGCTGGTATAAATATTTTTGTACATATAGGTCATTTTCCCTTTGCTTTGATGTTTCAGGAAATACAGACTTCCTGGTGGTATTGCTGGGTCAAAGGGTATTCGGAGTTTTATAGAAACAGGAGACCTCTGTTGATTACAACTGAGTTCTACTATTCATTATGTATTCTATAAGAAGGTCATTATTCTCTTGTATCAGACTTGTGTATTTGTAGAAGGATTATAGAAAGAAGGGATGGCATAGTGGCTAGCATTGGATCTATGTTTGATTCCTATCTGTGTGTCTTACTAGCCGTGTGACCATGAGCAAATCTATTAACTACTCAGTTTCCTCATCTGTAAAATTGGGATAATACCTACAATATCTACCTCATGGGATATTGTGAGGTAAAGGGGTGTACTTCGCAAACCTCAAACCTATAGAAATGTCTGCTGTTATTATTTTTGGTGGTTGGAGTCACTAACCTCATTCCCAATTTACAAAACAACCCAATCTAACTGATATTTATTAAGTATTGACTATATTCAAGGATTGAGATACAAAGACAGAACTATACCTGTCCTCAAGGAGCTAACATTCTCCTCATTCGTGACTTAGCATCACCCAGAAGGGGAAAATACTGAAGAATTAAAAATTAAATTTTAAAAAGAAACAAGTAAACAGACAAAAACACCTCCTAAATCCATGTGTCATTCTCAGAAGTTTAGAATATTGTGCCAAATCTAATAAAATGAAATTAAATGGGGACAAATGTAAAGTCTGACATGGACTCAAAAAATGAACTTCACATATACAAGTTGCTGAGGAACAGTTTAGATAGCAGTTCATCTGAAAAGGATTTAGGAAAATGAGTGAACTGGAAACTTGTTCAAGTCAAGACGATGATATGGCAGCCAAGAAACTTAGTGCCACCTTGAGTTCACAGATTGATGGGCATCCACCCATCTCCAGACCTCTGATTCTGTATCACAGCCTAAAGGACATCTTTCATGTAGGATCTAGGTTTGATATAAGGGAAAACATCCTAGCGGTTAGAACTTCTCTGAAGTAAAATAGTCTCCATTGGGAGGCAGTGGATTCTGCCTCATGGGATGTCTTGAAGCAGAGTTTGGATGGTCCCTCACCAGGAACCTTGTGGAAAGGATTCTTGTCCAGTTATAGGGTGGCCTTGGATGGCCCCAGAAATCCTTTCCCGTTCGGAGGTTTCGTGATTCTATGCAGTTGCCTAGAACAGCATGTAGGCTATGCCACATTTTATAATTATATCCTTACAAAATGCTTTTTGTTGATGAATTCTTAGGTACTTTGATGATGCCAGCTGATTGATATTCATTTGCAATTAATTTTAAGGAGAATTCTACCTAGAGGGTTTGTTTTGAGTAAAATTGGAATAAATCACTTTCTTTGGAAATTAAAAGCAAACATCCTTGCCGTTTTATATTTAATGGCTCTAACTCAAGAAAATATTAGCAATAGGGCATGTGTGTATTTCTAAGTGCATATGTGTGTTGAGAGTCCTGCGTTAGAACCTCAGAATGGCAAATGCTATTCCAATAGAGGAAAGTCTCTAGCAAGTTCTTCCATGATGGAAAATCTTTGAGTAGGTTCCCTGCAATAGACAATCTACTTTCTCTGGATCAGCCTAAATACATTTGGTATGGAGTGTTCCATCACCAATAGTCTGGTTATTCATTGGTGAGTGAAAAGAAAGAAAAACACACCTCTGCAATGACAGTGGCACATTGATAGGAAAGAGGAAGATAGTGCTAAGAATCACACAGGTTTTAGATTCTGTATAATTTAGCTGATGATATTCTGAATGTGGCATCTTTGTCCAATGACAAAGTAAACAATCTTGACAGTCTCAATACTAATAACCACAATGGGGTGACAGAGTAACCTAGAACACCGAGGGGTTAAGTGACTCATTCATTGCCATACCGCCAATATTTATAAGATGCGGTACTTAAATCCAGATCTTCCAGTTTTCAAGAACCACTTTCTATTCACTATGCTAATAAAACCAAAAGAAAGAAGAAGTTAGAACAAAATAGATAAATGACTCACAGGTTCTCCTTGGAGAAAAGAGTTAGAATAATGAGTTTTAATATACACAGAAAAGCAACAACAAACATGATTTTACGTGATATTTGGGTCATTTAGTATTTCATTACTCAAAATAGGTATTTGCAAAATGACCACCATTAAGGAATTGCTACAAAAGTCCAAAAATCTATAGTACAAGATAAAGAGGTACGGCAATTTTAAATTAAATTTTTAAAAGAATTCTGTAATACTCGCCAAATTAAGTCAACATATACTTTTAACATTGGCAATTCCAAAGCAAATATGAGAATAGATGAAAATAGCAAGAAATATTCTGAAAAATATGGATCAGGATTAAGAGATTAAAAAAGACATAGACATACACAGAAACTCCATGAGTATATAACCCAAATACTTTCTTTTGAGAAAAAACAAATCTAAAGGTTCTGAACATGGGATGTACTTAACAACATCCCAAAATAATGAAATTCTTCTATCTTAACCTGAGAGTTATTCCTTGATGAGCTGTCTGTGTACCCAACTTCTTAAAGCAAAGATCAAAAATAAGGAGAAAGAATAAAAAGTTGTAAATGGTGTGTAATTTTTTTTAAAACTCAATCCAGACATATTTAAATAAATTATTAATGATAAAAATGGTACATGGATGGAAGAAAGGACATGAATCCAGACTACAATAAATTCATTAAAAATTTAATCAACATGAGTCATTACCATCACAAAGAAACCAAAAGCTCCCCCAAAAGCCCTTTGTCAACAAACACATGAATTATTTGCCAAGCAGACAAATATTTCAGCAAAGGGTAAAAGACTGAAATGTAAACTCATTTGTAAAATATTGCACAGGAAGATGATACAATATTTTAAGTATCATTACCTCATAAAACAAAGAAAAGAAGTGGAAGTTAGAACTAATTTATAGAAATATTGGTCAGAGACCTAACTGAGCAAAGTCATCCAAGGACATTAAAGTATAAAAATGGAAGAATTAAGCATAGAAGGAAAAGAAGGAAAAGATCTGCAAAAATTTTTATAATAAACATTTTTCACAATCTGTTAATAGACTCATCACATTAGGATTCCAAGATCACAGTCCCAGATATGCTTATAGCGGAGAAAGAAATGGCAATTAAAAAACAGATGGAGGAGTCAGACCAAATGTAAATAGAAAAGATCTGTGCTGGAGGTGATGAACTTTGAGAGGGCATTAAAGGATCAATTCACAAGATACCTGGAGGAAAAGATACCAAAAGCATAAAAAATATTGGATTTTAATAATAAAGAAAAAAGATGTCTAAGAGAAGCCAGTCGACAACTACTACTGGTCAATGCCTATTTTTCTATCTCTATAAAATTTTTTGATGATCACCTATTTTTGCATTGAGGGTGTCCTTAATGAGGGCAGCTGTGTGGCATAGTGGATAGAGCACCAGTCTTAAATTCAGGAAGACCTGAGTTCAAATATGCCCTCTGATACTTACTAGCTGTGTGACCCTGAGCAAGTCCCTTAACCCTGTTTGCCTCAGTTTCCACATCTGTAAAATGAGCTGGAGAAGGAAATGGCAAACCACTCTAGTATCTTTGCCAAGAAAATTCCAAATGGGGTCACACAAAGAATCAGACACAACTGAAATGACTGAATAACAACAGATCCTTGATGAAGATATTAGTAAAGAATAAGGAGGCTTTCACAAACAATATTCTAATAAAATGTAGTCTATTGTATTAAAGCATACCATATAATCTCTGTATTAGAGGATACAGTATTACACTGCTTATTGCATATTGATTGTTTTTTTAAGCATTTGATAGGATAGAATATCACCTTAAAGACTATCTTCCAAAGAGGTCTCTCTTCTGTATATTGAAATTCTTCAAGATTCTTTTAAAAACTATAACAAGAAATGTTGTTTGTCCTTCATTTTCAAAAAGGACCAGTGATGTCATGGAATGATGTCTTGACTCATGTATGAATTGGATTTAAGTGAGGCAGAGTTGCATAAAGTTGTCTTCAGTCTTATTGTCTCTTCCAGAGTCACTGAAGGCAGTGACAGAACAAAAGTCCAGATGATTGGCAATAGTCCAGGATGCAGTGGATGACCTTGGCATCTTTGATGTTTGACCCAGCTGTAAGCAGTCCACGGCACCTCCTTCAGCCACCTTCATAGCCATTGGAACAAATTGTTCTCATCCACCTATTCCACCAGGAGAAGTCTTAACATGATTGGAGTACACACCTCCCAAACTCACTGGCTACCCTCAACCTGGTTTGGTACACAGAGATGGTTTACTGGAGTATGGCCACTCTGTATGTTACCACTTCTTGGTGCCACAGGTGAGAGTTGAGTGCCAGGTGGACACCAAAGGTGAATGAACAGCCCTGAAAAGGAACGTCAAGCCCTCACACCTAAGGTGTTAGTCCTCCTTGAACACCCATATACCCCAAGAAATATAATCTTATTCAACAACCTTCTGATCTTTCAAGTGAGGCATCTACCAGGAAGGTATGCTCAACAAAGATATTTGCCACTTTCAAACAGGAAAAAGTTGTCCTGCAGAAGTCCAAGTTGAAGATGGATTCTTTGTAAGAATGGGGAAGTTCTCTAGATGCTTTTGTTTGTGGAAGCTATTGTGTTGATTACATCAAGCCCCAAAACATTGTAGATTCTCCTAGAAGAAAACTATAACCAAAAGAAGAATTTGCCTCCACCATGCACAGAGGAAAAAACAAGTGGATTCTGTTTTCCAGAATCTCATGAACTAGACCTGCATAGATTTTGTCCTTCTCCAAGAAAGGTGGTACAGCTGAACCCAGAAATAAACGAGGAAAGAGCAGGTTGTTTTTTTTTTCTTTTAGGAAGTTTCAAGGCTTCTTTAATGACTTCTAGTTTCTTCCAAAGACAAAGGCCCAGAGTGGGACCATGAGTAGCCCTTGGACTTCTAGTCTTGGCAACATAGGGAAATGCAGTCTTTTTAAAGAAATAAAAAGGTCCCTATTTTAAATTCCAATAGTCTTTCAATATTGTTGTTTGACTGTAAGTCATGGAACTCTATGGTCTCTGAAAAAAATTTTAAATAGTCATCACTTAGAGAGGCATACATGGTGGGTGTAAGTAGGCTACAACATAAAACAATTCCAGAACTCTAAAAAGCAAGAGTAAAGGATGGCGCCATGGAAATGATTGATCAAAACATGTCAAGAGCAAGGCATAATTGGGGCACAGTCCATTTGGTTCATTGGTATCCTTGAACTATGAGGAGAAAGTGAAGAGGGACCTTATCATGCTCCGTAGACCCTCTCTGGTGAACTTAGGGGATAAACATGTACAAGAGTTACATGAAAGGGACAGGCATGGATTAGTTTAATCTTCCATATTTGAGAGAATATCCACATTGATGCTATCAGATCCATTTGAGTATTTAGCAGGGGTGTGTGTGTGTGTGTGTGTGTGTGTGTGTGTGTGTGTGTGTGTTTGCACACAAGAGGTAAAGAGAGAGGAAATGAGGAAGAAAAGAGGGAAAGGAATGGAAGAGATGGGGAGACAGAGAAGAGAAGAATGAAGGGAAGGGGAAGAAGGAGGGGGAGAGAGAGGGAGGGAGGGAGGAAAGGAGAGACAGCAAGGGAGGGAAGGAGAGGGAGACAGGGAGAAAGTAAAGGGGAAAAGAAGGGTGGGAGAAGAGAGAGAATATATATATACATCACTGCTTTACCTCAGCAGTTTTTCACAGTTTTGTTTCCTGCAGAAAGATTTCACATTCCTTTTATGTAAATTTCTTTCCTGACACTGGTCTGCTGAGTCAGACAATTCACTCCATTAAAAACTACTGGGCAGCATATTTATAGCTAATCTTCAATGGTGCGTGGCATCAATCATGAACTCAGCCTTGTTGTAGATGTTTAGCATCTACTTGTCCTATTTACCTTCTTTCGTATATGTTGGTGGCAGAATCAACTTTTTCATACAATGCAATCTGATTAACCAGAAAAAAAAAAATCCCCGCCCTACCCCCACCTTCTTCTGTTGTTCCAATCATCTGCTACTCCCCATAAAATTGCCACCTGCTTTATGATTCAGGATTATGTGCTACAAAAATTGTTTTGAGACTTTGTTCCTGTTTTTGTTTGCGAGATACAAATGTAACAGACTGCAGCCTCCCTCAGGGCCAGGGGAAGGTAAGCAGCAGGAACATCAGCCTTAAGTTTTTATCAGAAATCAACAAGATGATCTTTTGGTGCCAGCACTGTCTTTTTCTCTTGGCCCTTCCTATCACTAATTAGTTCTCAAGGTGCTTTCCCCTTTAGGGAAGGTGGATTTTGAAGACTAAACCACTCTGAGAAAGTATGACCAAATTCTTCCTGTATTATACCCCCCCTTGGGCTTCAATTCTTGTAAACAAAGATAGGCTGCTCCTTGCCAGGTGTAAAACTCCTGGATAACAGCTGCTGTAATTGAGAGCCCCTTTCTCCCTCCCTTAACCTCTTCAGCCACTGTTTATATAGAATCTCTTTGGGGTACATCTATTTGCGCTTATTCTGACTTAATCTCCAGATCAAAATTAGGTTATTATACTATTCAGGATACTGTAGTACCCAAGCGCTGATCTATCATGCATCAGGACACAGTGTTCAGCTACACTCTTCCCTTGGTGATCTCATCCATTTCCATGGTTTTAATTATCACCTCTTTGTACAGGACTCCCAGATCTCTATATCTAGTCCCCACTGCTCCCCAGGGCTCCATTCCTGTATTTCTCTCTCAGACTCAACAACTGAATTCATTCATCATCTCCCTCTTCAAAACATGCCCCATCATTTCCCCCTTGCTGTTGATGGTACCACCATGCTCTTGGTTAACCGGACTCATCACCTCAGAATCACCTAGTCCCCTCTGTTACCTTTAAAGTTACTGTTGTGAATTCCACCTCTGAAATATCCCCATGCAACTTCCCTTTCTCACTATAAACACCCTCATTGAGACACTCACCACCATTTTTTTCCAAAATAAATGCAATAGTCTCCTAACCAGAATCCCTGCCTCCAGCCTCGTTACCTCTCCAAGACATCAGGCCACTGCACTGTCTGAATAATAACCCTTCTCCTTCAGTGTCTTTGCATTTCCTGTTGAATAAAGTAAAAACTATTTTTTTTCCCATTCAAGCCCTATCCTCCCTATCTCAACCAGCCTGGCTTCATACCATTCTCCGTGATCTACATGCCTCTCAAGCCATTCTTCTCTTCATCCTCTATTCTTAGACTCCCCTCCCCCATACACAATTTCTTCATTTTCATTACTCTTCTCTCTGTCCTTTGCACCACAGTGAATATTGGCAGCTCTCTCCCCCAAGTATAAGCCTGTTCCTTTGCTCACTCTTCTCTGTGCCTGGAATGTCCTCCTTCCTTATCTTCCTATGTAGACCTCCTACCCATCCTTTAAAGACTAACCAAAATGCCACCCCTTCTAGGGGCCCTTCTCTGATGGCCCCCATTGCTTGGGATCTTTCCCCCAGAGACCTTGACTTACAACTCTTGAATGGATCTACCATGTAATGTGTATTATGGCTATTGATCACCATACTAAACTGTCAGCTTATTAAAGGCAGGAAACGTGTCTTATCTAATTTTTTTTAAAATTATCTCCCATAGGGCCTAATGCTATTCTCTTCACATGATAAGCACCTAACAAAATGTTTGTTAGTTGATGCAGCACAGCACAATGGAAAGCATGCTCAATTTGAGGTCAGGAAATCTGGGTTTGAAACCTTTCTGTCACTTATTAGCTGTATCACTGTGACCAAATCATGTAACCTCAGCGGTTACCCTCCCTCAAAGATAGATGAGGAAACCTCAATTTCTTCATCTGTAAAATGGGGTACTTGTATTAGATGGTCTCAAAGGGCCCTTTCAGCTCTATAGTCATCATTTTAGGATCCTATGATTGATTGATTGACATTGTTCCCCAAGTATGGAGTGGGCTTTACCCTCATTTCACTTCTACCTGTTAAAGTCTGTTCTTTACTTCAAGGACTCCTTAAGCTGCCATCCCATGAATCCTTCCCTAAGTCCCCACTCGAATGTAATTGCTCCTTCCTCAAATTTATCATAAAACTCTGGATTTTTCTTGTATCTTATATCTTTTAACATTCATTATGGGTATTTGTATATACTTTTTCCTTCTCCACCCTCCCTGTCATATTATAAACTTATTTAAGGCAGGCATTCATTGTTTTCTCTTTCTCTACGTATTCTTATGAAATGCATTGTTCATAATACGTGCTTTTATGAACTTTTTTAAATTTTAATTTAATCTCTTCAAGTCCATCTAAACAATTGTGATTTGCCTTTTATTGTATCATTTAAATGCTTAAAAATTATCTTAATATTCAGATATTTTGGCCAGGAAACAAGGCCCAGATTATGTTCCTTTCTAGTGACAGGCAATGTAGCATAAAAAAAAAGAGCAGTAGACTTGGAGTCAGGAGGTCTGGGTTCAGTCTTTACTCAAACACTTTGCTCTGTGACCCAAAGCAATACTCTTAACCTCTCTCAGTCTATCTCAATAGCTGTAAAATGGGAATAAAAGTATTTACACCACTTACCTCACAGCATTGGTTTAAGAAAGAAGGTTTTATAAACCTTCTATTGTAAGAACCATGAAAATTATGTAAACAGGGGTCTAGATATTAAGAAAAAAAATTAGTTACTGAGTGCTATTGGTGTTATTATTACAGCTCTACAAATCATCCAGGCTGTTTTGGGATTTGGATCTCCATATTATTAACTATCTTTCAAAACATCATTTTCAGCTTTGTCTCCCAGAGTACAGTCAGCATGTGATTAATGACCCTAACATTTTCCTGTGGAGTGATTTGGTTTTTACTCATGCTTGCAACATTGGTACTAATATCCTTGAACACTAGCTAGCTTTGTCACTTTACAGCTGTAGTTTTTATTTTTGTTGTACTCACTGGTTCTGGGCATTTGAGTGTATCATACATGTTTCCAGAACCAAAATGTTATGGATTTAAGCATCTGTATTGCTTTTTGGTGAATTTGGGCATATTTTGTACAACTGTGACTAGAATGAAATTGTGAGGTTCATAATCCTTTGGGCATGAGGATGATTTCACAATATTTCACTTTTGTAATTGGAATTGAAAACGAATATGTTTTTTCTTGCTGTTTTCAGGAAACATCTGCCTTTCCTCAAAATTCACATAATCACAGATTGTTTTCAAAGAAACCCGATTGTAAGACTTGATGGCCAGCTTGAAGCTGGTCTTCTTTTATTTATTTTCAGATCACATTCTGAATCCTGAGGTTGCACTGACTTAAATGAAGTCCTAGGTATTAAATATTTAATTATGAATTATATTTTCCAAATGCATACAATGTATAGCAAAATGTTGAGGATTTCTGTTTCTAAAAGAAAGATTCTGAAGTATATATGTAGCATGGATTTCAGCAGGCAATAAGCACCCTTTTGATTTAATTAACATTCTTTAAAAATGTGTCTTAATAGAAGTTGTCCACATAGACCAAAAATTCTTAATTATTATACAATGAAGTTTGAATATAATGACTTTAAGAATGAAGACATCTTGTTGAAAATCTAGGAAATTAAGACAAAATTCCAGTGGAAATATATTGCTTGCTAAGAACAAAGTGGGCATCTATCATAAAGATTCCGTTAATGGATTATGTAATGGAGATTGAGCTCAGAAATAACTGTTTATTGCACCTAAAAGATGGTCAGAGTAGCATGGCCAGATGGCCTCTCAGTCTGGGCCTCAAAGGGTAGTAGTACCATGATGGGGTCACTTCAGGTCAAGGGTCTGGTCTTTAGCTCTGTAGGCTGAAGAACTAGGTTTTATCAGTTCATTCAGAGGTGAACTGGCTCTTGAGAACTGATTCAAGCAAACAAAAAATCGAAAACCACTGATACAGAAACTGGAATGTATCTAAAAGAGTATCTGGTACCAGTAATTCACAAACTTCTGGTGGAAACGCACACTGGAGAAGCCAAATTACAAATTTATAATGAGAAGTATCCCTTCACCAGCCACAGAATAATGGCTAGTCAGCACTTTCTTTTCTCAGTGGGAATGTCTACTTGGGGAACAAAATTAATAATGGAAGGTTTTTTTGGTGAAAAAAGTTGGAGAATAAAACGAATTGAATTATCCTTTAAAAAATAATTTTACTGATGCCTTTTATTTTTACATCATAATAATTTCTCTCTGTATCTTTCTACCCCTTATACCATTAGAGAACTATCCCATATAAAAATATTTAAAAAAAAGAAAAAGAAAAAAATGACTGATCAATGGATCCAAAAAGTCTAATAATAATGTGCAATGTTCATCACTCATGGACCTAAAACCTCTGCAAAAGAATAGGAGGAGGTGATAAGGAATATCGTGCTTAAGCTCTGTTGGTAAGGTACAGCTAGCAAAGACATAGTGTCTTTTCTCACACTCTCACTCCCCATATCCATGTGCCAAGATGTGTTGAGAGGACAAGAATACAAAAAGGGAGCTGGAGAGGATTTCTCAGGCCAGTCCTTAAGGGTAATTAAAGGACTCAAATAAGCTCATAAAATAGTAAACAGTAGGAGCACAAAGCTGCTACAAGTTGACCAAGTTGTTTGACTTCCCTGGGCCTTGATTTCCTCATCTTTAAAATGATACACAGTTTTGTTTTGTTTTGGTGGGGGGGAGGCAATCAGAGTTAAGTGACTTGCCCAAGGTCACACAGCTAGTGTCTGAGGTTGGATTTGAATCCAGGTCTTCATATCTCCATGATCAGTGCTCTATCCACTGCACCACTTAGCTGTACCCCACCTCCTTTTCTTCTAGCTCTAGTTCTATGATCCTGAACTGGTTGATTCAAGAACTCTTCCTTCTATAATATAGGGAGACAGAATCCCTTATCCATTCATATGAGTCAGTGTTGTCCTTGTGGAATGCAGACCACAATAGTTTTGGGTTTCAGGGAAGGTCTTAGCTTAGCATTCCCCTAAAGAGCAGAGTTGTTAGACTCTGTAGACTGTTTTTCTGTGTCTTCTTTTAAAGGGAACTTGCATGTTGGCCTCAGTTCATTTACACAGTTTTAACAAACATTTTTAGTACCTGATTCATGCAAGGCCAGAAACTGGGAATCCAGGACAAAACCAAAATTGTCCTGATCTCATGTGGAACTTATGCTGTACTGAAGTTAGTTGCCTCAAGAACGGGAGTGCCATTAAAGAGATTGACAGCAGACTTGGCAGCATTTGACCCTTGGTCTGAGATAACAACTCTGGAATACCTCCTATAGCACATTACCAGGAACATACTTTGGAAAATGTCCTCAAATATAATAACGTCTTTTGTACTTTACTTACTTAGTCAAGCAAGTAGAACACTATTGTTAGCTGGTCAGAGTGTACTCTTCTGGACAGTAATAGAGACACACTGACAATTTAACACTTTGCCTTTTTTTTTCATTTATCGAGCATTGTTTTCTTCTTCCCACTTTCCCTACTAAGAAGGAAGGAAGAAAAGAAAGAAGAAGGAAGATTGTATCACATAAGCACAGTCTAGCAAAGCAAATTTTTACATTGGTCAAGTCTAAAAATGTGTTTGCTGCTCAGCAGATTAGTCTATCATCTCTCTGCCGCAAGAAAGGCAGTGGGTTCATCTTTATCACTCCTCTTGAATTGTGGTTGCTTACTTGATTGTAGTTCTTAAGTCTTTCAGAATTGTTTGATATTTGCAATATTGATGTTTTGGGTTTTTTTGGTACATTGGACCTTTTTTATTTAATTCGATCTTTCTGGGGTATAGGCCTAGTAGCAGTATTGTTGGGTCATTACCTCAGTGAATTTTGAGGCATAATTCCAAATTGCTTTCTAGAATAGTTGAACCAATTCACAACTCCATCAATTTGTCGTTTTCTTCGGTCAGCTCTGCCAATTTGATGGGTGTGCATTTCTCTCATTCTTAGTGATTTGGAACATTTGGATTTCTTCCCTTGAGAATTCCCTGTTAATATCCTTAGACCATTTATCAGTTGGGGAATGGAATGGCTCTTATTCTTATAAATCTGAATCACTTCTTTATATATCTAAAAAATAAGACTTTAATCAGAGAAATTTGCTACAAATTGTTCTCAGTCTTATTGTTCCTCTTCTAATTTTAACTTCAGTGAATTTGTGCAATTTTTTTTTAAATTTTGCAATCAAAACTATCCAATTTGTCTTCTATGAATACAAATACAAAACAATTTACAGAACTATGGACCTAAAGATAGATCAGATTGGAGAAACATTAATTGCTTATGGCTAGATCAAGTTAATATAATAGAAATTAAATACTGCCTAAATTAATTTATTTATTCAGTGCCATGCCAATCAAGCTACCAAAGGATCACTTTCTAGATTTGGAAAAAAATATTAACAAAAATCATATAGAGGTTTTCAAAAAGGTCAAGAATCTCAAGTGAAATAATGGAAAAAAGTGGGAAGGGAGCTTAGCTGACCTCTAACTATACTACAAAAGGCTAATTCTCAAAACAATCCTGTACTGGTTAAAAAAAATAGAACTATCACTGGAACAGATTATGTACACAACATCAGAAATAGATGAACCTAGTAGCCTAGTAATTCAAGAAACCCAAAGTGGATTCGCTTTTTAATAAAAATTGCTGGGAAAACTAGACAACAGTATGGAAGACATTAGATTTAGACTAATGCCTCATACTTTATATCAAAATAAACTCCATATGGATACACGGCCTAGGTATAAAACATCCTAAACAAATTAAAGGAACAAGGAAGAAAATACCTTTAACATCTATGGATGGGAAAAGATTTCATGACCAAACGAGGGATGATTTCTTACCTAACCTTAATCACTGATGGGGTGCTGCCTCAGTCACGCTGAGACCTGTTAAAGGCCTTAGCTTAAAAAGGCCAAGGTCTCCCACTGCATTCAGAACCATCTCCTGTCCTCCTGATCTATATCTGGCCACTAGACCCAGATGGCTCCAGAAGAGAAAGTGAAGCTGGTGACTTTGCACGGCCCTCCCTTACTTAAATCCAATTCACTTGCATGTCATGACATCACCTCCCTGGTGTCATGGTCCTCTTTGAGAATGAACAGCGGATTGCAGCAGATTAAATGGCCTTTCTTTTTTTCCTAGATTCTGTACAAACTACCACCCATATCCTAAGAAAACATTATCCCAGAAATGTTAAAATACAATTGACTGATTTATGTCTTTCCTTAAAGCAATTATATTCAAGGCATGCTTTTCTAAAGATATCCTACGAGACTCTCTGGACTTGGTATTTGAGTTTTAAAAAGTGGTGCTCTTAACTCCTAGGTAAAAGATTATTACATCCCAAAATCAGCCAGTCCATAAGCATTTATCTTTGGCCAGTCACTGTGCTAAGAGCTGGGGATATTAGGAAAGGCAAAACAAAGCAAAGCAGAAAGATAGTCTCTGAACTCAAAGAGCTCACATTCTAAAGGGGTTGGTAACATGTAAACATATATATGTTTCCAAGATAGATACACCATAAATGGGAGATAATTTCAGAGCAACAAAGTAACATTCCTTCTTGTTATAATATGTTTATTTGACAACAGACTTTTTATCCGTTAGTTACACCTTAGATAGGTGTAACTCCTCTGAGGAGTTTGCAAGAGACATTCTAATTGCATCAACAACCCATTAACACCTATGGTACAGTGGGGGAAAAAAAGTTAGAACTTGCATCTGTGTATTTGTATTCTAGCACTGCTCTACTGTGTGACCTTGGGTAAATCACTTCTTTCTGGGGCCTCTATTAAAATAAGGGGTAGCAGTACCCTTTTGTTCTGTATCTGTGATCCTGTGATTGTGTCTGAGTGCTGCTTACTTCTTCATCTGGCCATTCTAATTCATTTAATAAATAACATCCGTTTCAGAGGGTGATGAATATTTTGCCTTGCTACTCTGGGTTGGTGCCCAATGTATTAAAGAGACAATTCTCCAAAAATAAATAAATAAATAACCAGCTGCTTCTATGATTTATAAGCACTGTTTAATGGTCATAGCATTAACTGAAAGATTTTAAATTCCATCCCAATCTTTGCATATACGCAGAATTTGAAATACGCATGAATGATATGACTTGATTCCTAAGTTAAGTACAAGTTTGTGGTAGGTGACCTGAAAGATGCAGAATGTCACTGTCTACAATATTTAGGAACATGCTGACAAAAGAACATTAACCTTTATCAAGCAGTGCTAATGTTAAACTGATGTTACCAAAATTTAGATTCTTGGCATGTCCAATTTGAAACAATTCTGTGTATCCCTAGAAAGGCAGGGAGCAAGGGAGCTGCTCCATGATCCTGATCCATCAGTATGCAGCTCGTTTAACTGCATGCAAATTGTTTAACTGTAGTACAGGCAGAGTTCCCAGAGTAAGCCATTTCCATTTCTTTCACTGCCGGTATCTATAAATCATCTGACAGAGCTATAGTAAATGAATGTAAAGAAAGACAAAAAGAGCATTTTTAAGCAATATTTAAGTATAATGTATTTCCCCCATCAATTTCCTCCTTTAGAGTTGATATTTTATTCTCTATTGTATCATTTTCCTAAATAATTTGGCCTTTGGGGCTTGAAATTTATTGATAGATTCTGGAAATGTTGATCCACTGGGACTTGGTGGGATAAGCTACACCCTGGTAAAATGGATATTAAGGAAACTTTGGGGCTGAACCAAAAATAGTCTTTTTTAATGCCTTTGCCAAATTGCTTCGTATGGATTAGTATTTCGTTTTTGTCCAGATCTGTGATTCTAACTGTGCAGGACACTTTCAGTTGTAGAAAAATTCTTGGCTAAACTAGATCAGAAATTCATAGTCTTAGAGAGTTTCCCAAGGCACTGTGAGGATAAGTGACATGCTTCGGATCATACAGGCAGTATGGAATAGAGATAGAATTTGAATCCAGACTTTATTTGTTTCTTTCTTTGTTTTTTTGACTTACATCAGCTTTCCCTTCAAAACATTTTGTCTGTATTTTGGTTTTGGTTGTATACATCATTTTCATTGTTGCTGTTTTAGGCAGAAAACTTTTACTAGCATTGAAATTTTCTCATGGAGTCCCCTCAATATCATGTGGAAGGAGTGCCAGAACTCCCCAGAACAGAGTTCAAATTATGCTTCCTTATGCAGTACAAAACCTACAATAAGAAACTAACCTGGTCTCTTTTCAGACTCAAACTGTGACAATTATTATCTTGCAATGTGGTCCTTAAACTATCTTTATTCTAAATCCTTCCTTGCCATCCTACCAGAACAAAGACAAATCTACCACTGAGGAGTCCTGCTCCACTTTACCAAGAAGCACAAGATGAGATGTATTTTGTGAACAACGAAAAATAAGAACTTTGCCTATATTTTATAGCTGTACACAATAAGAATCCTACCATTTAAAATAAGTTGTTAATCAAATGCAAAAATGTATGTAAAGTGATTTTCAAGTTGCTTATATAAGTGTGAATTATAATTATTATTAACTAAAATATGTGAAAAGTATTCAGCAATTGTTGTAGTTTATAGTTACCAACTGACTTGCCACACGCGCGCGCACACACACAAACACACACACACAACTGAATATTTTTCATCTGTGTTCATTCATGTAATTAGGTTAATTATCTATATAACCTAAGATCAGTCCATTAGAAGGCATTTATTAGGCACCTGCTGTGTGCTAGGTACTGTGTTAGAGCTATGGATACCAAGACAAGCATGAAATAGCCCTTGCCTTCAAGGTACTTATATTGTATCAGGAGATACAACATACATGCTATAAATTTATATAAAGTTTTTAAGCAAAGTAAATCTGAAATAAGTTGGGGTATGGGAAAAAGAGGCACTCCAGTACCTGCTATGGGTTTATGAAAAGATTCCTCATGTAAAAGGTAGCATTTGAGCTGAACTTTGAAGGAAATTGGGAGATCTAAGAGGGCAGCTAGGTGGCACCATAGTGCACAGTGTGCTGTGCCTAGAATCAGGAAGCCTCCTCTTCATGAGTTCAAATCCAGCCTTAGACACTTACTAGCCATGTGACTCTGGGCAAGTCCCTTAACCCTGTTTGCCTCAGTTTCCTCATCCATAAAATGAACTGGAGAAGGAAATGGCAAACCACTGCCATATTCTTGCCAAGAAAATCCCAAATGGGGTCACAGTGAGTTGGACACAACTGAAAAATGACTCAGCGAAGGCAATCTAAGAAGCAGAGGTGGGAAGAAAGTGCATTCCAGAAAGGGAAGAAAGCATGTGAAAAAGCGTATATAGATGGGATTTGGAATAGCATGTATGAGCAACAACAAATGGGCCCATTTGTCTGGACCAAATTGTGCAATAATATATAAGCCAGGAAAGGTAGGTTGGAGTCAACTTGTGAAGGGCTTTAATTGACAAAGGAGTTTATATTTGGTCCTAAAAGGTAATGAGGATCCAGTGTAGTTTATTGAGAAGTTGTATGCCTTGGTCAGACTTGTGCTTTGGAAGTATTACTTTGGCAATTTTATGGAGGATGGGTTGGAGAGGGAGAGAAGATTGAGTTAGGTAGATCAATTAGGAGGTTTTTGTTACAGACCTGATAAGAAACAATGAAGTGCTAAACTAAGATGCTGACTGTGTTAGTGAAGAGTCAAATCATCATTAAGTCTTTATTAAGCACCTACTACAGGCCAAGCACTGTGTTAAGTGCTGGGGTTACAAAGAAAACCAGAAACAGGCCCCACTGTCAAGAAGTTCCAGTCTAATAGGAAGGATATCGTGCATACAACTATGTATAAGCAAGATACATACAGGAAAATTTGGAGATAATCTCAGGGAAAAGGCCTTAGCATAAGGGGGGAAGGATTCTTTCAGGAGCTAGGATTTTAGTTTAGACATGAAGGAAGCCGGGAGACAAAGATGAGGAGAGAGAAAGCTCTGGACATGGGGGTCAGCCAGGGAAAATGCCTAGAAATGGGAGGTGGTGCATCAGCTGCAAAGAATAGCAAGGAAGCCAATGTCTGTGGATTGAAGAGTATGTGATGTGGGTACATTAGGAGTGCACAGAATTGTAAGAAGACTAGAAAGGTAAAGATAGACCAGTTTATGAGGAGATTTATTTTTTGTGGGGGGGGGCAAGTATTTATTAAGTACCTACTGTGTTCTAGGAGCTATGTTAAGCACTTTACAATTATTATTTCATTTGACCGCAAACTGGGACTCAAAAGACACATATACGTATATGCAAAATGAATACCATGTAATTTCAGGGACCCAGCCTGACAGTGGTGGGGTGGTGGTGCTCATGATCCTGTAGGGCAAGCTACCAAAAGATGTGCTTTTGGGAAACAGAGATGGATTGGTCAAACTCACAGCTTTCCATTTCCTATGCTGTAACTTTCTACAGGTCATCCCCTATGACTTCCCCCTCATCTCTATCTCATAGAGTTTCTAGCATCCTTTTTTAAAAAAAATATTTATTTATTTGTTTAGTTTTAGTTTTCAACATTCACTTTTATAAGATTTTGAGTTTTAAATTTTCTCTCCCTCCCCAAGATAGCATGCAATCTAATATACGCCATACATGTACACAATCACATTAAACATATTTCCACATCAATAATGTTATAAAGAAGAATTAGAATCAAAGGGGAAAACCTCAAGAAAGAAGAAACAACAAAAACAAAAAGAGAGAAAATGGTGTGTTTCAATCTGCATTCAGACTCCATAGTTCTTTCTCTGGTTGTGCATGGCATTTTCTATCATGAGTCTTTCGGAATTGTCTTAGATCCTTGCACTGCTGAAAAGAGCTCAGTCTATCAAAGTTAGTCATATGAGGAGATTTAAAAGCAAAGGATATTCTATTTGATGTTAGATATTACAGGGAGCCACTGGAATTTATTGATGATGGAGTGACCTGGTCAACAGACCTGTGATTTAAGACAATCATTTCGGCAGCTGAGTAGAATATATTCTTCAATGGGAAGAGGCTTGAGTCAGGAAGACCAACCAAAAGGCTATTGCGATAATCAAGGTATGAGACAAGTGGTGCTATAAAGGTAGAATTGATAGGTCATATTAATGGATTGGATATAGGGGGTGAGAGTGAAAAGATGAGGATGACCTCTAGATTTCCCAGAAGAAACCTAACTTGAAGGATTGTGGTATCTTTGACAGCACTAGGAAAATTCAGGACAGGGAAGAATTTGGGTGGTGGTGTGAGGGAGAGCAAAAATAGGTTCGATTTGGGACATATTGAATTTAAGATGTTACTAGACAACGTGTTTGAAAATGTCTGCTAGGGAGTTGGATATGCAAAACTAGAGGAAAGGGCTGGATAAATAGAGCTAAGAATCATGTGAAGGGAAATAATTGATTCCATGGGAGCTAACGAAATCACCAAGTTAAATAGTTCAGAGTGAGAAGAGAAAAAGCACCCAGGACAGACCCTTGAGGGACACCTTCACTTAGTGGGTACCACCTCAATGAAAATTTTAGAAGGCCATTACATTTGGCTATTAAGAGATCATTGGTATCTTTGGAGAGAGCAGTTTTAGGTAAATAATGAGGCCCAAAGCCAGAGTACAGATGTTTGCAGAAGGAGAGGGAAGGAAGGAGAAGAACCAGTTGTGGATATCTTTCTCTGGGAGTTTAGCCATGTCAGGGAAATCTAATGGCTAGTGGGGATGGATGGATCTGGTGAGGGCTTTTTGATGATGAGTAAGACTTAGGGATGTTTGTAAGCAGCAAGAAATCTGTCCATAGACAGAGAAAATTGATAATTAGTGAGAGATGGGGCTTTATAGAGAGGGCAGTATGCTGGAAAAAAAGTGAGATGGAACAGGATCACACTTGCACATAGAGGAATTTAAGAAGAAAGATAATGCATGCATAATATTACCTTTTTTAAGAGGCCAGAGGACTACGTCATACATTTTAGAAAGAAAGATTTCCACCAAAATTGTTAAAATGAAGTTTCTGCCATCAAAAAGGAAAAAAAAAACTTTATTTTCCTGAACATTAAACTATGTATACTACCTCATTTTCAGATGATGCCAAATAAATAAGGCTTTTCTTCATTTTACTAGTTTACTATACAGAAACTAAGGTCCTCAAAGGGTAATTAATTTGGCTGACGTCCCAAAGTTGGTCAGTAGTAGAGCAAATGGGTAAGGTCAACACCAGAAAGAAATAGGCTTTGAATTTAGTAGCATTGATTGATCTTCAAGAATCCAGCAAATGCTTTTGATAACAAAAGGTATGCACCCTGGGAATGAGTGACCCTGGCCAAGGCACTCTGGGGAGTACTTCTTCCTCATTTATATGTGCTGAATTTGGAAGCAGAAGAGCTAATTTCATAATCTGTCTCTGAGACGAGCTGTGTTCATCTGGACAAGTCATTTAACTTCTATGGGCCCATATGTAAGATGGGAATAATAATATTTGTTCTATTTGCCTCACAGGGTTGTTGTGAGGAAAGTGCTTTATAAACCTTAATGTGCTATATAAATGTGAAGTATTATTGTATGCAGCCTGATAATTTTAGTAATTTTTTCATTATAGCAAAAAAACAACTTCCAAGCTCTGTTTACAGCATACCAAATTAGCTGAGTGGAAATTGGAACATTCTATCCACAGTTATCCAGATAAACATCCAGCTGATTGATATAATTTTTTCCCTTTTCTTGTAGACATTTAGCTGGGTGTAGACAAGATGCTGTGTTAACTAATGGAGGCTATGAGATTGGACCCTGAGGATACTAAGGCATTGTAAACGTTATATAAATGTTTGGGGAGGCCTTTTTTAAAGGCTCACAGATCTTTCTGCCTTCCTACAAAACCCCCGGAAAAGAATAGTCTCATTCATGTTAGTTGAAATTTGATTAGGATTGGAAAGAAGCTGATCTACATTTTGCTGAATAACATAAAGGCAATTATATCTCTCACTAACTTAGAGTAAGGATGAACAATTCATATAATAAATTTAGCAGCATGAGTATCCTTCATTCTGGTCCTTTAATTCCCCAAACCATCAGGTATTTCCTTAGCCTTACCTTTTTCTTCTCCTTGTTTTAGAAACTCTTCTTTTAAAATTTCCATTTTTCCTTGATCATACTTTCTCCCCTTCTCTCTCCCTCTTTCTCCATTTCCCTCAATCATTCTACTTCCTCTTTCCTTACTTCTTTCTATCTCCCTTTCTTCTCTCTCCCCCCTCTCTGTCTTACCCTTCTCCCTCTCTCCCTATCCCCACTCCCTCCCACTCTCCCCGTGTCTCTCTTTCCCTTCCCTCCCTTGTTCCCTCTCCTGTTAACTTCATTTACCTCTTTCTAGCCCACCCAGGACCACCTGCCTCTCTCTGGCTCTTGGATTATGGTAATTCTTAATCAAGGCCAGATTACTTTGCTAAGGTGTCTGTGAATTTTAAATACATTGATATAAATATATAGATAACTGTATTTCAATGTAATTGGGTTTTTTATATTTATGCATCTAAAAACATTATTCTGAGAAGAGACACATGTTTCACCAGACTGCCAAAGGGATGCATGATACAAACTCCAGTTCCAGTGGAACCCAGATCTAGCTGTCTTTAAACATAAATAATTGGTCAGAGATTCTAGGATTCTGAAATTGACGACAAATACTGAAAAAGGAGGATGGAGGGGGTGGGGTGGGAACAAATCTCCTTCCTGGGGATCAATAGAAGGAAAATGAAAAGGCAGAAGTTGATATTAGTCTTGGTGACATCAATATTCAACACCCTGATGTAGCATAGGTCTGCCTCCAGAAGTCCAACTCTGCTCTCCAGTGTTTACGCTATTTTTTCCTCTTTCTTGTCCTCTTGTTTCTTATTTATTTTTTCTCTGTTGTGCTTTTGTTGTGTTTGTCCTTTGTTTTTGAAGAGGACTATGAGATCAGGGAAATGATGACATGACTTGCAGTTGACTTTGATTTGAGTATGGGGGGGTTGTGCAAGGTCACCAGCCTCACTTTCTCCTCCAGAGCCATCTGGATCCAGTGACCTGATATTCATCAGTATGACTGGAGATGACCCAGGATGCAGTGGGAGACCCTGGCCCTTTTAGGCTCAGGCCTTTTCATGTACTCACTTAGACTGAGGTACCGCCCATTAAATGAATAAGCCTCTTTAAGAAGTGAGTTAAGGGATGGCCCCTTTAATTAGAAAAAAAGAAAAAAAAATCAAGCTGAGAGGAAAAGACCTTCCGGGTTGCTGTTCAAAGGAGAAACAGTTACTATTGACATTCACCCTAAGCCAGGAGGGCCCAAAATACAGCCATTAAGTGGAGATTGGGCAGGGAACTATTGTGGTCCAATCTGTGAGCTTCAGAGTGAACTGGGTTTAAGGCAGACAGGAAGGAAGGGAGGGAGGGAAAGGATGGAAAGAGAAAGAAAGAAATCTAACTAGTAAACCCCAAGTTAAGTGGGCAGCTTCTGGCCATCAAAATTTGCCTTCCTTTGGAGAGGAGAAGGAGGAGAGGGAGAGGGAGAGGGATGGGAAGGAGGATGGGGAGGGGGAAGGAGAGGATAAGCTGAGTTACTCAACTAGCTGGGTCCCCTTTCAGGCAGCTCAGTGCAACAATAACAACCACCACCTGTGCCTTTAGTGATATCTTGAATTGCCATCTGAATGTTCTGTGTAATGATGACCCAAGATCAGTATTACCTTAGATTAGGTGAGAGGCCATCTGGCTAAACTGAGAATACCTAAGTCTCTCCCACTACTTTGGGTCAGTTCTAAAGATTCCTAGGAAGAGTAATTTTCTTTTCCCTTTTTCTTCTTCCTGACTTGTTCTACTCACTTGCTTTCCCTTTAAAAGAAAGGAGCCTGGCAATAAGGACTTGTAGCAGGGAGGAATGAGAACGGGGAGGGCTATTGATACCAGGGGGTAGGGTGTATTGGGGTTCCCTCCCCAAACCATCTTAGTTCTTTTCATTATTGTTTTTTGACCACTCCCAGCACTGCCCTAGATTTAATTTTTTTAAAAAAGTATCCTGGAATTGCTAGATAATATCCCCAGATACTTGAGCTTACTTATGCAAAATCAATTAGTGAGGTTTGTTAGTCAAACTAAAGCAGTTACTTCAACATGATGGCAATAGCAAAAAATAAAAACAGAACAGGATACTTTTCATAGTCAAAATACATATATTTTTACATCATTCTAAAGCAAAGAGACTGTAAACAGTTTTGATGAGAGCCTTATGAAGTATGCATAATGAACTCTTGATTGAATCAGATTCATTTTAAACTAGATTTCCCCCTCCCTTTTCTGCCTTATTCTATTCCCTAGTTGCTTTTCCTTTTCCTTCCTGCAATCCCATCATGCCTTTTTTCTGTTGTCTATAGAATTTTCTTTCATAAGAGATATGATAATGCATTGTCTCTTCTAGGTAGTTGTCTGACCTTCCTAAACTTTCACCACCAGTTTGCAACAAAAATAACTAATCCACACTAAATTCGAAGTGGAAACATAGCCTGAATATTAAAGATCATCGTATAAAGAAAAAGAATATAAGCAGGTCACATGCCTTTGCCTCTATGGGTAGAAGATAAATTCTCAACTGATGATAGAGATAATCACAAAAGATAAAATATCTCATTTTGATTATAGGAAATTATAAAAAAGTTTTTGCACAAACAAAATTAATGCATCTAGGATAAGAAGGAAAGTGGTAGAATGGAGGAGAAAGAAACTCTTTTATCAGATATCTCTGACAAGGGTTTGATATCCAAGATAGAGAGACAGCTAGCAGAAATATATAAGCCCAAAAACTATTCCCCAATAGACAAGTGTTTAATAAAGGATTAGAAACTATACATGGTGACATGAAAGAATGCTGCAAATTATTAATAAGAGAAATGCAAATCAAAACAACCCTGAGTTTTCACCTTGTACCCAGCAAATTGGCCAAGATGTCAAAAGATGGGAATGGTAATTGTTGGAGGGATTATGGAAAGATAGGCATTAGATTAATGAACGGTTGGGAGAGCTATGAATTAGTAAAAAACTATTCTGGAAATCAACTTAGAAATATACGAATAAAATTACTACAATGTTCACACTTTTTGACTCAGAGAAACTACTTCTAGGTATATATTCTAGGGAGATCATCAATACATCCAGTATTTTTAATAGCACCTTTCTAATAATGAAGAATTGGGGGAGGGCTGTTGTTTGAGAGTAGATACCCGTTGATTAGTGAATAGCTAAATAAATTGTGGAAAATTAATATAATAAAATTTTACTGTACAATAAGAAAAGATGAATATAGAGGATCATGGAAAGATTTAAGATGAACTGAAACAAAATGAAGTAAAGCCAGAAAGAGTACATGCACAATGACTTCATCAGTGTAAGTGGGAAAAACAACCACCACAAAAAAATATGAACATGGGAAAATTATAAAAAGCAAGTTTGGCCCCAAAGAGATGTAAGAGGACCCTCTCCCCCCACTCTCTCTCCTTTGCATTGGTGGGAGACTATTACACATACACACACACACAAATACAAATATATATGTATATATGTGCGTGTGTGTATATATATGTGTGTGTGTATATATGTATGTGTGTATATATATATATATATACAAATTCCGCACCCCTATACACACATATATAGTCAGATTTTTTCCATATATTTCCCATATTATATATACATATATATATATATATATATATATATGTACACACACATATGTGTGTATGTATATATGTGTATATGTGTCTGTGTTTAGTCAGATATTTTTCTGTTGGTTTTGATGGTTTTTTGTCTTTCTCTTTATTTTTTCTTTAAAAGGTCACTTTACCTCCATATACCTGTTTCCTCATCTGTAAATAGGACTAATAATGCCTCTCTGTTTTAAGGATCACAAACTACTGCCTCAGTACCTCCTTTTTGTTATACAGAATAGCTCTCAGGGAGGGAGAAGAGAAGGAATACAGTGAGAAATCTAGGTGATGTAAAAACAAAAGATATCAATAAAACTATTTATTGAAATTTTATTTAATTAAAAAATTATACTGTTCATTCATATCCTTATGCTCAGCAGCTACTAGTCATATGCTCCAAAGAATTCAAAGACAGAAACAAAGTTCCAATACATACTTGAATATTTGTAGTAGCATTTTTTGTGGTTACAAAGAACTGAAAACAAAGTGGGTGATTGTCCTTTGGGGAATGGCTGAACCAACTGTGGTATATGAATATAATGAAATGTTATTCTTCAGTAAGAAATGACAGTGTGAGAAAATGAGGGGAGAAACAAGATAAATTTTTATAGGGATTGATGCAGAATAAACTAAAAAGAACTATAAAAGAAAAGAATTAAAAGGAAGCCGATCTCTGAGTCAAAGGCAACCAGCATTTATTAAGTGCCTTAGCACTGTGTGTGCAAATGAAGCTAAAAAATAATCCCTGTTCTCAAGGAGCTCATAGTCTAATGGGGAGACAATATTCAAACAATTGTATATAAAACAACTATGCAGAAGCTCTTGCAATAGATAGATACTCTACATAGATGGATGCTAAATTGGATATAATCTCAGAAGAAAGGCGCTAAGATTATGGAAGATTGGGAAAAGCTTCTTGCAGAAAGTTGGAACGTTAGCTGAGACTTAAAGGAGGCAAAGATGAGGAGGGAGAGAGTTCTGGGGATGGGACAATCACTGAAAATGTTCAGAATAGTAATACCAAGGAAACTGTTGTCACTGAATTCTAGAGTATGTAGAAGGGTGTAAGGTGAAGGAAAACTGGAAAGGGGAAGTGTCCAGGTTATGAAGAGCTTTGAAAGCCAAACAGAGGATTTTATATTCAATTCTGGAGGTAACAGGGAGCTGCTGAAATTTGTTGAATAGGCCCAACTGAAAAACCGATTAGTTGGGCCCATAGAAAAGCCAGGAAAGCACACCTCATTTCTCTTGGTAGAAAGAGACAGGGTTTTGTGCATATGTTCTCAGACAGTTGTTTTTGCTTAACTGTTTAAAGGTGAAAGGGGAGTCAGTTCCAGGAGGGAGATGAGAGATGAGTCTATATTAGAAATGAAAGTGATGTAAAAGTAGGACATTACAAACTTATAGTTAAAAATTCACCACTTTTTATAAAACTAATTGTTTTAATCCATATTGGAGAAAGACCACTGAACTGGAATCATGAGGCCTTGGTTCTGCTCATGGCTAATTAGGTTGTGACCTTGGGAAAATCACTTAAATCCATTTGAACCTCCTTTTCTTCAGCAGTAAAACGCGGAGTTATGGGATCTCTAAGGCCCCTTCTGCTTTTCAGATTCTTTCATCATATCCTACAAATTCAGTTCCTGGTACCAATACATAAGAAAAAAAAAACATCGTTTGCTTTTCAAAGGACAAAATAATTCTGCAGCAATGGCAGTAGACCAGCCGAAATCAGAAAACAACAGTGGTTGGCTCTTCCTCATCCCCAAACTCTCTGGTGACTGTGGCAAAGAATGTGAATGTCTTTTTTAAAAGTTCCAGCTGCCCTGGGTGACCCACGCTTTTTGTTCTAGACTGAACATGAGCAGAGCCCATCCTGTGCTGTGATCTTGCATATTCAGGCAGCAGCCTTAGATTCTATCTGCAAATGAAAATAATCCCTAGCTTTTGTGGAAAAAATTGTTTTATGATAAACAATAATGAGTTTATAGTAAGGGATAACTTTTTGAGTGGTTTCTCATTTCATAAGGAGAATCTCATGACTAAAACCATGAGAAAGGCTGAGTTTCCCTTGCCCCTCCGGTCCTGGTACCCAAAAGATATTCCTTCACACTCTTCATCCAAAATGAAACAATGGAAATGGACGGTTTGCTCTTAGTTTGGCTGTCCCTCGGAGTCTCTCATATCCAGTTCTTCTTTCTAGAGGGGCAGAAGGGGAAAGGAGGGAACATTAAGTTATATTAAAGTATTCCATTTAAAACAACACATGCCTCTGATATGGTATGCTTCTGTGTTTGTGACATTACTTCAGTTTCTACATAGAACAGTTAACGCATTCCTTGGGATGGCTCCAGGGTCTGTCTGGCAATGACCAAATTGACCAATTGATGGTTCCTTCAGCATCCCAGCACTAGGGCATTAACATTGGCCCAGCTCTTTCTGTGGTACGGCTCTCAGCTTATCTTCTTGGCACTGCTGTCCATAGGGAAACTCCCTCCAGCCATCTGAGCCTGCTTCTGCATTGTTCACAGTTTATGAACATTACCACAGGCTTTCAAGGGTCCACACATAGACTGAGGTGGTGGCTGTGTTGAAGATTTCTATCGTTGGATTTAGATGTGTTTTCTCCTATCTGTGGAAGAACCATTTATTTCTAAAATTCAATGTTCAATCAATCATGGACTCTAAAAACATTCCCTCTCTGCAACTGTTGAGTATTTCCCTTCTGGGGTTTTTTAGTTGTGGTACATTTGTGTTTGCTAACTCAGACACCTGATGTCTAGCCCTGTTTTTGTCACTGGCTCAGTATATGAGCTTATCTAGGTCACTTTACCTCTGTACCCCTGTTTTCCTCATCTATAAATAGGACTAATAATGTCTGTCTGTTTTAAGGATCACAACCTACCTCCTCACCACCAACGGTACCACATACACAGTTTATTGTGACTTTTTAAATGGAGAGGCAGCAGAATGTAGTAGACAGGGTTCTGGGAAACACAGCACTCGGGAGTCATTAATACAGTGTGAAGAGTAGGAGTATATTTGCGTGCATGCACACACACACACACACACACACACACACACACACACACACACACACACTTCTTAGGATCCTGAGGCAGAGGTATGGCAGCTATGATGGTAACTATGCCTATGCCTATCCCCTCATTCCCACATACACTGAGAAAAAGCAAAACCTATCAGGGTGAGGGCAGATTGACAATGAACGAGCCAGCACAGTGAAAGAGAAGGGAGGTGTGGATGACATTCCAGATGCTACACCTGAGGATTAGACTCAATAAACTCCAATGGCTACCACTTGCTTCCAGGATCAAATACAAAATCCTTTGCTTGATATTTAAAGGTCTTCATAACTCAACCACTTCCTGATTTCCTAGTCTAATTACAACTTACTCCCCACCCCATACGCTATTCCATGGATGAGATTCTCAGTCTCCCAGCTTCAGGCATTCTCTCTGGCTTCCTCTGTGCCTGGAATACTCTCCCTCCTCTGCTCTGACTGCTAGTAGGCACTTAAATGTTTATTGACTGACTGACAAACCTGCTTCTGAAAACCCATTGAAGAAATGTCATATAACCTCTTTACAAATATATCTATTATGGAGGAATGATTTTGCCCAGATTACATTTAAACAGAGATTATATGGCATTTCTTCAATGGGTTTTCTGGAGTATTTATTAAGTACCTTCTCATAAAGTTATTTAGTGCCTCATGCTATTGATGTGGGGGGCAGGGTGCCCGGGAGCCATGTTCTCTAGTGGAGAAAGTGTGCCATATTGGAGAAAGCTCTGGAATCAGAGGATGTGGGTTCAAGTCCTGTGGGACCTTAGTTTCTTACCTGGAAGGGAAGGGAATGAGCATTTATTATTTTTTTAATTTGATTTTTTATTTTTAGTTTACAGCACTTAGTTTTACATGTTCTTGAGTTTGAAATTATCTTCCCTTCCCTCTCCCCACCTCTCCCACAAGACCGCATGCACTCTGATATAGATTCTACATAAACCTTCACATTACACTTATTTACACAATAGTCAAGTTGCAAAAAAGAATTATGACCAATGGAATGAATCATGAGAGAGAAGAAACCCCCCCCCAAAAAAAGAGAGGAAAAAAAAGAGAGAGCAAATAGTTTGCCTCAATCTGCATTCAGACTCCACAGTTCTTTCTCTGAATGTAGCTCGCTTTTTCCATCATGAGTCCTTTGGAGCTGTCTTTGAACCTTGTATTGCTGAGGAGAGGCAAGTCTATCAAAGTTAGTCATCACAGAATCCATATATCTGTGGTTATGTATAATGTTCTCCTAGTTCTGCTCCGCTCGCTCAGCATCAGATCATGTAGGTCTTTCCAGGTTATTATGAAGTCCGTATCTTCCCCATTTCTGATAGCACAATAGTATTCCATGACATTCATATATCACAACTTGTTCAGCCATTCCCCAACTGATGGGCATCCCCTTGATTTCCAATTCTTTGCCACCACAAAAAGAGCAGCTATAGATATTTTTGTACATACAGGTCCCTTTCCCACTTGTGTGATCTCCTTGGGATATAGCCTTAGGAGTGGTATTGCTGGGTCAAAAGGTATGAACATTTTTATAGCCCTTTGGGCATAGTTCCAAATTGCTCTCCAGAATGGCTGGATCAGTTCACAACTCCACCAGCAGTGTAACAGTGTTCCGATTTTCCCACATCCTCTCTAGCATTTATCATTTTCCTGTTTTGTCATTTTAGCCAATCTGACAGGAGAGATGTGGTACATTAGAGTTGTTTTGATTTGCATTTCTCTAATCAGTAGTGATTTCGAGCATTTTTTCATATGCCTATAGATATTTTTAATTTCTTCCTCTCAAAACTGTCTGTTCATATCTTTTGACCATTTCTCAATTGGGGCAATGACTTGTATTCCTATAAATTTGACTCAGTTCCCTGTATATTTTAGATATGAGGCCTTTATCAGAGACAGTTGTTATAAAGATTTTCTCCCAATTTTCTGCTTCCCTCCTAATCTTTGTTGCATTGGCTTTGTTCATCCAAAAACTTTTCAGTTTAGCATAATCAAAATTATCCATTTTGCATTTTATAATGCTCGCTATCTCTTGTTGGGTCATGAATTCTTCCCTTTCCCATAAATCTGACAGATAAACTATTCCTTCCTCTCCCAAGTTGCTTATAGTAGCAGCCTTTATTCCTAAATCATGCACCCATTTTGACTTTATTTTGGTATATGGTATAAGATATGGTACTATGCCCAGTTTTTGCCATACTATTTTCCAATTTTCCTAGGAGTTTTTATGAAATAGT
Source organism: Trichosurus vulpecula (assembly GCF_011100635.1). Taxonomy (NCBI): domain Eukaryota; kingdom Metazoa; phylum Chordata; class Mammalia; order Diprotodontia; family Phalangeridae; genus Trichosurus; species Trichosurus vulpecula. The sequence continues at coordinate 296,946,950 of NC_050576.1, read as the reverse complement.
AAATTCTTAGCCCAGAAGCTGGATTCTTTGGGTTTATCAAAGAGTAGTTTGCTATAGTTGGTGACTTCTGCGTCTTATGTACCTAACCTATTCCACTGATCTACCACTCTGTTTCTTATCCAGTACCAGGTAGTTTTGATGATTGCTGCTTTACAGTACATTTTGATATCTGGTATGGCTAGGACACCTTCCCTAGCATTTCTTTTCATTAATTCACTTGATATTCTGGACTTTTTGTTCTTCCAGATGAATTTTGTTATTATTTTATCCAGCTCTGTAAAATAACTTTTTGGTAGTTCAATTGCTATGGCGCTGAATAAATTAATTAATTTAGGTAAGATTATCATTTTTATTATATTAGCTTGGCCTAACCACGAGCAACTGATGTTATTCCGTTTAATTAGATCTGACTTTATTTGTGTGAGAAGTGTTTCATAATTGTGTTCATATAGGCCCTGGGTTTGTCTTGGCAGATAGACTCCCCAATATTTTATAGTGTCTACAGTAACTTTAAATGGAATTTCTCTTTCTATCTCTTGCTGTCGGGCTTTGTTAGTAATATATATATAGGAAAGCCGAGGATTTATGTGGGTTTATTTTATATCCTGCAACTTGGCTAAAGTTGTTTATTATTTCAAGTAGTTTTTTACTTGAATCTCTAGGATTCTCTAAGTAAATCATCATATCATCTGCAAAAAGTGATAATTTAGTTTCTTCTTTTCCTATTCTAATTCTTTCAATTTCTTTTTCTTCTCTTAATGCTAAAGCTAACATTTCTAGTATCAAATTGAATAATAGGGGTGATAATGGACATCCTTGTTTCACCCTGGATCTTATTGGGAATGCATCTAGCTTATGCCCATTACATATAATACTTGCTGATGGTTTTAGGTAGATGCTTTTTATAATTTTAAGGATTTTGTCAAAAGCTTTTTCTGCATCTTTTGAGATAATCATATGGTTTCTGCTAGTTTTGTTATTGATATGATCAATTATGCTGATAGTTTTCCTAATATTGAAACAGCCTTGCATTCCTGCAATAAATCCTACCTGGTTGTAGTGTATCATTCTCCTAATCAGTTGCTGCAGTCTTTTTGCTGATATTTTATTTAAAATTTTTGCATCAATATTCATTAGGGAAACTGGTCTATAATTTTCTTTCTCTGTTTTGACTCTTCCTGGTTTAGGTATTAGTACTGTCTTTGCGTCATAAAAACATTTTGGTAGGACTCCTTCTTTGCCTAAAAAACTGTTAAAAAAATCTGGCCCTGGAGATTTTTTCCTAGGGAGTTCATCAATGGCTTGCTTAATTTCTTTTTCTGGTGTTATTTAGGTAATTTACTTCCTCTTCTGTTAGCCTGGGCAATTTGTATTTTTGTAAATATTCATCCATTGCCCTGAGGTTATCAAATTTATGGGCATACAGTTGGGCAAAATAATTCCTAATTATTGTTTTAATTTCCTCTTCATTGGAGGTGAATTCACCCTTTTCATTTTTGATACTAGTAATTTGGTTTTCTTCTTTTTTTTTAATCAAATTGACCAAGGGTTTATCAATTTTATTGATTTTTTCATAAGGCTAGCTCTTAGTTTTATTTATTAGTTCAATAGTTTTCTTGATTTCAATTTTATTAATCTCTCCTTTGACTTTCAGAATTTCTAATTTGACATCTAATTTGGCATTTTCAATTTGTTGTTTTTATAGTTTTCATCAGTTGCATGCCCATTTCATTGATCTCCTTTTATCTATTTTATTCATGTCAGCATTTAGAGCTATAAAAGTTCCCCTAAGAACTGCATTTGCTGCATCCCATAAGTTTTATTATGTTGTCTCATTATTGTCATTCTCTTGAATGAAGTTATTAATTGTTTCTATAATTTCTTCTTTGGCCCACTCATTCTTTAGAATTAGATTATTTAGTTTCTAATTAATTTTTAGTTTATCTTTCCATGGTCCTTTATTACAAATAATATTTATTGTGTCATGATTTGAGAAGGATGCATTGACTATTTCTGCCTTTCTGCACTGGATTGTGAGGTTTTTATGCCCCAGTACATGGTCAATTTCTGAGTATGTACCATGTATCGCTGAGAAAAAAATACATTCCTTTTTATCTCCATTCAGTTTTCTCCAGAGATCTGTCATATCTGCCTTTTTCTAAAAATCTATTCACCTCTTTAACTTCTTTCTTGTTTATTTTGAGGTTAGATTTATCAAGTTCAGAGGGGGGAGGTGGAAGTTCCCCACTAGTATGGTTTTGCTGTCTGTTTCTTCCTGTAACTCCTTTAACTTCTCCTCTAAGAATCTGCATGCTATAGGAATGAGCATTTATTAAGTGCCTACTATTTACTAGCTAGTGTACTAAGCATGTTACAAATCTTATCTCATTTGATTGTTTAAATCTATGACCTGATGATCTGTGAGCATAACCTTATAATAAAAATGACTACCTCCTGGAAGATCTCAGAGCCCCCCTTTCTTGAGTCAGTAATATGAATTTGTCAGCCATGAAAATCTGTAATAGGCTATGTTATTCCGGGGAGAATGCATGTTTAACCACAAGCGATGACTGCTTGCTAGGTCACTGACCATATTTGATGCTGAGTTCCAAGTGCTTGGAGTCACATACCCACCCCATTGATTATGTATTTTCTCCAGTGATAGAGGTCATTGAGAGGAAGACGCCAGGCTCTCTATGGCAGAGAACCAGTTCCATCTATCTACATAGTAGCCTCCCCTTTTATGTGTGGCAGAATTCATCTCATAATTTTAGGGGTTAGAGCCACAAGGGGTGGATGTAGCCTGCGCAAGTTTCTCACAGTCCTGGCAGCACCTTGTGGGGGAAAGACACCAATGCCATGGTTCCATTACCCCATTACTCTCTGCATGTCCCTGCCCAAACCATATCTTCATATCCTATGTTACTTAACATATTAGACTTAATCCAGTTCCCCTGCCCACTCTTCAGAACTTTCAATATTCTCTCAGCTCTTGAAGCCTTAAGAATTGGGTTAACCTGAGGCCTGGGGCTAACCTTTCATCCCCTCTTCACCTTTGCCACCAGAAGAACAGAGTGAGCAGGGAGTTACTCATGTCAACATATCTATACACATACAAGTCAGTATTGTGAAGATTCTATAGGAAGAAAAGAGGGTCATTGATTTTTTTTTAAAATATACAGAACAAAAGATTAAAGAAGCCCAGAATGAGTCACAGACAAAATTTTACATTTTGAAAATGCATGTTAAGTTAAAATATTTATTTAATGTCATAATGTAGACATAGTACGCAGTTTCATGTAAAATCATCTTTTTCTGTTCTACTATAATGATAATAATAATAATAATGTATATAGCACCTACCTGCTAGGAACTGCGCTAAGCTCTTTACAAATATTATTTCACTTGATCTTCACAATAACCATGGAAGTTAAGTGCTATTATTATTCCTATGATATGTACATGGAAATACTCATTTTATTTGGTGTTTATTAGGTTCAGAAGATATATAGATATAGATATACAAACACAATCACATATGTGCATGTATATATGTAGGTGTATGTGTATTCTAAGTGCCTTCATATAGTTCATTATTGTTAAAATATACAAGTTTGACTATGTCATTTCTCAGCTCAAATCCTTTAATAACTCCCCTGTTGCTTAGAGATAAAATACAAACTCCTTAACCTAGAATTTAAGACCTTCCACAATCTGGCTCCCACCTTCCTTTCTAGCTTTACTTTATCCTATCAGGTGCTCATATTCTCCATTCTAGCCAAACATCTACTATCTCACTTACCTCCATGCATTCATGGAGGTCGCCCCCTTAATGCCAAGATCACCTCTGCTTACTGAAATCCTCCTCTTCCTTCACAACTCAGTACAGGAGCCACCCCCTCTATAAAACCTTTCCTGCCATCCTCAGATGGAAATGATCTCTTCCCTCTCAAATTTCCCTTGAGCATTTTGTACATATATGTCATTTGACCCAATCATCCTCTACCTTGTCTTCTAGCTGTCTGACTGCACACGGCATTCCTCCTCAGATAATTTCTTGAGAGTGGGGACTGTGTCATTATTTAACTTTATAACTGTAGTATCTGCCACAGTACCTTGCACATAAGGATAGGGACTAGACTAGACCTTGCTGTCATTGCATAGAGAGCTCTCAGGTGAGGAAAGTCCCTCTACCAATGTGGATGAGCTTCTTTTCAATTTTATAGTCTTAGAGAAGCTTCCTAGAACAAGTTGTCAATCATACTCCAGGCAGCATGTAGCCCACAACACTCTGAAGTATGGCCTGAACTAGATTAAGATATAATTGAGAAATATATAACAAAAATGAATAAAAATAAAATACAACATAGATAATGTTCATTTGTGCTTTTCTAAGTCAATATGCAGCCTGCAGGTATCTGTTTCTATTGGAGTTTGACACCTGTGGATTAGAGCACCAACCAGGATCCTATAACCATGATGAGTTATAAGTGGATTGCACTTGAAGCCAGCTCTTGTTGGCTTTCAGTTCAGCCTTCAAAATCCACTGTCATATGTCTCTCTTGTGCATAGTAAGCATTTAATAAATTCTTAACGGAATTATATTGAACATTGGCCTATGTAACCATACTGTTGTTTTGTTTTGTTTTAGGATGGGCGCTTGCGAATGAATGACCAGCTGATTGCGGTGAATGGTGAATCTCTTTTGGGCAAGTCCAATCATGAAGCTATGGAGACTCTTAGAAGATCCATGTCTATGGAAGGGAACATCCGAGGGATGATCCAACTAGTGATTCTGAGACGGATGGACAAACAGACAGAGGTGATTAAAGACCACATCTCCTGGAAGAAATTGACCAAAAATGGAAAGCAAAATTATATTGAAACTTGTGAGGGATCATGATAGAGTAGGGGGAAAAATTGGATTTATAGTCACAAAATGTGATTTTGAACCCTGATTCTACCACTTACTAGCTCTGTGACTTTGGGCAAATGGCTAAACTTCTGTTTGCGCCATTTTCTTCATTCAGTAATAGATTTAGATTAGAGAGCCGTATAACCCTTTTCATCCCTAAAGTCCTGATTCCATCACAAGAACTGTAAGCAGAACTCTGTCTAAACTTCATGAATATATATGTGTGTATTATGTACATATACATGTATGTATGTATGCATATACTCTCCTGATTTTCTATTGCAATAGGGGAGGAGGAGAAATGGGTATGGCTGTGTACTTGCCATTAAAACTAGCAAGGTTTATCATTTACATAATAGAATAATAGAGTTCATCTAGTCAAACGTTCTCATTTTACAAATGAAGATACTGGAACTCAAAAAACTTATATAAGATCACACAGCTTGTTAGTTTCAAAGCCAGACCTCCTGACTCCCAAGTCTGTGTTTTTCGCCCACTTTTACCTTTCTGCCATTTAAATGGTGAAATGTAAAATATGAAAGGATGTTTATATTTCTTTTCATTTTATAAATAATCCTTCAAGTTGAGTACTAGTTAATAAACATGCTCATGTTTCATAATAGATTTACCAACATTCCCTTTACATGACAAGCATATATATATGTATATATATATAAAAATCTGTACCAAATATAATGTAAAAATGATATATCACATTATAGAAATCTATATACATCTGCAACAAATTCGCATAACCTCTACCCTTTAAATTCTTGTGAGGATTGAGTTGGGTTATGTGAACCTGAATTAGTAAATTTAAGTCTTGCTCCTCAGGGTGTGTGGCTTGGGACATAATTGCACATATTGTTACAGAAAAAAAGTTTTTTTCCTGGAATATTTTATTGCTAAAGTTATCTGCTTTTGTAGCTTTCTTCTTAATATAAGGTACATTTTCACTCAAATATGGCTAGGCATAAAATATTCATAAACATTAGATGCAACTGAACTTGTAAAGAAAGGGGAAAACAAGGGGAAATTGGGTGTTGAGAAGAGTTAAGGAAAAAAGCAGCATTTTAAAGTTTTTTCTTAGAAGGAAATTCTCAAAGGGCAGGAGATGCTCTTGTAATACAATAGGTACATTTAACATAAACTAGGATCAAGGAAAACAAGAGCTTTGATTGAAAAGGACTGAGTATTCTTCCTTGACATTCTCCACTTAAAAAAAAGTGAAAGTGTGAGACCCCAAGTTTCATTTAAGGAGTACTTCATCAAAGGAGTAAGACAAGCAAAGAAAGTAGCACTAGGCTATACGACTTGCTTCATTAAGTTAGAATCTACTGAAAAGAAACTATACTTGCTCTGTGTTTCAGTATAATCATTATATAGCCCTTTCTGGATTGCAAGAGTTGCAGTATTCAAGTTCAGTATTTCTCCTTGTTTTGGATTACAGTGTTTTTCTTTTTCTGTTCAGGGTCAAAGTGCATAGGCTATGACACAAAAGCACTTGCCCCTCTGCCCTCTCTAACCCACCTCTATATCTCTCTCTGCCTTGTTCTCTGACAGTGGACAGTGGATCAGTATTAAGCATTTTGGTCCAAATTTTCTATTTGTCTTTTCCTTTTGTGGCAAATGTTTTCATTCCAGTTCTCACACTCTTGGGTGGGTTGAGAGTGAGCTCAGGAAAAGAAAATACTTAACACTTAGCTCATGACCCATATTGGGAAGTCACATCTCAGAACAGATCACCAGGGGACCAATCAGAGAATGAGGAATGACAAGAGAAGGGAAAAGCAGATTTTTATGAATTATTTTTCCAAGATGTTTTTTTAGACTTGCTAATTTTTTTGTACTTTCCTTAGGGAATAAACAGACAGCTTGCTCTGTGCTTTTGGGAATCAGTGTGGCCTCAGTTCAGATTAAAGAGGATTTTTTTATATCAATATGCCAGCCTCATGTACATCTTGTGTTTATTAATTTTTTTAATCTCCAACATTTTATCTCCCAATCTACCGTCTTCCATGTCAAGGCAAGCTCAGAGCCTCAGTAGTCCTTTGTATTGTACTGTTATCTTGGGCCAGCCATTACGCTTAGGTGTGATGTTTAAAAAAGTATTTACAACATCCAAAAGGGTTTCAATGTTCCTCACATGTTTAGGGAAATCAATTAGTTAGATTTGGTTGAATACCAAAATGGTAATTGGACATTTTATTCATATAAAAATTGAAGAAGCTACTTATGAAAAGTCAAAATATAGAGTTGTTGGGACTTTTCCCCCCACATTACCCAGATGTACAAGACATGTAAACAGTTCTGATGAGCGCCTCATGAAGAATACATAATCAGCTCTTGATTGAATCAAAATCATTTTAAACAGAAATATTTTTTCCAAGGATGAGCTTGAGGTTCAATTGTAATTCCATTTGAGACTGGGGACTTGGTATGAAAAAAATGGGTTATGACCTGTTTTATTTTCCCCCTTCCCCAAAACACTTCCCTCCCTGCTGCGACAGCCCAGCTTGGTAGAAAGCAGAATATGTTTAAAAATCCATTATTTTTTTTATTGGCCAAGACACTAATGGAGGCCTCCATGACAGCTCTATTTTACAGGCTGAATACTTTAATTAGGCTGGTTACTGATCAGTTGTTGGGATATCGATTGTGTCATTTATCAAAGAGCTGGGAAAGCAGGGTTTTTTTCCTCTTGTTGTTCTTCTTGCTGTTAATTCAAAGCACAGGGCTATGCATGGTAAATCCTGCCTCTCCCACTGGGTATCCAGCTTTAATTTAGGGGCAGCTTGTCTGCTGGTTTTGCCAACATACAGAGGCGGTCTTTTGGTGACTGTACTATGTGGTCAGTCTTGACAAAAACCTAAAAAAGATTCTCCTTCACTGAAAGCATCACTTAGTGTTATTTTTTTCACTGCACACATGATTTCATTCATGTCAGGAGCTCCACATAAGACAACTCCTTATACTAATGCAAGGCAACATCAGCTCTGCAGAAATTCTCATCCTAGAGAATTCCCTCAGTCAATGAAGGGTTAAATGACTTACCCAGTGATTGCCAGTATGCATCAGAGATAGGTCTTGGACCCAGAATTTCCTCACTCTAAGACCAGCTCTCTCTTCTCTATACCATAACTGCCTCATATGCTTATTTTAATTATTGAGAGACAACCTAGGAGAGTGGATAGAGGACTAGACACAAGGCAGGAAAACCTGGCTTCATGAGCTGCCTCTGACAGTGGCACATAGTTTACTTAGCACAATGCCTGGCACACTTAATAAATTTCAATTGATGATTGGCACATACTAGCAATGTGACCATGGTCAAGTGACAGGATCATAGATTTTTAGCTGGGAGAAAGCATGGCTGGCCTCCAGTCTAACCCACCTCCACCTTTTTTCAAAAAACTAAAACCCAAATAGGGAAGTTGCCCAAAGTGACATAGGTAATAAATAGCTGACTTAGGATTCAGTCTTTCAGCCTACAAGCTTTTATTAAGCTCCTACTGCATGCTAGACATAATGATAAGCGCAGGGATGCAACTAACGGGAAACAATGACAAACTTCTGCATACATACAAGATATATGAAGTAGAAATAGGAGATAATCTCAGAGTAAAGAGAGTCTAACCTAGATCCTCCAGAGTGCTCCATATCCTAAACCACATCATCTTTCAATGCCTTCGGGTTACTATGACTGTAAGCTGCAGGTGAGTTACCATCTGCATCAGTGGAGGGGGTTTCTATACCAGGGAGCGCCCCACACTGATGAAATCACAAAGATTAAAAAAAAATAACTAGCAAAGAACTAATAGAGAAGGAAAAAAGAGTAAGTCAAGTGTATTGTTTGAGACCAAATGCTATTTACAGAATCAAAGTGGCTCTGGGCTCTGATTTGCGTTTCTCTGGATGGCATCATTCTTCTCTCAGTAATAATCAAGGGATCAGTGGCAAGATGGCTTCTAAATTATTTTCTTCCTTGAAACGTATCAAGGAGACAAATAGCATAAGCAAGAAGAAAGCACAATTCTCAAAGCCTCGGTCCTAAAAAAAATGGACCAAAACATTTTATAGCCTACAACATCCAATTACCGAGCACCTGTGGAATATAAACTACCAACTTACCATTCAGTCTATTCTGAACCTGAGTAAAGCATGCATTTGTTTGCAGTGTCAGAATTAACTTAGGAGCTAAGATGTGGCAAGAAAAGATTTCCCAGAAGAGAAGCAAGCAGCCTAGAGGCCTGGCATCGGATTGTTTTCACGCCGAGCCGGAAGACCAAGCTTTTGCAATGGGATGTACTTGGGGCTCTTGAGTCCCAAAGATATTCTAGTTTGAGCTTGTCCTAGAGCATATGCACTTGGTCTCTGAGCACGAGGGGGACCAGCTGGCTGGCAGAGAAACACCCTTGGCATTCACTGTGTCTTGTGTTGACACTGCCACGAGCTGTGCTCCCAGATGGAGTAAAATATGAAAAAAGCCAGTTGTGAGTGGAGGAGAGTGGGGGGAGGGAGGAGAAGGAATAATAAAGTTAATCCTCTTTCTGTGTTAGTCTCTCAATACCCTGTGCCCCATACCACCATCAGGGTCCTTTGTCACACAGGCAATGATGGGGTTGTTGGGAAGCCATAAAAAAAAAGATTTCCACAGCTGAGAAACAATAATGCAAAATAAACACTCCATAATCTTTTCCTTGCTTGAATATGATTTAATGGCGGTGATGACCCTGCTTGAGCTTTGCTGTGATTGATTAACTTGGTATACATCAAGGGAAATTGCAAGTTCTTCCTTCTACTTTCCATAGGAGCGTACTGACTATGGGCTCTTTCCCAAGCCCTCTCTTGAGAACTGTCAACATTTTGTTACCACCTCCAGGCGCCATGAACCCAGCCCACATCCATTCCTCACATACAGCCCACAGGAAAGACAAAAAGGTATGGTTCTTTTGTATTCTCCTTAGCACCAATGGAAGAGAAGAAGAGGGAGAGGATTTTTTTAGGCTTTTTTTTAGCTTAAAAAAAAGAACAGTTAATTATACTAAGTGCAGACTGTTACTCTGAGTCATGAACATTCAGAGATGGGTGGGAGAGCTGACTCAGAAGTTGTGAATTAGATTCCTGGCAATGATACCAGTTTAAGTAACAGTTTCTAGCTCGCTGCCCCAAACACGGGAGGTTAGATATTAAACAAACTATGACTAGAAAAATCAAAGCCATCAGTGTTGGGTTTTCAAAGACCTTTTTAATGTTGACAATTATCAAATATGATTAACTATCAAACTTCAAAGATTTATGGCCCAGATAGTAGTGAACCATAAAATGTTAGCAACATGTTTCAGAGATGTCTGATAGACTAGGATAAGCATGTTAAACACAATTAACTGAGGACATTTCGTGGGGATGAAATGTGTTTGTTATTTCATTAATATGATCGTGCAGTAACTTTTGCTATTATATATATATGTTTATATAAGTATATCATACATATATAATTTTCTAACCATGCAATTTATAGAAAGTGATGGAGGTCTAGACTTTTTTCATCTTGTTCCTCAACACTGTCATCCTGTAATATTAAGATAAATCACTGCTTTTTACTAAATATAAACAGTGATTCTTAGTGATCCTGAAATAGTTCCCATCAAAATGAACTCAAACATATGGGACTCTTCTAGAACTGCTCTGCAGTGAGATCCCATTTGCTCTAGCAGCAGTTCACAGATCTACCCTCCTTAGACCAGAAACTCCTTCTGAGATTGACTTCACTGCAATAGAATATAAACATAATCAAATGTCTCGACAGTGAAAAAAATGGCTAAAGATGTCTCAACCTCTCTGTCACAACATCATTCTAAGGATGAATGGATGTCACTTTAAACATTGTATTGTCACTGTCCTTGATCTCCAAATAGAATGCATTGAAATTATGCAATCATAATAATCAGGCTTCAGTTGGAAGAAGAATAGTGAAATATACTTCATTTCTTCTGGCATAAAGGTGGGGAACTATGGGAGAAGAATGTTGTATATGCTATCATCAATTATCCTTTTGCTCCCTGATTTTTCTTAACTGTTTTTCTTTTTTACAAAGGAGAATTTGGTGATAGGGAAAACACTGAGAAATTCCTCGGGTATAAGAAAACAAAAGACATCAGTAACACTTTTTAAAAAGAAATTGCACAAATTAGTTGCACGTCATTCGAAGTACAGTTGACAGTTTTGTTTCTAATAAAATGAGATGTATGTGAAGCACTTTGCAAACCTTAAAGCACTATATAAATGCTATTTATTATTATTTTTATTACTATTACTATTATTATACTGTCATGGAGTTTTAATTGATTTGATACAACTTCCCGTTGATTAGCTGAAATTTGAACTTGTAATTGCTTTACAGTATTTTTTCAAAGTGATTTCTGCCCTTGATTAGAATGCTACATTACTATACCGGGTATGATATAGGACAATCTGTTCTTATTTGCTTTTTCAAGAATGAAACAATTATGCTACTGCTAGGTCTGTATCTCAAAGACATCCAACAAAAGGAAAAACACTTATTTGTACAAAAATATTCATAGCAGCTCTTTTTTGTGGTGGCTAAGAGTTGGAAATCAAAGGGATGCCCATCAGCTGGAGAATGGCTAAGCAAGCTGTTGTTTATGATTGTAATGAAATATTATTGTGCTACAAGAAATGATAAGCAGGATGATTTCAGAAAAACCTGGAAAGACTTACATGATCTGATGCATAGTGAACAGAATCAGGAGAACATTGTACGCAGTAACAGCAATATTGTACGGTAATTAACTGTGAATGACTTAGCTGTTCTCAGCAATACAGTGATACCAGACAATCCCAAAGAACTAATGATGAGGCATACTTTCTGCCTCCAGTGAAAGAACTGATATTGACCAAATACAGATGGGAAGTATGCTATTTTCACTTTCTTTCTTTCATTTTTTTCTTTTATTCGAATCTTCTTGTACAAAATAACTAATATGGAAATATTTTACATAATTGCTTATGTAAAAGCTATATTTGATTGCTTACCAAGGGGGAAGGGAGGGAGGAATAGAATTTGGAACTCAAAACTTTAAATAAAAATGTTTAAAAATTTTTAAAAAGAATGAAAAAAATTGCTTCTCAGCAACTGAGTCCAATATTCATTTTAAATTCATATTATAATTAATATTGTAGCATATGGTAATTTATAGTCTTAGGATATGACAGACAAATAAATTACAGTTGTTAGATGTATTAGTTGAAATTTATTTGCTTTTTATATAGACTTTGCTAGCTTATTTTTAAAGTGATTATAAAACATTTTGCTAACGAAATACTGTAAAAATGCATAGGGATGAGAATGAGAATATCACTTTAATTCCTTTACTTTTGGAAATCAGTTATCTCTCCTAACTGCCAGACTGCTATAGAGTCCCAACATCCCATCACAAATGGCCCAATGAAAGCAACACAGGCAAATTTGACTCACCAGTGCTAAATTTTTTAAAAAGAATCTCCTTTAGGAAAGTAACACTAGCTTGAGAAAATGTAATGTCTAAGGGTGGGGATTGGGGGGGAGGGAGCTGTAACAGCCAAAACATTATATTTTTTTTTACTTTCCTGTGTATATTTTTAAAAATGGGATACATTCAAATCCAATGTTGATGTGCTATGTTCCATCTATTTTTGCAATAATAGTACTTACCACCCACAGATCTCCAGTTTTTCCCCCTGCCAAGCTGTTACACAGGGAAAAAAAAAACAAAAAAACATTTTTAGAATTACCATTTGTAGAAATAATAGTGCCAGAAAATTCATTTTTATGTTGGAGTGCTGGTAATGAACATTATCCTCACTGGAGGAGCTTTTGTGTGTAGAAATGATGAAGGGGCACCCAAGGAGTGTGCTTTCATTTCATATTTTAAGTAGTAGAGTGATCTCTTTGCCCTGCAACTAGGCTACCTGAACACTGGCTGCCAACGATTACCAGTGTTACTACTCACCCAATTGTGTTCTTCCTGGGCACTACCATTTCTCTAGCCCTATGTTTCTTTCTACCTCCTCTTTAAAAATATACTAGTTCTAGTTCCTGTTCCACAGATCTCTGCTTCTCACTTAAGAGAGGAAGTGTGGTGTACTGGAAAGAGCATTGGAGGATTGAAGAGAAACGTTTAGTAATAAGCCTCTGGCATTCACGTTGTGATCTTGAATGAATCAGTATCCTCATCTGTGAAATGGAGATTATAAACCTATAATATTTATCTGTTAGGCTTGTTAACAGGGTCAAATGACATTATAAATGTAAAATTTTTCAGTTATCATTACTAGCTATCATTATAGGAAAGACACTTATTAAAGAATTCATGCTAAAGAATTAATGGCTTAAAATAGTTTGATGTGTTAACCCTCAGAAGGTATAAAGAAACACCTCCCTCCAGTAGATTCCAAATTAATTGTATCATAATCCTTAGTTTTCTTGTAGGGAAAAATGTCACTCATGAAAGAGCTTCAGAGATGATAAATAATAGCCTAGACATGGCAGGATATATGAACTGATGGAGTGCAGCAGAGATGGAATAGAAAGGAAGCTGTTTAGTGCAAGTGGGATTAAAAGTTAATCACAAAAGAGTCCTTAGAACAGAGGGAAGAGGAGAAGTAACTTGTCCCAGGCTACACAGTCAATTAAATAACAGAAGTAGGAACGCAAGCCCATGTCTTTTGAGTATTAGGATAATTCGTTCTATGTTGAAGGAACTATAGAGGAAGGCAGAAAGGACACTAGCTGACCAAAAGCAAGGAAAGGCCAGGTGGCTGACCAGCCTGAAGGAGAACCAGACTTACTTGTTAAGCAGAGTTGAACTATAATCAATAAGAGTTATTAGTCTAATGCATCCTACTCAAAAGTAACTCACTGAGTTTATGAAGCAGACAACCTGAGACAGAGGAGATGGATAGAGAAAAGCAAAGACTGTGGGCCCTAGGATATACTATGTATAGGGGGAAAATGCTTTGATCTAGAAGGATAACCCTCATAGAGCTTTATTTTTTGAGGTTCAGGACCAGTTCAGGAATATAAGTATTTTATTAGACCATCCTAGCCAAAAGGAATAGATGTAAGAGGGAAATCTGAGATATCAGGACTTTCTAATAGGGCACAGATTTCTGGAGAATTGGGATTTCTAAGCAACCCTTAAGTCATCTGTTCATAAAACATGCCAAATGATTCCTCCATGATAACCTGCTATAAATACAACCACGTCCAAAGGGGAATGGAATGGGAGGTGGGGGGTAGGGGGAAGGTGAAGAACAGGATAGGCAAGAGAACAGAAATTCCCCCTACTATCTTCTGACCATCGTTGACTGACTGGCCACCACAAGCAGGGATTCTCAACAAACAAAAGCCATGGGACTGACCACCCTCCAACTAGGGTGAAGTCATCAGATTGTCTTTTCCAGTATCCAGTGAAGGCAGCAGTTAGGCAGAGAAATAGAAGTAGGAGGCTAGAGGGGAAGTAGGGAGATGCAGAGCTGGCAGAATAGAGAGAAGCCCCATTCCTAACTAACAGACCATGGTTCAGTGGACCCCAGTGGAGCTTAGGAACTCGGGAATAAAAAAGTACAATAGCATTTCCTTCCACCTTAGTACTGAATTAAAATAATGCATCGCATTATTTAGGGAGCTTACCTCCCCTCCCCCCCCATATAGGAAACTATTTTAAAATTCTGTAGGAATTACAGAATTCAAAGTTGCAAGGGGATTCAGCAGACAACAAAATCCCTCTGCCATACATCCAACAAATGATTATGCAGACTTAGCTTGAAGAGTTCTAAGGATAGGGAGCCCCCTCCATTTTGGATAGCTCTGTTAATACAGAAGAATGAATATTGGGTTTGAAGTCAAGGACCAGAGTTCAAATCCAGGTTCTGCCACTTACCACGTCTGTGACCTTGGACAAGTCGATTAACCCTCATGAGCTTCAGTTCCCTCATCTATTTAGAGTAGATGACCTCAGTGATCCCTTCATGCACTAAATCTGTTACCTGATAACACTAAATTTGCCTCATGCCAACCTCATAGAATCATAGATTCAGGAACCTCAAAAGCCATTTTATACTCCTCTCCCATTTACATATAAGAAAACTGAGGCCCAAGGAGTCTAAATGGTTTGCCCAAGGTCATATGGGCAGCATCTTGTTACTAGTCGTTCTGTTCTCTGAGGACAAACTGAGTTTACCGTCTACTCTCTCGTCCCTATGAAATCTTTAGAACTCATATAGTATTCTTGGAGCTCTCACAGAGACAACCGCATAGCAGCCCCATGCGCCCTAAGATTATTTGCTGAATGAATGAAATAAATAAGGATGAATGTACCTATGGTATAGACTGGTAGGGATATAAAAGAGTTTCATCTTTCAAAGCTCCTCATCTACTCACTATTTCACTTAGAGCCCTGCTTTCAGAGGCTCAGATTCCCAGAATGCACAGCCCCAGCTGTTTGGGAGAGAACTCCAGAGGCTTTATATATGGGTATGGGCCTGTAATTGGTTAGCAAAGATTTCTAGAGAGAAGAAATAAGATGAAGAGGGAGGCACAGAGCTCGAACAGAGGGCAGATCTTTATGTTGAGAAGCAGACATGTGGAGTGCATCTGTAGCCCCAGTGACTGCATCCAATGGAACCATGAGAACCAATGACTGCAGAGATGCTGCTGGTGATGTGAACCTGTTATCTAAGCCCGTATCCATTTGGGTGTGACAGCCCCTGACAAATACAGTCTTCCACCTCCCCACCCCATTGTCTTACCAAGAGGCAAATATGAATTGTCTGCCCTATCTGGTAACAGAGCAGGAGACATTGCCTGCTGCCAACAGTCAGAAAGCCTCTGGCCCAAGCATTTCCAAGTCTGTATGTATCAGCTTCCTTTTCCTCCCAGGAAGAATTGTGTCAGTTGCCCTCTCCCTCCTCCCCCCTCCAGATCCCCCCCACCAATCTCTCTCTCTCTCTCCTCCCTCTCATTAGAGACATAGATAGATAGAGATACACATATTAAATTGGTTTAACATGTTTTTTTAAAAGGCTTTTAAGGAGGCAGTTAATACTTGTCATCTTTTTACAAGTAGAAAAACTGAGTCAGGATACACTGACCTCATTTTCCTCAGGTCATCTAAACCAGTCATAGTCATTGCCATGAACAGAACGATCATCATTTCCCAACTTGCCAAGGCCATGTATAGTATTCAGTCACCCTTATAAAAATATATTAGCGTTTTTAGGTTTATATCTGCAAGTGTATGTCTACATTATCTCTTCTGTGAATCCTGGGGAAATGCATTTTCGATTAGAGGTAATCTTCATTTCAAGGCTGGTTTATGTTTCAGTTTAAATTGGGTCTGTGGGATGAATTGGGGCTTGCAAAGGAGCTGGAAGGGTCTCCCTGCAGTTTGTTATAACTTCATCTATTCTTTGTTTCTAGAACTGCTCCTCGCCGATACCCAGTGGACTGAGAGTGACATCCCACCGCCTCTGCCGCCACATCCCAGTCTGGAATTGGATCTTGAAGATTATAACCACAGGTATGCCTAAAGGAGGGTTTTTTACATGTGGTCCCACCATTTCTCTAGAGAAAAAAATAAGCAATTTCATCTTAACTGCCCTTTTTACGGGTAGGTAACTTCATACCAACGTCTGTCTGTCACTTTCATCCTCATGAAGGTTTCACATTGTCATACAATTTGTGTTCAGATGCCCTAATTGTAATGACATGATGGTTAAGCATACGATTGTAAGTGTTCGGCTTGTACTTTCTAAAATATTCAAGAGCATGGCTACATTTCCATTTCCATTTTAAGTTTTAAAGATGTAGCAGAAACTAACAGAAAAAAGAGTTATGGAAGGGTTACTAGAAACAAAAGTTAATTTCTTTGGTTGTAATTCATTTTCTGAGTTGATGAAGACCATGGGGTATTTTAAAGGTAGAGAGCTATTCGAGGAGAGTTAATGGAACCTAAAAATTAAAGAAATGCTATATATAAAATCCAAAAATATTGAAAAGAGTACCCAATATTATATCCATTCTGTAATAGAAACTAAAAAAAATCAATAATTTTTAGAATCACAGGAGCATAAGGGAGATTTACTAAGCATACACACCATTTGACTAGCTGAATTCATAGATTTTTTTTCCTTCTGATGAGTTTAAAAAAATCATTAAATTGTCCCATTGCTATTTTCTGTATTTATTGTAGCTATTAAAAACTGCATATTTCATACCATACTATGTCCCAAGATAACCCTATAAAGTATCTTCAATTTTCTAATCTCAGCAATGCTATTGTCATCTCTGTTACGGTTTTTTTTTAATGTAAGATACCAAAAAGACAGCCACAGAAGTTGCCGTATTGTACAAGTTAACCGGAGCAGATAGTGGTTTTTCTAGATTTAGTTCCTTAGCCTTCTTTGTAACTTACCCTTTTCAAAATGTATTCATATTCCACAATCGTAGTTGTAGTAAACCTTAAAGCATTATGTAACCATGAATGGTCATTATCGCTTTTGTTAGCTTTTGCCATCATCTTAAGACTTCTTCCTTTCTCTAAAGGATACCACCATTCTGCCACTCAGCCAAACCAAAAGATTTGCAACTTTTACTTATCCCTTTAAGAACATGTCTTCAGTAGTGCCGGCCTGAGAAGGTACCTCCCCTAGGTGTTGTACAGATAAAATACTATAGTGGGTGTCTCACCCTCTGTCTTCAAGAGGAACTACAGAGAGTCTTACAGACAATCTCTTCTCAAGCAGCAACCCCTCTTACTTTCCAATCCAACTGATGGCCTAGCTCCATCTGTGGCCATACAGATAAATATCTTTTCCAGAACCATTATGATATAAACCAAGGAGATAAAACCCAGTCCCCAAGGAATAAAACCTGAGGTAGAATTGAGCAGTTGCCTCAGGGATGATGCTGAGTCACTCAGTTGAAACAAAGTGTTGCCTGATCAGGGTCCTTGTGGCCCAAGGCCACTACTGCTCCCTTTCCTTACACACATGAATAAGCAGAAAAGGTGTCAAATTCCAGCTATTGTCTTCTTTTCTATCAGAATAAACAACATAATATGGTACTGTGCCTCTCTGCCAAAAACACTACTTGGTTTTTTGAATCATAGATTTTTGGAGCTGAGAACAACCTGAAAACATAGCTAGTCCAACTTGCTTCATTTTACAGAAAAGGAAACTGAAGACACAAGAGATGTGACTTACCCCCTTGTGGGGAACACAGTTAATCGCTGGCAAAGCCAGACTTCTTAACCCCCATACCCTTGCACTTTGCATTACAGACCATCTAAATCCCTTGTTCCCTAAATTGACTCGTTTTTGCTCTAGAGGCTGATTCCTTCGCCACCATTCTGGCTCGGAGCAAGTCCTATATGCTTGCTATGTGAAAGGAAGAGACATTGCTGAATGTCAGTGGAAAGGTATCTATCCTAGATGACATTTCCTTGATAAATACCTTTACCATGTTATCTGAGGGCTTCACAGTTGATTTTTCCTTCAAAATGCTGCTTTGTTCAGATCTATTTCTTTCTCTCAAATTTTGACTAGACCCTTAAACCTAGATCAAGGAAGAATTAGTATTGATAATTGCAATGGATAGAGTGATGACAATTGGTGCCTGTATATAGAATTATTCAACTTCTATCTTTCAATTTCCTTTGCTTACCAATAGAAAAAACTTCAGACTGGGAAATCTAGGGTAAAATGATTAGCAAGGGTTTGAAACCTTGAATAAGTGAGACTCTCAAATGTAAGAAAGCATCAAGTTGGTCTTAATGAGTTCAAGTCACCACCTACATTACTGCAGAGCCATCTATTTGCTCTAGGAGACCAGAGGGTACAGAAGATGGTATCATAGCAAAGAGACAAGGGAAAATAGATTGATAAGCAAAGAGTCAGGAAGAGTCAAAAAGTAGCAATTTAAATTTCTTCAGAAGCCCCTCTCATTGCTAATAGCTAAGAAACTTGCTAATTATAAAGCAAATTACCTAAGCAAGAAGTGCCAGATAACTTGGAAAAGGTGGGAAAGTCTGAGAGAAATATAGGAAGGAGCATTATTTTAAAAAGCTCATTCCGACCTGTTGACAGAATCCCTGGCACAACAAATTGCCTGTTTGCTTTGAGAGTCTCAGAGAACTGATGATCTCGGTGTCAGCAGGTGTGGAAGGCAAAGGGGATGAATGTTCGGATGGCTTGGAGAGATTTATGCTCGTTACAGAGCCGTGTTACCACTAGGTGTGTGCAAATGCAGATTGGTCTCCCTTTTAGTGGGGATATGGAGGGTTATCTCTTGAGTCTCCAGCTCATCTACAAGAATGAAGCATGTCCTGAAAGAAGAGAAGTAATGTTTTAAGAGGAAAACAGAGTGCCCAAAGGGAATGTGAAGGCCCCATTTAAAGCTACTAAAAGGGTCATTTGCCTTTGGCACTGCAAGATTAGAGCCAGAGTGTGCTCTTTGAGGAAGAAGGTGCTCATAATGAGGATCCCCAGCTTCTGCCAGGACAGAAGGCATCTAGAATAGGCCCTAAGAAAATGAGAACTCCCTTCTGAGGGGGACCAAGGTGGTGCTCCTGTGTTTCCCTGACATGGATAATCAGGTCTGCTGCCTTCTGAGACTCAGCAAACCTGCTGACCAATTCTCCCTTCTAGTGATTCATGGGAATATAAATGGGATCACTAAAAGGACCCTGGAACATACCTTTAGTGAATCGTAGGAAGGGATCTCAGACAGAAAACAGCACAGGCAATGCTTTCGTCACTGTTGCCATCCCTAGCTAGCGAAGGGCTTCTGAATGAAAAGGAGGATATAGGAAATAAACAGTTTAACAAGACGGTTTCAGAGAAGGGATTTGGATTTCTGGAGCAGGACTTCAAACACAGGGCTGATGGGTTCCTGAGGTAATATGGACTATATCTAATGATGGCCAGGAAAAAATAAGCAACACAACACATATGCCTGGAAGTGCTGAGGATGTAAAGAAGAGGACTTTAAACTGAAAATGGAGAGAGAGGGAGAAAACTGCCCACATATGTCAGCAAAGCCAGATGCTAGTGAGGGTAGCAAGTATGATAGGAGGGAGATGTGCAGTGCAGAAGGGCAAATACTCATGGCCCAAGGCGTCTGTATGCACATGTACATCTTACGAGTAATAAGTGAAATGACTGGAGGTCTTAAGGCAAGGAATAAATTCAACCTGTTAGACAATTCTGAGGCTTGAGAGGATGTTACCTAACTAAAATATATAAGTGGAAGGAATAAAGCAGCATGTAAATCAAGATGACAGAACTGTGGAAATTCATGAACAAGAACTGCATTTGTGTGAATCTGCCTTGGTGGAACAACAATGAAAATACGTTTTTGTAGCTCTTCGTGGTTTGTAAAGTGCTTTACAAATATTATCTATTTTTTTCCTCACAACCTACTCTAAGAGGTAGGTACTATTATTATCCCCATTATACGGATGAGAAAACTGAGGCAGACAGAGGTTAAGTGATCTCCCCAAGGTAACACAGCTAGTCAACAGCCGTGGCAGGATTAGAACCCAGGACTTCTTGACTCCAGGTCCAGTACTCTATCTACTGCGCTACCTGGCTCCCTGAGAAAGACAAAAGAAGCAATATTATAGTGGGAATCTAAAACAAAAGGAAGAAACAGATGATGAGTTCTACAAGACAGCAAAACTTGCATGGAAATAGAATCTGTTTGAATTGAACGATTCGGACAGCTACCAGAACTCTTTAGCAGCTGACAAATGTTGAACTTGCCTTAGTAGCATTTCATTCTTCAGAAGATGAAGGGATCAATAAGGAAGCCTACTACTCTGAACCTGATGCTGATCAATAAGGATATATCTATTGGCAGAGTAGAAGTGATAGGAACTATGGGATGGATTTATCACCAATCCTTCCTAGTATCTGTGAGAGATGAGGAAGGGCAACACTGAAGTACTGAGTATAGTTTGTTTTTTGGTTTTGTTTCTTTTTTGGAGGGGGGAAGGCAGGGCAATTGGGGTTAAGGGACTTGCCCAAGGTCACACAGCTAGTGAGCATGTTAAGTGTCTGAGGCTGGATTTGAACTCAGGTCCTCCTGACTCCAGGGCTGGTGCTCTACTCACCGTGCCATCTAGATGCCCCCATCAATTGTAAACTTCTGAACAGGAAAAGCTGACGCTTCCAGCAAGTGCTAAGAGCGAGAAGCAGGACTTTTGTAATTCTGTTGAGTTAAGAGGAAAATCAAAGAAGGCTCAGAAGTGGTGATTGCCTTGGATGGAGGGATAACAATTGATGACTGGACATAGGACTATTAAACTCCTGTCTTGAAGCATTTTTACCTACCAATGAGAATATTCTTCAGACTGGGAAATGTAGAAAAAAAAATTAACAGGTGACTGAAACCTTAAATAAATGAGGTAGTGGTAAGAGAGCGTCTAATCTAGTTGATCTTAATTAGTTCAAGTGCATGAATCCATGATGACCTGTATCCCAGAGTACTGAAAGAAGCCATAGATGCAAATGGTGAGCCACTGTTGATGACCTGTGGAAAATCATGGCGAATAGAAGAGGTGCTGAAGGAACAGAAATGGAAAAAATTCATAGACTTTCAAAAAAACAAAAGGTGTATTTTTAAAATTATAAGCCTTGTAGGTTTGACTTTTCTTTCTGGCAAAATTCCCAAATGCGGTATTACAGGAATGGCAAATCTCATGATATCCTTGTGGAGATCCATGGGATGGATTATAGTGTAGTTAATATTAATAATAAAGTAATAGCTGACATTTATATGGTACTTTAAAGTTTGCAAAGAGCTTACATTATCACATTAGCTCCTCCCAAGAATTCTGCAAGATAGACACCATAGGTATTATTAGCTTCATTTTGTAAGTGAAGAAATTGAATCTCAAATGGATTGTAATCTACCACAACTGGTACATGTCACAATAGGGATTTGAACCTTGACCTTTCTTGACATTTTCTCCATTATTTTGTCTAGTTTGCTACATGGCCTCTCAAGCTAGTGGATTTTGAAGTGCTTGAACAACTATATTCAGAATTTCAGTCAATTAATGGATTGAGAACAACTCAAGATTTTTGCTGCAGTAGAAAAAGCACCAAAGAAAACTGGGTTCTGGTCCTGGGTCTGTTACAGAGATTTTAGATGAGCCATGTCCATTGCTTAGCTTTCCTTGTCTGTAAACTTTTAAGAGAGAACAAGGTGATCTCAGAGTTTCCTTCCAGATCTCGAATTTTATTTTTTAATAATTCTAGGATGTTGTAATATGGACAAATGTGTGCTAAGTGGATTTAACATCGATTGAATGACCCAACCCAAAGAATAATGATTATAGATCATTGTCATCCTAGACGGCCATGAGACTATGTCATTGTTACTTCTTCTGGGCTATGCCATCAGCAAAGAAAACACAGATGGCATGTTGATAAAGTTTATGGATGACACAAAGCAGAAAGGCAGATTTCCACTCCATATAAGGAGAAACTTTTTAATTCATGAAGCTGTCCAAAAGTGCAAAGGGCTATCTCAGACTTAGGCAAATGATCAATAAAGTTCTTTCTAAATCTAACATTTCTGGGATTCAGCGAAGAGTCAGAGCAGAGATGTCAAACATGCCACCCGAGGGGCCACCTGTCTGCAACACCCTCTAGTGCAACCCAAATCAGATGAAAATATAATTGGGAAATATTTAAGAAAATAAAAATACAATAAAATATAGATAACATTATATCTTAAAACTAAGTCACCAAGTAGCCGAAAGGGATCATTATAGATAGATAGATAGGTAAAAAGATAGATAAGTGGCCCCTTAATTGTAGTTGAGTTTGATACCCCCAAGTTGGAGGATAAGTAATAGTGGTTGTCATTCTGTGTGCAAGATGGCTAGGTGACTCAATGGAGAGAGCATTGGAACTGGAGTCAGGAAGACCTGAGTTCAAATCTGGCTTCACATAATTACTAGCTGTGTGACCCTAGGCAAGTTACCTAACCTCTGACTGCCTCAGTTTTCTTGTCTGTAAAAAGGAGATAAGAAAAGCACCTATCAAGATGGTTGTAAGGATAAAATGAGATAATATTTGTAAAGCTTTTTGTAAACCTTAAAGTACTGTATAAATGCTAGCAATGATTGGTGATGGTGATGATGATGCTGAGAAAACGATGATAAAAGCCACCTGTGTCCCTTTTGTAACATCTACCTGTAAGGTAAATTCAGTGATCTGTGATAACATAGGAAATGAAGGTTTTATCAAAATATAAGTTGGTCATTGAAGGAGAGATGTTGCTTCTCCCCAAGAAAAATCTACTTATGACTTTTAAGTTGGTTAGTGCATGTGATTGAAACTGTGATTTGTAGCTAGATGTCCACCACATTGGTCTACCAGCATTTATAATTTAAACACATTGCACATGGGGGACAGCGTGCTGAGCCTGGAACTGAATTAGAGAAACATGGATTGAACTTGGAAAATTATGTGATGTTTTTGTCGATCCCAAACTCCTCATTGCCACCAAAGTCCACCTATTTAACTCACTGATGATAACATAGCAGCCATTTAAAGGTTTCAGAGCATCTTATGTATGTTCCGTCATGTGATCCTGAGGACTGCCCTGAACAGTGGGTCCTGTTACTGTCCTCTTTTTAAAGATGAGGAAACTGAGTCTCAGGTTTATGGAGTTGCCCAGAAGCATGCAGCTAGCAAGTAATTGGGGTCAGATTTGAAGGCAAGTCTTCCTGATTTTAAATCTAACGCTGCATCGCCTCCCCCCTGATGTTTATAAGGATGCAGACCATGGAATGACATGATCTGAGGAGCATCAAAATGACAAATAAACCCAAGGCAGTGTTGCCTCACGTAACAAGGGCAATCATGGTCATACGTTTCTAGCATATTACTAACAATGACTTTGCTCTCAAGAAGAGGCAAAGACAGTCTCTAGGACACGTATGACTCAAAATGAAGGTGTCATGTAGTGATAATGAGAGATGATAAATGGCTCCAGTGATACGTTGATAGCTCCAAGATTTGCTATGTGGTTTATGGGGATACATGAACAAGAAAGAACAGCTCAGGATGAGAAGGGTCTGGCTCTGCTTGGGGGAAGGTACTTATCATGATGATGGATCAGAGATCCACCAAAAGGATGCTCATTAGAACATGAGCTTTCTAAGGGCAGGGCCTTTGTTTTTGCCTTGCTTGTATACCCAGTACTTAGCACACTGCCAGGCACACAGTAAACATTTAATAAATGTCTGATGACTGACTGACCATTTTGCTTGACTCACATGTTTCAGATGACTTTTAAACTCATATCTTTATTTCTGCTTCACTTTTGAAATCTCAGACACCACAAGGATTTTGTGAAAATTACCCTTCTGGCCATCACGGAATCAAATGAGAAAGTCTGAGTAACTCTAGCCCTTTTGTGATTAATTAACAGCTTCACATCAGCTGTTCAGAGCAGTTGGTAGAAAAAGCACCTCACAGCTGAAGTGTTTTTTTCATTTTAAAAAATGAAAATTTGTTTATTCTCCTGGACACCCTTCATGCCTTATAAACATAGAACCTCTATTCAAGGACATTTTGTTGCCAATCCTTGTGACCCATTTTGACTGCCATGTTGACTTCATTTTCTACCTGGCTGCTCACCTGGACTTCACCATTATCTCCAGAAACATATCTTCCTGCAAGATCAAATGAACTCTAAAACTCACTCCTCCTCAGTAGCTCCTGTCTCTGGGGTTCCATCTTCCCTGTGATAGGAGAGGGTGGAGAGTAGACATTCTGGAGAGCTCCTCCCATATCTTGGCACATAGTAAGTGCCAAATAAATGTTTATTGCCTGATTGACTGACATCCCTGTTCTATTGAACTAGGCCCTCATTTTTTCATTCAAGGCTTACTTTTATTTTAAAATAGCCAAACCAGCAATACTAAAGTACAAGAAAATAGAACAACCCTTAAAAATTCTAGGTGAGTTTAAATTTCTGGGATGGAGGGACAAGTATTGGAAAACCTTGGAAGGAGATTAAGAAATATTAGGGCATCATGATAGAGTAGAAAGAACGTTGGGTTTGAAGTCAGGACACCTGAGTTCAAATCCCAACACTGTCATCTATGTGACTTTGTATGTGTTATACTTTCTTTCTAGGGGTCAGTTTTCCCATCTGTAAATTGAGGGAGTTGAACTAGATTTCATAAATGACTTGTTCCTGTATTTCTGAGAAAAACCATAGTCCAGGATTTTTCCCTAAATTTAAGAACCAAGTGGATACCATCGTAGCTTAAATTGTGAAGAGAGGTAGCCAGTTGTAGCTGGAAGTTCAAGGACATGATATTCATCGACTGCTGGACTGTTTTCCCCAGGACAATCCAACAACAGTCTTGTCTTTGGGGAAATAGAGGAAGATTAATGCAAATTCAAGGCCCATCCAGGATACCCTCATGACAAAACTTAAGACAGAGATGTTCAAATATTTAGAAGATACTAAAGAGTCTAAAGAGAAACATTCTAACCATGACTGGAGGGAGAGGTTGGGGTGGAGGGCTAATCATTTGATCTCAAAAATCCATGCTTGATGCAGAGAAATTGACCGTGAGGAAATGATACCAAAAATAAATATGCTTGGGGCAGATTCTAAAAATAATAATAAATGTAGCTAGCATTCTTGTAACACTCTAAGATACCACTTCACAGATATGTCATTTTATTCTTAAAATAACCCTGGGAGATAGGTGTTCTGTGGAGAAAGGTTAAGTGATTTTCCTAGGTCATGCCATCAGTTTCTCAGATGCCCTTCTAAATTCTATGAACTTGATGATGGCCCTACTATTTTCTTTTGGTGGGGAGGGGAGGTGAGGCAGTCGGGGTTAAGTGACTGGCCCAAGGTCATACAGCTGGTAAGTGTCAAGAGTCTGAGGCCAGATTTGAATTCAGATCCTCCTGACTCCAAGGCTGGTGCTCTATCCACTGTGCCACCTAGCTGCACCCTACTATTATTTTTTAAAATTCTTCTTATCAGAATCTAAACTGCATGAGGCTGAAGACTATGTTTTCATATGTCTTCAAATTCAGCGCCTTGTGCAGTAATGGACACATAATACTTATGCCGTTAATATTTGTTCAGTAACTGAATATAAGAATCTAAATGTTGGACAAATTTAGAGTTTCATCATTGGCATGTGGTACCTAGTTAGGCCCCAAAGTTGCGAAAACGTATCATTATCAAGTCTGACATTATCGGACCTATTCCCAATCCTAACCTTTGGTTTAGTTATTTGAGACATAGCCAAGAACTTAGAGCAACCCTAAATAAATAAATAAATGAAATCCTCAGGAATAGATATCACAAAGTCCATATGCTAAAGCTCATGGATTTTGTTCACAGGCTAGCCTCTCAAATCCTTGCTCAAGACATAATTATTCTTACTTTACATGTGATCCCAACAAGTTTAATTATCCCCACTCCCACCCTGCAGTGAATGAAAAGCAGTAAATCAGTAGAGGAGAAGGAATAATACCAAAAGGATATTGACAATAAGAAGAGATGACAGCTAACTGGTACATAACAAGAAAACCATTAAAAAGCAATAATTTATAAAGAAAAAAAGTCTGAGCTCCTTAATGACTGATGACATCATGGTTTATAGGCAATGACTGATGTTTATTATAATGACCTTGAATCATCATGGAAAAGTTAAAATGTGTTCACAGCATTCTGATTAAGAAGTCCAAAGAGCTTGAATGTGCTTTAGGAAGTTTCCATTCAAAGCAGTTAAAATTGAAAAGGTTCCTGCATTTAAGAAGGTAAAAAAAAAAAAATTAATACAAATTCATGGCTACATAGTGCTTTAAGGTTTACAAAGTACTTCTCCCCTCCACCGCTCCTCCCAAAAAAGCTTTAGTAGCTTCATCTTAAAGATGAGTAAGTTCACAGAGACTATTACTTGCCTGAAGTCAAAAAGATAGTTAGGATAGGACCCAAATCCACACCCTCTGACTCCCAAACTGCTTTTCCCGCTATATATAGTCCAGAAAAGTCAGAAGCACAGAATCATTCATTACTTAAGAGTTTTCCCCAGGGCAGCTGGGTGGTGTGGTGAGCAGAGTCCTGGAGTCAGGAGGACCTGAATTCAAATCCAGTCTCAGACACTTACTAGCTGTGTGACCCTGGACAAGTCACTTTACTGTGTGACCCTGGACAAGTCACTTAACCCAGATTACCTCCAAAAAAAGAATCTTCACTAACCATGGTTTTACTTGGATATCACCTGCTTGCTTCTAGTCTCTCTCTACTCCATTCTACCCATGCCAAAGTGATATTCCCAAAGCACAGGTCTGATCATTTCAGGTCGAATCAAGAATCTCCAATAGCTGCCTGTGGCCTCTAGGGTGTAAAATACAAACCTTTCTCTTTAGTACTTAAAGCCTCCATCTGCTCCAGTGTATGCTTCCACACTTACTAAACATCCTTCTTCATATACTCTGTAGTCTAGCCACACTGCCCAAAGTGCTACTCCATCTCTCATCGTTCCACTTTGGCAAAGGCTTTCCATGCCTGGAATGCACTCCCTCCTCACTTTCACTTTCAGGAATCCTCATCCTTCCTCAGACTTGAGCTCTTACCACCTCCTACATGAGACCATTCCTCCTCTGCATAGCTACTCATCCCCCACTCGTTCACCCAAATTACCATTCTGTGTTTACTTGGCATATTATTTGTATCTATGTATATATGTTATTTCCCCCCCAGTAGACTCTAAACTTTTTGAGGGAAGGGAGTGTTTTGTTTTCATCTTTATATCCCCGGTGCCTAGAACAGTTCTTGGTACACAGTAGGTGCTTAATAAATGTTTTTTTTAAATTGATCAAAATTGAATGAAATGGTTAGTTTTCAGAATACTTAGTGGTAGAATTTCTACAAATATCTTTAGTCTCTATATAGGGTAGGAAGAATTTTTCTTCAATAATTTTCTTAAACTATCTATCTTCCTCTCCCAAAAGGGAAGTAAATGAAATATTCATCAGGAATAAAATGCTTTGAAATGTGCTGTAAGTTCTAGAAATTGTACAGTGGGTATTTGATCTGTTTTGTGTCAGCATCTTCAGCTGGGTTTCTCTTTCCCTTTCCTCCCCCAACCTCCTTTAGAATAGTTGCTGAACTCTGCACAAACATGGGTGGTTGGGGCATGAGGGTGTATGTGTGTGTGTGTGTCTGAAATAGACTTAAATATGGTACTTTTAAAAGTAAAACCAAACCAAAACAAAAATCTCCTGCAGTCATCAGCCATATAGCAGATGACATTCATTGAAAGGGATGGAATTTTTACTTGTGCTGAAACTCTCACATGTCTTCCAAGAAGCACAATCTATTTGGGAGCCTCCTTTCATGTTGCAATGCTTGGCAGGACTGGGAGACCTTCGAGGCAGGGCCTTTGCCTGGGGATAAATTGGAGGAGTTGCTGCCTCCTTCTTTGATATTATATATAATGCAGAAGAATTCCATTTTACGTAAAGCAGTAAAGAGTTAAACAGATAATAGGAAAGTGAATATCTTTATTTAAATGTGTAACATTGATAGAAGGCATGCAAATGGCATAGAAGCTGCAGAATTAATGATTAGTTTTAAATGTGCAGTCCGTGAATCAGGGATTTGCTCCTAATGAGAACTTTTCAACTTATTTTTGAAGTTTTTCACCAGCATCTAAATATTTTGTATGGCTTCCTTCCACAGCTCAGTAGAGGATTCAGCAGTATATTGTGCTGGTCAGCAAATCAACTTCAGATCCCTGACACCAGCCAAACAGCCTGAATCAATTCATCTGAAAGCCTCAAAGAGCATGGACCTTGGTAAGAGAGGGTGGGGTCACACTTTGGTCAACTTTTAGCCTTAGCACATCTATCTTCTTGAATTCCCTACTTTTGTTTCTTAAACACATGCCTTAGAGAGCAAGATCTACTGAGAACAAGAGGAAGGTGTGATGATCATCAGCATTTTCTGCCCTCCATTCTACCATCTAACTGGAATTACCCTCAAAATGGAGAGGAGGGGTAAATGATTAATCTTTATCAAGTAGATTACAGAGACTCATCCTCTGTCTTTTATTTTTATTTTAGAGAGAATAAACTAGATTCTGAATGTTAGATCCAGAAAGGACTTTTAGATCATCTAGTCCCAACCCTTCATTTGACATGTCATATAAAGAGACTAAATGCCAGAGTGGAAATGACTTTCCCAAGGTCATGCAGCTAGATTCCAGCAAATCCAGATTTCCTAATCACTAGGTCCATGAGCTCATTAAATCATAGCACAGCTAATGCCTTAGCTTAGAAGATAACATGATTTCATTTGTGTGGGTCTATAGGTATTAAAATTCATGAAGTAGATTTTTTAAAATTCTTGAAATCTTGGCAGGGAAGAACTCTTGAATCCAGTGTGATACAAATGAAAGAACCCTAGCTCTGGACTCCAGTGATTTTGGTTCATATCCTACTTAGGCATATATGTTACTCAACCTCCCTGGGCTTCTTCAGTCATCTCACCTGAAAAATGAGGAGGTTAAACTACATGGCCTCTAGGGGTCCTTCTAGCTTCCAAAGCTATCATTGTATAATCCCTTCAGAATTTTCTTTTCTGCTGTTTTGTTCCCAACCCCTATTTAGGCATCTTGCCAGCCCAAGGAATATTGCTATTTTTTTTTATTAGCAAACCTTAGGAGTTAGTTCATTGACCGCTCCCCCTGCCACCCTACCCCACCCTATCCCCTTTGTTGCTACCACTTCTCTGTTTACTGGGTTTCCTATGATCTAGCTGAGATTCCAAGAAAGGAAGCCACCATTTTTCCTGTATCTCTTGCCCCAGTTGCCAAAAATAACACAACCCTTCTTAGTTTTTCTTTCCTAGTACTCATGGCAGGGAGCTAAATGCCAAGGGATATGGTTTATAACTTCACAATAGTGTTAGAAATAAACCCTGATCCTCTGTGCCAATTCTGGGTGTCTCTTTAGATCTCTCTTCCTTCTTAGTTTGCTCCTTCAGGCGGATCTTGCCCTTGATGTTACCTTAGTTGTTCTTATTTAGTTGATTGATTCCTTTAGCCAGTTTGTTCAGGATCCACCTTCCAAAATCTGCCTTGCTAACTTCAATTCCTGAGGTAGCACCTGGAGCCTTGGGCTTGTAATCCTCTCTTAGACATTTCTCAATTCAATCTAGCTTCAAGGCCTAAGGGTATGGTGCCTCCCTAACTCTAAACTTGCTGAACATATGCCCCCAAGTTCCCCCTACAAGCGTACCTTGGTTCAGTGAAAAGAGAGATTCTTTCCCATATGGCCCCAGAAGCTCTTCCCACCATGGACTCTGGGCCTTAGGTTTTTCTTACTCTTTTCCTATGGCTCTCAGGGCTCCATCCCCTGTGAATTCTTTCTCTCACTCACCTATGACCTGCCCTCTCAATTCCTGATTGATCTGCCTGAAGCAAATTCCCTAGCTGCATTCTAACAGTTAATTCTACCTTTGATGATTAAGTGGCCTCTTCTGCCTCTTATTTCTGAGACAGGTGTCTTGCCTAAAGTCCTTGGACCTTAGCCTAGAGCTGAAACTTCATTCCCTAAACCAGGTTCTTTCTGGCCCCACTCCCAACTTGAAGTTTCCTTCCAGGCCAATGAACTCCTATTATTCTGTCTTAGCACCCGCTATGGGTTCTCCCCAAGTTGGGTGCTCACTGGCTAAGTCTTGTGGGGTTTAATTCCTGTGGCAGTGATAAGTTTTGAAAGAGGCCTTGGTAGAGGCCTGCCTCTACCATGTTGAATTCTGGGTGTTCTTAGACTTCTAGCTCATGGAAACATCCCCTTTAAATGACCATAGCTGTGGATGGGCTGATGTGGGCAGCCATGAGGTTCCTATATAAGTTTCAAGGGCTTCTGGCCAGGTCACCCTCTTAAAAAGATGACATCCAGGCATACTGCAGTACTCTTTTGGGGAGCATTCTGTTGAGATCTTTATAGGAAAGTTGTTAAAGAAGTATGCAAATTTAAAATAAATTCTGAATGAAATGTTAATTGCATTTGGAATGCTAGCAGGCATGGTACTGCAAAGATTCTGATTTCTTAAGGTTTATTGCATATTTCATTAGTAACAAGGAGAAAACTGAATAACCAAAATTGTATCTGATGGCTTAATAAATAGTGCTTTTCTGTTGCTACATTTACAGTTGTTCAGACAAATGTCCAATCATGATGAAACCAGAGAAATTGATTCTATTTTCTATAAGCTAACTTGATCACTAGATATCTTCCTTCTAATCATGTATAGTCAGGGTCTGGTGGAGAAACACAGTAGAAAAATGCCTTAGATCATAGCAGTGATCACAGAACATTTGCAAGGCCAAAGGCCTTTAACTAATAAAGGGTGTAAAGAAGGTCTTTTGTCACTATCCATTAGGTCATTTCTATAAACAGGAAAGAATATGTCAGACTTACAAAGTGCCTTGCAGATTTGTCCTTCGGTCTTTCATTTTCCACTTGAGAAAGAAGGTGAATGGGTAGTGACTATTATTAATTGCTAGTGGAAAATTCTAATAGCATTTTGAGAATCTAAGGGCACAAAGAGACTGATATAGCCCTCCAAAAATCTTGGGATCAGAACAAAATCAGTGGAGTCTTTTATAAAGTAAAAGCAGGACCTCAGGAAAAAAACAAGACTAGATGTTCGGCTACCAAAAACGAAAAGAAACAAAATCCCCAGCTAACTAAACTACTCCAAGAGCCTAAAGCTACCTATTCTCCACTTTTTAGTTTTCTGTATACATAGAGATTTGGTGCTGGAAGGTATCTTAGATATCGTCTGGTTCAATTCTCTCATTTTACAGTTGAGGTAACAGGAGTCCAGAGAGATCTTCCCCAAGGTCATACAACCAGTAAGAGCTAGAATTCTGTGCCAGATCCTCCAATCCCAAACCCAGCCATCTGTGGACAGATTGCTTTTGTAGGTTCTCTCCTGTGGAACAAGATAGTTCTTAGGTTAGTTAGCAATTGCCCACTGCATTTCCGAGGTGCTGTCACAAGGAAATTACTAATAGTTGTAGTACTTTTTCCATTTAAAAAATCATATGGATCATAAGCCATTTTCCTTAAGATACAAGTGTCAAACTAAAAGCATTGAATAAGGTATGCCACATAATATCAGAAGCTAATAACATATTCTAAATACTTTATTTTTTTAACCCGAACACAACATAGCAGAAGGTCTAATGTATTAATGCTCTAGGTGCAGGAAGCTTTTGGAACCAAGATAGGTGGATAGCTCCACATTTAAGTGACTCCAATACCCCACTAACCTCATCGTTCTTGTACTTGGCTTTCCTCTCTCTAAGGGGAATGATCTGCTCAGATTCCATAGAATGTCAGCCCCTTGAAGGTAGGGGCTGTAGCAACAATTTGGCTAGTAGCTGTTGTGGGGGTGAAAGACTTAACACTAGCCCAACAACAAGAGCCGCCAGTGCCAGTACAGGTTCTTTGATCTGTTTTACTAAGTAAAGCAACATTAAGGGGTTAACAATCTTACTTTAATCCAACATACAAATATCATTCACTTAGTTCAGGAGGAAAAGCCAGCAACCTGAAC
Organism: Trichosurus vulpecula; assembly: GCF_011100635.1. Taxonomy (NCBI): domain Eukaryota; kingdom Metazoa; phylum Chordata; class Mammalia; order Diprotodontia; family Phalangeridae; genus Trichosurus; species Trichosurus vulpecula. The sequence goes on along the minus strand of NC_050576.1, from coordinate 296,914,344 downwards.
TTCAGAGCAAATACAAACAAATCACAAACATACATTATAAACAGACCAAATCACAATTCATAGTTACCAGGAAAGCATCAACATCTGGGTTCACAAGGCCGGAGGCTCTTACAGAGGCTGCCCAGAGTCCCATGCCACACTTCCAGTGGCTAAGAGCCCCAACCTTTGAGCCATTATACTCTGTTCAGGGCTAAAAGGATTCACACCTAGTTAGTGAAAGGGTGTATGCCTGGGGCTTTGCACCTAGTAAAGCTCAAAGATAATTAATTTAGCATTATAAAACAGTAAAATAATTTCCAATACAGGGGCTTATCCTGTGTTTTTGCTCTTCATAGCCTGATAGTCATAGCTTAGTGCATGATATACTAGACCCTTAATAGATAATAATAGTTAGCATTTACTGACCCAGAGGTAGCACACCAAAACTACTTGTGTAGATATGGGTTTTTCATTTTTTGGCAATGCCCAGAGCTCTTTTAGCTTTTCATTCAGCAATGTAAAACAACAAAATAATAATAATTTATTTATTATTTATTTATTTATTAACTTATGTGTTTTTATTAAAACTGATTGATGTCTCTGAAATAGTCCTCATTTTATTTTTTTATTTTTTTTATTTGAAAATCTATTTTTTTATTTAATATATTTAGTTTTCACCATTGATTTTCACAAGAGTTTGAATTACAAATTTTCTCCCCATTTCTACCCTCCCCCCCCACTCCAAGATGGCATATATTCTGGTTGCCCTGTTCCCCAGTCAGCCCTCCCTTCTGTCACCCCACTCCCCTCCCGTCCCCTTTTCCCTTTCTTTCTTGTAGAGCAAGATAAATTTCTACGCCCCATTGCCTGTGTACCTTATTTTTTAGTTCCATGAAAAACTTTTTTTTTTGTTTTTGAACATCTGTTTTTAAAACTTTGAGTTCCAAATTCTCTCCTCTCTTCCCTTCCCACCCACCATCCCTAAGAAGTCAAGCAATTCAACATAGGCCACATGCATATCATTATGTAAAACCCTTCCACAATACTCATGTTGTGAAAGACTCACTATATTTTGCTCCTTCCTAACCTATCCCCCTTTATGGAATTTTCTCCCTTGACCCTGTCCCCTTTCGAAAGTGTTTGTTTTTTATTACCTCCACCCCCATCTGCCCTCCCTTCTATCATCCCCCCTTTTTTATCTTCTTCTTCCTCCTTTTTTCCTGAGGGGTAAGTTACCCAGTTGAGTATGTATGGTATTCCCTCCTCAGGTCAAATCTGATGAGAGCAAGATTCACTCATTCCCCCTCACCTGACTTCTCTTCCCTTCCTACAGAATTGCTTTTTCTTGCCACTTTTATGTGAGATAATTTACCCCATTCTATCTCTATCTCCCTCTCTCAATATATTCCTCTCTCATCCCTTAATTTGATTTTATTTCTTTTAGATATCTTCCCTTCATCTTCAACTCACACTGTGCCCTCTCTCTTTCTCTCTCTCTATATATATGCACATACATATATACATACATACACACTCACATATATATATGTATACATAAACATATATAAGTATATATATATATATGTATATGTACATATATAAGAATATTCCCTCCAGCTACCCTAATACTGAGGTCTCATGAATCTTACACATCATCTTTCCATGTAGGAATGTAAACAAAACAGTTCAACTTTAGTAAGTCCCTTGCAATTTCTTTTTCTTGATTACCTTTTCATGCTTCTCTTGATTCTTGTGTTTGAAAGTCAAATTTTCTATTCAGCTCTGGGTCTTTTCACTGTGAAAGCTTGAAAGTCTTCTGTTTTATTGAAAGTCCGTATTTTGCCTCAGAGCATGATACTCAGTTTTGCTGGGTAGGTGATTCTTGGTTTTAATCCTAGGTCCATTGACCTCCAGAATATCATATTCCAATCCTTCGATCTCTTAATGTAGAAGCTGCTAGATCATAGGTTATTCTGATTGTGTTTCCACAATACTCAAATTGTTTCTTTCTGGCTGTTTGCAGTATTTTCTCCTTGATCTGGGAGCTCTGGAATTTGGCGACAATATTCCTGGGAGATTTCTTTTCAGGATCTAATTGAGGAGGCGATCAATGGATTCTTTCAATTTCTATTTTGCCCTGTGGCTTTAGAATATCAGGGCAATTCTCCTTGATAATTTCTTGAAAGATGATATCTAGGCTCTTTTTTTGATCATGGCTTTCAGGTAGTCCAATAATTTTTAAATTATCTCTCCTGGATCTATTTTCCAGGTCAGTGGTTTTTCCAGTGAGATATTTTACATTGTCTTCCGTTTTTTCATTCCTTTGGTTCTGTTTTATAATATCTTGATTTCTCATCAAGTCACTAGCTTTCAATTGCTCCAATCTAATTTTTAAGGGAGTATTTTCTTCAGTGGTCTTTTGGACCTCCTTTTCCATTTGGCTAATTCTGCCTTTCAAGGCATTCTTCTCCTCATTGGCTTTTTGGAACTCTCTTGCCATTTGAGTTAGTCTGTTTTTTAAGGTGTTGTTTTCTTCAGTGTATTTTTGGCATTTTTTTGGGTCTCCTTTAGCAAGTCATTGACTTGTTTTTCATGGTTTTCTCGCCTCCTTCTCATTTCTCTTCCCAACTTTTCCTCTACTTCTCTAACTTGCTTTTCCAAATCCTTTTTGCCTCTTCCATGGCCTGAGACCAGTTCATGTTTTCCTTGGAGGCTTTTGTTGTATGCTCTATGACTTGATTTCTTCTGGCTGAATGTTTTGGTCTTCTTTGTCACCAAAGAAGGATTCCAGAGTCTGAGAATCTGGGCGCGTTTTTGCTTCCTGGCCATATTCCCAACCAACTAACTTGACCCTTGAGTTTTTCAGTGGGGTATGACTGCTTGTAGACTAAAGAGTTCTATGTTCCACCTTGGGGGGATGTGCCAGCTCTGCCACACCAGCACTCTTCCTTCCCCAAGAACCCCCAACCCAGACTAGGCATAGCTCTTCAGCAGGCTGCGCACTCCGCAGCTTAATTCCTCCCACTAGGTGGGCCTGGGGCTGGAAGCAACTGCAGCTGTAGTTCTGTAGTTGCCCCACCTCTGCTGCCACCGGTGCGGTAGCTGAACTGGGAACTCTTTCCACTCCCGCAGCTTTTCCCGCTAACCTTCTCTGTTGTCTTTGGTGTTTGTGGGTTGAGAAGTCTGGTAACTACTTCAGCTCACTGATTCAGGGCGCTAGGGAACGCTCCGCCTGGCTACTGGTCTGGTTGGTCCACGCTGCTCACGCTGGGCTCTGCTCCGCTCCGCTATGCTCCCAGCTCTGTGCGGGATAGACCTCACCCAGAGACCATCCAGGCTGTCCTGGATTGGAGCCCTGCTTCCCTCTGCTCTTTTGTGGGTTCTACAGTTCTAGAATTGGTTCAGAGCCATTTTTATAGGTTTTTGGAGGGACTTGGAGGGGAGCTCACACTAGTCCCTGCTTTTCAGCCGCCATCCAATAGTCCTCATTTTAACAGAAGTTCTTTTCTTTAAAGATTGAAAATACTCCTTGTGCAAGATGGCATCTGGTAAGAAGGAACTAGTGTGAGCTCCGTACCGAGTCCCTCCAAAAACCTATAAAAATGGCTCTGAACCAATTCTAGAACGGCAGAACCCACAAAACAGCAGAGGGAAGCAGGGCTCCAGCCCAGGACAGCCTGAATGGTCTCTGGGTGAGGTCTATCCCACACAGAGCTGGGAGCTGGGAGCTGGGAACAGAGTGGAGCAGAACCCAGCCTGAACGGCGTGGACCATCCAGACCAGAAGCTGGGCAGTGGGGGCCCTAGCGCCCTGGATCAGTGAGCTGCGGCAGTTACAAGACTCCTTAACCCACAAACACCAAAGACTGCGGAGAAGGTTAGTGGGAAAAGCTGCGGGAGTAGAAGGAGTTCGCAGTTTGGCTTCCAGCCCCGGGGGCAGCGGAGGTGGGGCAGCCACAGCTGTTGTTGCTTCCGGCTCCAGGCCCACCTGGTGGGAGGAATTAAGTGGTGGATCAGAGCAGGAGTGTAGAGCCTGCTGAAGATCTAAGCCCAGTCCGGGTTGGGGGTTGGGGAAGGAGCAGTGATGGTGTGGCAGAGCTGGCACCTCCCCCCCAAACGTGGAACATAGAACTCTGTAGTCTACAAGCAGTCATACCCCACTGAAAAACTCAAAGGTCAAGTTAGTTGGCTGGTAATATGGCCAGGCAGCGAAAACGCACCCAGATTCAGTCTCAGACTTTGCATTCTTTCTTTGCTGAACAAAGAAGACCAAAACATACAGCCTAAAGAAGTCAACAAAGTGCAAGAGCCTACACCAACAGCCTCCAAGAAAAGCATGAACTGGTCCCAGGCCATGGAAGAGCTCAAAAAGGATTTGGAAAAGCAAGTTAGAGAAGTAGAGGAAAAATTGGGAAGAGAAATGAGAATGATGCGAGAAAACCATGAAAAACAAGTCAATGACTTGCTAAAGGAGACCCAAAAAAATGCCGAAAAATACACTGAAGAAAACAACACCTTAAAAAACAGACTAACTCAAATGGCAAAAGAGCTCCAAAAAGCCAATGAGGAGAAGAATGCCTTGAAAGGCAGAATTAGCCAAATGGAAAAGGAGGTCCAAAAGACCACTGAAGAAAATACTACTTTAAAAATTAGATTGGAGCAAGTGGAAGCTAGTGATTTTATGAGAAATCAAGATATTATAAAACAGAACCAAAGGAATGAAAAAATGGAAGATAATGTGAAATATCTCCTTGGAAAAACCACTGACCTGGAAAATAGATCCAGGAGAGATAATTTAAAAATTATTGGACTACCTGACAGTCATGATCAAACAAAGAGCCTAGATATCATTTTTCAAGAAATTATCAAGGAGAACTGCCCTGATATTCTAAAGCCACCGGGCAAAATAGAAATTGAAAGAATCCATCAATCGCCTCCTCAAATAGATCCCAAAAAGAAATCTCCCAGGAATATTGTTGCCAAATTCCAGAGCTCCCAGATCAAGGAGAAAATACTGCAAACAACCAGAAAGAAACAATTTGAGTATTGTGGAAACCCAATCAGAATAACCCAAGATCTGGCAGCCTCTACATTAAGAGATCGAAGGGCTTGGAATACGATATTCCGGAGGTCAATGGAGCTAGGATTAAAACCTAGAATCACCTACCCAGCAAAACTGAGTATCATGCTCCAAGGCAAAATATGGATTTTCAATAAAATAGAGGACTTTCAAGCTTTCTCAGTGAAAAGACCAGAACTGAATAGAAAATTTGACTTTCAAACACAAGAATCAAGAGAAGCATGAAAAGGTAATCAAGAAAAAGAACAAGAAAAAGAAATTGCAAGGGACTTACTAAAGGTGAACTGTTTTGTTGACATTCTTACATGGAAAGATGATGTATATGATTCATGAGACCTCAGTATTAGGGTAGCTGAAGGGAATATGCATACATATATGTTTATGTATATATATGGGTGAATGTGTATGTATGTATATATCTATGTGTGTATGTATGTATGTATGTGTATATATATATATATATATATATATATATATATATATATATATATATATATACAGAGAAAGAGACAGAAAGAGAGAGAGAGAGAGAGGGAGAGGGAGAGAGCGGACACAGGGTGAGTTGAAGATGAAGGGAAGATATCTAAAAGAAATAAAATCAAATTAAGGGATGAGAGAGGAACATACTGAGAGAGGGAGATAAGGAGAGATAGAATGGGATGGATTATCTCCCATAAAGGTGGCAAGAGGAAGCAGTTCTGTGGGAGGAGGGGAGAGGGCGGATGAGGGGGGAATGAGTGAACGTTGCTCTCATCAGATTTGGCCTAAGGAGGGAATACCATACATACCCAATTGGGAATCTTACCCCACAGGAAAGAAGAGGGAAGAAGATAAAAAAAATGGAGGTATGATGGAGGGGAGGGCAGATGGGGGTGGAGGTAGTCAAAAACAAACACTTTCGAAAGGGGACAGGGTCAAGGGAGAAAATTCAATAAAGGGGGATGGGTTGGGAAGGAGCAAAATATAGTTAGTCTTTCACAACATGAGTATTGTGGAAGGGTTATACATAATGATACGCATGTGGCCTATGTTGAATTGCTTGACTTCCTTGGGAGGGTGGGTGGGAAGGGAAGAGGGGAGAGAGTTTGGAACTCAAAGTTTTAATAACAGATGTTCAAAAACAAACAAAAATGTTTTTGCATGCAACAAGAAAATAAGATACACAGGCAATGGGGCTTAAAAATTTATCTTGCCCTAAAAGAAAGGAAGGGAAAAGGGGATGGGAAGGGAGTGGGGTGACAGAGGGGAGCGCTGACTGGGGAACAGGGCAACCAGAATATATGCCATCTTGGAGTGGGGGGGGAGGGTAGAAATGGGGAGAAAATTTGTAATCCAAACTCTTGTGAAAATCAATGCTGAAAACTAAATATGTTAAATAAATTAAAAAAAAAAAGAAAATACTCCTCGTAAAGGCATTGCAATGGTGGTTTTCAGATAGTCAGCCATAAATCTTCCATTTGTTATGCTATATTTTATAAAGTGCATTTCTATATGTGTGTGTATATGTGTGCATGTGTGTATACACACATACATATACATATGTAATGGAGAGACAGACAGATGGGTATGTATAAAGATATGGATATATCTGCAAAGCCTGAATATCCCCGCAAGTACCTTCCAGTGATTTTATATTGTTTCTTTAACTAGCAGTTTATTCAAGACCTTAATTTTGCTTGACTATAAGCCCTCTTACAGGGGGTATTGTCACGGATTAGTTTTGAATAGCCTTGAGTGATTCTCTGACTAGGCACAGTAAGGGCCCTTTTGATAATTTTATATATAGATAGCCCCTTGTGTAGATGCTGTGCTATGCTATGGCTTAGTTTGGATTTTGTCTTTGTTTTATTTTATTGGGGGAAGGGGGGAGTTGTTTTAGTTTGGTCTGGACCTGTGATTTTATTGTATGAGAAAATTCTTTCTACCAACACAAATCAGAAACAGTTCTGCAAATTAAAAGTCTTAAAGAGTTTCCTGGGACATCAAAAGATTTAGCTTGCCCTGTACAGCAGTCAGAATGTGTCACAGGAAGGACTTGAAGCCAAGAAAGCGTGACTCAGAGGCCTGTCCCGCTACTGATGCCCAAGCTGCACTTCTAAACCATGGATAGGTTTGTGATTTGTGAAGCATCTGTGATTTCATTAGCACTGTAGAACTACTTTTACCAACACAAATCACAGTCAGATTTAGTAGATCATACCTAAAGCCCCTAGAGTATTGAGGGGTTTGCCTGAGGTCACATAGCAAGGGAGATTTGAACCCAAGAAGATAAGCCCCAGGGTCCTATCCTCCACAACAGAGATGTCCAACACAGGGACTGTGGAGGCTGCAACACTCCCAGTGCTGAGAACGAGATTGAATTGTAATTGGGAAATACTGAAGAAAATAAAAACATTATAGAACATATCTAATGTTAAGTTGTGGTTTTCCAAGTCAGTCTGTTGCCATAGGGATCCTTACGCATGGTTAGTGACTCTTAGTTCTATTTCATTTAGACACTGCTGCTCCACTATTTATGAAATCTCATATAAAAGTAGCCTTATTCTAGTTTTATTCAGTTTGAGAGTTTTCCATTCATCAACAGAAATAATAATAACTGACTTCACAGGGCACTTTGACTTCTATGAAACACATTTATAGAATTTCTCGGTGTCTAGCAGATACTTTCACTTAGTTGTTATTTATGCAGCCTCATTAATATCAACCCAGTAATGAGTGAGATGATGTGTACAAAGTGTATTCTGAAATAACTTCTGGTAGCTTTTTCACCCTCAATATCAGGGGGTTTACACTAGCGTTCATTTGACAGGCTAGGCATTTAGCAGTGTTGACTGTTCTAGAAATCCTGTTCCCTTTATTATGGACCTTGCTATATTTATTCAAGTAACAGCCTTGCTATATTCAGGCTAGATCACTTTAATTTGTTTCTAATTAGACCTGTGTGGGTGTTGATTTGGAAGCTCTCAGGAGTTGCATAACACAGCTGTGTCTTTGGTCTTTGGCATAGGGGCTTTCCCCCAAAGATCTGCCCTTGTTGGCAGAACGCCAGCAAGTTAAATTCAAAGACTTTTTGATGAAGCATAAAATCTTTAATTTCCAGGCTTGGTGTATTTATGGCCTTGTAATACTGTTTGAGAATTAATCTGAAGTTTTCAGGGGACAGGACTTAAATACTTTGGCCCGTTTTCTTGACTTAATCTACTGCCCCTTTAAAAGTTTAGTTTAAGACTTTGGTATTCACATCATATTTCTTTTGAGAAATTTCTTCCCCTTTTCAAAGTGAACTCCTCCCTCCCATTTCAGGGCTGGAATTCTTGACTAAGGATAAGATGGAGCTGAGAGAAAGTCTTTTTTCAATAACATTCTCAAAGAGTTGTCCCAGATTGTGCTGTCCAGCTGTCCTCCATCTCCACTGAGTACTAAACAAGAGGAAACAAGTTTAAATGGAAGGGTGATGGGTTTAAGTTAAATTCTGGGAAGCTTCCTGACAATGAACATTGTTAGCATTCTATATAACTGCGATGTTAGAAAAAAGACAGATTTCTGTTCATCTGAAATAGGCGGGCTGTGGGTCCTGCCTTAAGTCAAAGGAACGGATTAGAAGAACTCAGCAGCCTATGATTTTAGCAACTGATCTTTTCCTCTGTGTTATTGAGCCAGAACTTAAGCACACACTTGTAGTATTACAATAACTGTGACAGAGAAACAAGAAAAACACTAGAAATATACAGAGTCATTCTCAAGAAAAAAAATAACAGGTAAGAGCACCTGGAAAGACACTTGTAATTTCACCTGCCTTTATATGCCAATATACAAGAGCACCCCTGAATAATGAAAAAGTGGACTTGACTATTTAATATGAGTAGATAAATACAATCTTAGTGTCACCGTCATTTTCGGGGCTTAGACATATGACTAGGAAGTGCTGATACAAAAGTATAACTTGGTCAAAATAGAAATCTAATGGAACAGGTGGGAGATGACCCATTTGTCAAGGACCTATGCCTTCCTGTGGAGATCTACAGATCTAAGCAGGGCAGCAATCACAACACAAATTCTCACTTGTATAGAGGTTCTGAGGTTTGCCAACTTTCCTCATAACAATCCCTTGAGAAGAGAGAATAAAGCTTTGAAGGAAGAGAGGATTTTTGAGAGGTAGAGATTTAGAAGGAAGATGTTTCACATAGGGGCTAGAGGCCACCTGAATGTGTGGCTATGGAACAAAACCAGGAAAGAGCTAGAAGTTCCAATTTGGCTGGAAAATGAAGTCCCTGAAGAAGACTAGAGTGAAAGGCTACTAGAAAGATAGGTTGAAGCCAGATGTTTGAAGACATTCAATGCCAGACTAACAAGTTTATATTTTATCTTATGTAATCCAGGGTTTGGCAAACTATAGCCCTCAGACCAAATCCAAACTGCTACCTATTTTCATGTGACCTGCAAGCTTAGAATTGTTTTTAATAATAAAAAATTTTAAATTAAGTTTTATTGCTATAGAAAACAGGGAATCACCAAAAGTTTTTAAATGCTGGAATGGCATCTTGTTCCAAAGGAATATCTCATGGATATTGAAAACTATTGGGCCCTTATAATGATCCATCTTCCATGTATTGGAGGAAAATGAACCTAGACCCAGATTGTGACAAATTGTAACACAGTGACACAGTTGAGATTCTGTTTTCTCAGTATAATGAACTTCTCACTATATCATGGTTCCTTCCCACCCAGTCTGCTGCTTAATGACTTTAGCTGTTTTATTTTAAAGTTATTTTTTAAAGGAAAATAAGTATATTTGTCTTAGTCTCAAAACCTTTCTCTGGGATAAGCATACTGTTAGGAACATGTGACAAGTGGCAGCAGTAATGTTGCAGTACATTGCCATGGGTATAAGCTCAAAGACAGAGTACATAGTGGTGCTACTGATAGTGATAAAGACAATTTTTGCTTTGTGGCCCATTCAGTATTATTAGTTGTTATGGGTGGGTCTAACTCAGGCCATCACCCTGTTTTTAAGCATTTAATCATTTTAAGATTATTTAAAGAGCTCAAAATACACATATCATTTGAACCTCTCAAAAACCCTATGAGTCACATAGTGTAAATATTAATATTCCCTGTGGAAAATGAGGCTCAGATGCCTCAAACATCTGGACCCAAGATCTTTGGATCCCAAGTCCAATTCTCTTTCTACTACACTGTGTAGTTCATATCAAAGTTAGGTGACTGTGCCTTGTGGTTTGATATTAAAATGAAATGAGGCACTCAAGGATCATTCAGCAGTTACCAAAAGGAGCTTTATTTTGTCCATAGCCTAGAAGGGATAGAAGTGGTCTGCATCTGCACATGGAAATGTAGAGCAGTATTTGGTGATTCGCCTTGTCTAGGGACATCTGCCAAATGTGAAGAACCTGGACTCCACATGGGTAGGCCTTTTTATGCTCTCAGGTGACCAGGAAGCCAGCTCAATAACTCCATCAGGGAGGCAGCAGTTTGAGCCTCAGCCTGTGTATTTTGTCACTTTTTTGGGAAAAACTCATCTAACTTATGTTAGGATTGAGGGGAGAGGAGACCTTGCATTGGTAGTGGCCCTATCACAGCAGTAGAGAGATATCCAAGTAATGATATCATGAGTTGAAATCTAGCCTCAGCTGTGTGACCCTGGGCAAGTCACTTAACCCTATTTCCTCATCTGTAAAATGATCTGGAAAAGGAAATGGGGAACCATTCTAATATCTTTGGCAAGAAAACCCCAAAAGGGGTCACAAAGAGTAGGATACAAGTGAAAATGACTGAACAACAACAGCAACAACAAAAGACCATTGATAGAAACCCAGATTTACCACTAATATTGACAAAATGCCACATTCATATTTTTTTAAAAAATTCTAATACTAATACCTAAACATTTTTCTATGTTGATGGTTGGTGCCCTTACTTTGTAATGTCACTGAATATATTTCAGAAGGCACAATGTTACTTTTGTTCACAACCTTACTATAGTTTGTGGCAGGTGGCTTTTTATTCACATTTGTGACTTTGCACATCTAGAGACAGGTGGATCACCCCTTCTGTAGACACTAAAAAGTAAGAGATTGGAGAGGAAGTTAAAGATCTGAGATAATGGTGTGGCTCAACATCTGGGGAATCATTGAATAAGTGGGTGACCTCACAGGAGGGAGTCTAGACAAAGAAAAGCTGGGGACCTAAGTCTGTAATCCACAGGGGCCGGTATACCCAAGTTAGAAAGCAAGGAGAAAAAAGGAAGAATCAGGAAAGAAGACTCAAACCAGTGTAAAGAGTCTATGCAGTTTGGCTCTTTCATTGCTTTAAATAAATCAATAAAGTGGCTAAGTCAGAATAAGCAATGTATAAGCATTATATTACATTCATTAATTTATTAACATTTATTGAAGGCTGTATTTAAGGCTCTGTGCTCAGTTGTGTGGGGGGAGGGGAATACAAAGATAAATTTTATCTTATCCCTACCCTCCAGGAGCTTAGTCTAATAAGGAAGATAGGATGCACATAGATAGAAAATCATCTATGTATAGGAAGGGTACAAAGTCTTCTATTCTTGATATAGAGAGCACAGTGTAGTAAAACCACTGGACTTCTAGTCAAAAGGTATCTGGTGCCACTGGGCCCTTCCAGTGACCTGTAATGACCCTGGGCAGGTCATTTAAGGCATCTGAACCTCACTTTCCACAGGACTATTGATACTTGTGCTACCTACCTCACAGGGTTGTTTGTCCTTCGTTCTTGAAGAGGATCATGACATCAGGGAAATGATGACATGACTTGCAGTTGACTTTGATTTGAGTGAAGGAGGGCTGCACAAGGTCACCAGCCTCACCTTCTCCTCCAGAGCCATCTAAGTCCAATGGCCTGATATTCACCAGGACAACTGGAAATTATTGAGTCATTCAAAGTGCATGTATACATTGAACTCTTTGTAAAACTTCAAACACTATATAAATATAAGCTAAAGATTAATAATAATAATAAGTGCAGTGAATAAAGCACCAGGTCTGGAGTCAGGAAAACTGGAGTTCAAATCTAAACTCAGACATTTACTAATTGAAGGCCTCAGTCAAGTCACTTAAATGCTCTCTGCCCTCAGTTTCCTCATTTGTAAAATGGGGATAATAATACCAGTTACCTCCTGAGACTGTTTTGAGAATAAAATGTTAGATTTACAAAATGCTTTGCAAACCTTAAAGCAATGTATAAATGCTGGCTATAACAACAAGTATTATTCATTATGGAGGGGAAGTACAATGTGGTATAGCAGAGAGTTGTCTTGGAGTTCAGATAGTATGGGTTTAGATTTTTGCCTCTGATATTTACTGGCTTTTTGACTCTGGGCAAGTTACTTCTCAGTGCCCCAGACTAGAAGCTACAGATTAGCCATTTATTAGCATTAGTAGAGGGAGTTTTCTCCTTGGTCAGTTTCCTGTATCAATGAAATCATAGGTCCAGTCCCTAGTAAAGGTGTTTGGGTTTGTTTTGGTTTTTAGGAACATACAAACATTATCTATGACAATAAATGGCTTAGTAGTCATTATATTATTCAATTACCAAAATTAATTGAAGGAAGCATTCAAGGTATAAAACTTGGTTTTATGCTATTGAATTATCTAAACTGGAATAACTTGTGAAGAGATAAGGGAAACCATGATCTTTTGTATTAAAAGCAGAAGATTGATGCAAATAAACTTTCCAGTGGCTAATTGGAATAACTCTTTGGGTTTGTGACTCAAGGATGATGTAGTTAGGGTTTTTTGGTTTGAGGTTAGTTTTTTTTTTCCCCAAAAGTTGCTACTTCCCATTTTACTGGCTTGTTTTCCACATCCTCCAAGGAGAATGCACATGAGAAGAGTCTGATTTCATGTTTGGCCCTGCTGGCTATTTATTGGAGAAGGGGACTATTGGATAGAAAATTGACTTTAGTGCTGAGTTATAACTTCTAAGATAGAAGTTCTTCACTTGGCTGAAAGCTGTAGCACAAAACCTGAGGGATGTAATTGACAAAGGGAAAAATAAAATGTGCCCTTGAATACAAGGGGTTATCCCCCAGACTTGGGCCATCATAAGTAAGTCATAAGAAAATATGGCAGCAAATAAAAAGCTGTCCCTGTCCCATCCTATTTGTTTCTTGAAATTAGAGATTTTATTTCATTTTATTTTTTTACATTTTCAACAAATGGAGAGGCATTGTGGCGTAGAGGAACTGACATCAGGTCCTGCCTCTCACACATTCTGCCTGTGTAATGAGCCAGTCACCCAAATTCTTGGTTAGTCGTTGTTCAGTCGTTTTAGTTATATCTGATCTTCACTGGCCCCATTTAGGGTTTTCTTGGCAAAACTACTAGAGTGGTTTGCCATTTTCTTCTCCAGCTCGTTATTACAGATGAAGAAACTGAGGCACACAGCGTTTAGTGACTTGAGGCTGATTTTGAACTCAGATCTTTGTGACTCCAGGCCCAGCACTCTATCCACTAGCTGCCCCAGAGAGGCACACATATAGGAAATATATGAGGCCAATCCATGTGCAAGTAGGGACACTTCAAGCATCCAAAGCTGCATGGCTACAAGTCTTCCCATGTCCCTGCATTTTTCCTACTGATCTTGATCATCTTTGCCAGATGCCATTCCATTATTTGTTACTAGAACCTTAGAGGCCTCAGTTTTCCCTTCCTTTGGTTTATGGCTGAAACGAAATCCTTGCTCATAGGACAGCCATACTCTTTGAAGAATAACCAGAACTGGTACTCTGGAATCCATGGGAGGCCTCTCTGTAACTGATCCCTCAGGGTCTCATTGACATCTCCACTACAAGTTCTGAGCACAGTCCTCCAGCCCAACTCCTCAGACTGGTGTTCAGGCAACTATATCCATATCCTTGGATAGCCCTCTCAGGCTGTGTGCAAACAGATGTCTCCTACAACCACACGCTTCTGCTGTAGGATACCTGCCATTGTTGGGCAGAAGAGAGAAAGCCTATCCTCTCCCAACCCCTACTTGCTGCCCTCTTCAAGAGACCCAAGGAAAGAGGTTAGGAGTGGACTTAAAAAGTGAATTCTTTCTCTGTACCTGGTTCTCTTTTTGACTCCTCCCACCACTGACTTACTAGACAACTGGCTAGCTTCATTCAAGCAGACCTTAAACATTGATTAAGCGCCTATTAGGTGCCATGTGTGTGCCAAGCATGCTCTTCAAAGGTGCCCAGGTATACGGCTTATCCTCAAGACACCTTCCTCCAAGATCCAAGACATTCTCATTCCATCAGATCAGTTCAGGGACATTTTCACATTTTGTTCCCAGGTTCTTTAGGAAGACTCTTAAAGACTTTTTATTGGTTTCCTATAAATTTATATTAAGATAAAGGTAAAATATCCATTACTTTGGTGAGCTGTGTGTCAATCTTGTACTATGCATACTTCAGGAAAATTCAGATTCCAGCATGATAGACTTCACAAAAGATAAATTAGGAAGTAAATATAAGAGTCACAAAATTTAGAAATCTTTGTGTGAGTCTGTATAATGGAAGTTCTCCTCAATCTGAAGGGCCATGGCAAACTCTTTGGAGATTTCTCATCTCTCTGACTTCTTGTTCCCACCAAGGTGGAACCTAAGAACTTCATTATCTGACATTCCCCTAAGGGCAATTAACGGATCCACTATCACTAAATTTGGGCATATAACATTGCAGAACAGCTTTATTATGGCTATTACAGTTTAAACTGAACTAAGACTTCTGGGACAGCTTTTTAAAAATGGTTTTATTTATGCAATTAAGGACACAGAAAGGCCTTGCATCTGAGCTCAGTAGACCACAATCTCCCAGAGACCTGCATAGTCACTGAGAAATACAACACTATTTTGACTGAGGACCCAGTAAGTGGGGAGCCAGTGTTCAGTCTTTGATTCGTTTCTCCTCTCCAAGGCTGCTCATCATTTACTTCATTCTTTTTTCATCACCAGCCTTCTTCTGTTTGTTCTTCCTCATTGGTATTGTGCTGTTCTCCATTGGTGTTCCACTGCAACTGTCTTCAGCTTCTGTTAGTTGCTGTGAATTCCCCAACCTCATACCGCCATTGTTCCTAGCAGAGCCAGCAACGTCTCTGCTTTGCTCGTCTTTGCATTTTAGCTATCCTCCAGTAGCAGGTGGTGCTCAGAATTTATAGCTAGCATCTCAGTTCACAACATTGCAAAGTGCCGCCAGCCTTTTGGAACCTTTTCCTACCTATCAGGGTTGTTGTGAGAACCAAATGAAATAACATATATAATATACTTTGCCAACTTTAAAGTACTACGTAAGGGATATCATCATCACCATCATCATCATTATAATCCTTTATTATTATTAGCTGGTACCTCTTGGTCCATCTACTATACACAGAGGTCTTTTCAAGTAGTTGTGGCAATGTTCCCTTCTCAAACAGCTTGAATAGCTTCTGAATTCCTCTGTAGGTCAGCTTACAGTGAGTCAGTCATGTTTGTCCTCTACGTTCCCCTAATACCTGAATAGGGAATTTTCTCTTTAGCTTCTTTCTTTGAGTCTTGTGTTTTGAAGGGCCATTCCTCCTCTCTTTCCATTTATCTTTCCATTTCCAGTCATCCCCTGGGACAACTGGGCTGAGTAATGCTAATCACTTGAGATAACTTCTTAAAAGTGGTCCATTGGAAGGAAAGAGAGGGCAAATCTCCTGATTTTCAAAAAAAAGAAGAAAGTAGAATTTGCCATCTTATAGGCCTAAAAACTTGATTGTATTACAGTGTGTTATTAAAGATATCACAGAGCCAGCCAGCGTGGTTGTCGAACTGGCCTCATTTCCTTTGTTTTTTTTTTCCTAAGGGTCACTGGAATGGTAAATCAGTGGCAGGCATAGAAAGAAATTGCCTAGATTTCCAGAAAACATTGCCAAAACCTCTCATGTTTTCCTTGTAAAAAAGAGGTGTGGGCTAAATAACAGTCTAGTTGGATAGATTTAGAAATAAATGTGTAGCCATTTGTGGAGAATCATAATTCATGGTTCCTTGTCATCTTGGAAAAGAGCTTTCTAGTGGCATCACTCTTTAATCCTGCGCCATTGCACGTCTTTATCAATGGCTTGGATTAAACCATATAGAGTATGCTTATCAAATTTGCAAATGACACAACAAAGGCGAGTAACAGATTTGATGACCAAGTCAGTATTCTTGACAAGCTAGAACATTGGGCCAACTCTAGCAAGATTAAATTTAGTAGAAATAAATGAAAAGTCTTGTGCAGGTGTAAGAGTGGGGCAGATGTGGCTACATGGCATTTTATCTAAAAAGGGTCTGGGGCTTTTTAGTGGATTGAAATCTAAACATGACTCAACACAGATGGTAGCCAAAATGCTAATGCAATCAGGCTGTATTAATCAGTCAATCAACAAATATTTATTAAATGCCTTTTCTGTGCCAAGCATTATAATGAGCACTCAGGATGCATGGACAAAACTAAAACAGCCCCTGCCTTTGGGGAGCTTGCATTCTACCAAGAAGCACAACATGCACATCTATAAGTATGTCCAAGATTAATACCAGGTAATTGGAGCTGATGGTGGGCAGTGGGGAGGGGCTGTTAGCTAGAGAGATCAGAAAAGCCCTTTTGCAGATGGTCATGCTTGCATTGAGCTTCAGGGAATACTCAAGATTCTGAGAGACAAAGGTAATGAGGGTGGGATTCCAAGTGTGGAGAACTGTCTGCACAAAAACATTCATATAGGGATAGTATGTCATATGAGGAACAGCAAGAAGGCGGGTTTGGATGAAACAGAGTGTATGAAACAGAGGGGAGAAAAGTAGGTTGGAGTCAGATTATGGATGTCAAACAAAGGAACTTATATTTGATTCTAAAGGTAAGAGGAAGCCATTGGAGTTTATTGAGCAAAGGAATGATATGGTAAGACCTGTATGGACCTCTGGCAACTAGAGTATAGATTAGAGGGGGGGGGGAAGATTTTAGTCAAAGGAGGCAAATTGATAGAAGATTGATAGTCTAGGGAAGAGAAGATAAGGGCCTGAACTAAAATGGTAGGTATGTGAAGGACATTGTAGGTTAAAAGTTGACCATCTTAATGGGTTGGATTATCACCTCCATGAAGATGACTCCGAGTCTACTAGAGCTGTGGAACTAAATCTCCCATAGGTATTTAAAACTCAACGTATCCAAAATAATACTCATGAGATTATTAGTTGTTCCTCATACAATCACTCCTCACCCTTGCTCCTTAGAATTCCCAATTTCCCTAGAAAGCTTAGCTTAAGCACCATGTCCTGGATAAAGCTTTTTCTGCTAATGTCTTCTCCCCAGTGAGGTGGCACAGTGGACAGAGTGCTGGGCCTGAAATCGAGAAGATTTATTTTTCTGAGTTCAAATCTGGTTTCAGACACTTACTAACTGTGTGACCCTAGGCAAGTTACTTAACCCTGTTTGCTTTGCTCATCTGTAAAATGAGTTGGAGAAAAAAGTTGCAAACCACCTCAGTATTTTTTGCCAAGAAAACTGCAAATGGGGTCATAAAGAATTGGACACAGCTAAATAACAATAACTTTCTCTCATATCACCTTGTATTTATTTTGTAAATACTTAAATGTGTTTGAGTCTCTATAGCTCTGGGAGTCTGCACAGAAATGACGCATTTCTTAATAGACACAGTGTTCACTACAAGGAAGATGATAAAGTCTCGCAATACTCTGGCCTTATTAAACCATATCTGGAATATCATATTCAATTCTGGGTGCCACATTTTTGGGAATATAATGGCAAACTTTAGAGTGTCAAAAAGAGGGAAATCAGGAGGCTGAAGGGCTTCAAAAGTACAGCACATGAAGATCGATTAAAGAGACTAATGTGAAGCTCAGCATAGAGAATAGAAGACTAGGAGGGGAAGGGAAAAAGAAGGCATGATAGCCATTATCCAAGTGTCTGATGGGGTCTCATGTGGAAGATCGATAAGACTAATTCTACTTGGTCCAAAAGGGAAGAACTAAAAACAAGGGGTACATGTTACCGAGGCTCTAATTTAGATGTAATGTAGGGAAAAAATAAGAATTAAACCAATCCAAGAATGGAATGATTTGCTTTAAGATGTGATGAGTACCTTCTCACTAGAGGACTCCAAGCAAAGACAGGATATGACCAGTTGTTGAGAACTCTTTCAGGTATGAGTTAGACTAGATGGCCCCCAAGTTCCCTTCTAACTTGATGTTTTGTGAATCCTTCCACAATTTTTTTTGTGGAGATCACCCAAACACACAGTTTCTTTAAACATCGAAAAGGTGCCAGTGTAATATTCAGGTTATCCATCTTCTCTAATTCTTGCTATGTGACCAGCCTACCTTGTTTTCCAGTGATACATGTCCTTGACGATGCCTCTTCCATTTCTCACATGCAAGTCATTGTTGGTAATAGCCTACTTTCACCCACCATGTATTTTTCCATTACCCTATCTTGTATTACTTATAATTTTGATTCTTCTGAGATCATAGCATTCCATGATTTGCAGCCACATAGCATCCCTGGGAGAATATTAATGTTAAAGAAATAAGGTTTTGCAGCAGGGAAATTGCTAGCTGTCATTGATGGTGGTGATTCAACCCACTCACTTCCTTCTGTTCAGCTACAAACCCAGCTCGTTATCAATCTGCGATGCGTATCTAGATACCTTATGAAAGTTAGAATTAGTTGATGCAGTCCTTTTGCCAGTATATTGTGGCCATATATTAAATGATATTATTTATGTTCCTGAATAAGCCCTATAAGTAAGGAAGTAAAGCTTTCCTTTCTTGTCTTCCATATAGGGCTATTTCCTTTTTAAAAAAATAATATATAGCCAAAGAAGATATTCCATTTAAGAATGAAAGTAATTTGCATTTCTCTAAAGTTTTGAATTCATTTTTAGTTATTGTAAAGTGAGAATTTGAACTAGCTGTAAGCAGGACGTCTTGGAACTGACTCAGTGTGTGAATATTTATACCCTATGGTCTGTCACAAGAATGTTGGCAACGTCATCTTTAATTTGTAAAAATATTATTAAAAATACTCATTCTTGGAGTAATGGTTTTGCCCAGAATAGTAAAATTTGTCATTGACAATCTCATGCTAAAACCAAAACTATTATAGAGAGGGATAATATTCTCATTTCTTTTAGGCTCAGTATTGTCCTCACCTTACAATGCCCTCTTTTTGAAATAGTTACCCAGTGAAGAGATCTCCTTATTTCAGTGATAAAATGCACATGCTAATCCTCCTAGCTCTAGATTTTTTAATTGACTGACATTCACAGATGTCTTTGTAAAAAAACATTGTGATGCAAGTTTTTTATATCCTTTCCCAAAAAGCTCAAGAAAACAAGTGAAAGATAGTACCTTATATATAATAAGTACTAAATATATGCTCAAATGAATGAATGAATAAAACAACCCACGTGTTGTTTCACTGTTTAGATTGGAATCTTTTTTAATCTTTGGCTTCCTTGATTGTCCACTTAAGTCCTCTTCTGATGCCTAATTGTGGCATGGAGTTGACCCCAAACTCTCACTGGCTATGTCAGTAAAGTGAAAGACAGTGTTGGAAAGTCTTCAAGTATGAAGGATTCAGATGATAGATTTCTACATAAGATGGCCTAGGAATAATCTGGTCTTGAGTGAGTTACAAAGAAGTTGCTATCTTTGTCAGTGGAGGGAGTACCCAAAGTTATGAAATTGCAGATACTTGAAATAAGCTTCTTGAAAACCAGAGTTTTCCAAATTCATGCATGTCCCACTTTAAGAAGACTGAAAGTTTGAATTTGCACCAGCTGGATTAGTAGGTGATAATTTGCATAACAAAAGGAGTCTTCCTTTTCAAAAGGATTCTCTCAAATAGGGTAATCTCCCTGAAAGTAACTGAACTCACCATCTGAATACCAAAAGAATACAATTGGCAAATTATTTAATTTCTCAGACTCAATTTCCTTATCTATGAAATAGGAATACTGGTAACTCCTGCTATCTGTCTCACAGGGTTGTGAAGAAGGCACTTTATACACATTAAAGAACTATATAAATATCAGTTGCTCTTCATACTAATTCATTAATGTATTCAACAAATAAATGTATAAAAACACCTACTTTTTTATATCTCATTGTCCTGGGAGCTGCCAGGAATTCACGACATATAGCATAACCCCTCAATTCAAAGAGTTTATAATCTCGTTGGATAAATAAAGTATATACCCACGACAAATTCAACAATACAGAATATCACTAGATACGTGGCAAGCAGAAATTGATTACTAGAGCTCCAAAGGACGAAATTCTTATGAGGCAGATGCATTAAAGGAAACTTCATAGAGAAGACGAGCCTTGAACTGTTCCTTGAAGCGTTGGTTGACTTTGGATAAATAAGGGTGACAAGGGAGAACATTCTAAGCCAGTGACATGATCCAAGCCAAATTTAAGAGGTAGAGATGAGCAAGGTGACAAACTAGGTTAGAGTGAAGGGTTTTGTTGCCATAGTTCACTGAATTGTGTTAGAAAAGACAGACTAGGACTAGATTATGAAGTCACTTGAATATCAGGCTAAGGAATTTGAACTTGAATCTGTCATCAGCGAGATACCAGTGATATATCTTGAACAGGGAAGTAACTTGCTATGGGTGGTTTTCAGAAGATTAAACTTGTATCAATGTATAAAAAAATTTTAGAAGATAGCATCATTTTGTACATAATAAAGAAAAACTTTAAAGTGAGCGTACTTCTGATTGAAATCCATCCTCTACATGAGGTCCATTGACATTCCTATATTCATGGATGTGGATGTTCTCTCTCCAATGTGACTACATCTAGCTTTCCAATGTGCATCTCCTTCTATAAAGCTGTAAAGGGACCCTGCTGTTCTAAAAAGTTAATAAAATTCTTTTATGGAAGATGAAGTTATTTAAACGGAAGAAGAAATTGTTCTGAAATGTCCATTTAATTTCATGCTTATTGTCTTTTTGAATCTACATTTGTCAGTAGATGGGAGAGCAACAAAAGAATTTCCTTTTCTCATAAAAACTGAAGAGGTTTTCTGTACTACATTAGATTTTAAGTAATTCAACAGTCATCTTAAGTTTCTTTCCTAATTGACCTCCCTCTCCATAAATATCTTACTAATAATAACCTCCATATTTATAATGCTTTGTACTTACAAGATGCTACACATATATTAGCTAGCACCTAATACCATGCCTGGACCATAAGGCCTCAACAAATGCTTATTGCATTCAAATGAATATTTTCACAACACCATGAAATAAGACAGCCCAAGTAGAATTGGTCCCATTTATGGATAAGGACACTGAGCCTTAGAGAAATTAAGTTGCTTGTTTAAGGTCATACAGTGGCTGAGAACTGAACCAGAGTGTTTTGATTCTAAACTCACTTTCCTTTCCACCATCCAGTATCTTTTCCTTCTTTCTTATATACTTCAAGATAGGAATAAGGGTATCTTTTCAAAAAATATCTTGTTTATTCTAATATTCTGTGGAATTCTCTTCCATCTCATATCTGCCACTGACTTCCTTCAAGTCTCCACCGAAGGCCAATTTTCCTAAAGAAACCTTTTCTAGTACTCTTTAGTCTTACTGCTTTACTTCTGAGATTATCACCAATAGATAGATAGATCGATAGATAGATAGACAGACAGATAGATGATAGACAAAGATAAGTAGATAGATGGATAGATGATAGATATGGATGGACGGATGGATAGATAGATGATAGATTTTGGCAGTCGCATAATAGATAGCATGCTAGACCCATAGTGAGGAAGACCTGGGTTCCAATCTTTCCTCAAATACTTCCTAGCTATACCTTTTCAGCCTTAGTTTCCACATCTGTAAAATGGGGATAATAATAGCACCTACCTCTCAGTGTTGTTGTAAGGACTGCATGGCATAGTTAGGACAGCTAGAAGGTGCAGTGGCTAGAGGGTGGGACTTGGAGTCCAAAAGACCTGAGTCTGAATCCTACAGAAGACACTTAACTAGCTGTGTGACCCCAGGCAAATCATATAGCCTCAGTATGCCTTAGTTTACTTATCTGTAAAATGAAGACAGTAACTAGTAATGGAACCTCCCTCCCACGGATGTAATGAGGGGAAAATGAGATATTTGTGAAGTGCTTTGCAAACCTAAAACAAAAAGTACCATTATTACTATTACATAGCTGTTTGCATGTTGTCTCCCCCGTTAGACTGAGCTTCTTGAGAAGAGGAACTTTTTTAACCTTTTCTTTGTATCTCCAGAGCTTAGCACCATGTAGCACTTAGCACAAGTAAGAGCTTAATAAATTCTTGTTGACGTAACAGAAAAAGTGATCGTCTAACTTTGATTAAATTATGGCGACATTTATCAATAAAAGGTGAATACTTTAGGTTTAGGATCATAGGATTTTAGGGTTGCAGGAGACCTTAGAGAGCTCATCCTCTCAGCCCATTTCCACATAGGTAAAATTAAGGGACTGGCCTCTGAAGAACCTGAAGCTTTAAAGCCATAATTCTATGTTCCAATGCTCTAACCACCCCATTTTACAGATGAGGAAACTGAACCACACAAAGGACAGGTGGCTTGCTTAGGCTCACACAAGGTAGTGGAAGAACCAGGATTCAAAGCCAAATCTCCTCAAAATTAGTTGTTAACTTATCCTGCAGAGAGTACAAATTAGAGAAAAAATTCAGAAGCTTCTTCACTTGTTGAAGCTCTCTAGTGGCAGTAGAGTTAAGGGCCAAATTCACTGAGAAGGGGGTTTAATAATAAAGACTGAAGGACACAGAGGTGAAATGCACACCACGCAGCCTGTAGTGAAGGTGGGTGGCCATAATTTCTATATGGGAGAAGGTACTGCAGCTGCCCAATTCAAGGAATCCGTCCACAGTGTTTGTCAAGTTTGTATAATGTGCAGAGACCTAAACCTTTGTGGGAAACCATCTCCAGAATGTGAGAAGAAAGTAGGTTTTCTTTGTCTGACATCCTACCCCATGATTTGGGGCTGCCGACTTTGAAGTTAAATATTCACTTTGGGAAATCAAATACTACTCTGCTTTTGAGGTCAAAGCTCGGAATCTGTTCACAGAAAAATTATATTCCGTTTTCATTTCCCTGAAGCTAAGTATATAACTGGCTCCAAAGTACATGCTAATTAATACATCTGTGTACTTCATTAAACAGTTGGAAAACTGTCTAAGCAAAGCATGCAGTGTTGTCTAGTGGTTAAAGCCAAGGACAGAATTAGGACTCAGGAGCTCAGTTTTCCCAGTTCTTAGTAAGATTGCACTATAACCTGAGGCAAGTCAATTAATCTCTTTAATTCAGTTTCCCCATCAGTACACTAAAAGTAGTAGTTTATTGCATTGAGGTTGTGGCTGATGTGAAGCCTTTTGAGCATGGGAGCCAACTTTCAACATTAGCATCTAACTACATTTTTTCTAAGACTGGAAAGATATCCAAGGTCTGAAAATTGGGTTTATCTGTGTAAAACGCAATTAAGAACAGACTTCCAAAGGTGAATATGGTAAATATAGTGAGAGACATAAGACTAATGACAAAATATTTCTAAGACCTATTAAGACCATGAATAAGACAAGGGCAGAGGCCAACAAACGACATGACGAAGAAGTCTGATGTTCTTAATACCTATTTGGCTTAAGTCTTCACAAGAAAAAGTTCATCATAACCAGAAGTCTAAGTAATTGTGGCATAAAAATTAAAGTGGAAATTAAAATAGAGATCACATAGGAAAGTGACTAATCAGTATTGATGGTTTCATATGATCTGGGTATAAACAGATCTATCAAGCACTGCTCTGAGGACTTAGCTGAGAGAGACCCACAGTCTTTCAGAATGATATTGAAATAAAGGTAGAAGAGTTGATGAGATTTTAGATGAAATAAGAAGTAAAGGTGAACAAGGACTTTCCATAGAATGAGGAACCATTAACCTAATTTCTCAGCTTAGTAAAATTCTGCAATAGACCATTTTATCATTCGACATAATTATTTGATGATAAGGTTTAGCTAATAACAGTTCACATTTCCAAAATAATATTTTCTATATTTATATTTTACAGATGGAATTAATCAAAGTGATTAACTGGTGGTTAAACAAAGTAATTTTGTAATTGCTGTATCCACTGGTTCCCTATTACCTATAAGGTAGCCTAGTTTCCTCAGTGTGGCTTTCCAGGCCATCTATAATCTGACTCTCTTCTTTTCCAACTTTATCCCCTAATGCCCCTCCATAGTCACTCTGCTTCAGATAGGCTGGTCAGGTCCCGCTTCTTTGACCACTCCTGCCTTGTGTGTTTCAGGCCTTTATCTGAATTCCTGTATACCCCTCATTTTTACATGTATTTTACTAAACCAGCAGTTCTCAAAGTGTGGTTATTGTCCCTGAGACCTTTTTCAGGGACTCCACAATATCAAAACTTTTCATAATAATACTAAGATGTTTTAATTTCTAACATGGTAAAATATCGATAGATATAACCCACATAAACAAAAACCTCAAAGTGGGTCCCAGTTATTTTTCAGAGTTTAAAGGAGTTCTGAGACAAAAAAGTTCATCAGTTTCTATATGTGAGGGTAGAATAGCATCATAGACTTTATGCTGAGTATAAGCTCTTTGAGGACAGAAACTTTGTTTAATTCGTCTTTAGTTCCTGTTATCCTGTCCTCTGCCAAAGACAGATATACTGGAAATAGAGTTGTGCTGATTAACAGAAATTATTCAGTCTTTTATGACCCATAGACTGAAGAAGGATTGTGTCTTAAAGATACTGTGGCCCAGAGGGGGTGCTCCCATGATCTCGTGCTGCAAGGAGATGGAAGTGAAGGTCAGGAGGAGAGAGACAGGGGGCATGATCTGGTGGCATTACTCCTTCCCTACTTTGGTCCCGGGGAACAGCCAGAGGCTAAGGCAAGAGGCTTGTCTGGTCCTCACTGAATTTTTGTCCTCAAGAAGACTAGTGTAGGTACTGTTTAGCCTGCCCAGATCACCAGGAGAAGGGTGTATGTTAAAACCAAACCTTGTCTGTTCTTTAGAATTCATTTACACTTATGCTTAATTAGTGTTGAAAGCCAGCTTAAAGAAGTGGTAGATCAGAGCTGCTTCTCATTTGTGTGTTTCATAATTGTGAATGGGAAGACAGATAGAAGGGGGCAGAGAGGTATGTCACATAGAGAGGGAGAGAGAAAGAATGAGACAATGACTCTGTTTGAACTGCCAAGATCTGGCTGCTGGTGTGGGGCTCTGGAGCTATGTGAGAAGCTTTCTTATTGAATTAATATTCTATAAAGTGTAAATTCTCAATGTAGAAAAAGTACTTGGACCCAGTCCTTTTTCCCATAGGCACAAAGGGTTGAGATAGCTGCTCTCTGGTCTTCCACATTGGGTCATGCTGACTTTCCCTTTGTTTTCTGTGTCTACTCAGAGAAATCTTTCTGTAGGATAGACCTAAGGGAGGTGGCTAGAGAGGTCTTGGAAAGGGTAATGCCTGAAAAAGACCAGTGATATTCACGTTACAAAGCTATAGTGTTCTGGGTTGGACCTGACTCAGTCCAAAGCCTAGGTAGTCTATGCTTGATATTAAAAAGAAATAAGATAATTGTAACAGGTCATTTAATAATTAACCAAAGGAAACTGGTTAGGCCATAGAAGGATATACAATAAGGATATACATTGAGAGCACCCCAAGTTGATTCAGATAAGAAGAGCTCCTTTGCCTGAGTTGCTCTTAGTGATCCACGCATCAGACTCTGTTTGAACTCCCTATCACTGCTTTATTTTATACTAGCTGGCTAGGAGGTGATGCTAGCAGACTAATTGAGCCAATAAAGTGTTGAGAATGGTTTCAGTACCTTTTAAGGAAAAACTAGCCTGAATCGCATGAGGTCAGGGGTTAGGATTTTCCTGCCATCACATGGAGGGTAAAGAAGAGGGATTGATATTCCTACTATTCCCTCTTACCATAGTTGTGCATGTGAACTTTTCCATCTTATACAAACAACCCATTACCGACTCATCTTTATATCCCACTACCTATATACCCAGTACCTATACCTTATATATGTTAGGTGCTTAATAACTACTTGTTCAATAGAATTAATCACAATTAAGTCAACTGGGGGAGTGGATACGGGGCTAAGCTTAGGGTCAGAAAGACCTGGATTCAAATCTCATCTCTCACACCCGTTGTATGATTCTGGTCAAGTCAGTTAACCTCTGTTCAACACCCAGGTAATTCCCTACTAAATCACAGATTTAGATTGAGCCCCCACACAAGGAGTTCCCCATTCTAACAAAATCACAGATCCCTCATGTGATCCATTCTCTCTTACATATTTAATTAACTGTTTATGTTTGTAAGTCTTGCCTACCTACCTACCTAGATCATAAGGTCCTAGAAGACAGCAATTGTGTGTGCCTTATGCTTATTTTGTGCCCCACTCAGTATCAAGCCTATATAGGCACTCAATAATAGTGAATAAATATCCAGTTTGAGGTGGCAGAATTTAAGAAGGGTAGGCATATTTCTATATGCAGAAACATAATTAGGAATTCTAGGATCCAATGAAAATTCAGTTGAAGGAGTTGCCTGTTTATAGTCTGGGGGACTGTTTTCCAACCTATCATTTGTCCAGAGAGCTGTACTCCCCACTCCCTGTACTGCATGTGATTCAGAAAAATACATCCCCTGACTCAGCCTGTTCCCTGTCCCCAGAGGGGCCAAGACCCTGAAGCACTCCTTCTCCATGGTTAAATCCTTGTTGGGGGAACATTTCCCAGACTACTACTCATCCTTAGACTACCTGGGAGTTATGCTATTTCCTTTATCTAGGGCTGTACCTAGTCTGGACAAGCAATCTCTTTCCAATACATCCTATTGTCAACTTCTTATCCCCATACCCACTGGGGACCTGGAGTCTTTTTCATATCTCCTTCCCATTTCTGGGCAGAGTACTGAAGACCTGAAGGTCATCCACTGCATCCTGGGACATCATCAGTCATCCTGATTTCAGTCTTGCCACTGGACTTCAATGACTGGAAGAGAGAATGAGGCTGACAATTTTATGCAGCTCTGTCTCACTTAAATCCAATTCATGTTCAAGTCAAGACATCACCCCATGATGTCACTACTCTTCTTCAAAAACAAAGAATGAACAACTGCTTCAGAGAGGAAAAGTTCCCTCTCCTCTCTCCCCTCCATTGCCCTAGCACACACATTGGCACCATTTTCTCTGCCCTAGTTTTAATTCTTTTTGGATGAAATGGAGATTATAGATCATGATGTAAGGATTAGGCTTGTTAACCCCAAAACAGAAAATATTTCATAGAGAAATTAAAGGAGCATATTTAGTGCCAACAAACTAAAAATAAGAGGGACTAATGTCCAAGGCAAAATATGGACTTTCAATAAAATAGAGGACTTTCAAGCTTTCTCAGTGAAAAGACCAGAGCTGAATAGAAAATTTGACTTTCAAACACAACAATCAAGAGAAGCATGAAAAGGTAAACAAGAAAGAGAAATCATAAGGGATTTACTAAAGTTGAACTGTTTTGTTTACATTCCTACATAAAAAGATGATGTGTATGATTCATGAGACCTCAATATCATAGTAGCTGAAAGGCATATGAATATATA
Source organism: Trichosurus vulpecula (assembly GCF_011100635.1). Taxonomy (NCBI): domain Eukaryota; kingdom Metazoa; phylum Chordata; class Mammalia; order Diprotodontia; family Phalangeridae; genus Trichosurus; species Trichosurus vulpecula. Next base: position 296,886,591 of record NC_050576.1, on the reverse strand, counting down.
TATATATATATATATATATATATATATATATTTATGTGTATACATATATATATATACATATGTGTGGGTCTATGTAGGTGCGTATATATATATATACACATATATACATATATATATACACACACACACATACACACAAAGGGCGCAGGGTGAGTTGAATATGAAGGGATGATATATAAAAAAATAAAATTAATTTAAGGGATAAGAGAGGAATATATTGAGAGAGGGAGAAAGGGAGAGATAGAATGGGGTAAATTATCTCACATAGAAGTGGCAAGAAAAAGTGGTTCTGTAGGAAGGGAAGAGGGGGCAGGTGAGGGGGAATGAGTAAATCTTGCTCTCATTGAATTTGACCTGAGGAGGGAATACCATACACACTCAATTGGGTATCTTACCCCACAGGAAAGAAGGAGGAAGAAGATAAAAAAGGCGGGATGATAGAAGGGAGGGCAGATAGGGGGAGGAGGTAATCAAAAACCAACACTTTCGAAAAGGGACAGGGTCAAGGGAGAAAATTCCATAAAGGGGGATAGGTTAGGAAGGAGCAAAACATAGTTAATTTTTCACAACATGAGTATTGTGGAAGGGTTTTACATAATGATACGCATGTGGCCTATGTTGAATTGCTTGCCTTCTTAGGGGGGGTGGGTGGGGAGGGAAGAGGGGAGAGAATTTGGAACTCAAAGTTCTAAAAACAGACGTTCAAAAACAACAACAAAAAAGAGTTTTTGCATGCAACTAGGAAATAAGATACACAGGCAATGGGGCATAGAAATTTATCTTGCCCTACAAGAGAAGAAGGGAAAGTGGGATGGGAGGGGAGTGGGGTGACAGATGGGAGGGCTGACTGGGGAATGGGGCAACCAGAATATATGCCATCTTGGAGTGGGGGGGAGGGTAAAAATGGGGAAAAATTTGTAATTCAAACTTTTGTGAAAATCAATGCTGAAAACTAAATATATTAAATAAATTTTAAAAAGAGGGACTAATGGCAATTGCTTATTTCACAATAGTCATTTGGGGAAAACAAAAAAGTAATTTCTTCAGACTTTAGAGAGAAGTTTGCAGACCCTTTCCTAAATAGATGGTGCTAAACATAAAGCATAGGATACCTGATTGATCCATTTGGATCATCTGAATTCCTCCCACTATAAGAGGAAAAAAGAGCAAATAACCTAGGTCTCCTTGTGTCCTTGCATTCTCTAAACCAAAGGAACAGAATTGTTGACTCAGTAATCATAATAATAATAATAGCACATTTGAGATTTACGAAATGCTTTCCTCACAACAACCAGGTAATATAAGTAGCTCAGTTATTACTATTCTCCCATTTTAGAGGTGAAGAAACTGAAACTGAGAGTCCTAAAATCACTCTGCAAATGTCACATAGCTATTAAAGAATATGTCTGGGACTCTTACTCGAATCATCAGACTTTAGATCCTGTCAACTTTCCACAACAAGAAGCTGCCTTTCTCCACCCCCATTTAATTAGTTTAATTTGATGAGAAAAGTGAATTTTTCTTGTTGTTTGAGGAAGGAGGGGAAAATACTGCAGGAGCATTTTACGGGAGTAAAAAAACAGGAGTATTTTATAGGAGTAAAAAAAAAAAACCCTTGTTCACAATGTTACTTATTTATGAATCCCATTATCATTTTTCCTAAATCTGTTTGCACAAGAATAATGCAGGCTTTGCATAAACCCAGTGTCATGGGAATTATATTCAAAACATGCCGGCCCAGCTTGCTTTTACCTAAAGCAACATGAAATTGAATCATATTAGTATATAGCAATTTGGTTGCATGTCAATTGTGGCAAATCTTCTATAGGCTGATATTTTGAGATACTGTTTACCTTGGGTCATACAACATAGTCAACATGACAAGTATCCTAAGATGCTCTAGGAGAGAGGGCTGGGGAAAGCCAACAGAAAAGCCAGCTTCTTAGAACCCTGGTGGCTTGGAAAAACAGGAAGCTGTTCCACCTGGTTTAAAGTATTATTACACAATTAGCTTTCATGGGTTCATAATTTATGCAAATCTTTAGCCATGAAATGAATTTTGCATTTAGGCATATTCATAGAATTTAATAATATGAGGGATAACCTAAGGTCTACTTCCTAAGACAATGGAAGAGAGCTATTCAGCTCCTGTTCAATTGGATTCTAGAGTTTTCTACTATTAGATTATAGTGAAAATTTGTCAATTATTTGTCAGTTAAAATTAGTTACAAAAACATGTTTTAAAAGCTAAGTAACAAAGACAGAAGAGGATGCTTTGACCTGTTGTGGTAGAGATTTCCGGATTTAGAGTTGTACCAAATGGGTTCAAATCCTTGCTCTGCCTCCTTGTGTTCTTTGGCAATTCACTTTAATTCCCTGGGCCTTAAACACTGCATCAATGAGGTATTACTTCATCAAAATGAGAGAGTAGATATCTGGTGGTCTCCAACTTTCCTTTGAGTTCTTAATCTAGGATCCTACTACTGTAGGTATGTATCATGCTCATTCCGAATCATGACTTTCCCAGGATGGAAATGGACTTTCTATCAAGCCTCACGCTCTTCTTCGTAATAAAGCAAGAGAAGAGAGTATAGCTGACTCAATCCTACATCCCCTTCCCCACTCTCACTTCCATTAGGAAGCAACTCATACTCCATGCCCTAATGATATTAAGTCAGGAGTAATATTTCCATTCAAGGCATTTTTTTAAACTCTTGTTCAGTACACTATTTCCCTAGTGTGTATTAGAAATCTAAAATTGGAAGCAAAAGGAAAACATGACAAAACTTAATGAAATCTGTTCAAATAAAGAAAGATTTTTCCCCTTAGTCTAAGATAGAGGATATCAATCATGGCTTATGTTTGGATAAAAATAAGAAGTATCATGATTCCTATTATGATTATATGATTTTGATTCAAGTAAACATTGTACTTTTGCTTCAAATACAGCTTGCAAGGTTAATTGATTGGAGAAGTCCCAAATTCCTAAGTACCAGAAATGGGATTAAGATCGACCAACTGTCTAAACAGGCACTCCATAAATAGCCACCTGTTCTATGTTGTTCAAAAGTATAAAGGATCTGGAAATCATTTCCGAAAAGGAATGGTTGAAGTCACTATGAATTTTGAGCCTGGAGAAGAAATGAAGAAGGGGAAACATGATTGTTCCTTTCATGGAGTTGAAGCATGATCCAATGGAAAGGGAAAATGACGTTTGCGGGGTGGGGGTGGGGGGGTGAGGAGGGGTGGTCCAGAGAGAAAAACTAGGAATAAATGGTGAAGAGGCACAAGGAAGAAGATTTCAGATTACTATCAGGAAGAATTTTCTTACAATTATACTTGTCCAAAAATGGATGCTTCACAAAGTAGTGAGTTCCCCATCACTGGAACTGTGCAAACAGAGGCAAGTGAATATTTGCCAGGGATGTTTCAGAGAGAATTCTTTTGGTAGTAAAATATATCACCCAATATAGGCGTATTCCAAGATCAAAAATGCAGACTGGAGGTTGACCTATTTGGGAAGAGTTGCCTCAACTGGAATTTTCTATAGAAGTGAAAGCCCAGGTCCAATCTAAAACAAAAGCAGAAAAACAACTTTAAAGGTGAAATTATGGAAGAAAAAGTTAATCATATCACAGTCCTCTAATGGTACATCTTGAAAAGTCATATATCACTACAGTTTGCTACAATCACTATAATAGGAGATTGACCATAGTCATCATATGTAAAAATAAGAGTTAAGAGCATAAAGAAGTATCATCCCAAGACCTGACCATTTTGTCCAAGAGGAATGAACATCACCACAAATGCTTGCTGAGTAAAGACCTTTTGTCCTGTGGACTTCATTTTGCTTGCACCTCTCTCATATGCTTATATGTTGGTCAATCAAGAAGCATTTGTGAAGCACCTTCTGTTTATCAGACACTAGGGATGCAAAGACCATGAAATAAAAACAAGATCTTGTGTTCTGTCAGAGGAATCAGCAGCAACTTTTCCCAAGGCAACATTGCACTTTAGGATAGCTGTAATTCATGAGGAAATTTTTACTCCAGCTCTAGCCTTTCTGCAACTTCTGTTAATTGCTCCTAGCTCTACCCTCTGAAATAAAATAGAATGAAGTTAACCCTTTCTTCACATGACAATTCTCCTCACACTTACAGGCATCTCAGTGTCTACTGTCATTTGTAAGTCTTCTCCAGGATAAACATGCCCGTGCCCAGTTTCTTCAACTAGTGTTCATAAGGCATGGTCTCCACGTCTCTCACCATTCCACTTCCCTTCTTTCTGGACACACCCTGATTTATCTCCATCTTTCCTAAAATGTGGTACCTAGACCTGAATACAGACCATTGCAATGGTCTCAGCCAGAGGAGATGAGGGCTTGAACAGCTAAATCGAGTAGAGAAGTGTTGAGTTGTGAGAGATGTCATGGAGGTAAAAAAAAAACCAGGAAGATCTGGCAGCTGATTGAATGTGTAGGATAAGAGCCTGAGGGGTAGAATTAGGATTATGCTGTTAAATGTTTAACAACCAGTTCTGTGGGTGATGGGGAATATATGTATGACACAATTTTAATATCAACATTGCTAATGTTTTCTCCATCACTTTCTTAAGTCTAGACAATCAGCACAATAATAAATCAAACCCTGATTTGTAGGGTTTGTCAATTTCTAAGGTATAAATGATGAAAATATAACAATCAGCTCTTATGAGCCAGTTTGAGCTGGCTTGAGCATACCATTGAGTGTTATGACCTGTTGAGTTAGAGCTATTTCTAAGGCTTCTACTTTGAAATGTCCAATAGACAGTAAATGGTGCAGAACTGGAATTCAGGGGCAACTAAAGCTGGATATAATTGATCTGTAAGGCATCTGCATAGGGATAGGGACTAGACTAATGACTTCCTTGGCCTAGGGAATTCTTGAGTGAAGAAATTCTCCCTGCCACTACAGGTTGGCACTTTCTCTACAGCTTACAGTATTAGACAGTTGCCTAGAGCACTGGGACCTTATTGTAACTTGCCCCACACTTATATAGCCAGCATGCATAATGACAGCACTCAAACCTCAGTATTCCTGGCTTTGAGGCTTACCCTCTCTCTCCATGATATTACACTGCCTTTATATGATCATCTCTACCTGCATTTAATTAAGCCAATAAGAAATAATGAGGTTTTCTCCCTCCCACTATCTACCCCCACCCACACACTTGGCACTCTTCCCTTCTAGCTCTTGGAAGTCTTAAAGCAAAAACAAAAAACGCTTTTTAAAAATTGGCATTAGTAAAGAATCTCTTGTTTAGATAAAGGTTGGACTAGATGGGAGGAAGAACTACTTCACTATCATTTTCTCTCATCCAAAAAGTGAATATTCATTTCACTTCTTTTCGATCCAGAATATCCCCATCAACTTCCAGAATGTTCTCATCAATTGTTCTTCATAGTATGAGGTCTCTCCCATCTCCAGGCCCCATCGAACCAAGGCTAGGGCACTGAACGTCATCCTGAGCTTTCTGGAAACTTTATATGGTGACACCTCTCCTCTTCCCCCAACCCACCTTCTGTGAGGGCTTCCATAGGATGTAGAAGGTGAGAGCAGAAAGACTCTGTGGATTCCATGCTGAGGACAGGGAGTGTCCTCAATGCTAGATATAATTTTTATCAACACCTCTCCCAATTCTGATCAGACCTTCTCTGGATGCGCTTCAAATGCATACTGCATGCTTAATGCTCATATCCCACCACCAGTACTATGGCTAAAAGGAGCTCATTTGTTGATGCCCTGTTTGATAGATCTATGTAGAATACCCAAATCATAGGTTATGGTTTCAGCCCCGAATCTAGTGCAGTGACTGAACTTCTAAAATAAGTAACTGGTTCTGGGCTTGGTTGGAACCACCCTCTATGTTTAAAACAGTGTTGCTATAATAAACAGTGAGCTTGGATGATAGCTATTCAAACTGTATTACAAAGTAGTGCTCCTTGTTTTGTGCATTTCTTGTATTAAAAAGTTGGGAGTAGATTCTGGGCAGAAATATAGAAAATATTACATACTTCATTTCATTCCAGAAGAGAACCTTTTGGTACCACACAATGAAGCCAAAAACAGAAGCAGTCTTACAATCTTCAGCCAGAGGCCAAGTGCCAAAAATAATTCATGCAGGAATAAAATGGGCTGGCATCACAGGATGGGCCATGAGCTCTTTGGAAAACTCACATTTAAATACTAGTTAGCTCAGCTTATTAGAGCATGGTGTGATGTCTGGTTCAAGGTTGGGGCTTATATCCTGTGCTGCCTAGTTAGCTTTGCACACAGGAAAACAGGACTCCATGTCCACAGGCTTTGTGTGCCTACGCTCATCCAGCCAGCTCATGGAGCATGTCAAAGGAATCAGGCAAGTGAATACGAGTAGTTTAGTGAGAAGAAAAGCAGTCAAAAGGGCAGAGGCTCCTGCTGGGAAGGTCAGCTATATGGAAAGAGCCCAGACCTAAGCTTTGTCAGTGTCTTGGATAAAGACATAAAAAAGCCTGCTAATTTAATTTGTTCATGACATAAAACTGGGAGGGGGTAACTAATAAGTTCAGTGGTAGAACTGGAATAAAAAAGATCTCAACCAACTGGAGCAATGGGCTGAAATTAATGTGGAGAAATATAATTAGAATATGTATAAAGTCCTAAACATCGAGTTCTAAGAATTCAGCTGCGCAAGAACAAAATGGAGGAAACCTGGCTTAGCAGCATCAAAAAAAATTAATAATGAAGGGAAGAAGGGAGAAAGAAAGGGAGAGAAGCATTTAATAAAGGCCTTCTATGTGCCAAGCACTGTATTACTAAGTCTTTTGTAAATATTGTCTCATCTGATTTTCAAAACAATCTTGGGAGGTGGGCGCTTTGCAGACAGAGATTAAGTGATCAGTCCAGGGTTGCTGCCTGGAAGAAGAAGCCCATGGTTCATGGTCTAACTCCAGTACTTACTTCCTAGCTGCACAGTGTTGAACAAGTAACTTTCCATGGCTGGGCTTCATTTTCTTCATCTCTAAAATGGGTCACCTCTCTAACCTTGAACAAATCACTTAGCTTTCCTCGGCCTCAGACTTCCAGCTCTAGTTCTATGATCCTAATACATCTAAGCTCCTTTTGCTTCTCTCTGTTATTATTCCATAGTTTTAGTTGGCCAAAAAGTCAACATAAACCAACAATGTAACATGGCTGCCAAAAAAAGATAATGTAATCTAATTAATTGAAGAATGGTGTCTAAATCAGTGAAGGAAAAATTCCACTACCATCAGAATGGTTAGTGTAACTGTGGCCTAGAGAAAGGCCTTAGAGGACACAGGTTATTTTGAGGATTCATACATGGAGGCCTGAGCAAACACGTGGCTGCCCTATCTTAATTGTGACATTGCCAAATAAGGGATTTTTAAGCCTTTTCTGTGGATGTCACGGTCCCTTTTGGCAGTCTGGTGAAATATTCAGTCCCCTTCTCAAAATAATGATTCATTTATCATTGAAGGAAATACTAAATTCCAGTTAGGGGTTACTGAAAATAATGATGAGCAGCTCTTGGTGTAGTGGATAGAGCACCACGCCTGGAGTCAGGAAGACTCTTGTTACTGAGTTCAAATATGGCCTCAGGCACCTACTAACTTTATGACCCTGGGCAGGTCACTTCACCCTGTTTGCCTCAGTTTCCTCCTCTGTAAAATGAACTGGAGAAAGAAATGGCAAACTGCTCCAGTATCTTTGCCAAGAAAATCCCAAATCCCAAATCTCAAAGAATCAAGCACAACTGGAAACAACTGAAGGTCATCAAGTCTTATGACTTTATACCTAGATGGGACATTAGAAATCAAAAGCTCAGAGATATTAAGTAGCTTGTGCAAAGTCACCCAGCTTCTTAGTGGCAGAGCTGAGCCTAGAAACATCTTCCTGTTTCCAATCCAGTGCTTTTTTCTATTGGCCATTCTCTCGTGGAGCTGTGATTTTGTCATTGTGCGAACTCCCTCCACCCAGGAAGATTACCATCCATCTATAATTTAGTAATTAAGTCTTCCATGGTTACTCAGGCCCAATAGAGATCGAGTGATTGGCCAGTGTCAGAGGTAAGATTTGAATACAAGCATTCCTGTCTCTAGGACCAGCACTCAGTCTACTTCCCTGCTATTCCATGTGAATGGTATTAAAATAACTTCTGTAGGAATTCAGAACAAGGTGAAGCCTTTTGAACAAGTCACTTCTCTTGAGGGCTCAGTTCCCCATTCCATAACATAAGGATGAAGCAGTTCGTAAAGTTTTTGGTCTTAGTACTCCATTGCACTCATAAAATTAGTTGAGTTTAGGTTGTTGCTGTTCGGTTGTTTCTGACTCTTGTGACCCCATTTGGGGTTTTCTTGGAAAAGCTACTACAATAGTTTTTCCTTTCCTTCTCCAACGCATTTTATAGATGAGGAAACTGAGTCAAACAGGGACAAGTGACTTGCCCAGGGTCATACACCTAGTAAATGCTATAGCCAGATTTGAACTCAGTTCTTCCTGACTATGAGGCAAGTGATCTAGGTACTGCATCACCTAACTGTTCTTATGCAGGTTGTATCTGTCGATATTTATCATATGAGAAATTAAAAATGATCATTTTAAAATATTCTTTTAAAATAATAAATCCATTTAATATTAACATAAGTGATATTTTTAATGAAAATCAACTATATTTTTAAAAAATGAGTGAGAAGAGTGGCATTGTTTTACATACTTTTGCAAATCTCTCTAATTCTCATTTTCTACTTCTGCATTCAGTCTGTTGTGATATGTTGTTTTAAGTGAAACATGAAGAAAATCTGCCCTCCTACAGATAAGTAGTTGAAAAAGGAGGAAACAATATTATTTTGGAAAGAGTTTTGACCTTGGGAAGCCATAGGGGGCTGTGAACCACTCTAGATGAGCTCTTTTACCTGGGCTGATTCATAAAAGCTTGATGGCAGAAGTGGTGGAAAGAAATACAGAGACATAGATGAATGAAAAAGTGTTCATTAAATGCCTTCTTTCTTCTGGGCAATGTGCTAAGTGCTGACTATACATATCCAAAAGCGAGATAATCCCTGCCCTCAAGGAACTTGCTTGCTCATTAAAGGAGACAGATATTACATATGGAGGAGTAATGGCCTGGGAGAAGAGTCTAGGGGCTCGCAGGAATGGTCACGGGTAGCACAGGGAATTCAGTGGTCATGCCCTTTCCAGAAATGTAGATAAAATTGATATTACTGTTACCGTTATTACTGTTCGCAAAGCAAGAGTTTATGGTTGTTTCTAGAAAAAAGGATACATGCACAGGGCAGGGCATAAGCAATATGTGCAGGTTCCATTCCTAGATGGGAAACATGGTCCTAGGCCCTCTGGATAGAGGTATAATAGGGTCTGGCCAATAAGGGTATAGTCTTTAAAACATATATAATATTCCCTTCCTGATATCAGCTCACAGAATGCGTGCTACTTCTCTCCCCACCCAAAATCTTACAGTAGTTTTGGCCTATCTACCAGATATGTTTCCTCTGTTCAAGCCTTTTTAGACAGCACTCAGTTCTGGCTCAATACCAATTAAAAGATTTTTCCTCACCACACAGGACACAGTCATAGGTTAACTGAGCATACTCTATCTCCATCACATCACCCATTTCCAGAAGCAGGTTTACCAAGCCTCTGCATTATCTAAAGACAGTATCTTCATCGTCCAGGTCCCCATTACAGTGGATTAGATGAGTTTGCATTCATTCACCCACTTACTCACCAATCAGGACAGCTTAGCCACAAACCAGACTTCTAAAGCTGCCTCATTGGAAGAGTGTTCCCATGATTTTGCAGGACAAGACTCTGGGTAGCCATTGAAGAGTTCCCCTTGGCTTTGAAAAACCCAGATGTTGGGGCTTCTCTCTCTGGTAACTATGTAGGTAATGTCTTAGTCAGACATATGGAAGCCTGTCTGTTGATTTGTGTTATTTTGCTCTCTTTATATAATTTCTGTTTGTGTTTTCTCTGAAGTTCAGGGTGCTGACTTTTTCCCCTAAACATATTAGGTAATGAGAAAGGTAGCACCTGGGACATGGGCTTTTAGGTGTTATTTCACCTGGTTACATGGGTGGGGGGGAGTAGTAAGGAAGATGACAAACATGTAAAAAAAGGGTTTTGAAAGACCCATATGTGATGGGGCCAGAAGTGGCTACTAAGAGGTGGTCAGACATACTCAAACTCAACCTCTTATGGTTAAGGTCACAGATGATAATCAGGCCTTTGTAGAGCATTGCTAAGATGATGCTGTGATGGGCTGGACCACAAACTTGACCTTGCAGAGCAATTTCTCCTTTCCTAAGTTTTTAATAAGTAGCATTTATATATCACTATTATTATTATAACCAATTACCCTGCAGACCACAAGATGAAGATAGAGATAGATAGATACATAAATCCATAGATTCATAGATTTTTGTTTTTCAGTTGTTTCAATCATGTTTGACTCTTTGTGACCCCATTTGGGGTTTTCTTGGTAAAGACACTGGAGTGGTTTGCCGTTTCCTTCTCCAGCTCATTTTACAGATGAGGAAACTGAGACAAACAGGGTTAAGTGACTTGCCTAGGGTCACACAGCTAGTAAATGTCTGAGGTTGGATTTGAACTCAACTTCCTGACTCCAGGCCTGGAACTCTATCCACTTTGCCAACTAGCTGAGCACAATAGATAAATACATCAATATAATCTATACTGAGATATATATCTAGATGGTTATGTGTGTGCATGTATGTGTGTGTATATATATATGTGTGTGTATGTATATACATGTGTATATATGTATATATACATATATAGTTTATAAAGTACTTTATATACATTATCTCTTTTATCCTCAAACAAAAGCCTAAAAGGTGGGTGTGGTAATTATCCTCACCTTACAAATGAGGAAACTGAGTTTGAGAGAAATTAAGTGATTTGTCTGAGGTCACACAGCTTTAAGTGTCTTAGACAGAATTTGAAGTTGCGTCTTCCACACTCCAATTCTAGTTCTCTATATATTGTGCTACCTAGCCACATTAGTTCATAACCTTTTAAAAGCTTTGCTTTAAAAAAATAGACTACTTAACTTTTCTTTTTCTGGATTGGAGAGTAATTTAGGGTTAAAAATAAAGGAGATAAGTTCAATGAATTGAATGGAAGACTGTAAACAAAACAAACACATACTTTATTTTTGAGGGGTATTCAGAGTTTTAATTTACTTATTTCCATCCCTTCCTGGCCTCAGGCCGATTTTAATTGAGTTGGACAAGTTTGTGATATGCAGAGAATAAGAATTATAGCTTCTTGTTTCCGAATTAAGAGAGAAGCAATTTCCCTAAAACATAATCCTGGATTGGCAGCACCATAAGTGTTTATATTAGTTTTTTCCTAAAAACAAAGATGATGCAGATAAAGGTGATGATGGTGAGCTTACCATTTAGCCAATTCTGGTTTTAAAGGAGTCATTTTCTTCACTATTTTTTGTGCCTCTTTTTACCAAGCTACTAATTCTCTTCCCATAATTTTCTTGCATTGCTCTAATTTCTTTCCCCAAGTTTTCTTCTACCACTCTTATTTGATTTTTAAATCATTTTTGTTCTTTTTTGTATCTTTCCTTAGCTCTTCCAAAATGCTTGTTGGGCTTGTGTCCAATTTTCATTTTTCTTTGAGGCTTTGCTTGTAGCTGTTTTCATGCGATTGCCTTCTGAGTTTCTGTCTTGATCTTCCCTGTCATCGTAGTAACTTTTTATGGTCAGGTTCTTTTTTTTAATTGTTCTTTTTCCAGCCTATTTCTTAACTTTTAAACTTTATGTTAGAGTAGAACTCTGTTCATCTCTGAGTGGAGGTGGGGGTCACTGTCCCAAGCTTCAGACTTTTGCACCCTGCTGTTTTCACAGCTAGTTCTGGAAGTCTGCAAGTGTCCAGTGCATCGAAGGTGATGTAATCTGGGGAGAGACGATCAGTGTGATCATTGCTATCCTTGTCTGCATCCTGGTTCTTACTCAGAAAAGGCCTCTGTTCCCTCGTAACTGCAAATGCTAGCACTCTTTTTTGCCCTAAACTGTTACCCACAACTGGGGAATGGGCAATGGAGTTGTCAACAGCACCCAGTCATTCTCCCAGTGTCTGCACAGGGGTCCTCTGTAATCTCTTTCTGACCAGAAACCCAATCCCCCTATCATCTCTAGGTGGCAAGAGCTCTTGGCAATGCAGCTGGTACTGTCGGTGGTGATGGTGGTACTGTACTGCCACCACCGTGAAGGCCCACAGCTGGTATTAGCACTGCACTGTACTCTGGGCTAGTCCCTAGTCCAATGTTACAAAAACTGCTAAGTTGCCTATGCCTGGGAAAATGTCACACCCTGAACTATTGTTGGCTATGGCACTCCAGAATTAGATTGAACATGTTATTTTAAAGTTTCTTGGAGGGGAACGTTGGAAGAGTTCAGCTAGAACCCTCATTCTACTTTGCCATCTTAACTCTGCTCCCATCTTCCAAGGCATATAATCTATGGTAGAAAATATGTCCAAATTAAAGTAAGCTACCAGTTGTCAAAATATTGTTGTTCATTTCGAAATGATAAATCTACATCCTATATCAATGTTCACTTCAACAATTATAGATTATCATAATAAAACTTTCAATTTGTGCTCAGTAATACAAAATATTTGAACTTTTCTGGGTTACCTAACACCTGGCAGAAGTCTAAAACAGTGTATAACTTTTACTTTAGTCATTGTCGGGAACAAAAGCATAAACAACATTTCTGTTCTTTGATTTGCCACCTTGGCTTGAAGAGTAATCTGGCAAAAGAATATAAAAGTTGTAAAAATAATTAGAACTTTTTATCCAGTTATTCCATTAGTTGAAATGAATCCTGCGAGGTTGTATGGCATAGCAGAAATCAGATCAGCCTTAGATTTAGGAACCCCTGGGTTCGACTCCTAACCCTGACACATACTGGTTTTGTATGTGACCCTGAGCAAGTCACAACTTCTCATTATCACTGTCAAGTCTCTAAGGCTCCAGGTTTCCCATGAGTTGCTGATATATATCTTTGGTGGGACTTTCCATACTGGGAGTTCTTCTGCATAAAGAGAATCACATGTACAAACGAACAAACAAAAAATTCTTTATGTATTATCAAAAAAGGAAAAAGCTACCTGTTCGAAGATATTTATATCATCATTATTTTCATGTCAAAAGACTGGGAATAACTAAAATGTCCAACATTTGAGAAATGGATGAATAAATGGTGGTTTATCATTATTATGGGATATTTGGTTGTGAAATGTGATTAGGACTGATGAGTATAAGGATTATAAATGTTGAAGGGAATTTATGAAATAATATACGTGAAAATAGAGCATACACTGACTGCATTTGTAAGAGTAAAAATTGAGTATGTGTAAATATATAGGAAAATGGTGAAAAAGAAAGTTAAAGGGGACACACAGGGAGTACCTGATAAATTGTTATGGATATTTGTATGTATAAATTCATTTATTCAGACATAAATAATCATAAAATATAGTTAATTTATTTTGTTGACATTGAAGGTTAAGCTCATAATAAATCATTTTTGGGAATAAAATAAAAGAAGGGATGTTGAGCAAACATTGGCAATTGTAGAATTAGCATGTATTCCTTTTCATCTCCACAGGCTGACAGTGGACATTTGTCCTGCGGCCTGTAGGGTAACTGGTAATAATAAGTCTTTGTGCTTCTCCAGGCTAGAGAAGGGAGTATCAATATCCTGCTGCTCCTGGAATCTCTTCCAGATGGTCTGGCACCATGGGAATTTGCCTGGCCTGCTTTGTAGAACTAGTCATTGACTCACTTACTAAGAATGAGGCACCCCACACAGACATGAATCTAACATGTAGTATGATGGAACAAGGACTAAACTGATGGATATTATTGGGAGCCCAGATTCGCTTTATGGCTATGCCTTTCAAAATGAAGAGACCATAATTTGCTGGGAAACTAAAAATTGTGTAGGCTTCTTGCCATTTCTACCATTTCCTGAAAATCCTGGGAATGTTGTATCTCTAATAAACTAAATGGATGCGGAAAGAATAATTCTTATCTGGAAAATAACAACTAATGAATACTTTGAGTTTTCTGATTTACTGAGATTTTAGAAAGGGGGTTATTTACATTTACAGAAATTATTTAAACAATATTTATGGATTGAAAACTTGGCCACTTGTCATGAGTTCTGAGTAATTTTAGAAGACCACATTGAACTCCCTACACACAGAGAGAATTTCCAAGGAAGTGGCGTCTTCAGTGAATACCAGCAATTGATTGAGACCAATAGACAAAAGAAGAGAAAGGAAAGAAAGCTACCTCCACCGAACAGCACATGTGACTCAATCATCAGTGAAAATCAATGAGGCAAAAAGTGGCCAAACCCCAAATGCCATTTGTCTTGGGTCTGCTGTGCTCAGTCTGAGCCACCTACCCGAATTACAAACCTATCTGCACAAATTTTAATCAGCCCACCCAAGCTTGTCTTCCTCAAATCTTGTTCTTGAATTTAGATGTTTCCTGACCACAGCAGAATGCTCTTTGCCTCCATCTTCCCATCCTGCAGATTTCTTCCTATGTCTGTTTCTAGAACCCAAGATGGTTCAACCCTATTTGCCTTGTAACTTCAACCTAACATCTTCCAGGTAAAGTTACTCCAGTACATATTCCCCTAGCCAGTAAAAGCATGATCTTTCCTTCCACAGAGAAGCTGCTTAGCCTTTCCTAGATCCCAGCCCCACTTCATCTGCAAACCTTCATTGTCTCTTCTGTAGACGCTTAGAGAGGTCATCTACCCAGTCTGCACAGTTTATAACTTTATGCCATTTTATCATGACTCCACCAAGTTCAGGACAGGGATATATGAATAGAGAAAAAGGGGTCAGAAGGGGCTATAAAAAGTATTTTGCGGCATTTCCTGAGCTGTAGTTTGGAACCCCAAGAGATTTGTGGAAAGGAGGAAAGGTCCAAAGGGTCACAACATTTAAATTATATATTTCTCAAGAGTCAGCCAATGATGGTGGTAGTTCAGAAGACAATCAAGATATATAGATATACAGGTATCCACACATGATATGTGTATAGTATACAAATGTGTAAGTATCTATATATGCACATATATATACATATATAGGTATGTGTGTATGTGATGTGTATATATGAGGTGGCCCAGATTTCTTAGCCTCTGAGACCTGCCATCTGTATTATCCATTTCCTGATCTTTGAGATCTGCAGTGAGACAGAGGAACAAACTAGGGCATCAGAATCCTGAACAGCTTTTTGGCAGGCTCCATGTAGCTCAGTCTTTTTGTGTTCTTTGAAGGCAAAATATAGAAGGTGGAAGGAGGGAGAGGGAAAGTAATGAGTCTTTTTGCCTACATGGATGAATTTTCTTCATCATCGTATATTTGTTTTATCACTTCCACTCTTTTTCAACAAAGCAAATCTCTGTTTTTCTTCAAGAGAATGAAGCATTTTTCAATCTGCAAAAATTCACAGTGCTGAAAATCCAAAAAGCCTCACTAGGGAGGTACCTTGTGCCAAACAGTCATTGCAATAAGAAAACACTATAAATTAATGTAGTAATAGTCCATGTTTGCTAAGGAAGGAACTTAATTTATAGCATGGAACAGGTTTCATTGCTTAGAAATTCTGGAAATCAATCTATGGCACAGAAATTGATCTGCTAAGAGGGAGGAAAATTGATTCTCAATATTGGCAACCACATCAGTTTTCTATTTCTGAAGAAACAACTCTTGGAAACAAGTTTATTAACCATTAAGGAAACACGAGATATTTAGCTCACCATCCAGATGTCCTGCAAAGGATTTTTATGGGTTAATTAGAAAATATAGTCATATTCGCTCAAATCAACTTCACCTACATGATTACTGTCTTTGTTAGGTCTGCAATGTGGAAATCAAAGATTAAATGAAGTAGAGAAGAGAAGGTATTTTACCAACCTGACTATATTAAAGCTGAATGTTGCATCATATTCTAGACTAGTGCTTTGCCTCAAGTGTCATGATGTGAAATATTGGAAATCTTAGTGCATTTGCATATTCATAGTGCAGTGTTTTTCCCCCCATTCATGACATAGTGTTGGCATTCTCAAAAAGAAAAACTGTAGCTGATGGCAATTTTTAGCTGAAGAGATGTGAGCATGTGAGCAATATACCATCTTCTGTCAGCGGCAGAGGAGCATATGGGGCCCATTAACTCACCAAATCTGCTACCATTCTGCAAATTTTTATTAAGTGGCTGTAGTCCTTAATAGTCACTTATGTTATAGAATGTGTATCAAATGCTATCAATAAGCAAGTGGCTTGTTTTCCCCCTGTGAGAATGCATTTGAGGTATAAAAGAAAGCCTGACAAAAAGAATAAAACATATTTTAAGTGATCACTGTACTAATATAAATGTATCCTACCAAGATGCCAATTCCTGTATGTATTATGTGCTCCCTAATGTTTGCTACTTCTGAGTTCTGCAAGTGCCATCTTTAACACAAATGATTTCTATTATTTTCCTTGTTTTTAATTCCTCCAGGGTTCATATAGAAAACCTGGTCAAAATTCAGTCAAAAGAGGCTCTGCTTCTCTACCCTCTATTCACTATTCTGTTAGCAAAGAAATAGCTATTGTTCACTGGTTCTCCCTGGCTTCCAAGGCCCAGAACCAGAAATTATTAAACATTTCCCATGCAGGGTGCCTAAGATCCTCACACATGCTAAATCAAGGGGCACACAAGAAAAAACAAACAAAAACTAATGCATTAATGTCCCATTTTAGGGGTGCCTTGTGGTAGTGACCATCACAGAGTGACTGTTGGTCTGTATTTAGTGACAAGTAGCAACCTGTTAGTAGAAATCCACTTTGTCTAAGTGGACTCCACCAAAAACCTCACAGACCTACATCCATCATGCCTGTGGGTATTTAATAATGGTGATAATAAAAAACCCTTGCAATCATCAAATTTTAAGGACCCAAAATACTTCCCAGATATCTCTTCTGTCACCATAAAGTTCTCCTTAGGTAGTTAAGAGCAAATTGAATTAACATTTGTGTAAAGAAAAGGGGAGGTGGTCTTCTCTAGCTTGTAAAATATGCAACCCAACTGGATGAGAAACCGTGGCTTCCATTCCAGCCGTTGCCCATCACTGAATCTTTTAGCAACTTGCTGTTCAGTGCAAAAAGCTATTTTCGCATCAGACATAACTGTTAATTTTCAATCTTTTGTAAATTAGTGCTTCGTATAGTATTACACATCTGTCTTGTTTGCCTTGTTGTGGTTCCTATTTCTGTACTAGATAAATATGCTGTAAAACTACTAATACTAAGCTTTCATCTCCAGAGGAAGATTTTTAAAAATAATTCCCAGGTCAAGTCACTTACATTAGTTGTATGTTAATTGTGACACTTGTCATGAAAAACATAAATAAAAATTAATATATTAAGTCATGATAGCATCTTTTATTTTTATAATATTTATTCTTTTTGAAAAAATAGAAAGCTTCATTTACTTGAGCCCACAGTAACAGTAATATTTTATTTGGTTTGGAGAAGTAGAGGGAGGCAAGACCCTTAAGCTCATTATGACATTATGATTATCATCTGTATTCCTTAAAAAAATTAATAAGAGTTGCTAAGGAATCTCTCTAAGGAAATATCAGAAATAACTATGTGCTACCACCAAGAGAGGCAATGATCTCTCAAGAGTGGTAATGACATTTGTGCATGCATGGAGTAAGATACCATACTTAAAATCAAAGTGAATAGAATATTTGTAATACTTTGCCTATCCTCCTGTGTGTGATACTTAGTTACCCAAAACACTCCCTGATTTTACCTTATATTTTCTCTAAAATATGCAGGCATGGCCTAACATTTTGTTAACTGGTTCCCACCAAAAAAATACAGTGTTGGGGGGAAACACATTATGGGCAGTTCAGTTGGTGCCATAGGAACAATGTAATAAATAGACAGCCTTGTAATTTTGTAGCTGCATTTTATCATGTTAAATGGGGTCTGAGTATAATTTGCTCAGGTATTTAATACAAAAAGACATTGGTCAGGGCAACATTTAATAAGGCAGTGTAGTATAGCAGAAAGAGTTCTAGACTTAGAGTCAAACCTTACCCCTGACACTTAACCTCTTGGAACCTCAGTTTCCCCTTCTGCAAAATCAGGATAATAATATTTATAGCACTTACCTGTTTTAAGAATCAATGAGATAATGCACATAAAGCATTTTGCAAACATTAAAGTGCTGTTAAATTTCAGCTATTATAAAGGTAACACAGTAATGTATACTTTATCTCCTGTCTCAGTAACACCTGGCACTCTTTGAAAATGTGTTTCAGAAATCTCACAAATGAAGTAAGGCTCCTTATTCCTGGTGTTCTTACTCTTTTTTGTGCCATCAACCCCTTTGGCAGTCTGGTGAAAACTTTGGACCCTTTCTTATAGTAATTATTTAAATGCACAAACGGAAAGGATGATGAAAGAAACTAATCGTATTTAAATAAAGTTATATTTAAATTTAAATCTATATATCAATCCCTTGGTGGGGTGGGAGGTCTGTCATCCCCTGGTTAAGAGATTGTGCCTTATGTAAAGACTCAAACCAAGGCTAATACAATAGTGTGGGAGTCAGGAGAGATTGGTTTGATTCCTGATTCTGCTAACTTTGAGCATATAACCTCTTTATATCAAAGGTTTCTTCGTCTATAAAATGGGGATAAAAAGCCTAACCCCTACCCACTTTAAAGATATTCATAGAAAAGCAAGATAATCAAAGCCAACCTTTTAACTATTCAGTGCTGCAGTGCACAATTAGTCAAGTCAGGTCTTCAGCCTATGTTGCCATCACTGAAGAGATGAAAACCAGATGCATACCCAAAGTAAAACGTTGTGGAACTGGACAGAATCAGCATCCACAAAGGAGGTAGATCAGGGGATCAACTTTCTCTAATTCTCTTTGTGGCTACCTTAGACACATTGCTCTGACACCTTGACTGGAAAAAAACAGAACTGCAATGAACAGGGTATATCCTGCATCTGCTTCTCACTAATGATTGTGTATTCATCACAAATGCCATCCTGGAGCTCCATGAAAAGTGGTAGCAGCTGCAAAGGCCTAGAGATGAACCTTGATGTGTGTGTATGTATGTATATGTATGTATGTATGTGTATATATGTATATGTATACACACATACACAGATATATACACACAGAGGTATATATACCTGTATACGCATACACTAGAAAGATAGTATGTATATGTAAATATACACATACATGCATATGTGTTATGTATATGCATGTATGCATATTTGGATATAAAATGAACACTATGTTCAAAGACTAACATAATGTTCATGATGTGGATATCAGTGTAGTAGTAATTTAGATGTACTTGAATCACAAATTCAATATCACTCATGTCTGGGAACATGAGGTTCTTATACAACCTTGGTAATTGTTGACGTGACACTCGCCATCATCAGTTTGATATTCAGATAGAAAATGTAGTGTTGGATCACAAAGTCTATCTAGAAACTTCATTGGATATATGACCTAAAGCCATGGAGATTAGTTTTAACTACATCCTGGATAGTATAAATCACTAATGAGGTAGGTGCCTGGAGAATAAAAAAAAAAAGTTGATCTGTAATGTTGCCTGCAGTGGTTTATGCATGAGAAGATTTGCTATGGAATGAGAAGAGCAGATGCTTATCATTACCCAGCATGCAGTGGAAAGAATAATGTGTAGAACCTCTCTGTGGGTCTATATGACTAATAATTTTTTTTTACAAAGGTCAGAAATGGCTTGTTTGTTGAAATCAGTGTCTTGTGTAAAAGATATTGAATGGCTCATGTAGCAAGGGATGATGAATAATAGATAAACTACCTGCATACCAGATTGGAGTCAATGGGACCGCAAAAGGGTGTTCTGAAGGCCCGAAATTTTGTGGGACCTGCCAATGGTCTATTTTTTAAAAAAAGACAATGAGCATATGTTTCAGAAATCTAACTAATAAAGTAAGACTCCTTATTCTGTATCTATTCTTATATATCTATTCTATATCTTATTCTATATATATAGCTCTGCTATTTGATAGTTCTGCACACTCATCAGTAAATCAACAAGCATGTATTAAGTGCTCATTGTCTCCTAAGCCATGTGCTAAATGCTGGAGATACAAAGAGGAGTTTACATTCTTCTTTTTTTTAATTACTTTGTTTAATTTTTTTTTGGAGGGGGGAAGGCAGGGCAATTGGGGTTAAGTGACTTGCCCAAGGTCACACAGCTTGTAAGTGTGTCAAGTGTCTGAGGCCAGATTTGAACTCAGGTCCTCCTGACTCCAGGGATGGTGCTCTACTTACTGCGCCACCTAGCTGCCCCAAGGGTTTACATTCTAATGGTAAAGACAGCATAGACATATTTGTTAATATGTAAAATACACAAAGTGAATACAAAGTATAGTTTTGGAAAAGGAATATACCAGAGTCTTGGGGAGAGTGGGATATAGAGGGGAGTCTTCATGTACAAAGTGATGCTTGAGCTGAATCTTGACAGAAACCAGAGATTCCCAGAGTACATTCCAGGCATGAGGATGGGAAACAATGTGTTGTGTGAAAAGAATAGCAGCTAAACCGGCAATGGATCACAGGGTGCAAAGAGGGGTGTAATGAAATAATATTTTAGAAAGGTAGAAAGGTGCTGGGTTCTGAAGAGATATAAATGCCAAATAAAAGGTTTTTTTAATATTATAATTGATTATCTAGAGGTAATAGAGAGTTACTTGAGGTGTGTGTGTGTGTGTGTGTGTGTGTGTGTGTGTGTGAGAGAGAGAGAGAGAGAGAGAGGGTGAGGTAGGAACAGGAAGTGATATGATCAGACTAGTCTTTGAAGAAAATCACTTTCACAGCTATGTGGAAGATCTCTTTGAATGAGGAGAGAGTTGAGGTAGGGAAAGCAGACAGGACTGTTCACAACTTGGGTGAGAGGTGATACAATTCTGAACTTGGGTGTGGTTGTGGGAATAGAGAGGCAAGGATGCATAGAGATAGAAATGTATGTGGTCAAAGAGCCTGAGGAAATGAGGATGACACCACAGTTGATAAGCTAAATTCCTGAAAGAATGGTGGTACCCTTGACAATAATAGGGGATTTTGAAGTCGATGTTGGATTTTGAGGGAAAGATGAGTTCTCTTTTGAACATGTTGAGTTTGAGATACTTATGGGACATCCAGTTCAAAATATCCAACAGGCAGCTTGTGATCATAGAGTTAAATGTGAAGCTTGACTTAAAAACTAGAGAGGCAGCAAGCAGTATGATCACAAAACAACATCTTTCATGTCCGGCAACATTGGGTGCTTAGGCAGCCTTGGTCATTATTCACCTGACACTGACCACCATCATCAGATAGGAAGTAGACTGCAATAAATATTGTCATTTATTCTGTCTTTCCACACCCTAACCTGTGGTTTTTTACCTCAAAGTTTGAAATTGCTGGAATCTCCTTTATTTCCCATTGTTCGCTAATTAGTTTGTAAGTTTATTGTGAGCTTCTTGATGCAATGTGGTGTAATGGAAAGAGCCTTGGACTTGTGCAGCATGCCTAAGTTCAATCCTAGTTAAAGTAAATAATTAAATACTATTAACAGCCAATTAGAAGACGTTTAATCACCTCATAGAGCAAACATCCCTTAGTCATTCATGTTGTCATTTGGAATGAAACCAAGAAGAAAATCTGTGTGCACTCCCAGGATCGGTTCTCATAGCATAGTCCACGTATGCTGCAGATGCATTACCTGGGAAGTGAAACCTTAGAGAGTCTACAAACAGTGGCAAGGCAGGTAAGGTAAAAAGTGAATTTTTAAAAGAGAGAGAGAAAAGAAACAAAGAATCAATATGGGTGAACGTGGTTTCTATCTTGTATGTTATGGCCTTTGAAAATGTCAGACACAAACTATACATGGGACATTCCTTAGCCAGATGGCCGTTATGGCAGGATATGATTACTGGAACAACTATACCAACTTCCACATCGAATGACTACGTGACATAGTAGATAATGGACCAGACTGGATGTCAGGAAGACTTGTATTTGCCCCAGACATTTCCTATCTGTGTGTTCCTGAGCAAATCAATTAATATCCCAGCCTGAGTCTCCTCAGGAGGACCTCAGACACTTGACATACTTACAAGCTGTGTGACCTTGGGCAAGTCACTTAACCCCAATTGCCCTGCGTTCTCCCCTCAAAAATGAGCAAGAGCCTCTACCTCACAGTTATTGTGAAGATCAAGTGAGATAATAAATGTAGAATTCTTTGCAAACCTTAAAGATCTGTTTAAATGTTAGCTTGGATCATCATCATCGTCGTCGTCATCATCATTGTCATCATCATCATCATCATCACTGGCTCATTTCCTCATTAAGTCTTCCTCCAGGTTCAATAGACCGTCTTACATATGACTGAGTTCTAGAATATTTCACAAATTTCAGACATTCTCCCTCTAATAGCCATTTTTCTTTCTCTTTCTCTTTTGAGTTACCTTTCCCTCTCTCAATGTTAAATCGTGTCCTTTTAGGACTAAAATCATTGTAAATGACTGTGTTCTTTAATAACAATTTCAAATAGCGTAGAATCACAGAGAAGCCTTTAAACAAGGTATAGAAGGCAGCAATAGAATGTACAGGCAAGTACAGCCAATTCATTTCCCTTCTCTGACCTTTCCTCTCCATTAGTCTTAGAAGTAGAGAGGGAGTAGTCAGATATGTAGATGTAGCTTTCCAGGAAATTGAAGTCAGTCAGTCAACTAGTATTTATTATGCACCTACTGTATACAGGGCCCTGTGCTAAGTGCTGGGGAATTCAAAGAAAGGTAAAAGATAGTCTCCACCCTCAAGGAGCTCATAATCTGATCGGGAAGACAACATGCAAACAACTATGTACAGATAAGATATATACAAAATAAGGTGGAGATAATTAAAAGAGCATTAGCATTAATGAAGACACTTCTGCAGAAGGTGGGACTTTAATTTAGACTTCAAGGAAATTGGGGAAGCTCAGAGGTAGAGGAGACTGACAGACAGACAGACAGACAGACAGACATGAGGACAGCAAGTGAAAATGCTGAGAATTGGGAAGAAAGCTGTTGTGGATTAGACTCAGGTAGTCTCAACTGTCTCATGTTATTTGATTAGGCTTGTCTGCTTTCTGCTACATTTCTGCTCTTACTGCCTTATACAATAAGTATTCTCTTATACGGCCACATTTCACTTTTGCTGTTACTCCGAGCCTTTCCATTGACCTCTGCTTTCTATTGAAAGAGTTCTGTACCTGATTTCCTTTTCCTTCTTTGTGTGAAAAGCAGTAACTTGGGTTCAAGCCTTCCCTCTCCTATCTGTTTCAGCCACTTGGCTTCAGACCCATATGGAAATTCCTTCCAAGGGCAAAAGTCCTAGAGGACCTGGGACACTCTGGGTAATGTGTGTCCAACCCTCTCACCCACTGGAATATCTGTGAGGTAGGGCTTATAATTTCAAAATGTAAGAAGTAGCATTTTGTTATATATACAACATGAACATAGGTTGATAGAAGGGAAAAAGCAGGGAGGAGTGGAATGGATAACCCAGTACAATGTATGATTCAAAGTTGTTTTTATTTAGTTTTAGAACATAGAGACATAAATTCAGGTGTTCAAATTAAACACTCTGTACTCAGCCCTTTTAGGGTACCCCATTCAATACCAAGCTATATTTTGCTGCTGCAACAGATAGAGCTTAGTGGTAAATCACACAAAGACAGCCTTGACTTTCAGCAACTAGTCCACCAAGCCAATTGTCAAATATCTAAAATTGAAAGTAGAATATATTTGGGAAACTATCCAACCATCTGTTCTGTTATTAAGTGTAATAATTTTGATTAAATGTCGCATAAATAGGTCTATGAGTTAACTTCTCCTGATACAAAAATGCAATCACACAACTAAAGAATCTAGAAAAGGCATTAAAGAAAAATGTCACTGCCCGCATAAAGTACTTTCTTTATAGTAACACCCAGTATAAACATGTCCTTTCCTGACTTATTTTTGAACACGAGGCTATATCTTATAAACGAGGAGAAAGTTCATATCTCATACCTTTGCTAAAGTAAAAGATTTAATCTCTTATATATCTAAAGTAATGTTCCATCTGTTCAAAATGGTGAATTTAAAGAGTGTCTTATCTTTGTCTCTTTTCTTTCCTTCCTTTCAGTGCCAGATGAAAGTAAAGTTCATTCATTGGCTGGACACAAATTGGGTAAGAAATTCCTCGTAACTCATTTTACTTTCTCCCTTCCTGGAAACCGCTGACCAAATACAAGTAGCAGTTGGAGCCTGTTTCCATCCACCAGTCACAGAAAGGCTTGCTAATTAATACATGAGATGTCTCTGACTTCCACAGTGATAAATTATGGCTTGGCTCTATGCATAGCTGCGTGCAGGCTGATGTGAATCATCTGAAGCAAAAGTATAGCAGTTCTCTTTAAAAAAAAAAGTGAAGTTCACAAAAAAGTCAAGAAGTATGTCAGTTGAATATTAAGAGTAATGAAATTTTTAAAAGGACAACAAAAATGCTTCAATTTTTCTCATGATGATTTTGGCATCCTAACATTACAGTGAACATTTCGACAGTGTACATTTTTTTTCTTTCCATTCTAAAGAACTGAGGTTATAAAAATGTCAATTAACTGTCCTCACCAGAGTGTTTAACCCCAACACACACACACACACACACACACACACACACCCCTTCAAAAGCAGAATATGTCGTGACTTTTTTTGGTTTTAATTAATGAGTGATCATCCCAAAATGACCCTGGAAAAGCTCTGTGATACAAGCATCTTCTGAAACCTTCTCTGTTATTGTAGGCTAAAAGAAAAGCCACCTTCATAGCTTCTGTATTTCAACTTGTCTTTTGAAATCTGGAAGTTTAGAGTCTGCTTGTCCTGATGCTTAATTATATTAAAATAGGTTTAAGCGATGTGTTCCCTTGCTAAGATTTTTCAAAAAAATCAAAACTTTGAATTTAAGTTTTTTTCTAAAATATAGCACCTCAGTATGAGTTGAAATAGATGTGAAAATGCTAAACAAATTTCCTTTCTCAGGCCAGCATTTTCTACTGCATTTGATGACAAGTCATTGCCTTAGTATAATCATAAACCAGGGTTTCAATCTCTGATTATTTGTGTCAAGCCAGATAGATTTGTTATCTGGAGTTATTTTATCATGAAGGACTTCCCTAAGCCAAATCTCCCTGTCCTTTTCTAAATGCTATCACTTTATCCCAAGTCTAATCAACTTTACTGGGCCTTAGTTTGCTCATCTGAAAAAGATGAATCTTGACTAGATGCCCTTGGAGACCTTTTCCTCTAAATCTGTGATCCTAGGATGTGTTCAAATTCAAGGTCAAAGGAAAGGTCTGAAGTGCTCCTCCTATTGGAGACTTAATTCCTCTGTGATCAACACCCTTTACTCTTCCCAGTGATCTCTTGAATCACTTCAGATGAGCCTTCCAAAAAATTCAGGCTTTGGAGAAGGAACATACATTGCCTCCCTTCAAGGAAAGTCTGGATGGCCTTTTGTTGAGTGTTTTATAAAAGGAATTCTTCAGGTAAAGTTGGACAAGATGGCTGCTCACATCTCTTCCAACTCTGAATTTGTGACTGTGGCCTTTCCACTCTTTCTTCATCATGTTTAATTCAAACCAATTGAATACATTTAAGGTACTATGTATCATGTACCAAACAGTTCCAGTTCTCTGAGGAGTTCCTACTTTGTTAAAATTCTGCTGGAGAAATTATCTGTCTTAGTCTTAGATTTGCCACTCAGTACACCAGAAGGATTGCAATATGTTGGCATCCTTCAGTTTTCTGAAACAAAAGGGAAAGGCTTTCCCATCAATGAGCATCTCCTGTGTTTATATGCCAATTATGTTTTCAGCCATAAGTGGCCTTGATGCCTCATTAGTTCCATCATGTTTCAAGGCAAGATTATGATTTTTTTTATTTTAATACTTCTCCACATTCTTTAGTGATAACAGCAGGGGAAGAATTGGTTCACAACTCTTGGCTTATTTTTCCCCCTATTTCTCCTAATAAAGAACTCAAGAGGATTAGATCACTGTAAGAGAGAAAGTTTCTGTGGGAGTGATAAAATTGCCACGTGCTGATTGTTCCCACCATCTTATTTTAAAATATTCTAGTACTTGAGTTTTTATAGGTATCAGAAAGGCTAGGTCATATGACTCATGAACCCCAAGGATATTTGCAGCTATTTTTGCCTTTCATGGATATAGTACTTCTTCTGTGTCTTCGTGCTGTTGCCTAAAGATGTGAGTTGTCTGTCTAGAATTAGAGTAGAAGATTGAAAAATGTTAAACAATCCTTTAAAGACTTTTTTATAAGTCTTTCTAAAATAAACAAATAAGAAATAAAATTTTTCTGGCTCCTTTCAGGAAACTAAACACTAGGCTATTTTTATTCAACTTCTAAACAGTTAGATTCTGGATTAGCCAAAAACTCTGTTATCATCACACTTTTTCACAGGGAACAGTGTCATCTTTCCTAGGGCTCTCTGTGTTTATGAAAGGGACTAGGCTTGTATAGAACCGAATTAAAGGCCAATTTGACGCATGACCTTTGGGTTCCAGTATCTTTTACCTCCTTCTTTTCCAGGCCCAATGATGTGTGTTTCAGATGACACTGATTCTTTCTCTCCCAGTTGTTCTTCACAGTATGTGGCTGCTTAGTATTTCTCCCATTTGGATTTTCATCTTTAGACTGATCTTCCCCTACTGTGCTCACCAGTTTTAATTGGGATTACGCATCTACTTTCCACAGCCGTGGTTACCCCAAAAAATTGCTTTTCTGAAAATCTTGAGACAGAAGTCATCATCTTTCTAGGAGAGAATGCGTTCTCCTCCCCACTTTTTTTTTTAATTACAGAGATACAGGTAGCTTTCATTCCATCCAAAACCATCAAAAAGTCAAACAAATTAGATTTTGAGTGCTGACCTAAATGTATCATCTTCCCTCTCATTCTGGATGATGTGCAACATTTTAATAAATTTGTCTGGGTAAAAGATTTCCCGAGTCAGCTCCTTTAGGTTTTGGAGGATCATTTCAATGCCAAGTTACATCTGTTGGTCTGGCTTGGGTGCATCCCAAATATGTGACAGGCTTGCTGGCACGGACACTGTGGCCATCTTCCTCTCTAAGTGATGCCTGAGAACTTAGGTCAAGCCAAAGCCTCAGAAGAGCTAGATGGTTCTAACATTCCCATCCAAAAGTCAGCCTTCTCCCTTTCCCTGAATCAAAAGATGAGTCAGATATTCAGGAGAGGACCTGTATTCCCATCAGGCAGGAAAGCATCCTGCCTGAACTTACTGTTTGTTTGCAGTTTTTTGGGTAAGATTCCCCCTTTACTCCTTACCCCCGCCCCCCAAAAATAAAACTCCTGTCTCCTTATCATATGAGCAAAAATCTTTTTGTTATCATTCTAGTTTTTTTTTTAAAGATCATAAGTACATATTAATACATGTTAAAACATAGGCATAAGATATAACAAGAAATTCCAAGAACTCACTCAAATGGATCCATACCCTCCTTAATTTGGGAATTTCTTCAAGTGAGGCAAATCTCAGCCCATTCATACCTGCCCATCCTGTATGATTTTCATCCGTGTTCTCCCAGAATTCTCCATAGGAGGTCCACCCAGCTTGCCAGAGACCTTCTTAGCTTTAGCCTGACCTGATGAGAGCACCAGAGGAGCATTCTGACCATCCACCTTTCCTCATTTCTCTTGCCTTTCTCATGATCAGCCCATCCTTTTATGATACACAATTCTTTGATTACCTCACCTCATTTATTCCTGTTCCTTCTCAGGATTCCCTCACAAAATCCAGATATCCGCAAGGCTCAAGTCAAAAGGAAAACTATATCATAAAATGTAAATTAAAATGAATAGGAACTTTTGGAAGAGAGAGCCAAGTTCTAAGAACATTAACCCAATTGGTATTACTTCTTAGCTGTAGCTGAACTCAGGTGCTGGGTATGCTCAGTGGTAAAGAATATTTCTTTGAAGGAAATCTTTTATTTAAAATTTCCTACTCTGTATACCCCACTCTGGAACCTGAGTTCATTCTGCATTAAGCCCTGATACACTTGTAAATTTTTCTTTTTACTGCATCTTCATTTTTTGGTTTTGATTTACAGCTTGGAACTCTTTTAAAATGTATTGACTGTCTGCTGAGATCTTTGCTGACAAAGGTCTTTAGGATGATGCAGTGCTGAAGAAAAGCTGATGAGTTCTTCTTTATGAGCTCTGACATATTAATTAGGAAAATGGACTAAAAAAGCTTTCCTATTTCTATTTTAATTTCTGATGTGCCCAAACATTTAGCTATAGGGTTGTAAAATAAGTGAGCCCTGTGAAGACTAATAGAGACAAAAGTCCAGAGCTTTACTGAGACAAGTTTTCAATCAGTGAAAAGGCAGGGTTGTCCAGGGGAGATAATGTGGAATTTAGACCTAGATTCAAATCCTAACTCTGCCACTTGGTAGCTAGGTGGCACAATGGATAGAGGATAGAGCCAGGAGTCAGGAGGACCTGAGTTCAAATGTGGACTTGGACAGGCTTGGACACTTAGCAGCTCTGTGAGCCTGGGCAAATCACTTAACCTTTGCCTCAGTTTCCTTATTTGTAAAATGGAGATGATAATGGCACCCTCCTCCCAGGGTTGTTGTGAGGATCAGATGAGGTAATTATTGTAAAGAGCTTAGCACAGTGCCTGGCATATAGTAGGGGCAATAAAAATATTAGCTATGGTGATGATGATTGATGATAGTGTGACCTTGGGCAAATCCCTTCCCCTCTCTGGGCATAGGTTAACTACCTCATCTGGGCTAAACATGGATTGGGGGGAAATAAAATTGAAGTATAAGATCTAGTTCCTGCCCTCAAAAAACTTACAGTTTAGTTGGGGAAACGTGCCTGACCCTGAAAGAGAAGGACAGTGATAAAGTCTCATAAAGCATATTGTCTTTTACCTGTTGAGGCTCCTGCAAGCTGAACAATAAGTAGGAAAAGTTCTGTGTCTTTCCTATATGAATTACATTCGTTCCCTTTATAAAGTATAACAATTTCCTATTAAGCTTCCTAGCAGATCCCTTCCTGTTTTCTTGTCAATATGTGCATTCATGTGGTATGCATGCCTATGTTTGTTTGGATGTCACTTGCAACTGTCATCCACTTGAAGTCCCAGAATGATTTGGTACTTTGACGCATTTGTCACTCAGATTTAAATGACTGTATACAAACACACTTAAGGCCGTAGCCGAAGAGAGGTGCTCCTGAGAATCTCCGGCCCTCTTGGAGACCTTTACTGAAGAGAGAACAAAGCCCTTTTAAATATTTTTTTTAAAATGACACTAAAAATAAAAACGCAGGGAAGTGGAATGAGTTTTAAAAAATTGTGTTGACCCGACCCCCAGTTTTTTTTTTCTCATACTTTTATAAACACAGTATAATACTAAATACAGCAGCATCTAAAATGAAAATGTGTTGTTTTTATTGTTGGAACAACCATCAATGATAGTGTCACAGATTTGAAACTGTTACTCTACTTCCATAAGGCTTTGCCTCTAAAACCATAAGGTGTTGTTAAAAGATATGATCTTAGCTCCTAGAGGCAACTACGTGGCACAATGGAGAGAGTGCTGAATCTTGAATCAGGAAGATCTGGGTTCAAATGTGGCCTCAGATGCTAGCTGTGTGATCCTAGGCAAATTTCTTAACCTCTGTCTCAGTTTCCTCAACTGTAAAACAGGAATGATGATAGCTACCTCACAGTGTTATTGTGAGGTTAATATTTATAAAGCTCTTAGCAGAGTGCCAGGAACACATTAAGTGCCCAGTAAATGTGCATTTCTTTCTTCCTTTGGATTTTAAAAATCTAATTCTTTCAGTTCCATTATTCTAGGACAGTAATAGACAAGATCATAAGAGTTCAGTGTACTACAATGCCTTTATCTGATACATTCTAAGTTCTGCATTTAAAAATTAAAATCACACTTTTTGAACTGGAAAGGATCCTAGCATCATTAAGTGCAAGACCTCATTTCATAAATAAACTGAGGCCCCAAAAGCAAATTGCCCTTGATCTCGCAGGTTTTAAGTGGTAGAGCTAAGATTTGAAGCCAGGTCTTCTATTTTACGTAAAGCCCTATTTGTTTTACACCACACAGAAATGTTTTTATCACTAGACTCAAAAAAATATTTTTCACAAATTTCCCAGATGCTCCAACTTCAGTTTATGTTTGCTTGGGCACATCGGCTGTTCCCTGAGTCTAGCACTTTCTACAGCAGCATGACTCTGAGTTTACATTGACATATTGGCTTCTTGGCATTCAGGGACCTAAAATGCAGTGGAATCAGTTAACTGAAGGAAAAGATGCCAGTGTCTTAGAAGGTGGGGTAGATTATAGGAGGGGCTAGAAATTGGAATCCTCTGCTTCACTTAACACCAAATTTATGCAGCGATATGGGCATGTTCATCCCTGCAGATAATTAATCAATTTATTTAACATTTTATAGCATTTTATTTATAAATAACTTTTTCAAGCTGGCACATGTATATTCTATATAGAATGAAATTTGAAAATCAAATGGGATTTTTGAGCTGCAAGGAGCTTGAAGACCATCTCATCACTGATCTCAAACTCAGATTTTTTTATTCATTTCATCAGTTTTCAGCAATCATATCAATATTTGTACCTCTGCTTTCTTCATCTTTGTTTCTCTTCAAAAAGATTTAAGTGGATTAAGTAATAATTTGAGCAAAGGGGTACAAAGGTGTACTTTGAGGTTTTCTAAACATCCATTGTTGGTAACAGAGGGCTTGAGATGCTTGATCCAAGCCAGGACTTTTCTAAGTGAGGAAGCTGGGTGTCAGGGAAGTCTGAGGCAACTTGCCTAAATTTGCTGCTTCTCAGTAACAAAGTTAGAAATAAAACTCAGGCCTTTTGATTTGTACTTCATTGCTCTTTCCACTGCCCCACGATGCCCAGGAAAACCTACCCACACAGCAAGAGGCACCATGGAAATGAAATGATTTATACAGTCTCTATTCCTGGTATATCTAGAAGATGATTGTGACAGTGCATGGGCATGATTATTGGAGGTGAGGTGAGTGGAGGGCAGAAATTCAACAGCAGAAAAGTATGATGATGCACCTTTACTTGCAGCTATGTTAAACATGAGGAACCCCTATCATTCTAAATCAATCTGCGTATTATTGTTGTTACTATTAGCAATATTGTCTATGAATAAATATTTAAATCTATGGCTAATGCAAATATTATTTAACTTTTCATTCAGTCTATCAATAGGATAGGTAATGAAGATACTAAGAAAAGCGAAAACATGGCGCTTGCTCCCAAGGAACTCACAGACTAATAGTTTTACATGATTCATTAATGCAAAAAATGGCATTTAGATGGCTCCTTCACTGTTTTAACCATTAGATGATACTTTGGGGACTTTTGGGGGGATATAGCAGCTCATGGGGAACATCTACTAAGTTCTGCTACAGTAAGGGGATATCTGCGTCAACGGCATCATGGAGACTCCAAGTCAAAGTATTTGAAATAAGCAGATTGTAAAATAGAACAAGGAAAATTATTTTTATCTACATAAAATATTTGTTGTAGTGGTAGTTTTTCTAATAGCATTTGATCCACATGCACTTATGTTGCTGTTACTAATATTCTCTGTAACAAATGTCTTTAATTTTCCCTTCTTTCTGATTATTCAGAATTTGGTGAAAATTTATCTTTTCAGATGACATTCCCAACGGGTGGTCTTAGCTTAAATGTTAATTGTTTCAGAACAGTTATAATTAAAAACAACAGAAATCTTCAGCTGTTTAGAATAATGAAAACAGTGAATTTCTCTTTGGCTTTTTTTTTAAAGGAGGGAACACTCCATGTATCAGATGCTTCAAATATGGCTGAACTTTACAACTTTGCCATCCATGGGGAATGTGTGTCTTGCTGAGTTTGGAAAACAATGGTTTGGAACTGACAATTTTAATAGCATTTGTAAATGCCAGAGTGAGCATCTGTGGTACAAAATGTTATTAAACGATTACATGATGGTTGATAAATACAAATGGAAAGTTTGACATCAGAACTTTTCGCTGCAATCTAATATATTTACAGACTTTTTTTTAAACTCCCGGTGCTAATGGAGGCAGGGGTAGTGGTGCAGATAATAGAAAACAAGTAGTTGAAAAAATTAGAAGAAAGCACCATCATTACGCAGCGCATCATTGTTTGGAGTCAGATGTACCAGTGGTAAAATCACATTCTCTAATACATAATTCATCTAGGCAAAGTCCAGTAGATCATAGCTTATAGCATGAACATTAGTCCTCATTCTTCAAAACCCATATTAGAGCTTCAAGTTTATATTTGGCTTCGGGATGACTTTGATTATATGAGCATGGGCGTATCTAAAAGTCTTACCATTGGATCGCTGAAGCACAGTCAGTGAAGTTACATTTTGAAGAATGAACTGAAGGAAATGGAATGTTTCCTAGATACCACATCTTTTATCTAACTCTCTCTCTACTGTACTCTAATTAGGTATGTATCATGTTATTTCTAAGAGAGAGTGTAGCTTTGGTTCTCATTTCTGTCTTTGTCTTATAAGCTTCCTGTGTAACTCACATCTTCCAATCTCATCCAACAAGCATGTATTAAACTCCTACTGTGTGCACAGCATATTCTAGGCATTGTGACTACAAAGATTAACTTTGTTTAAAAAAGTCTTTCTCTCAAGATGCCTATGTTCTATTTGGGAATACAGAATATAAACAGATAAACATATGCAGAAAAACATATAGGCAGCTAGGTGCCACAGTGGATAGCGTACTGAACTTGGGGTCAGGAAGACCTTTGTTCAAACCCTGTTCCAGATACTTACTGTCAGCATAATTGTGGAAAGTCGCTTGACCTCTCTCCACTTCATTTCTTATCTGTAAAATGGGTTTAATAATAGCATCCAGTTCACAGAGATGTTGTGAGAATAAAATGAGATAATATATGTAAAATCTTTTGCAAACCTCAAGGCTGTATATAAATACTACTTATCAATATATCATCTTGATCATTGTCCTCTAAGGATGGAGAAAAGACTGAAAAAAAGGGAGATCTCAAGTACTTTGCCATTGGAGAGGTCATGTGAGTGGAGCCTTATAGGGAGCCAGGGAAATTAATTCCAGGCATGGGAGATAAGCTATGTAAACACAGGGAAGTATGGGAGATGGAACAAAAAGTTCAGAGAACAGCAAATGGATCAATTTGGTTGGATGGTCTGTGAAGGTGAACAATGTGAAGAGGCCCACTGGGAGGTAAGGTTGTATGAAATCACCTGCTGTTTGACCTTGGGCAAATCACTTAACCTTTCTGTGACTTAGTTCTTCATATATGAAATGAAGGTGTTGTATTTGATGGCCTGCAAGGTCTATTCCAGCTCTAAATCTATGATCTTATTGTTAGCTGTAAAAGATAACTTAGAGTTAGATTGTCAATGTTTTTTAATGCCTATGCCGAAGTATTTGTAATTTGTCCTAAAAGCAATAGGGAACCTTCAAAAGTACATGAACAAGAGAGTAGCATAGTCAGACTGGTGCTTTGGGAAGATTATTTTTATAGCTTTGTGGAGGGTGGATTAGGAGAATAGTAACTATAAGCTTTGTGTCTAATTTGGAGACTTTAGCAATAGTTGAGATGAGAAGTGATGGGGGCTCAAATTAAGATAGTAGCTATGAGAGTAGAAAGAAGGGTATAGATTTGAGGGATTCTTGTGGAAGTAGAATTATCAAGACTTGACCAACTGATTGGATATGGAGGGGAGGGTGTGAGGAAGAGGGAAAGTTGGGGAACCTTAACAGAAATAACGAAGTTTGAATTTAGTGGAGAAGATGAGTTCTCTTTTAGACCTGTATGAGTTTGATCAGTCAGTTGGAGGTGTCTAAAAGGCAGATTATGTCCTGGCCCAGAAGCCTAGGAGCCACATTATCATTGAATAATTTGAAATTCATTTGCATAGTGATGATAATTGAGCAGATAGGGTCTGATGGCATTAAAAGAAACAAGGTAGGGGAAGAATAGAAGACGTTGGAGGACAGAGCCATTGAGGATACACAGTCAAGCAATGGGATATGGATGATGATCTAGAAAAGGAAACTGGGGAGGAGTGGTCCAGGAAGGAAGGAAGAAAGGAAGCAGACCAGAAAAGAACAGTATCAGGATACTCCATGGAAGAGATATTATCTAGGAGAAGTGAGTTGTCAACAGTATTAAATGCTATAGAGAAGTCAAAAAAGATGAAGACTGAGAAAAGATTTAGCAATTAAGATATTGATAATCTTGGAGGGAACAGTTTAATAGAGTAGTCAGGTCAGAAGCTAAATTATAAGAGGTTAAGAATTGAGTGAAAAGAGAAAAATGGAGTATAGAAAACATTTTCTAGGAGTTTACTTGTAAAGGGAGTTAAAATCTAGGAAGATAGCTTGAAGGGACCAAGGATGATCAGATAAAGTTGTGTTTTGTTTTGAATTTTTTTTAAGATAGGGGAGAATTGGGTATATTGCTGGGAAGCATGGAAGGATCCAGTAGAAATAGAGAGACTTAAGTATGGGGGGAGGGTATCTAAGGATCATGCTCCCATTATAGATGGGAAAAGAGAATGGGGGGGCAGGAAAAGTACCATCCAGATCATTGAAATCTCTTCCCTTAAGTTTTATTAAGTGTCCACCAAATGTAGGCATTTATAATGTTATATTATAGTGTTATATTTAATTAAAGGAGAGTGAGAAGTGCTCTTATAATCCTTTCCCTACTTCCTGTAGAATTAAAATTTCTATTAGTTCGTTCCCTTTTACACAAAACATACTTTTACCATTGTTTATACATAATGCAGATGTATTCCTTTTTTAAAAAAAAATGTTTAACTCCCTATTTATTTGAGTGCTTACTACATTCCTACAATTTTCCTGGGTACTGGGAAAGAAAGAAAAATCTTGAAGGAGCATACAGCCATTTGACATAAGGCAGTGTTCATGAACCAGTAAGACAGTATAAAATACAGGACCAAATGTGGCTAGAATTATCAGCTCTATCTTGACTGCAGCATAAAATAATGGGTAGAAAGTGGGTATCATGGACCCCCTCCTCTTAAAAACAATATTGTTAAGAAATCAAAGGAAATGCTAAATTTCAATTAGAAGTTAGTGAAAGTAAAGATGCATTTTTTCCCATCAAAATTCATGGACTCCCTGAAATCTATACTTGGACTTATGGACCCTAGATTAAGAATCCCCAGACAGGCTGATCTTCAAGGTCCTTTCCAGGCATATCATTCTATTGTGATATAACTTTTCTGTTGAATAAAGAATGATGAAACTGGGTTATAATTCTGGTTTCTCCTTCACAGTGTTTACATATTCATAATGGAGGCAATGGTGACACATTGAGGAGTTTTCAGTAGGAGAGTGACCTAATGAAATTCTTATTTTAGAGAGATTAATCTACTGCTGGCAGTTTCATGTTATACTGAACATGTTTAATTTATTCATTCATTCCACGCACATTTGTTATCAAGGATCTACTTTGTACATTATATTAGTTGGGTGTGGGAGCGATATACAAAAATACAGGCAAAAAGTATTTTTAAAGATGTGGCTAATGATATTAGTCTTAGTCTAACAGCGGAAGAGTAGGAAGAGGGTTAATGACACATGTGCAAAAATTAGAACTTAAGACTTAGCCTAGATTCCCCCTTCCCTCTAATGGATGCATAGACAAATTCTTTCTCAGTCTGTTGATAATTAGAAACCACACACACACAGAGAGAAAAAAAATCACGAAACAATTTAAACCCCATAAAAATTCAACAAAGCCATAAAAACAGTTACCTTTTGAACAAAGGCCTTTCATTAACCAATTAAATGAACTAATTTAAAACATAAAAGAATGTTATTAACTCTACCTGCACCCTTTCCTAAACTCGGCAAACCACAAAGAAGAAACTGTAGTTCCACCCCCAATGAAAAGAGATCAGATTTTGAAGCTTTCTATTCTGACATGAGACACAAAGTAACAAACACACACTCTCTCCGGTTATCCCACCAAAAATAATGTTTCAAGGGCTTGTTTTCATATTAAATGACCCACAAAACTATGTTATCTAAAAAAGAACTCCTGACATAGGCACTCTGTTCATGTATCTATTAAAATTAAATGTCTTAAGACTGAAAAGGAAAACTACTACTACCACTCATTATTGTAGCCCGTGAGCTTCTCTCATTATACACTCAAGCTTTCTTAAAAGCTCTGATTGTCTTGTTTTGTCAAAAGCTTCTATTAACTCTAAGGTCTCCCAGATGTATAGATCTCAAATTGTTCCACCCATTTTCCCCTGTGAGTCAAGTCCCTTTAGTTTTAGCTAAGTATGGACTTCCTCTGTAAAATATAAATCAAAAGGCTTTAACCATTATTAAGTCTAATGTGGTAATTATACCCTCTCAGAGTCAAATCTAACTTGAATTCTCTTTTGAACTGGGCTCCCCAATGGTCTTCATCACAGAAGGAGGAAACACACCAGGTGGTACCATAACCAATAGACTTACATTTCAGGCCTGGGGAAAACCACACCAAACGTGGATAACTCTTTCTTTAAGAGTCTAGAATAAAATAAACCTCTGGTCTTGTTTTAGACTTGGGGTATACTTGGATATGCCAAATGTGGTTTGACTCATATCATTGTTAATATGGTTTTTGTCTATACCTACATTAATATAGCAAACCAAGTTAAAATTGTCTTAAGGGAATAATCCCTAGTACAGTCTGATGACAACGTTTGAAATAGGAAATTCCCTGGTGACATTAGACCAAGAAACCACACTATAAAAATATTACTTATATTTGTATTTGTAGGCCATTGCCTGCCATACATGCCTAATGATTCTAATTATGTTTTTAAGTTACAAAGGAAAATAAAGGTTCACAAAGGAACCTTCACAAAATTGCACTGTGCACTATCATTAAGTGGAGAAGGGGGTAGAGTGCTAATCTAGAGATTTCTCATCAATAGAATTTTGAGTGAACCCCAGTTACAAATCTATTTGAACTCAGTAAGGATTTATGAAGTGCTCAATATATGTCAGGGACCATACTAGAGTTTGGGGATAAACATAAAAAATGAAAACAGTCTCTGCCCTCAAGGAGTTTACATTCTACCAGGAACATATAGCATGTTCACAGATGAGTTAAATATGTAGATATATATATATATAGAACATAATGGGGGTAAGGGGATACATGAGGACCACTCATAATCACGGAATTCAGGATAGGCCTTTCTCATCTGGTTACCCTATCTGGACCACATCTAAATTCTATTATATAAAATGTTGCCCAGTGCCTTTTTGCATACTAAATTTAGCATTACCATCCCTAACTGGTTCTAACTTAATGTTACCCTTCATATATCAAATGTCCTTTAATTTTCCGTAACCATGAATTTCCACAGATATGACACAATGTTACAGTGACCCACTGCCCATCCAAGATTTTGTGATCCATGAAGTGAATTATGGGTTTGGTCTGGATCATAGCGTGAGATCTTATAATGATAGTTTATATCTGAATTAATATGATTGTCTCTCATTCCTATTAAGGAGTCCACAGGTGTTAGGGAAAAGCTGCTTGTTCCTTAGGAATGAAGACGTTGGCTGTGGTCAGCTCTGGCCGAAGCCCATGGTATTTTGTGTTGCCTACTGAGACTGAAGAAATCTGTAGTTGTTTTGAGTGCCCCATTTTCTTAATCCACTCCCTCTAGGACTTAGATTTTTCTAGGCCTGACATCCAGCATTGGCAATGGATACAGCAACACCAATAGTGCCAAGGAGTTAATGAATTTGGAAAACTTCCCAGATAATACATCTGCCCTTCTAACTTGTATGGCAGAGCACAGGCTATGTATGGCAAGAGAGACACTTAAGAAACATCTGTACTTTCCTTCTTATCTCTAAGAGTCAGAAGTTACCTATTCATAGTCCTGAGACTGATATAAATAAAAACATATGGCATTAAATGTATTTAGTTTTAGTCTCTGCCTGGTACTATCTACCAAACTTTAGTGTTACTTTTGTCACTGGGAATGTCTGGGTGAAACCTTCAGTGCACAGAAATTTTAAATGTCTTCTGTGCAGACATTTGATATGCTTTATTTAATATTTGTTGTAGCCTCACAAATTATATGATGTGACTATATTAATATGAATGGACATCCAAATCAGTGCTTAGATCTGAATTAAAAGGTGCCGAAAGTAATCACATGATAAATATGAAGTTAACATGTGGAGCAGGGTTGATTAGAAGAATATGCAGGAACATATGCCGTTCAATGACCCCTCTCAGTGGTAGATGTAGCCACAGCCTGCCCTGAATAAGTAGCCCCATTGACAAAGTATCACCCCACACAACAGCTTCCTGCTGATGGGACATAGTGAGCCCTGTCAATAAAGCAAAGAGGAAATGTGTGAGCAACAATTAGGATCAATACCACCCATCTTGAAGAACTCACAACTTCCTTGAACAGAGTATGTTTTATACCCCAATAAGGACTGGATGGAAAATAACAGCATGCCCTGGTGATATATCCTCAGATAGTCTCAAGCGAGGCAATTTTTAAGAGGAAGTAAGTAGGAATGGTATAGGAGCAACTAGAAAATGATGGGCGTGGGGCAGGGAGGTGACTTATTACGGGATGGCAGGATGGCAAGATTAGGGGATGGCTAAAGCATCCAAGGCAAGATAAACCCTGGCAGACAGCAGAATTTAAGTTCCATGAGGGCAGGGACTGCGCCACTTTTTCATTGTGCCCCAAGTGCCTAACAATGAACCAGACACATAGTAGGTACTTAATAAATTATTGTTGATTAAAGTGAGAAAACAGAAACTCCAGTCATTCATGAATGTTACCATACAGGTAGTGAATGGTGTTAACCCAATATTATCACTGCTGTCATACACAGTACAAAATAAAATGAATTCCTCATTATCAAAGGGCTTACATTTATAGCTATTTTCAATCAAAACCAAAGCATATGCTAATAACTGACTACATAAATACTGTCACATAATGAATTCATTTCTTAGGCATAGTTAGGTCAGGTTTCCCCCCTGCCTTAAAAATAGTCATTTCATATTAGAGTATAGGCATGAAATACTGCATGTATTACAAGGCTTGGTTTATTGCTGGTTAGTTATGCTGCACTACT
Organism: Trichosurus vulpecula; assembly: GCF_011100635.1. Taxonomy (NCBI): domain Eukaryota; kingdom Metazoa; phylum Chordata; class Mammalia; order Diprotodontia; family Phalangeridae; genus Trichosurus; species Trichosurus vulpecula. The sequence goes on along the minus strand of NC_050576.1, from coordinate 296,847,113 downwards.
TTTTTTTCCCCTTTGTTTTCTTTGCTGTCTTTTTTGTTCTATTCTTTGCTATAAGCGTTAGTTCTCTGGGTGGAGGGAGGAGTAAGGAATATATTGGGAAGCAAAGGTGATATAGACAAATATACCAATACACTTTTTAGAATAGCATCATCCAAATGCAGATGTCTTAATGGAATAATCATGTTATTTCAAGTAGTGTCAACAATCAGTGCTTCTGTTGATATTTTGAAGGTTCTGTCCTTTGGAAACCTAGGACAGGACCATGATTAGAAGAAAAGAGAGCTAAGTGAGGGCAAAGTATGATGATGCTGTGAGAATGCTCTTTGGTGAGCCTGGGAAAGGATCATATGTGAGGTTAATGACTAAAAGACAACACACTTCAGGTTAGCGTTAAGGGCCAGCCTTGATTTCAAAGGACTGATGACAAAACATTTTCTTCATCTCAATAGAGAAGCAGTGGACTGTGAATGTAGGACTGTAGCTACATACGTTCTCAGATGTAGTCGATGTATGTGTTTGTTTTGCTTAACTGGTTTTCTTTGGTATAATGGAGGATTTTATTGGGGGCAGATTGAAAAGGGATAGTGATTTTTTTCATCCAAAAGCATCCTTTCTTTTTTCTTAAGCATGAGTTTCATGGCAGCTGCAGGAGAGAAGAGGCAGATGATGACTTGATGAACATTCAAGGCTGACATTGGCATCTGAAAGGGTACAAATTTAAAAGGCCCCAAATCCTGGATCTGGATAAACTGAATTATAAATATTCATGCCCTTAGTTCAACCTTGAACATTTGCTATTGGTGGCAATAAACCTGAGCCAGCAAGACAAAAAAAGAGTAAAAATGTGTGACATTAAATGTTTCTTTCCAATCTATTTACCATTAGGACAGAGGAGGGAATTAATTGGCAGAAAGACCCTATCTGACTTTAATAATCATTCTAAAACAAATGTCAGCTCACCTGGTAATGAGGGAATTAGAATAAACAAAAGCAGTGAAACTATTAGAAAGTTTTGGTCTGCTTTGGTTTAGTTTTTTGTTTTTTTTTTTGTTTGTTTGTTTTTACTTAAAGGGACATTGGGTGTTTTGCTAAATTGTCTTTGGAAGACCAAAAATAGTTCCTATTTGAGCAAGGAATTGTATATTTGCCCCAGCTCAAGTAAAAAACAATTAGCTTTCTTGAAAATTGTGTCAGCCCTGCGCTTGGTTTGGAATGGTCCTAAATAATTCCCTAAATCTGGACAGGACCTAATTAGTGGCTCTTATATATAGAAATACTGCAGTGATTCTGGAACAAATAAAATAAGCAAAGATGAATGAGTTTTGTCTAAGAAGTTTTCAAGTTTTTTAAAATAAATTTTATTGCTATCTTTTGTTTTTGCATTGCTTAAATTTCCTCTTATATTCCTTCCCTTTCCCTTTTTGGAAACCCATCCCATATAACAAATAACTTGCTTAAATACAAAAGAAAAAGAGGAAGAAGAGAAAAAGCAATCAGCAAAAAACTGATCATATATTGAAAAATCTGAAAATGTAACATTCACACTTATGAACCTCCCACCTCTGCAAAGTAATGAGAGGTCTCTTCTCATATCTCTTCTTTGGGGTCATGCTTATTCTTTGTAATGTTACAGCATTCCTTTTATTGTCTTGTGATGGTCATTCTTTCAATTTATCTGTATAGCATTTTTAAAATATTTTGTCGATATATTTTTGGCATCACCAAAATTTCTCCCAGTATCTTTCCCCCTCTCTCTCCCAGAAAACATCCCCTTTAATAAATATAATTTTTGAAAGCCAAAAGTAGGAAAAGAGAGAGAAGGGGGAAAATCAGTAAAACCAATCAATACATTACAAAAAATCTGAAAGTATATTCAGTGAGCCACATGCATGGACACTGCCATAGAGTTTTAAAGAATATTAAAGTTAGGTAGATTCAGGGCAACTAGTTGAAAAACTATTCAAAGAGTCACAGTTTGGGGATTGATATCAGCCTGCAGTAGAATCTTCCATGCAATGTCCCAAGTATCACTCTGAGGGGTCATATTCAGTTCTTTGGTCTAATTATTGACTTGCAGCCATAGATGCCAGGCTTATCAAATTTGCAGGTGACACAAGTTGGGAGATAGCTAATACCCCGAGGACCACAGTATCAAAGTCCACAAGGATATTAACAGGCCACAACAATGTGTCAAATCTAATAAATTAGATAAAAATTTAATAGAGTCAAATATGAAGTTCTCCATGGGTAGGGTTGGCCAAATTGGTCACTAGAGAAGAAGCAGCATTCTGATAGAGGACAAAGAGTGAGAACTTTGGGATCTGAAGACTGGAGTCCAATTCTTGGCTCTTGCTTCCCATGTGACCTCAGGCAAGTCTTTTAACCTATCTGAGTTGGACTAGATGCCCTCTAAGGTCCTTTTCTGCTCTAAATCCATGATCCTGTGACCCAGACCTCAAGATGAAAAATAACATGGTATAACAGCCAAAAAAGCTAAAGTGATTTTAGGTCATGCTAATTCAGACATAGTATCTGGAACAAAGGAAGAGAATAGGGCCCCTGTACCCCACCAAGAATTAGACCATATTTGGATTATTTTATTTAGTTCCAGGTACTATATTTTAAGAAGGACTTTGACCAACTGGAACCTAACCATAGTAGGGCAGCCAGAATGATGATACCATGTAAGTATCACTGTTTATCTGGAAAAGAGAAGGCATGGTAGATATCTTCAATCATTTCAAGGCTATTATGGGGAAGAGGCTTGTGCTTCTTGACCACAAAAGGAAAAAAAAATCTAGGAACAATTGACAGATGCTGCAGAGAGGAAGATTTCATTGAGAATTGTCCCAAAGTAGAATAGGCAGTGAGATCTCACTAGAGATCTTCAAACAAAATCTTGATATCCACTTGTTAGGAATATTATAGAGGAATTCTTGTTGGGGTGCAGATTAGACTAAGTAGCCACTGAATTATGAGATTCTTTGATTCTCTGATATGATATGGTGCATAGTCAGAAGAAGTATTTTCCAGACCAGGAAAATGGCAAGTGAAAATGTTCAGATGTGAACACAAGTGAGTAGCATGCAAGGGATGTCCTATAGTGGAAGCTGAAAAAGAATGTAAGGTAGGAAGTGATGAAAGTCATGAGGGTCACCTAGCAGAAAATCTTGAAGCATGTGAGTAAGAGTTTGGAGAAGACAAAATGGCAATTAGATGCCCCTATAGAGTAGAAGAGAATAATTAAGATCCAGAATCAACATAGCAATACTGTGTTCAATAAACCAAAAACCTCAAACTGCTAGCTGAAGGACTCACTATTTGACAACTTCTGGGAATAACAAAAAGTTTGGCAAAAATAAAGACTATACCAATATTTTCTAACATATACTATGATAAACTTTGAATACATGTAAAAATAAATATGAAATGTAACAAAAAATTTAAGAGCAGAGAAGTTGCCTTTTATAATTATTCTAAGAGGGAGAAAGATAGGATTCTTAGCCAAACAAGAGATACTGGCCAAAATAAAGATTAAATAGACAATTCTTATAAGAAAAATTTAAAAACTTTTGCTTAAACAAAATAATTCAGTATAGGAGCTACTATGTAGTACAATAGATAGAGCCCTGGCCCTGGAGTCAGGAGGACTTGAGTTCAAATCCAGCTTCAGATGCTTGACATGTACTAGCTGTGTGACCCTGGGCAAGTCTCTTAACCACAACTGCCTTGCCAAAATAAAAATAATAATTCAATATAGAACTGGAAGATAAATTCAATTAGGAAAAAAATCTTTATAACAAATATCACCAATAAAAATCTGATATCCAAGGTAGATAGGAAATTGACACAAATGTGTATCTCCAAGTGCCTTTTCTCAGTAGGTAAGTGGTCAAAGGATATGAACAACCAGTTTTCAAAAGAATTGCAAGAACTCTGATCGATATAGTCATGCATCAATCATGGCTTCAGAAGACTGATGATGAAGCATTCTTCCTACCTCTTGGCAGAGAGGTGATAGATTAGAGGTACAGACATACATTTTCAGACATAGCCAATGTATTGATTTGTTTTTCTTGACTATACTTATTTGTTAAAAGGGAGGACTTGTTTCTACTGAAAGGGTCAGAGAGTTGATGGGTAGTGATAGAGATAAGAAGAATAAAGAAAAGACATTAGTGAAACATTTTAAAAATATGCAAAAGAGCCAAAAAAAGTTCAGAATGCAACAAAGACAAGTAAGACAATTTTGTTACTCCCTTATTAAGTTTAATATGTATTTAAAAAAAACAAAGTGTGCATAACAGGTCACACTTTCATATCTAAGCTTCCTTTCTATTTTTCCTTTTATATTTAAAGGTTCAAGTTGCTAATGTTGAGGAAGTTCATAAGAATTTTTTGAAGAATTGCAAAGTCAACAACCACATGAAAGAATGATCAAAATTATTATAAAGAAAGTGACATAAATTAAAGCAACTGAGCTTTTATATCATAATCATAGACAAGGAAAGGCAATAAAAATATTCTCATTGTTGGGGAGCTAAGGAAAGACCCACACACTAATGCACCTTTTGATAGAACTATAAATTGGTTCTTTTGTAAGACGACATTGAACTATTGAGAAAGGTCATTAACCTTTTCACATGTTTTGGCCCAGAGATCCCATTCCTGAGCACATACCTTAATAAAGTGAAGAATAGAAAATTCCCATATATACCAAAATATCAGTGTATTCAAAGTATCAAAGTATTCTCATCTCTTAATATACCCATCATCTCTCTGACATCTTCAATAGAAACAAGCCCTCCCTTATAACAAGTAGTCAAGCAAAACAAATCAACACATTGGTGTCTGAACGTGTGTGTGTGTGTGTGTGTGTACGTACCCCTAATCTGCCAAGAAGTAGGGAGCAGGCTTCACTATATGTAGTTGAAGAAAACTGGAAACAAAGTGGGGGCCTGTTGAATGGGAAATGGCAAGCTGCCCAAATTGTGATACATGAAAGAAATTAAATACTGTTGTGCCCCAAGAAACAACATGAGTATTTCAGAAAAAAAAACATGGGAAGACTTGTACAAATTGACAAAGAGTGAAGTAAACAGAACTGGAAGAAACCAAATTCTGAATTGTCATAATGATCAGTCTTGGTCCCAGAGAAGAGATAATGAAAGCACCCTCTTCTCAATAGCAAGATGTACATCACTCATGGGAGCAGATGCTGCTTAAACTGTCAGACTTAGTCACTGAGTCAGTTGCCTGCATTTAGCTGTTCTTTATTACAGGTGAGGATTTGAAGTGGGAAGAAGGTAATATATCAGAAAATGATTGTGATGCAAAAACCAAAAACATCAATAAAATATAAAAAAATAAAGAAAAAGAAATTGCTGTAGGTTTCACAGCATGTAATAAATATGAACAGTGTGACTCGTAAGGAATAAGTTAAGAAATACTGAGCTAAGGTGACCTTGGGAAATATCTAGCCCAACCTTATATTTGCAGAGAAGGAAACAGAGGCCCAGACAGGCAAAAGTATTTGTTCATGGTCGCACAGGTTCTGGTTGTTGTCATTGTTATCATTGTTCTCCTGCTCCTCCTCCTAATTCTTCTTCTTCTAATACTTCTTTTTTGTATGACTCTTCATGGACCATAGCACATCAATGCCGTCCATAGAGTTTTCTTGGCAAAGAGGCTACAATGATTTGGCATTTCTTTCTCTAGCTTATTCTACAGATGAGGAAACTGAGGCAAACAGGGTTAAGTGACTTGACCAGGGTCACATAGTTAGTGTCTGAGGCCAGATTTGAAGTCAGTCTTCCTGCCTTCAGGCTCAGCACTCTAGCCACTGTGTCACCTGGCTGCTCGGTGCCGAAGTCACTTGCTAAGGCTGGTGGGCTAAGCACCTTTTTTCGCTTTGTGCCAATATTAAAACAAAACTTAGATTTGCAATAGATATTGCTATTTGCAAGGCCTAGTGAGGTGTTGAATTCTATCAGATTCACCTTCTGCCGGAAGCCCTGGCTTAAAAAATCCAACACCACCACAAACTTATTTTATCCTAGATCTTAGCCCTAAGTTTAAAAATCTTCTAAATGCATACCCATTCTTAACTTTCCTAATATTTCAATTAATGAAGTAAATAAATTCAGTAATTACCAATGTCTATTATCATAAAAGGATTATGATGTCAGGCACCACATAAAAAACATTAGAAAAATTACACAGCAGTGTCTCATCTAGTTGGAAATTTGAGCAGCTATTACAACCGCAAGCTGCTTTTTGGGTACAAAATCGACTGAGATTAGTGGTGTCCTTGCGCCATATTTATTTTCCTTTTAGGGGCCTTGTGTTTGTCTGACCTTTGTCATTAATCTTGAATTGTCCATGAGATTGCACAGATTAAATTAAGTAATAATCCCTTTAAAACAGTTATCAGCAGCAGTTAATTCAGTTGGTTAACTAACAGCTCAAGATGAAGCCAAAGGCAGTTACCAAAGTTAATGATCAATTTCATCTAGGCTATTATCATATTCAGCGGTTTGTAACAGCTATAGATTTTCTTTGCAAATTAACAGCCCTACTGAAATACAAAGGGTCTGACAGCTACCAATTTCATACCAAGTCATCTAAGTTTAATATATTTATATCATTAGAGGGTTTTAGACAAATCAAGCAACTACCTTTTTGTTATTTCAATATTGATGGAATACAAGTAGATAATGATCATTTCAGGAAGAAATTTACATGAATTTCCCAGTACTGTTTTGAAAATAGATTTAATATAATTAACTATAATTTAAAGTGTTAATTCTCTGTTTTGACCAATAAACATAGGGCAGTTTGATACCTGAATAGGTTATATTTGGTGCCACAGATATCCTCTTTTTTTTGTATGTCTAATTTGGATCTTATGCAATGAAAATGTTGTAAATTTAAGGTTAGCAGATACCTTAGAGGCTTTCTGTTCTGACCGTCTCACTTAAGTGACCTGCCCAGGGTCATACCACCGGAAGGTGCCAGCAGCAGGATTTGAACCCATGTCCTTTGGTTTCAGAACCAGTGCTTTCTTTTTATTATGATCCAAACTGACCATCTTCAAAGATTATTGAGCTAATATACTGATGTCGGAGAGCTGGATTTGAATCCCCAAAACTGTATGACTGAGGAAAGTTCCTTAAGACTCCGTTTCTTTCTCTGTAAAATGAGGATAAAAATACTTATACCACTTGCCTCCCTGGATTATTGTGAGGAAAGCACTTTGTAATTCTTAAAGCACCGTACAGGATGTCCCAAAGTGCTAAGCCTGAAGTCAAGAAGACCTGAGTTCAAATGTAGCTACAGACACATACTGTGTCACAGCGGACAAGTCACTTAATCTTGCTGTTTGCCTCAGTTTCCTCAACTGTAAAATGGGAATGACAATAGCATCTACCTCCCAGGGTTGTTGTAAGGATCAAATGAATAATGTTTGGTTTTTTTTAAGTGCTTAGCACAGTGCCTCACCCATATTAGGCACCACGTAGATGCTTATTCCTTCCCTTCTCTCGTAGAAAATAGCCCCCGTGAAATTTTTATCCATAATTTAACTCCTTCCAGATGCAGCTAAATATCTTGAGGGGTAACATTGCATTAAAACCATGGTTTTAGTGGGAGAGCCTAATTTCAAGAAAAGAAAGTGTTTTAACTCAGCCTTCATGAAGAACATTGAAAATGTCAAAAACACTTTGACGGACACTATCTGTCCCAGTTCTTTTGGTTTATAAAATATGCTCACTCTAAACTGGATGCAGTGAAAAGAATTTTAAACATGTATGTAGAACACCTGGGTTCTAATTCAGACACTGTTCTGTGGCCTGGAAGTTGCACAATCTTCCCTTGTCTAGGTCAGAGTTTCTTCATCCATAAAATGAGAGGGTTTGACGAGGTCATCTCAGGTCTCTTCCATCTCTGTTACTCATTGACCCTGTAGTATAGGGTAACTGCCTTATGTCATCTGTAGCCACATGGCAGAGTGTAGAGAGGGACTGGCCTTAAAAACCTGGAATTAATCCACATTCAAGTGTTACCTTCCAGACCTGTTAATTGTCTAACTATGGGCAAGTAACTTAACCTTTCAGCATCCCAGGCAACTTTCTAAAACTGCAAGATTCCCATCTTCATTGGTGGACACTTTCCTTTCTTGGAAATTTTTTACACCAATTTCCAAAATTAATTTGGAATTTAAAAAAACGAAATCTCAAATGCAAAATGTACATATCTTCTCAGTATTTGTGCACTGACGACATAAAAAACTAAGCTAACTAACCTCTTTGTTGTTCAGTCGTTTTTAGTTTTATCTGACTCTTTGTGACCCCATTTGGGGTTTTCTTGGCAAAGATACTAGACTGGTTTGCCACTTCCTTCTCCAGCTCATATATAGATTTATAGTACTGAGGCAAAGAGGGTTAAGTGACTTGCCCAAGGTCATATAGCTAGAAAGTGTCTGAGGCCAGATTTGAGCTGAGGAAGATGAGTCTTCCTGACTCCGGGCTTAATGTTTTATCTACTGTGCTACCTAGCAGCCCTTGCTAACCACAGAGCTGCTAGGAAAAATTGTTAACATATTAATTGGATGGAAGTAACAGTAGCATATTGCTGAGTGAGCCTCCTAACTTGTGGGCCCATGGAAAATGTTGACTCTGTGTAGATGGGAAACATAGTGTATATGTACTATATAATAACAAAGTTCTGTCACTCGTGTGAAAGTTACCTGCCTGGTAACTGCAACATATTAATTGCTACATTCAGGAAAAAAGCAAAATACTTATTTAAATTTGGCCGTTACACTCTATGATATATGTTCCACTCTACTATGATATGTAGAATAGATGCAAATTTTGGGCAAAGGGTTTAGATCCAATAGTACCACAATATGAGTAACACCCTGAGAAGATATCTTTGTATATTAAAAATGAAAGATTTTCATTTCACCTTGATGTTTTCCCATATTAGTAATATTGTTTAGCCTATTAGTATAACTTCCTATATTCACAAATTATTGAATGAGGGGCGCATTAGTCTTGCCATGGTAACTCATAAATTGAGGTTTTAAAGAATGCCTATTGTCTCATTTTCAAAAAGAAAAAAAAATTGTTCCAGTGGAAGGCATGAGTACTTGATAGATTTTGTGCTTGAAAATTAGTATTCAATGTACTTTTAGCAACTGCTTATTGATTTTATTAGGTACAAGTCAAACCTTATTGCGCTAGACCTTATGGAATTATTCTTATTATTTACTTGTCCTGAAATTTTTTTAATGTTAAATAATTCTCCAAATTGTGAATGGGTAGTGGGATGAAGGCACACACAAGGCAATCTTAGAAATATCTCAGTTAGTATATAGATATTTGTTGTTATAGGATTTGGCCTGTGAAATTAAACTTTAAATACTAAGACAAGGACTTTTGATTTTTATGCCAAGTAACAACTTTAATTTCAGATGCTGTAAAGTGCAAGTCAGAAGGTTTCTATTTTATTACAAGAGAGAAATCAGATTGCACTGACCAAGAATATTTGGATCTCTTGTAAACTAAGAGCTCTTATTAGCTGGGTGGCCTAGGTGAGTAATGTAACTTCCCTGGGCCTCAGTTTTCTCATCTGTAAAATAAAAAACTTGGTCAAGATAAATGTTTTCCAATCCCAACTGTACAGCAAATGGATAAAATTTTTAAGTTCTTTTTTTCATGTTGTCTTCACCTTCACCATGACACCTCTTGGCTAATGGAGAATAGAGGATAGGGGGTTGTGGGACATGGAAGGAGGGGAGACAGAAAGATTAGATGTGATTTTAATTTATTTTAAGAAGATCTTTTTGCTAACCAGTAGAAATTTGCTATAGCTCAGAACCAATCTGCATCACAGCAGTTGGAAAGTACTCAACTAGATAGATAAACATGGAGGTCTTTTCTAGCTCTGATGTTTATTTCATGACCATATGAATTTCTAGCTTGCAAAAAATGCAAATGTTGTTGCGAATGTCTTTCAGACTTTGAAGTAAATAAAATGCACATTCTATTAAATATATGTTGATCAGATGTCTCACCTAAAAAATAGAATTTGTCCATATCTGAAACACATTTGGGCAAGGAAATTTCACAGAATTTAGAAGAAGAATTGCAGTGCGTCTTGACTGCTTCAGACTGTAGGGAGGCTTTGGGTAGACATGATGATGAGACATCAGCCCAGCGTAATTATTAAAGGAAAATGAATTTTGTTTTCTAGCTAACAAGTCCATGCCAAAACTGCAGACCAGAAATACAATTAAGTGATTCATCTTCATTATCAGCATCACAAACAACTTACCCTCTTATAATTTTCCCAGTGGCTCATCTGCTGCACTATCATTTCGAGAAGTAAATTCTTCTCTATCCCCATCTTCTCCCTACCCCCTTGCTACATGACTTTTGGCTTAACTACATATTAAATTACTGATTCTAGCCCTTTGGCAATAAAGGAATTCATGGTTAGTTCTCAGCTTCTGCTCCCACTTGAAGAACTTCAATTCAGAAAAAGAGGGGAAACAGTGGTGATCTCCCAGTTGATTTATATTGCATGTATGGCTTTCATAATGCCGTAGAGAAAATACAAGGGAATAGCAATGATACCTCTTAATGGTCTCCATAACAGCATTTCCCTTTCACATGGGGCTATTAAATGTGTTTTCAACAAAATGAGGCCCATCCTCAACCTTAATGACCCTAAAGGTTGGGTAATACATTTCTCCTAAGAGTTAGAACATCTGCAGGTATTTTTCCAGGGGGCCACCCCACAGCTCAGAATAGGTCAAAATCCTAGGCTGTTACAAATATGTACCCCAGATTTTCAGACAAAAGTAATAACATATTGTAAATTCCACAGTTTCCTACTTTTCAGGTGTAGTCATGTTCTCTAGGATTTTATACCCGTATAATTCAACCTATTAGAAAAGGATAGGTGGACTTAGATATTGCTTTGCCAAGCAAGTAATCAACAACTGTTTATTATAAATGCTATGTTCATATCCCTATCCTAAATTATTGAAGGGGTGCCTAGCATCTCAAAGGCTATTCCAGCAAGCCTTTAATTCTTGTTGGTCTTACCAAGATGGAAAAGTTCCTTAGTTCTACTACTACTATCTGTTATCTAAGAACTAGGCTAGCTAAGTTGTAAGATAATGATCCCCAGAAGACTGGTTGCCAGGCTTCAATGTGGGAGGAAAGAATAGTAACTCATAAAACGATTTACTAAGGCATAGAGGAGTTGCTATCTGCAGCTGTTGGATGAAATACTTTACATCTATGCACTGGGAGAATGAACATAGCCTCTTTATTTAGGGAGCTTATTGTCAATCTTAAAGACGCAGAACAATTGGAAAACAAATTTAAGAAGCTGGTACTGAATTATGTGACCTTAGCATTAAGGGAGGAAGAAAGGAGTAAGAGAAATCAATATGGCCCCTAAGCACCATGGAAGGTTTCATTGAGGAGATGAGATTGGAACTGAGCCTTCAAAACATTGGTTATATTTGGATGGATGAAAACACAAGGGAGAGAATGTGGGTAAAGGCGTGGAAAGAGTAGATGTCATAGTATGGCCTTACTTGAGTTGGGTTCAAGTTACTACCTATTTCAGAGTTGTGAAGAGTGAACTTCATAAACTTTAAAACTCTATGTAAATGTGAGCCATTATTAATATTATATGACTTGACTTTAATTTCATTATAATTTATGTGAGCAAACCATAATGTCTTATTAAGTAATTGTTTTACTCCACAGATGAAGATGGAAGCATTGATTAACTATAGTTAATAAAGAGTAGCAGCCAAATTTTATGCTGAATCTAATGAAGAGTTGTGTGCCTCTTCTTAGTCATCATTATCTTTGACCTCTGCATGATATTTGACATCATTGACCATCTCTTCCTTCCTTTTGCCTCCCTCAGCTTCCACAATGCTTTGTACTGCTCATTAACTTCTTATCTGTTGGACTGCTCCTCCTTTCATATTCTTCACTTGTTTATCTTCCTCCTTCCAAACCCTATGTGTAACGTAGGCCTCTAAAGCTCTGTTCTCAGACCTTGGCGCATTTGTCTACTGGTCCCTATCAATAAGAATTTAGTGCCTACTATGTGCCATATACTGTTCTAAATGCTAAGAATACAGATACAAAAAGGAAAAGCCTCCTTGGGAGGATATATTATATTATGTAATGCTAATTATGTATAGAATGTTATTATATCCTTAACCTCAAAGGCTTAAGTTATCCCAGTTATGTTTATAACTCAAAAATCTATTTCCCCCCTACCCCCAAACTTGATTTCTTATTACCTACTAGATATTTGCACCTGGATGTTCCACCAGCACCTCAAATAGAATTTGTTCAAAATTGAGCTTATTATCTTCTCCTCAAAGCCTTCACCTACTCTTACTTCCTTATTTGTATTTAAAAAAAACACTATCTTCCAACTCACAACTCACCTGGGCTGGAAAATTTGCAGTGAACTTTGACTCTTCTCACTACATCACCCCAAATACAATCGGTTGCTGTGTCCACAACATCTCTTGTATTTATTCACTTTTCTTTATTTATGCTACACTCATGCTCATCAGGAAAGCAGTTTATTACTATGTTGTAAGAAATCAAGTAAGAAGAATCAAGAATTCTCTCTCTCCCCCCCCTCTCTTTCGTGTGTGTGTGTGTACGTGTATACATACATATATATATATATACACACATATACACTCACACACACACACATATATATATAATATCTATAGCAACATTATAAGAAATAACAGTAACCACATAAAGCAATGCAAACTGAATGTTGCAAAATTATAAAGAACAAACATGGCCCCAAAGAACAGTCACGAGATGACACCTCCCCACAGTCCTTTGCAGAGAGGAGAATCAGTTGGTTTGGAATATTGCATATAACTTTGGACTTTTTTGATATGTTGATTGTTTTTTCTGAATTTTTTCTCTTTTTTAAAAAAATTCCTTGTCATAAGGGATAATTCTCTAGGAAGGAAAGGGTGTCAGATACAAAGCAATATATAAACAAAAGATATCCATAAATATCTATTTTTAAAAAATCTTTATTGGCTTCCATTGCCTAATTCAGGCATCAGCAAACTACAGTCTTTCATCTTTTGGCAAGCTAAGATTCTTTTTACATTTTAAAATAAAGTTGGGCTATACAAAAACAGGAGAGACAGTGATTGGCCCTTTGGATACAGTTTGCTGACCCCTGGCCTAATGGATAAAATATCAACTTCTTAGTTTGGCATTTAAAGCTTCACAACCCAGTGTAGTGTAATCTCCTTGTGATAGAGATTGATTCCTTGTTTGTCTTGATGTCCTTAAGACCTTCCACAATGGATTGGCATATCGTGTGTTTAGTAAATGTTCACTGAATCAAGCTGAACCTTATTCTACCTACCTTTATTTCCTTTCCCATACTCCATGTTCCAGGCAAACAAGGTGACTAGCCATTTTAACATTCCATCCTTTCTTTATTTCCTTTCTTCCTTTTATTCACAGAAGCTGGTTTTATTCTTCCAATATGTTCCTCCCCTCATCTCCACCTATTAAAATCTTTCTCTTCCTTCAAAGATTAGATCCTCCATGAAGCCATCCTCATTCTTCTAGTTGAAAGTGATCATTACCTTGGCAAGTTTCTTCTAGACTTTGGAGCCCTTCATTACCCTTATCATGTACCTACCTTGTGTTTTTTGTGCCTTTAGATTGAGCTTAATGACAATGTCATTTTTCATTTTTTTGGATCCTTGGGTAGTAGGTGATTAATAAGTGCTGAATTGAATGCTTCAGCAATCATCATTTGCTTCACTTGGGAAAAATTCTTGAATGTATTATGTAAATCAAGAACTTCAAATTTATCTCATCTCTAGCTTGATTTAAAATGTTTTCTCTAATGCCATAATATAAAAGGACACAGCCATATTTTATGTAACATCAGCAGTTGCTAATTAATCAAACTAAGTTAAGACTAAACTGCAGACAGGCTGTCATTTGGGATCGTCACTAAACTCTGGTGAACACAACCATCATTCAAGCTTCCAGCCTCCTCTAGCAACAAAGAGTGTTGACTTTGAAATGCTTTAGAGTCAACTGTAAGCACTCCTTAATACAGTGCCAAAAGAATGTGAAATCATTGGGGATTTGGTGATAAAGTAAATGAAACAGTGTGGATCACAGTGTATTGTGACAAATATGCATTAGTAAAAGTAAATAAGCATGAAGACAGACCCATTAAACTGGGCTCGTATAATTGGTTCTTGAAAACACTTCATCTCAATATATTAGCCAAGAAATTATCATTAACTTGAAAACCAAGTTGGCTGCATTTTAGTACCCAAGAAAAGAAACACTGGAGTTTTGAGGTATGATTCAAAGTTGATATCATAGCCAAAGCTGATATTGATTCACTTTCCTATCTAATAAACACTGTGCACTCCTTAATTCTACAGATACCTGAAAACATAAGTTAGAAATAAATTTAGAGAAAAGCTTATATCCACTTTGAAGCAAAGGTGGGGGAGTGCATGGGGGACCATGCTGTACTATGATTCCCATAATTCTTCTCTGTCAGTTATTTGAAAATGAAAAAAAAGTACTCATGCAATATTTTCCAACTGCTGATATTTGTGAACCATTATCTATAAATAAAAAGACTAGGGGAAAGATATGTAGGTTTGAAATGAGTGGAGAGGGCAGTCAAGGCTGCATCTTGAGAAGTATGGCATATTCTGAAAAGCTTGTAAAAGATAACTATTAAGAAAAGGGGGTAAGGCTTATGTAATCAGCATCTATTTGTTAATACTGATTATGTAGGGCGCTGTTAGCAATTCTTTTATTGAAGTATAGATTTCATGCAAGGGGGAATTCTTCTTATGTGAAAATTCACCTATTGATAAGGAATGGTGCTCTTTGACAAAAAGGGGCCAATTGGCTCTGCCTAGAGCTAGACATGATTTGGGGGCCATTCAAAACCATTAGTATTGTTGGCTCTAATTTCAGATAAGCAGGTCAAACAAATCTCTGTCCAAATGGGAACTAGGACTCCTTTGCTTTCTACTTGGCTTCATTAAAGCCAAGTCCTGGAGGTCTAAATGTCTCACAAGGACCTATTAATGGATTTCATTGTTTGGATTATTTTACTTATCACTTAATTGCACTTGTACTTATGCAAGTAACTTCCTTCCATTTGCATAACTAACTAAAACACTTACCCAGATTGGAAGCTTGTTGTCTTTTCAGTTGGTACTGAGGGGTGGTCTAGTTAGGGAGTGATAAAGATATGTGTATGTGTATACACGCGGGCCTGCGAGCACTTGTGTGTGTGTGTGTGTGTGTGTGTGTGTATGACACTTGATATTATTTCATGGAACAGTGCAGGCTCTGGTAGACTGGAGTCATCTTAAACAAATTCACAGGAGGCTAATAAATGAATCAGAATGCAAATCAATTCATCTACACTAAGAACATTAACTGGAATAGGTTGCTTGCTGGATACATGCCTTTGTGTGGCACTGGAATATCATTAAAAATAGTCTCTTTGTGACTTTGAACAATTTATTTAGTCCCTCTATCCTGAAGTAAGGCTCCTTCCAACTGAGTGTGTAATGTTCTACAATATAATTTGGATATGCTTATTTTGTTAATTGATTATTAATTTGTGACCCAAGACAAGTCCCTCCACTCTGTTTACCTCAGTTTCCTCATCCATAACATGAGCTGGAGAAGGAAATGGCAATCCACTCCAGTGTCTTTGCCAAGAAAACCCCAAATGGTGTCATGAAGAGTCTGACATTAGTGAAACAACTCAGCAACAACAAGAAGTTGGGGGTTGGGGTGGGGGGAGAGAGAGAGAGAGAGAGAGAGAGAGAGAGAGACTCACTCTGTGAGCCTAATCAGAAAGTCTACTTGGGAAAACAAATGTCTGTAGAACAGCGGCAAAGCAAAGGTAGATGGATGACCTTAGCAGATATCAAGCTATTCTAATCTCATACTCTCTCCCATTGAAGGGAAGGGAATTAAAGGGAATCCCTACCAAGTTGCCCTTATTTTGTTTTAGTCATTTTTCAGTTGTGTCCAACTCTTTATGAGTTAGACTTGCCCAGGGTCATACAGCTAGTGTCTGAAGCTGCATTTGAACACAGGAAGATGAGTCTTCCTGACTCCAGGTCCAGGGCTCTATCCACTGCACCACCTAGCTACCCCTTTCTAAGACTTGGGACACAGAGTTTCCTTGATGCAGACAATCCAGTGAAATGCTCTATGTAAAGTTCTTTCTGAACATTTAAAGGTAATGCAAATGTTAACTATTATAATGTAAACTTAGGAGAAATCCTAAGTTATTGGTGAATCTAAGGGAAACACCAGTACAGTGGAAAGAATGCTGGATTTGGAGCAAAGAGACCTGGGTTGGAAACCTATCTCTGCCATTTGATATCCATGTGACCTTGGACAAATCATTTCCCTTCCCTGGGTCTCTATTTCCTCATTTGTAAAATGAACTTTTAAGTGTAGAAGACCAAAAATCTTCCAAGGTCCTTATACCCATGTATTATCATACCAAATGACTAATTTCATTCATTTCATCTGATTCTTACTGACTTCAGTTTCAGAGGTTGATGTTTTCTGACATTGTCCCCAAATTTTGGCAAAGAACCTTGTCTAGAGTCCACAACCCCTTCTGTAACTGTGCATTGAGGCTATGATAATTTTCCACTCTTGGGCATGACTGATACACCCATTCCCAGATGAACAAAAACATCTGAAATGGACCAATTTACCTCCATATCATTTCTACATGTAACTGTACATGTCATCAGTTTAATCATGTAAGTAAGGCTCATGGTATCATTTTTTATTTTGGTGTTCTTAGAACCTAATACAATGACAACCACGTATTAGGTGGTTAATAATGTTTATTAAATTGAACAGCTTAACAACATAACTGTATTTTAGAGACCATATGCCAAAATAACTGCCTATTTTCAGAGGGGCTTGTTTATGAGCAAGTCACTTTAGTTTCTGTTTCAGCTCCTTTATCCTTAAAAAGGGGCTAATAATATACTACCTTAAGCTTTAAAGTGTGATTAAAAAAAATATGTGTTATTAGGCTTTCTCCTCATTTCAGTGATCAAAGTTTGTGTTTTCCCAACCTTCTTCCTGTTCAACAAGATTGAACATCCTACATAGCATATTCCGTCTACAACATTCAAGGACTTAATTATTCTTTAAAAAGATAGCATAGCATTATTTTTGGTCTAGACCATCAAAGGGCCCCTTTTCTAGAGCACTGGTGCAATAGAGAAGAAATTACAGATAATGCTTGCTGATGGTTTTCAATAGATATAGCTTATCATTTTAAAGAATGCTTCCTTTATTCCTATGCTCTTTATTATTTTTAATAGGAATGGGTGCTGTATTTTGTCAAAAGCTTTTTCAGCATCTATTGAGATAACCATATGATTTCTGATGATTTTTTTTGATGTGGTCACTGATGTTGATAGTTTTCCTATTATTGAACCAACCCTGCAGTGATGGTATAAATCCCACCTGATTATAGTGTATAATCCTTGCAATATATTACTGTAATCACTTTGCTAGTATTTTGTTAAGAATTTTTGCATTGATATTCAGTAGGGAAATTGGTCTATAATTTTCTTTCTCTGTTTTAGCTCTTCCTGGTTTATGTATCAGCACCATATTTGTGTCATAAAAGGGGTTTGGTAGGACTCTTGCCTATTTTTTTTTCCAAACAGTTTGTATGGTATTGGAATTAATTGTTCTTTAAATGTTTGATAGAATTCACCTGTAAACCCATCTAGCCCTGGGGATTTTTCTTTTTGGGGGAGGTGAGGAATTTTCTTAGGGAGTTCATTAATGGCTTGTTCAATTTCTTTTTTCTATGATAGGGTTATTTAGGAATTCCATTTCTTGATCTGTTAATCTGGGTAATTTATATTTCCATAAATATTTATTTATTTTGCTAAGGTTGTCAAATTTATTGGCATATAATTGGGCAAAATATTTCCTAATGATTGCTTTAATTTCTTCTTAGTCCTAGCTCCTTTTCTTCCCAGAATATCATGTTCCATGACCTCTGATCCTTTAATGTTGCAACTGCTAAGTCCTGTGTAATCCTGATTGTAGCTCTCTGATATTTGAATTGTTTCTTTCTGACTGCTTGCAGCATTTTTCCTTGACCTGATATTTCTGAAATTTGACGATAATGTTCCTTGGAGTTTTTATTTTGGGATCTCTTTCCTGAGGTGATCAGTGGATTCTTTCAATGCCTATTTTGCCCTCTAGTTCCAGAATATCAGGGCAGTTTTCCTTGATAATTTCTTGAAAAAAATGATCCAGTTCCTCCTTTTGATTATGGTTCCAGTGATTCTGACATTGTCTTTCCTGCATCTGTTTTCCAGGTCAATTGTTTTTCCCATGACATCTCTTATATTTTCTTCTATTTTATTTTCATTCTTTTGATTTTGTTTGGTTGATTCTTGATGTCTTATAGAGATATTACCTTCCACTTGCCCAATTCTAACTTTTAAGGAGTTGTTTTCCTCAATTAGCTTTTGTGCTTTCTTTTCTGTTTGGCCAATTTTATATTTTAAGGTGTTGTTTTCTTCAGTGGATTTTTGTATCTCCTTTTCCATTTGGCCAATTCTACTGTTTAAGCAGTTGCTTTCTTTTTCCAAGCTTTGGCTCTTTTTTCATAGTTCTCCTGCATCACTCTCATTTCTTTTCCCAACTTTTCTTCTACCTCTCCTATATGATTTTTAAGCTCATTTTTTAGCTCTTCCATGAGTTCTCTCTGTGCTTGATACCACTTCCTATTTTTCTTTGGGGTTTTTCCCATAGGTGTTTTGACATTGTTGTTCTCTTCTGATTTTATGTCTTGATCTTCCCTGTCATCATAATAACTTTCTGTGGTCAGATTCTTTTTTGTTTTTTGCTCATCTGTCTTGGCCTTTTTCCTTTCTTTAAAAATTGAGCTCTGCTTCCAGGGTGGAAAGGGCACTGTTTCAGGCTTCTTGTGCCAGGGCTTGCAGGCCTTGGCTGTTTACCTGGTGCTGCATTGATGTTGCCCTGAGGTCCAAAGGGGACCCTCATGTTTGGTGCTACTCTGAGGGGGTGGTGTGGGGAGTGGCTGGTGCTGCTGAAGACTATAGGGGTTTGGCAGCTTATTTGGTGCTGAGCTGGGGTCCTAGTGGTGATATTTGGTGTGTGCTGAGGTCACTAGGGTGTTTTTGCATTTCCCTGGGAATACACTGAAGCACAAGGGTGTCTGGCCAGCTGCCTGTTTGCCCAGGGCTGCCCTTAGGCACCCATAAGGTTGGTGTCTACTTGTTTGCCTGAGGCTACACTGAAGCATGTGGCAGTTCTCAGAGCTGGAGTCTGCCCATTCCCCTGGCTATGCTCAGGTATGTGGGGGGTCCTGGTGTTGACGCTTGCTTGCCCCACCACACTGGGGCTTAGGATCTACCACCGGTTTGCTGAGTTAGGGCTTGCTGCTGACTCACTGGGACACTTCCTCTCCTGGACTGCACTCCTCTTTTATTCAAGTGAGACAGACCTTTCTTGGCAATCTTCCGAGCTTCTTGGGATCAAAGATTTTTTTGCCCCATCTTTTTGCTGGTTCTGCTGTTACAGGACTTGTTTTAGGGTGCTATTTTATGGTTTTTTGGAGGTGAATATGGTAGAGTTTGGGCAATTTACTGCTTTCTTCGCCATCTTGGCTACCAGAAGTTGAGAATACCCTCTAACACTTTCATAACGTAGATGTGGAAAGTGATCCACAAAATGGTTCATGAATTTCTGAATACAAGCCTCAGCTAAGGTCACACATGCAACAAACTTAGAGAAAATACATCTTTTTATACTAGTCCTATTAGTCTTCTCTTTCAAGGAGCAGAGAGATACTGCTAGATTTTTCTATGTATCCCTAGCACATAATAGGAATTGAATAAATGGTTGTTTAACTAATCAGTGTTCTTTTTATAGTTTCAACACAGTAACAAAACCATAATAGAATTTTTAAAAAAATCAGATGACCAGATATATTCTTTTACTTGTAAGGGGGAATTTAGTTCAACATCAAGGATTTAGAATGCTTATTCTGTGCCAGCCACTGGTGATACAAAGGCATAAAGGAAGCAGTTGGAACTTACATTCTAGTCTGGGAAAACAGCTTGTACATAGGTAAGTATATACAACTTCTATAAAGAATAAACAGAAACTAATTTGAAAGGAAGAAAAATTGTCTGCCTGTGCTTTGGGAAAAACTGGTAATTCTAAGAGGCAGTGATAAGGCAGGAAAGCATTCCAGATGTGGGGGATAACCTGGGCAGAGGCATGGAGGTAGGAGCTTCAATATCCTGAAGTAAGAGGCAGTATCAGAATAGCAGGTAGGCTGAATGAGGAGATAACATGAAATAACTCAACAGCTATTTTGTATGAAGAATAGAGTGTTTCTAGAACTGTACAGCTCTTAACATTCATATATCAAAAGTCAACTACAGTACAAAGCCAGAAGAAATAGGATATATGTGAACATGGATTTTTTAAAAAAGGAAGTAGTATTTAAATTCAAAGTGGCATTGTTATTTTGGCTAGTATTATTGTAAATAATTTTTGGAGTATTTGCTGGTTCGCATTATTAGCCCAGATAATCTATATTTGGCAGGATAGAATTAATAAACTTGTTGGTTGGTTTTCCCTAGGATATCTGAATCTTACCTCAGTTATTATGGCCTGTAGCTATAGTAACTATTATCTCTCTAGTGAGGTTAGCACCTCCATTCTCTATTTCTCTCTGTTTCCCATTATTCAACAAAGTTTCAGCCTTTCCTGTGCAGGGCCCTCCTAACTTTGCAGAAGCTGTTGATTGATTTTTATTGAGTGCTGGAGGGGAAGAGAAGGGAAGGCCTGCTTCGTGCCCCTTCAGGAGCTTAGCCTGTAATCAGAGTTCACACCAACAGGGCAGAGGACCTGTGGCCATCTTTTCCTCCCTCCCTGGTGACCAAACTAGCCACAATAACACCTGCTCTTCTTTCTGTATGACTCTTGGGGATCCAATCTGTGTGATTTATCTGCTTCCTTTGGCTAAGTTTCTTCCTTTCCATATTTGGCCTTTCCATTAGTATTTCCTTTATGCCGCTTAATTCCCCTGAATGACAATTAGAAAAAAACATTTTTTTTTACAAATTCACTTACTTTTTAAAATGTTTCTATATGCTAACATTTATTTGACATTTTCCTTATTTTTCTGTTCTTACCATTATGTTTTTCTTTGGCACCAGTTGAGTATCAACCACAGAATATGTTAAGCCAGTTTTTAGGGCCTCTTCACAGACCTTTACAGTATTTATGGTTATTGGGTAACTTTACTCAGGGCCAGTGGTTCTCCACCAAGTTGTCTATAACATGGACTATCAATGTACATTCCCTGCCACCCACAATGCTCCAAATATAAGCTCATTGAGAGCAAGAACTATTATATTCCTGGAACCTAGCACAGTGCCAAGCATATGGTCAGCTTTTAACAAATGCTTATTCAATTGATTAATTTTTCTTTCATAATTTGAAAGTGGCTGTAATGGATTTTTTAATCAGTTGACCAAACCTTTCCTTTATACGCAATCATTGGGATTATTACCCCTCATTTTCTTCGTTTTATTGCACTTCCTTATCTGGTTGATGTTTGTAATTGGAGGCCAAGATGAGCTTTTCATTTTCTAGATGGCTCTCTCTTCTAGCTTCCTATCTGCGTGTGTATCTTCTGAATCTGTGTTTAAACATGAGAAGAGGAAAAAAAAGTATTTGAGCAAGCTTGCTAACTGTAGTGATTGCCAAATGTTTGAGGAGGAAGTGAATAGAAAGAGGTCACAGCTCATCATAAATCCATCCTGATGCCTGATGTCAGCTGCAGCCAGCCCCCTATCAGAAAGGGGAAATCTCTTGAGTGTCATGGATTAGCAAAAAACTTCTTCTCATTTACCTTGCACTGAAAATACAATTAATAGCGTGTATGGGGAGAAGAAAGATAATGAAAACACAAGTCCCTGAAAAGCATATTCTATCCAGGTCATGAAATACAAGCTCGTGCATTCAAGCTTAGAATATTTATAGAAGAGACGCAGTTGTACAAACCAGGAATGGCCTCCCTTCGAAATGATCAGAAAGATGTGATTGTTGTCTCAAAGCCAGGTAGAAATAATGCTTTCTGGCTGCTGGCTTAGGTCAAAGGGAACTGCAGAATTGTAAACAAAAGGCACCAGGAAAGGCCCCTGTGTCTGGGAAAAAGAAGTTTAGCAGGGAGCTTTGATGTCATTACTGCTGTTCCCCATGCTAATGCGGATTGCTCTCATTTGTTGGAAGGGGGTAGTATTCCCATTAAAGGGAGCTGAAGCCACAAACTCAGGTATGGTAGTGATACTATCGTTCATCAGTTTAAGAAATACATGTAAAGAGTCAGCGACATAGATACCTGAAGATACAGGCAGGGTCAGAGTGTGCCACCCTCCCCTCCTACATCAACACCTCACTGATGATAGAACATAAGATTATTTGAAAGAAACCAGCTATAAATGGAACTTAGGACAAGGATGCCCATCAATTTCACCATCACTGTCATTTTCCTCATCATTCTTGTTTCTTCTCCCTGCGTGACCCTGATGATCATGCTTAGCTGCTGTATAATCTTCAACAAACAACCTAGATATAAAATACACCTTTTGAGATGGTAGTTAAATCTCAAAGACCTCACGTTCTTTGGTATTTATACAGTGTTTGTGGTATTTTCCCTTTCTTTCTTTCTTTTATTCTTGGCAAAAGAAAGGACAAATAGCTATGAGGAAAAGCCGAACAAAGACAATGAATTTTTAAGGGGTTTTTAAGGAAGATAAAGGGGTATTGCTCATGGCAACAAAATAGAGAGAATATTTTAGGAGCAGAGGAGGAGGCAGATGAAGAAAGGACAGAATTTCAGATTTATTAAAGAAGGGTAATAATTAGAGTGCTCTGGCTGTAGGGGTAATGTGGGAAGGGAGAAGCAATTCTTATCAAATGATTGCCTTCTCTCAGATATTTTCCTTTCAAGGTTAGGCACTTCTAACCAGGCACTCCAAAGCACTAAAGGCATTAAGAGCATTGTGGTGAAGAAGGTAAGGCTCTGAACTGAATGTTAGGTAGGACCTGGGTTGGAGTCCTGCCTATAATACTACGACCTTGGACAAGTCTTTAAAATCTCCATTTCCTTACGAGATGGGAATAATCATGCAAAGAGGCTATACACACAGTGATTGTGATGGCCAAATGAGATCATAAAAACACAGCTTTAGATTTTGAAAGGATCATAGAGATATCTATTTCAATATCCTTATTTTAGAGATGAGGGAACTTGGGACCAAAGGAATAGAGTGAGTTGCACAGTTAGTAAGAGGCAAAGCCATGATTTGAGCCTTAATTCCCTTGACTCCAAATCTAGCCCTTTCCACTGAATAAGATCAGGTATGTAAACAAAGCACTTTGTCAACATGAAAGCACTGTATAGATATAAAGCATCATGACACTTGTTGGGCATAGACCACATGCATCATGCTGTCCCAGGTTCTATGGGAGGACACAAAAGAAAGAAAAGAGAGTGTCTGCCCTCAAAGACCTTGATATCCAAGGAGTAAGGAGGAGTATACACCCGTGAAGTAACAAGACACCTTTTAGACAGTCACATATAAATAAGAGCAAATATGGTAACACAGACTGAGTACATCAGCTAAAAGGAATAGAAAGTGGAGGGCTGTAACAAAGAGGGTTGGAGAAAGGGTGTTTTAAATCAAGTAACCTTTTCTATAACCCATCCCATGAGATAGTTTGTAACCTTGTAAGACACTGAGAAATGTCCTAGGAGTGGCACTGCTGGATTTCAGAGCCAACCCTGAGGCATGTAAATTTAATTTATAGTTATGTTTTCTACATACACTTCACAAAATCCTCCATCTTCTTCATGAAATTTATAGGGTCAGCCAATAATAATAATGATAGCTAACATTTATATAGTGCTAGGCACTGTGCTGAGTTCTTTAGACATTATCTTATTTTATCCTCACAATAACCCTTGGAGCTAAGTTTTAATTCATGTATTATTTTTATTAATTTACTAAGGACCTGGGTATGGAAGGAGATGCAAAGAAGTATAAGATGAGATCCTCATTGTCAATAAGCTTATTTTGTAGCTGGTGAGATAGAATGAAGCACATAAAAGCTAATTAATATGCCTGGAAATAATGAATGCTTAATGAGCAATATAAGCAATTAGTACATAGAATGGTAGATTGAGAATATGAAGAGTCCTTGGAGATCATCTAATCCACCCCCTCCTTTTACAGCTGAAGAGCCTAAGTTTCTCAAAGATCAAACATCCAAGGTTAAATGTAGTAAGTTATAAAGCTAGGTTTTAAAACCTGGTCTTCTGATTCCAGACCAAACTCTCCTTCAACCACACTGGTTCCTCTAGTTGAGATAGACTCTAGATCTATGATGTAGAAAGGGAATGATCATTTAGACTGGAAGGTGTGAGAATGTCTCGCAGAAGAGCTTTGAGGACTGGACAAAATTTTGATAAGTGGAATAGAAGGAGGTACGGGGAGTTTTCCAGATTGGAGGGAGAGTGTCAATGACACCGTTAAAGGAATTGGGGATGAGTAAAAGGGATATTCTGGCCATTCCAAAACCTTGCAGGAAGACCACCTGCATGTGACTAAGTTATCAGAAACAGCATTTCACATGGAATAGTGATATGAGAGGTGGCTAGAAAGGCAGGTGGCAGATCAGGTTTGTTGAGGACCTTTGACATTAGAATAAAGAATTTACAATGTATACTCTAAGTAGTAGGGAGCCATTGAAGCTTTTTAAGCAAGAGAGTGATATAATAACACCAGAATTTAATTAAGATTAGTAAAGCGGTAGTGTGCAGGAAGGGTTGAAATGGGGAAATATGGGAAGCTACAAGACCAGTTAGGTGGCCATTTATTTCAAGTGAATAGTAATAAGGGAGAGGACTAAGGTGATGCCAGTGGAGATGGAAAAGGAAGGTAGATATGAGGGATATTGTGAAGGAAAAGTCAATATGTTTTAATATGGGAGAAAAAGAATGGAGTCCAAAATTTTTAGTTTAGATTATACAGAGAATAGTGGAGTGTTTTGACAAATAAAAAGGCAAGAGGTACAACTGATTTTAGAAGAAGCTAGTGAGTTTAATTTTTGCCTTTTTGAGTTTTAAGTAGTGGGAGGGAGTTTCTAGGTGAAAAGATCGGGGAGGTGGTTGGAGACAGAGATGCAGGACTAGACCTTGATGGAAAGATTAGGGTTGGAGATATAAATTTGTTAAGTCATTTGCAAAGAGGCAATAATTGAAGTCATGAGAATAGAGATCAATTATAATACATATATGTGTGTAATATATTTAAACCTCCACACATATGGAGAGAGAGAGAAAGAGAGAGATTGGAAGACTGAGGACTGAAAGAGGTAAAATGGCACTATTTGGCCCAGTAAAATGAATATTGAATTACTGAATTTGGCAGAAGCTAGAGGATATATCAGTTCAAATGCTGTCCTATCTCTTCCTACATGTGTGACTTTATGTAAGTCACTTCACCTCTCTCTAGGTCTCAGTTTCCTCATCTTTGATGTGAGGGGATTAGACTATATAACATTTAAAGCCTCTTCCCGTTGTAAATGTATAAAGCTATAATGCTACTCATCTTTGCTGCCAGCTGTATGGGAGGCACCTATGTGAGGATGGTGCTAGACAGCGAGAAACTCTTTGTAGTATAGGCTACATTTATGCATTGGTTGGTGTAGTGAATGACACTTGCTAGCTGTGTGACTCTGGACAAGTCACTTCACCCTGTTTACCTCAGTTTACTCATCTGTAAAATGAGCTGGAGAAGGAAATGGTGAACCATTCCAATATCTTTACCAAGAAAACCCCAAATGGGTTCATAAAGAGTCAAACACTACTGAAAAACAACAAAATATGTAGGTTTCATAAAATGTTCAGAGAGGGAGTTAAGAATTTTTACCTGTTATATTAAATAAGTAATAATTTTAGTTCATATAAACTTTTTAGAAAGTTACCTAACATTTCCTTTGAGCAAAATGAGAAAATTTACTCTCAAACGTCAGAAAATACTGTATTTTCTCCTCTTTAGTTGGTTTCACTAACAACATTGTCATCAAGTGGAGTTCCCTGATAAAACTGACCCAGCCTCCTCCCCCTAAAAAATATCATGCCTTCATCAGAGATGTCTTTCACTAGCCAAGTTGAAGTTTTTTGTATGAATGTACCACCTTTTTCCTTTTCTGTTATATGTTAGATCTTAGAAATGTCTGCTTCTGGGAATGTTTTTAGAGCACTGGGTTGTAGAACTTCAGCAACTTCCATTTGTCATGATTGTAATCCACTGGCATTATTTTTCATTACCGCTGCCTCCATTATGTTCCTTCCCACACTAATGGGCTTCCTTGCACTATTTGTACTGTTCTTCATTTATTTCATCAGTTACTAGTACAGCTTAATTTCTTGTTTCATATTCAAAAGCAGCTTACTTTCTGCTTTCTGGCTTATGTCCTACTTCCCATAATTGCAGGATGGCATCTGTGAATTCCCAGCTCTTCCAAAGGGTGAGCTAAATTCATGTTATCTGTTGAACTACTGAAAAAGCTACAGTACAGAGTGTCCCACATGTCTCCATGTAGCTTAAAACTGCAAGATGACTTTTGGGACACTCTGTATTTCTTCCTCTATCCCAGGTTTTATTTATTTAGGAATTGGAGACTGTAGAAAGGTCCCTGACCCAGTTATAGAATTTCACACTGAAATACTTTGAATTACTGCTTCTCCATTGCTTCATTATATGTAGGATTCTTACTCATTTGTACAGATTGCTATACTGTGTTTAATCTAGACTCATTCTAGTGGCAGACATATTGGAAATGAATGACAGAAACATCACTTCATTTTACTGAGCCTTGATTCAGAGGATAACTGAGTCCCCCCATTTTCGAACAGAGAAAGTCAGAACAAAGACTTCTTGGTTGCAAGTTGGAAAATGTTTCTCTCTATAAAGTTAGATTTTTGATGTGTCAGAATATTCCCAGCATTATACCATATATGAATGTAGGTCTCTTGTTTGCCAGCACCTTGCAACTGTTTTATCTTACTGAAACAGTGGAAAATTTTTTATTTTATCTTTGAAATTTTTATTTTGCACTTTATTTTGGCTTTTTATTCTTTTTTAAAAAAAATTTATGTGTTTCTTTTACCTTTGAAATTACCCTTTTGACTTACTTGTAAAAAGTCAGCGAAAGTATACATTTTTAAATGTTAAACATTTTAAGCTATCAGAGAGGGCTCAAAGATTCCTTTTGTGGAAGAATATTTTTTAAGAGCTACAGATTTCTTTTGTCCAGAAGCACCAGTGAGTGACGGGTAACTTTAATTGACTTGAATAACTAACTTGCCCCCATAGTGTTCTCCTCCCCACCCCCTGCCCGCTCTGCAGCCAAAAACAAAAACAAAAACAAAACAAAACCATCTTCAGCTGGAATATTGTTATATTTGGAATACATCAAACTCTTTACCCCAAAGAAAATTAGATGTTTCCTTTCTGTCTTGGACATTTTTAAGTGCTAGTAAATAAATTTATGTAACCTTTGCTGAAAATACAGTCTTAAATTGTCCATCTGTCAGGATTCACCAGTTTTCTTCTTTTGTATGACTCAAATTGTTTTTGTCCTTGGTCATCAGACTTGTGGACTTATTAGTTATTACCTAAATGGTTCTCTCCATCCATGATTAAAGAAGAATGTTTTGCTTGGGAGATGGAAGCTATTGCAAAAAATGTCCTTTTTGAGGAATCTGGAGGGATTAGGTTCAAGAAGATATCAAATTCCTAAGACAACCCTGTAAATAAGTATCTAAAAGTCTGTCGTTCTACTCGGACTGGGATCTCTTTGTGGTATTTGTATGTTTGTCGTCAGCTAATCTACAAGTAGTTCTTCGATAAGGCTAATTCTCAGTTAATTACCCAGAGCCTTGACACGAAGTCTAATTGCCACTTGGCTAACAGATATTTGATACTTGTCCTATACAGAATTTGTAGAGACCGAGAGAGGCGAGTTATTGACTGATGGCAAGCAAACCAAATAAATACAGTATTTTATGTACTTTTAATTCGGGGCCAAGTGGATTTGGATGAAGTGTTTATTTAGTTTGCTGGCCATTTCAGATGCTGTGGCGTATTGATTCCTTTTATTACTAGCAGCCGTTTAACTTGACCTCTTCTAGATCCAGTATTTTAAAAGCCATAAATTTTAACTTTACTTATGAGCAAAGCCTGAAATGCTGTGAAAGCCTTTTTATCAGTCAAGCTTTGCCATGCTCTATGTTCATGTGTTACCCACAGCAACAATATTTAGGGCTTCTTAAATGAGAATGGCTGTTGGACTGTTGAGGAAGGGATGGATGCAGCTATAAAATGAACTCATAAACATTTCAAGGGGGCAGAAGTTGATGACCAGAGAGAGTAGACAGGTGTAGGAAGGAAGGAAGAAAGAAAGAAACCCCCCCTCCAAAACCAAGGTCTTGGTTAATCATATGAAACAAGTCTTGGTTTTAGCATGTCAGTTATATTTATGAGCTTAAAAAAATCTAACCCCCAGCTGGAATGTCGTTTTCATCAGTTTTTTTTTTTTATGAACATTTATCAGAGATGTGTAGAAATATAAAACACACAGAAAGGTGAGATCTCTTTCCTCAACTTGTATTTGTTCCCAAAGAGAGAAAGATGATCAGTTTAGAAGTTCTGCCCAACGTTATTTTCACTGAGATTTTTTTCCTTTCTTTCATCATTTCCTTTTAAATATTTGAAGAGGAGGAAAGGAGGGAGAGGAGAATGAGGAGAGGAAAAAAAGAAATGAAGCTAGAGGCAACACCCAACCCAAGATTCACGTCTCCCTCCTCTGTCCTGGCATTCTCTAGCAAGTTATCTACCATTGCCTTTAACTGCAGAAATTCATATTTTAAACCATTTAGCAAGACTTCTGTTTTAGAAAATAGACAATTCAAAATCATGACTCTCTTTAATTTTGTGGAGCGACTACCCCTATTATCTGAGAAAAAGGAACCATTTTATATCTTCCACCAAATCAAAGATGTTATGTTTTAAAGATGCTAGTAATTAACCCTGTAGTCAGCTTGTACTCACATCCTTTAGAAGACTTTATGTATTTTATGTATATGTATTTTTATTATATACATAAAATGTATTATACATGTGTATATAATATTCTTTTTAATATGTACATATATGTATATGCAACATACATATACGTAATACATGTATATGTGTAAAATATGCACATATGCGATGTATATGTGATATATGTACATATGTGTAATATGTGTGTATGTAATATATGTATATGAGAGGCAGCAAGGCTTATTGGATAGTTGACCTCAAAACTGGGACCTCCTCCTTCCCATACATACTGACCGCGTGGGCAAATCCCTTAACCTCTCAGTGTTTAGGAGCACATGGGTGAAACACACAGCTTGCAAGTCTCATATGGCCAACAACACTCCCAAGTGTGGCTAAACTGGATTAAAATGTAATTGGGAAATATGTAACAAAATAAATAAATAAATTTAATATGTGGTTCTCTAGATCAATATGTGACTTCAGGGATCTTTACAATAAATGTCAGAGAAGATACTGATCTACACTGGTAGTTTCCTTACCTGGAAATCACAGGGGCAGTTCTTATCCCTATATGTCCATCTATAGCACCTTTGGGTTTACAGTATGCTGATTTTTTCAGTAGCCTTGTAAGGAAAATAGAGCAAATATTATTATCCCCATTTTATAGATTAAAAAAGCCAATCACTTGCACTGGCCTTGTCTACTCTGAGGAAAAGCAAGGTTATTCTAAGGTTCATTGATGGATGAACCTGAACTTAAACCTAGGTCTTTTGACTTTGAATCCAATGTTTTTTTTCTACTGTGCCCCACTTGTTGCCTCATGCATAAACACACATGTTATTATTCATGTCTGGGATTCAGATAAAGAGGTAGATGGTGTGGGTGTGCATAGACACAAACACATATGTATGTTCATGTGTACATACAATATATATGAAACATGTGTATATATACACACATATTTACACATAGGTGTGTGTGACATTTATCTAGTGCATACTGTGTGCCAGGCACTGTGCTAGGCACCTTACAATTATTATCTCATTTGATCTTCACTATAACCCTGGAAGTAGGCAGTATTATTATCCCCATTTTTCAGATAAGGAAACTGACTGAGGTTAAGTGACTTGCTGAAGGCTACACAGCAAGTAAGTGTCTGTAGCCAGATTTGAACTCAGGAAAATGAGTCTTCCTGACTTCAGGTCTAGCCCTCTCTCCATTGGACCACCTGTGTGCTCTGTGTTTGTATGCATGCATGCATGTATGTATGTAGATATGCATACACTATAGAAATTGTACTATGGTAGTTGTGGCCTCACTGGTTTTTACCTTTTATATCTTGGTAATATTGGTCTTTTGCTTTTTGGAAAATTTCCTGTCAGTTTTTCTAATTATCTGAGATGTTTGTTTAAACAAATGTTCCTTCTACAACCTCTAGACCCCTCTTATTTGATCATGCTGCGAAACTGTAATGCTGAATTAGTGGGGTTATATAAGCAAAGAATTATCACTTCACCATAGGAGAAAAGTCTGGGCTATGAAAAAGAAAAACTCATATTGAAATAATTTAAATAAAAATGCCTACAACATAAATGCCATAATGGAATAAAAAGAATTTTGATGCTTATCTTTGCTTCAGCTTTCTATGATTAAGCTGAAAGTATAATTTCAAAAGTAAAATAACCCATGAAATTAATTTATGGACATTTCAGTTCAGTGAAATAGAATCGTCTCCTTTTCCTCCTCACAGCTTCAGAATCTCAGAAATCAAGAGGTGATGGAATACAGAGCATAATTCTTGGCTTTCACAAAATCATGGAACATTGGAGCTCAGTGGGATCTGAAAGGTTATCTGATCCTACCCCGTCATTTTATTAAGGGCCTCAGTTTCCTAAACTCACTTTAAAAAAAACAACAACCTTATAGTAGATTTTAAACCCACTTTTTGGAATCCCTAGTTCTTCTCAAGCCCCAGTTCAGTTGCGTCCATAAAAAGGTCTTCTCCCTGTTGTTGAGTGTCTCCCTTCTCATACCTACCCTATGATCCCTCTCCCCCCACCCACCAAAAAAACCTCAAATCCTTCCATTTATTTTGAATTTACTTATCTGTAAACCTATTTTCCCCCACTACTAGAACGTAAGCTTTTTGAGGTCAAAGACTGTTTCCTTTTTTCCTTCCTATCCCCATTACCTGTACTTGACACATAGTAGATGCTGTTTGTAAACTGAATTGGAGTTCTGATTAAGAGAGATCGGTCAAAAGTGACATAAATGTCAAACTTGCTAGGTTTCTACTTCCCATTTGGTTTGCTCTTTTTTTCTATATATTATCCTGAAGAATCTTTCCATTATCATACAGCATAAGGCATTTCCGCTTTAGGTGTCCAGGTATTCTTATTTAAGTAAAGTGAGGGCACTCCTTGACTCCTCTTTGTAATACACCACCAGTGGCCCTTGTCAAGGTCAAGGTGCCCTTTTCTCTAAATTTCATATTTCTTGATCTGTTTGTTCCAAACAGGAAAATGGTTTTGTCATTTCAAGAAGACAAATAGAATACTAGGATCAAAGGGCATTGGAATTCTCCCTATCCAGTAACTCTCCCGACCCCACACCCCCACATACACACACACTTTGACCTTGGAAATTGACCAGACTTACTGTGGAATAGGGAGTTAGCCTTAACTCACATCCCCAAATTGACCTATGTCAATTTTTATTCTTACAACGAAACCCAAACTCAACGTTTTAAAGACCTTGTTGACTGAAGCAGGACACCAACAAAATATTTTCAGTGGGTGTTTTGGTTTTTTCCCCCATATTCTTGTGTGGACTGTTATTGGCAAGATTTGTAACTGATCCACAGAGCTTCAGCTGTCACTGAATCCCAACTGTTAATTAACAGAAAAACATTCCAGTTCTTCTCCCTGCACAATAGCCAACTATCAACAGGCTCTTCCAGCAAATGTTGTTTCTTCCCTGGAGTCCTAATGTCTCTGAATCCAGAGGTGGAGGGTGGGTGATAATTTTGAATGGAATGCTCTGGGACTAAACTGAGAAAAAAGTAAAGAAACAGTAGTTACCTCAGGAAAGTTACTCAAATTCCTAGAAAAACTTTCACTTGAGCTGGCTGTCATGGTGTGAATTAAAAGGTTATGTTAGAGGTTAAACTAGGCAATTAAATCAAGAAAGCAGATTATTCTAATGCCTGACATAACTTTGTAAAAGAAGCAGGATTAGCAGTACTTAGTCAAATATAAATCGTACAAAGTGAATAGGAAAAAAATTATTTCATCAAGTGCCCCTCATGGAAGAAGACTGTGCCAACTTGCACCTTTAATTTTTCCACCTTAATTCTGTTACTGTATGAAACTCATTGCCATTTTCTAGCTATGCATGCAGTGACTGATGCCTAGTGACAAGTTGTTTTTGTTTTTCTGTTTGGAAAGCATATTCCCTCCCTCCCTAAATAATTATCTGTGAATTAACCTTTTCCCTAACTGAAATATTTGCCAGTGATAGAACACAAAAAATGGAAATGCTTAACTAATTTAGGTACTTTGGGTAGGAGATAAATTCTTTCAGGCCATGAGGATATCATTGATTAAATTACTAGGCCAGTTCACTAAATGGGGCCCTAATGACCTAAAAGAGTTAATGCCCTATTGAAAATGTCTAACTTAGACCCAGCTTTATTCACTTGGGAGTCTCCAATCTGTTAATGACAGTATTAATAACAATAGAAAATAACCCTATTTTGCTATAGATATTCTGAAAATTACATTAGAATCCTAATTTTTTTCTATAACTGTAGGTGGGAACTAATGTTCTTTCCAGTCAAAATTCCAACTGTTGTAACTATTTTTTAAAAATCACAGTTTCTATGTGCCCTACAAGCTACTGAATAATGAATAAGGCAAAAGCCTCTCACTGGTCTTTTAAATCATCATAAACTAATTTAATTTTCTTCATGGAAAAATCTAGTAACAGTAGCTTAGTTAGAAAATGAGAAAGGAAAAAAATAATTTAACAATGGCTAGAAAGGTGTCTTTCCTAACTTCTTTTCCCAGCTAATTTTTAAATAAGAATAGGAATGTCTCTTGGGAGGGGGTGGGGGCAGGATTTGACACCTAAATGAAATACTCCTTTATCTTTTTAAAAGGAAGATAGCTAACTTTTGTATATATTTATTGTCATTGTGGGGAGTGGTATTGCAATTTCTTTTATGAAACTGATGCTTAAATAGTTCAATTCTCTTAGACTTTAAGTTTAATTTACTAAACCATAAAAATTAAATCCAACAAGTTATTGTGGTTCACCTATTTTCCCACTGTCCTATATTGTTTGTTCACCAGGAAAAAAACAAGTATATTAGCTGCATAATTTAGATTGGGTGCCAAGAAGTAGCCTCTATTTTCAATGGTCATCCCTCATTGTCTGCATAATAAAGTCTAATCTCCTTGGTCTGATATTGGTATCCATAATCTTGTACCAGTCTATCTTTCTAGCTTTATTTCTGACTAATCTTTTGTATGTAGGTCTTCTACTTCAAACATCTGATTTATTCATGTTTCCCAAAACATGTCTTCTGTTTTCTCACTTCTATGAATTTACTCATAGTTCTCACCTGGAATGGCCTTCTCTCTTCTTTTTGTCCCCCAATTATACATTCTCACCTTCATGGCTTTTCTCAGAAAAAATTTCCCCTTCCTAGGACATCTTTCATTCTTCTTTCTGCCCATTTAATTCCTATCTGTTTTTCTTGGCCCAAGTCAATCCCAGTTTCTCTGTGACATATTGTTTATTCTCCAGTCTAATGTAACTCTTTCCTCCTCTGATCATGTTTTGTTGGGTAAGAAAGCCAAGGGATGAGCAAGCTTTTAATATTACAATAATTTATTGATGTCAAAGTGCTGTGAGCTAACCCTACCCTAAAATCATTATAGCATAAAACTAAATGAAATTCAAAGGAATAACTCTACCAACTCTGCACCAAGATTTGACCTGGAATTTATACCTAATGCCCCTCTGCTATCTGCTGACATAAAAAAATCACAAGAATTTAATATCTTTGTAGGAGGCCAACTCTTTGTTCTGCTTGTGGGTTTGGAAATACCAGGTTATGTCACTTTAATAGTTGTGGTCCCCAGAAGTAGCACTATTGCTTCCTTCATTTTGTGGGGGACCTTTTAAAGGGATAGCCAAAAAATCAACTCTAAGTTCAAGATAACATACTCATAATAGTCTGTTGTCAAATGTCCCAGAGGACACGGTTTCATATTTGATCAACAGTAATGCCACGCCGGCATATCACTACTTTGAAATTGTATATCATAGACCTCAATTATGTTGGTAGGATCCAACCTTAGTTCTACTCTATAGTTCTAGACAAGAGCTTACAATTATAGTTATTTTTTTTTAGTGAAGAGTAGTTTCAGACAGAACTGCATCTTAAGTACACTTCTGTTTTTCTTGTAAATCTTCATCTTAGTCTGGATAGAGATGTGTGAAGCATGTCTTGAGAATGAAAAATGTTTCGATGAATTAAAATATATTGAAGCTTCCTGTTATGATTCACTGGGTCATGGAGATGAGCCAGAGTTTTCAAAGACTGCCAGATATACCCAAGTTCTGGTAGGCCCTACCACACTGGAAGAGCTTCAAGTAAGAACTTGCTAACGGATTGCATTTTTTGCCAGCTGAAGACCTAAGAACCTAAGTCCGGACATTCTCATCACCATATTGGCTGCAGGATGAGATTTTTTTTAGCCTTGGAAATTCTAGAAGGCTATAGAGTTTGGAGGCATTGTGATCTATCTGCTTTGGTGAAAAAGTACCCACATCACTGAAATTACAGAGCTTTGAATTATTTTTTCCAGAGATACTTCCCCACAAGTAATTCAATAAAGTTTACTCCTGGTATTGCATCTACGGTAATATGTTAAATGGCAATCAGAATCCTGGCAAACCTTGTCCAGACTCCATCAACAACCTCCTCATGGCACCCTTATCCTTTACCAGCCTTTGAACCTGACTTTTTATGGTGCATTAGGGCATTAAAGTACAGTGAAGACAGCTCAGATAAGTTTCCTGCCTACAAATTATTTAAACTCAACACAATTAAGAACCCATTATCAGAAATAATAGAACTTAGAAATCCATGTATTTGAAATAAATAGCTCAGCACTGTGATTTTTACAGCAGAATTTTTGGTGGATCTAGAAACACTTTGAAACACTTTGAAAAGTAGTCTGCTGTAATCAGGAAGGTCATTCCCTTGAATATCTCAGAAAAAAAAATCAATATGCATGAATACTTGACCAAGTCTCCCTGGTAACCTCCGGTGGAAAAGTGTGTACCTTTGGAAGGTTTTGCCAAGTAATTTTGCATGTAGTACATACTTTTAATCTTTTAAATTTTAGAATCAATATTAAACCACAAAAGACACAGCCTCTAGCTGATGCTTTTATGTGAACAATTTTGAGATGTGCTACATGTAGTATGGCCAAGATAACAAGATATCTTCTGGCAGGGGGAAAGGGAGGAAAAGAATCATGATTTCCCTATAAATTCTATCCTTTATGGTTAGATAACTTGTGTTTATGGCTTTCAAATGTCTTTTCTTTCTCAGACAGCTATTCTGTTGACCACCTCTTTCCCATTCATTGCACCATTGTGGTATCAGTATGACCTGATCAGAATGAAGATATGGGCCAGAGAGGTCTGATAAGATCAAAATGTATATAAAGAATAAACCTAATGAAAATACACATTGTATGTGAGCCCAAGGTGGACTTACTGTCTGGTCTGGTGGCCATTTCATTGACACACAAACTGCCCCATTTGTTTTCTGGAAATGGTGATACTAAGGCAGGGTCACTTTTAATTCAGAAGTAGAAGGAAGTGGAAGAACATATTTGACTTAGGATAGTAACACTTTTCAGGCGTGTAGACTAGTGTCATGAACTTTGAGAAAAATATTCTACATACATGGTAAACTGTATAAGATTATCCTCAGTAAAGAGTCCATCAGTGGTTCATTCTCCCAAGAGGTAATGGTTATGCGATAGAAATTGTTTTTGAAATTTCTAGACTTCTTCATTGTAGAGACCAAGATATAATTTATTGTTGTGGGTGAGGGAGAGTGGGAAATAGGGCTAAAGTTATCAAAGTTTTTAGTCTTTTCCAACCAGGCCAGACCTTTTGATTTACATACAATTGGGGAACATAACTGGGGTGAAATCGAAAGTAATTGCCACAACAACTTTTCCATTTAAAGATGCAGAGCCTTCTTAATACTTACCGCCCTCGCATCTGGTGGGATATGATAAAAGTTGTGAAACAAAATGAGTTTCTGGTCAGTTGAGAGTTGAATTGAAACAGTCAAAGGACATATGAAGAATAGAGAAGAGTTCAAAGACGAAATGTGACCTTAGCCTGGAGACATGTGCCAACTTAGGTAATCAACCTGGCAAAGAGGAAGACATTCCTACCCATATTAATAATTATTAGCTAGTGGAAAATCTATAGGCCTTCTCTATTAGATGACAGACAAAGGTCTGGACATACCTATCCTTGGACACAGCACCTCAGCCAAAAACTATAGCTAATACCCAGTGGACTACTAGAAAAGCTATAGCTTCCCCTTACAGGATGTGAGGCTTACTAACCACAGCATCCTTCAGATGACATTGGAACTAAAGCAGCTGATTCACAGAACTGTAGCCCTCTCCTGAAGAAAGGAGCCTTATAAACCGCTGTATGATGTGTGAATCCTGAATAGAGTATGAAGTGATTCTGGGGATGATCTGGATATCTAAATACCAGCTATCACAGAGATATGACAGGTACCAGAGTACTGTCATACCTGATAGGAAACATAAGAGATATAATACACTTTGGGGAACAGCTGGGACATAGTGTCCAATGGGGAGGAACAACACTATGAAATAACCAAAAGACATCAACAAGTCTTTAACTTTAGAAGTGTGAATTGACCCTTCATTCATGTTCCCTGGTCACATGTATTCTCTGAATATGTGCCCTCTACATGGCTCCCCTGACCATGTATATGTGTGTGTGTGGTGTGTGTACATATGTGTATATATATATATATATATATATATATATCCCTTTTCATATACACTCTTCTCATTAAAAGTCCATGTATTTGTGGGTGAAGGAGCCCCGAGTACTATGGAGGGTAATGCCATTTTGTCATTACTTTAGTACTATGCACCTAGCTGGCTAGACAAAATAAATATATCAGTGGGGGCTCCTCAACTTTGGAAGAGTTACTATTCTTAGAAAGTTATAACAACCTGAATTAATTTTCTGGGAATCCGTGAGTATGAGGACCTCAAGTGTTCCTTCAGCTTCTTTGTCTATTTGTGTATCCTTTATTCCGCAAAAAGCTTGCATCTTGATTAGTAACTTGGTGTAAGCCCAACTCTAGCATCCTAGGGCATGTATGGTGTATGGAGGAAAGGAAGTTAGTTGATCTCTCAGAAGAGGAAGGTTGTACAACCTGTAGACTATTCTGATGAGGGACCAGCCTGTTTTCTACTTTGAGGCTACCACTGGGTGGTCTATAAAAGCAAGATGATTCAGAGCCTTTGGGCTGATGTTTCAGACTGGCCCATTTTATCCCAGTGGTAGTACATTAGCGTAAGAGAAAGGGAAAGCTGAAGAGCTCTGTAAGAATTCTTTATGGTATAGCAGTATGGTTTCAGGAGTCATATTTCTGTGTGGCCGTCATGGTGTTTCACTGTATTGTAGGTATCCTTGGGGCATCTTGTGTACTATGTTGTGCTGCATGCTACCAGGGATACCTGAGGGCTGGAAAAGTGATGAATCTTTGTCACAAACCCTACAATGACTGCATCATTGACAAGACTTGTGACTTCTTCCCTGTTCTCTTGGGCATTCCTATGTCAAAGGTCAATAAGACTGGTAGTCAAAGGTCACAGGACTCTGATAACTGGAACATATCACCATAGATTCAAAAGTCGGTTACAGATGGAGCTTCTAGTAAGTTTCCTTATGATGGGGAGTGCAGCATCACTCCACACCTTCCCCCACCCTGTTCATTCAATGAAGTAGTTCAGCAATGGTTGTTGTCTTTTGTGGACATAAACATGGTAGATATTTAGTAACTCCAGAAAGACTTGAAGCTCTTTATTTTGGAGTGATTAGGCACATCATGCCTTATGCTTATCTTAGTGTATTGTTGTCATTCACTAATTTTTCATTTACATATTTATATATGGTATCCTTGATTAATAATAAAAATAATGGCAGCCAATATTTATAGAATGTTTTTAAGTTTTTTAAAGTACATTACTTACACTGTGTCATTTGGCCCTCACAACAATCCTGTGAGGTAGATGCCTCACAGAGAAGGGAACTTGAAGAGAAGGGAATTGAGACTCAGAGAGGTTAAATGACTTCCCCAGAGTCTCACACCTAGGAGCAGTAGTGAAACTTGGGGCTTCCTGATTCCAAGTCTGTCCTCCATCCACTCTACCGCCTAGCTCCTTAGAGTGTAAACTCCTTGAAGACAGGGACTGTGATTCACATATTGTCTGTCCCCATAGCAGTAAATGCAGTGCCTTGTGCATAATAGGTGCTCGGGTTGATTACCTGGTTGCCATACCTAGTGCAGGTATAGACACTGAATGTTTTTGTATTTGACGACCTGAATTGAGACCATTCTTTTAATAGTCAAGGCTTTAATTCAGGTTGCCATTTAGCTCGCCATTTACATATAGGCCACCAGAGAAAGTTCCTAATTAAACAATAGATCTGGAAAATTCTCTGGAACATTTTAATTGACACAAATATGCTGATGAGATACTCATCCCTTTTAAAGAAACTAATGCTCACGTCCTTATTTTCTCCCTCAAATTCAGTTCCACTTTTGCTTAGTCATGGGATTAATAGGGGAGGAATGTACCCATAAAATGGATGTCAGGTTCATTGGGGTGGCTCTAAATTCTACAAGGGCATATTTAATTAGTGCAGCTGTAGACAGGTTAGATGAACCCGTGGTCAGCTTAAGCAAGGATTGATTTTTTTTTCCTTCCTTCTTTTGAGAAGCCTTTTTTTTTTCCTAAAGCACATAACAATTAGTACTATGTCTATAGTAGTTAGTAATGATTTGGAGGATAACCCACTCACACTTTTAATGAGTTGCGTCTAGCAGAGGAGTCAAGAGGCTGCAGTAAGCGGATCTGTTTAATGAAACTTCTTAGTCTGTCTTATAAAAGTTACACCACTTATAAAGCCCACCAAAGAATGAACAGCTCTGTAAAAGAATTGGCAGCTCACCACCTTTCTCAGTGCAGTAGTCAGTTCCATAAGCATGGTAGCTACAAATGGGCATTGAAAGAAAAGGATTCTTCCCCAATACTAATGTGTCAGCACTGGCTACAAGGTGATTTTGTCCCGTTGTTAGAGAAATGATGGTTGCAAGAGACACTGTCCAGGAAAGGGTGGCGTTAAGTGATTTTAGATTTTGGATGTGTCAAACAATTATGCCGTAGGTTAAGACAGTAAAAAAGTTTGAAGTTCTGGGGACATGGTGACATCTGGGGAGGGGTCCTAGAGTCTCTAACAATAATCATAATAAGATAAAGATATTCAGGTCTGGGACTGAAATCCAGATTTTTTTTTCTTTTATTATCAATTTATTATATTTTCTAGCACACCTCGCTGTCCCTTGCAGAGTAGGATTTCCATAATATTGAGGTTTTTATGTAAGAGAAATCAAGAAAGATCTGTGCCTAAATTCACCCCTGAGCTCCTTGGAGGTGGAGTATGGCACTATTACAGTATGCCCTGGAGAATCTCTACAGCCCAGTCTAAACTAGCTATGAAGCAAATTGATCTTGGGCCTTGAATTTATTAATGGAGGAGCTACCTCATTACAATCCCTGTGGCACAGAGCCCACATTGTAAGACTGCATTGTAGTGAAACTCCAGTGTATTAATAAACTTAACAGCAGCATTAAATAGGACCACCTTTTGATATTTACTACCTAATTTGTTTTGTATTTCCTCATGTTTTTTTTTTGTTTTATTAGCTTTAAGTCAGTGACTGTATTGCAAAATATATAGTAAAGTGTTCTTGGGCAAATGACTTTGTTTGAAGACCACCTGCTGAGAGTCCATAATTTTTTTAGCACCATTTTTTAATTTCCTCTAGAAATAATGTATTTTGACATTATTTCAAGACCACCTGCTTATTTTTCTTCAAATACTACTTATTGTTACAATAGAAATATTATAAAGATCACAAAATGCAATAGGTGGTAAAAAAGCCTTTTGAAGGAGGGCATGAGTTCAAAATATTTGGAGTCCAGAGACCTTCCCAATAACACTCCCTAGGCAGCTATCTATCTCACCAGTGTTTAAAGGCCTGACCACTTTCTTTGGTTCTGTGTTATCACTATATCTTTTCATTCAGTTGTATTTCATTCAACAAGGATGTTTTAAGTGGCTGCTGTGTCCTACCAGGGGTGGGGAACCTGCGGCCACATGGCCACATGTGGCCTTGAGGACACAGGTTCTGCACCCCTATACCTAGGCACTATGCAAGGTTATGGGAGTACAAAGACAAAAATAAAAATAATTCAGGCCCTCCCAGAATTTGCGTTCTACATTTTTGTCTTTACCAAGATTTGATATATTATTGCATTATTTTATTAACAGCTTACAAAAATATCATAAAATTTTCCTTTAGAATGTGAAATGTTGGTCTGAATTATTATTATTTCAATAATTCAAATATCCAAAGTTTTTATCAGCATAGGAGGGCATCACTGCTAACCTAGAATGCTACTTCACAATGCCTTTGTAGATGACCTATATTTGTTGCTGTAGTTGAAAAATTTATCACGCTGCAGCCAACCTGGTGATGAGTCTTTCCAAACTTAGTTAGGCTGGCCTTAGGACAATATCCATACAGCATCGCACCAGATGAGTACTCAAAGCCTTCCAAGTCAACATGCATTTATTCATCACTTACTATATGTAAGATGTTATGCTAGGGATACAAATTTTAAGGCAATAGAGATAGACAGACCAAAAAAAAAAAACCAACCAACCCAACCCTGGGAAATATGCCTGAAAGTGTTGTAATAAACAATAAAAACACCAGCCCAAAGGCTCAGAATCACCTTGATTTTATATACCACCCAGTTGTAGCCTCAAGGTAGAAAACAGTCTGGTCCCACATCAGAATTTTCTGCATTATGTACTACCTCTCTCTTCTGAGAGAGCAACTAACTTCCTTTCTTCCCTGGGATAACAACAATAAATATACCATACATATTATGACCTGCTCAAAAATTCTCATTTTAACACAATATGTAAATGGGAAAAAAATGGAAGAGCCTAATGGTTCTGCAATAAGGGAATGGTTAAAGAAATTGTAATACATTAATGTAACTGGATTCTGTAATGCTTGACTGACAAGCTTGAGGGATACAAAACATCTTAGAACTGCTATGAAATAATGCAAAGTGAAAAAGGACTTGGAAAAAGCAGTCATTCGTTCACTATGACTGCATAATATTCAAAGTGCATGAGAATGAATGGAAGAACAAAGGGTGCTGATGGAAACTTAAAGGGAGTAACTGAAAAGTTGTTGTGGTTCCTCATGCATTGAAATTAATTAATTTAAATGTAAATATTTACCCAACAAGTTTAGTTGGTTGTCTTGGTATGCAATATTGTTTTTAATAAAGCATTTTATATAGATAGGCAGGCTTTTCTTTGGGATCTTTTCAAGCACTATACAGTTTAACAAAAACAAAGTAGCTCAATTCACTTCTCAAAATTCTGGGCCCAATTCCTTGGCCAACTTCAGTATCTTCCCAAAGCTTAGATGGACCACTGTAGCAGTTCTGTGGGTTGTCCCAACTAAATGCATTTCACAATCTAATCTAAACAGCAGGCAGCATAGCCCAATAACAAGAGTTGGGAGGCAGAGGACCTAGCTTCAAATTTGGGCTCCTCTACTTTAATCACTTAAGCTTTCTCAGGATCAGTTTCTTAATCTATAAAATGGCAGGACTTGGCTCCCTGTCCTCTAAGATTAAGATCCCTTTGAGGTCTTTACCCAGTTGATTGGCAACAGTGTAAACCAGCCTTCTTAGTCCACTCCACAGACTGGCCCTAGAAACCATATCACATCCAGCCATCTGGTTTTCCATCCTCACTATCTTACCATCTGTCTGCCATATGGGTACCTTTGTAATTAAATACTGTTTTTATGCTATTCTTTGTTTCATGTGTGTTAATTTTGTTTCTCCAGTTAGATTGTAAGCCCTTTCAGGGCATAGACCATGTCTTATATTTCTCATATGTTTTAAAATGTCTAGAAAACAGTTGAACACATGAGGTGTTTAATAAATGCCTCTTTCTTGATTTCTTGATTTAAAAGTTAAAATTAATTTCAATATCAAATTTGTGCCCCCATTGCTGTGAGAAATCTAAAATTTAATATATCGGAGCGGGGTGGGGCATATATAAACATTGCTAGTGTTTAAGCTTGGCAAGAAAAAGCATTTCCAACTGTTTTGCAAAGAACCCTGAAGTTGATAGTTTCTGTGATTTCTATGTACAGTAACTTGAATCTAAAAAATAATAAAAGGTAAAATTGAAGAAATTAATAGTAATTCCTATGTCTTTTAAATACAGGTACATGGTAGTTGAAAATAAAACTTCAACATCTAATAAAGTTATCTTAACATGGGAGCCAGCCAAGAAATTTAACTACATTCTGACCTTTTTGATTATGCTAATGATTTTTTGAAGAATCTTACTAGTAGTGGCTATTTAAAAAAAAAAACCATGATGTACTATTTTTAGGACATGCTCTGCATATGAGCCCCACAAAGATGTCGTCCACTCCACAGTCAAAAGCAAAAGGCCAACATGCTACTCAGGAAAGCAATGCAAGGAGTAAACGGCAAAGGGAAAAGATCGTTTGAAAAGTCAGTGTTACAAGTGAAAAGTCTGTTACCAAGGTACAAGATTTTTAAAGGAGAAATTGAAAGAGAATAAAAATGTTCTTGACAAACTGTAACAATAAAACTATTTAAAGCCTTTATAGCAGAGTAGAAATGGCAGAAAAGGTTAATATTACAAAGAAAGAAGTTAAGTGAGAAGAATGAGTTTATAAAAGAAAAAGAAAAGATAGTAGAAAATGAGGGAATAATTACAAGTAGAACATGGCATGATTAGAGCCTTAAAGGTGAGGAGAGAGAGCCTACAAAGGACAGGAAGTAGTGGGCTGCCTTCCAGGAAGTGAAATAAGGATGAAGCATTATTTTTAACTATGGCGCTCTGGGAGAGTAGGGCAGTATTGGAGGAAGGGCATGTTAAACTTCCACAACACCCTTGAGAAGCCAAAAAGTGCCATTATCATTCCCATTTTCCAGATGCCCTTTGGCTCAACTGTGAAATTGAAATTCAAGCTAGGGCAATTTGACTCAGTAGAGAATGCATGCTTGAGTGAGAAAGAGAGAGGAAGGGAAGGACAGGAAGGAAGGAAAAAAGGAAGGAAGGGAAAGAAGGAAGGGAAGAAGGCAGGCTAACTTTTTCGTCTTTCGTAGTCACTTTTTAAAATTTTGAATCCAAAACAATTTATCTGATTTTCTACCTACACAGCCTTTAGCAGTAGGGCAATAACTTCACATTTTAAATCCATTATTGACTTTGCTTCTACCTTTCCAATTATAGGGAAATGAATTTTTAAAAAAGATAAAAAAAGGTGCACTCCTATGGACAGAACAACAGTTTTAATTTTCTTTATTAGAACCCTTCCATGGCATTGCCTGAAATATTCAAGTCCTAAGACTGAATTTATCCAGAAAGATTATGATAGTGAAAGTAAAGTAGAAGTGTAATCACTGACTCATTAATGTTATCTGAGTCCATTTCATAATTTGTGAAAGGGAGAAAATCATCTCCATGCTCCTTGGAGGGGGAAAAAGTACCCCAAAAATATTTTAAATATTTATAATCTTATGTGCTTCACCTCAAAAATAGTGAAACACCATCTCTTTCTCTGGACTTTATCGGTGCTTGATAAACATTTGTTGAATTCTTGAAAACTTTTATTCATCTTCACAATTCTCATTCCCATTTTCTAAAAGTAGTTGACTCCCCTGGTTCATTGGTAAAGTGAACTGAAGTCTACAAGATGGCTTTTCGCTTTAATAATCCCTCCTTCCTAAGAAAGAGAAACAGAAAC
Organism: Trichosurus vulpecula; assembly: GCF_011100635.1. Classification (NCBI taxonomy): domain Eukaryota; kingdom Metazoa; phylum Chordata; class Mammalia; order Diprotodontia; family Phalangeridae; genus Trichosurus; species Trichosurus vulpecula. The sequence continues at coordinate 296,802,540 of NC_050576.1, read as the reverse complement.
CAGAGACACAAGGAGAGAGAGATTTTTTATCATTCTATGTCTCTGTCCTGTCTCCCAAAACAAATTTGAATTCCTTCCAAAGCAGCAATATATTCTGTTGTTGTTCAGTCATTTTTCAGTCGTATCTGACTCTTTGTTGACCCCATTTGGAGTTTTCTTGGCAAAGATACTGGAGTGGCTTGCCATTTCCTTCTCCAGTTCATTTTACAGGTGAGGAAACTAAGGCAAGCAGGGTTAAGTGACTTGCCAGGGTCATACAGTTAGTAGATGTCTGAAGCCTGATTTGAACTCAGGCAGATGAGTCTTCCTGACTCCAGGCCTGGCACTCTATCCACTCTGGCACCGCCTACCTGTTCTACTTATCTGTATCTTTATGTGTATCAGTCCTATCCTTAGGAGGTCCTATCCTTAATAGAGTAGTAAATCTCTGTTTATAAAAGTTAATGATGATTTGGAGATTCCTGAATTGGGGAGTGAGCAGGAAGATAGTTCAATATAAGTTCAATAGGTTATGATTTAGGGCCTTAGCAACTGGTGGAAGCAAAGGAAATGGTTAACATGAAAAATGAAATCTGAGGACAACTTGATATATAAGATCAACTTATTAACAAGTTGGCTACAAAACAGATTTATGCAAATTAGATCATATTTTTCCTTGACTTTGATTATACAATTTGAGAAAGATTCCTTTTTTCAAAAACATCATATATATATATATATATATATATATATATATATATATATACACACATATATACATATATATGTATTATATATCATAAAATCATACTTAAGAATGTAGCAAGATTTTTAAGATATATTTTACATGGCAGGTTATCATTTCTAACTAATAATAAAGGTATAATAGAGATAATACACAAAAGCCAAAGAGAGGTTAGGACCTCATCTGTGTGTAGATGTGCTTCTTAATGCAGATGGAAATGCTAGAAATTTTGGTGAAGTGATAATGTAGTGAACTACCTGGGGAGGAAGCCTTCCTACTTTAATAAATTTGGTAACTTTTAATCAGTGTCATCAGCCTTAAAATTTCTAATTAAAAAACTAGGGAATTTATTTTATGATTTTTCTATAGTCTTCCCATTGCTTGCACTTAGGTAGCCTCTTTCTAAATAGGGTACCTGTTGTGGTGGTAAGCAAAAATGGGCTCCTTAGCACTTAGTTCAACAAGTGCCCTTGAATAGTTTGGCTTTTGTTCCCTTTGAGTAATTCATTGAGCCTTACTAGGTGCTAAGCCCCAGGCCCAAACCCCTATTAGGTTTAAAACCTTAGTGGGTGTGGATTGGCAACTAAGGTGGGGCCCAAGGTGGGGCTAACTCCAGGAAGGGCCTAGTTTACATGTCTGGGAGAGCAGAGGCTTTTAGACCACATGGGTTTAAGTCACCTCTTTGTGAGGATTCTAGGTCACATGGGTCAGTCGCATGTGTGACTCACCCCTGATGCTGAAAAAGATATGAAAACCAGGGGTTGGTTGTTTGTTCTTTGGAGCTCTTTGCCACAGCAGTGGTGGTGCATGACTCTGGGCCAGCCCTTGTTCTGAGCTCCCGGGCTGAACCTAGATGTTGGTAATTATGAATTGTATTGGATCTGTCTGTTGATTTTTTTAATTTGTTTGTATTTTGTTATGAAGTTAAGGGTGCTGGTTTTTTCCCCTGAACTAAGTGGATGATATTTGTGTGCTGAATTAAAGTAAGCTTGCCAACCCCTTAACCTTGCTTTCCTTAGTTAAGCAGATCAAAAGAACCTGTGCTGTTGGCAGCTTTCTGGGTGCTGTCTGTGGGTGGATCTTATACCCCAACAGAAGCTGTAGCCAGATTGTTGAAACACCTGTTAACCTTTGGATTTTGATTAGATAACTATTAGGGATCTTTGGACAAAAATGACTGTTCAGCCATGGCAGTGGAAGCTAGACATTTTTCATACCCATAGTCATCACTGCACTAAAAGCTGAACTTTAGGTCAAAGTGAAGAAGCCAACCCCAAGGCGTAGCCGATAGTAGGTGCTTAATAAATGTGTATTGATTTGACTTGAGCCATAAAATCCAGGGGAGTCATTTGCTCTGGTACTGTCATTTTTTAGCATTCATTTTTAAACTGCCTGCTATATGCATGCCAAATATTGTGCCAGACATTAAAGGAAATAATAAATCACTAAGTCGTGGAGATTGGTGCTTGTGGCAAGGGACAAGATGGTCTGAGATCCATAGAGAATTTCATAAATCTGAATTTTAAGGTAATATAGGCTAGATCTGTTTCTTGACTGATAAATTTAATAAATTCTTATTTAAAATTCTTATTTCTCTATTTGCTGTATATCAAAGGATAAAAGTATCAGGAGAATAATCATGAGCATGAAAACTATATAGCATTATATATATAGCATTATTTAGTGCTTGAAGGTTTATAAAGTGTTTTACAAATATCTCGTTTTATCCTCATAACAATCCTGACGGGTAGGGGCCATCATTGTCCTTATTTTACAGATGAGGAAGCTGAGGCAGAGAGGTTAAATAATTTGCCCACAGCCATACAGCTATCAAATATCTAAGGCCAGATTTGAACCTGGGTCTTCCTGACTCCAGATCTTGGAAGAGCTTGGATTTAGGGCAGTGAATTTGTGGCTTAAGAAGTGGAGAGGTATGTGAGTCGGGTAAAAGAGTCAAGTATGACATCAAGCTTCTAATTTGAGCTGACAAGGAAGATAAGAGAGTTCAAAAATCTTGAGTAAAATAGGTAGGAGGGAGAATTGAGTCAGATCAGCCATGGAGGAGGACTCAGGAGACTAGGGTTATGGTCTCTTTTCTGCTATTACCTTGCGGTGTGATCTTGGGCAAGTATCTGGGCCTCAGTTCCTGAATCTACAAACTGAAATTACAGACTAACTGCTGAAATCCTTGAAGCTTTAACATTCTATTTGTCTGTGAGTCTAAGGTCAGTATTAAAACTATTGACATGACTTTCGGGAGGTTATAAGAGACCATTGGAGTTATGTATGAAATCTTGGGACTGGAGATTTTTAAATTGCCATGAAAGGAGCTTAGGCTCAAACGAGAGCAGATAGTATACAGACCAGATTACATTTTGCCCTCCAATAATGAATAGGAAACAGGGCACTGTGATAAGCAAGGGATGATGATCAATATTTGGAATACTGAGATAGGAAAGGCGGTAATTAGGACCATTATAGACACAGTTAACACAGATAATGTAATTTGGAAAATTATACATTTGGATATTATGGGGATTTTTTTCTAAGCTAATGGATTTGCTATGATATCTATTAAAGCACATAAGACTTTTTGCCTCTAGGGAGTCTACTAAAAAAATCAAATATACAAATTTTTCAGTAAGTATAATCTAAAATGGAAAACCAAAGGGAAAGTTGTTGGTGAAGAAAATACTGTTGTGGCTTCCTGCTTGGCATTTATAATAATTTTTCATTCAAAGAGTCTTAAAGCACTCTATCTATTAATTTCACATCACAACTCCCCATGAAACAAGTCAAGCATTTTTATTGTGTTTGCCCAAGTTCATTGCACACAATAAGACAAAGCAGAATTGGAAATGAAACCTGGGCATTTTGATTCATTCCCAGCCTTGCACTGCTTCACGCTGTGACCCTCAGAAAGTCATGCAATCTTTTGGACCCTCGCTTTTTTCTATTGGGCAGAAAGACTGTAATAACACTTTTCTTCCCTAATGTTGGGGGAGGGTGTTTTAAAACATAATTATTTTTATCAGGTTTCTTGAGATCCTCTGCACGTTGTTGAAATGTGTAAATTAATATGTTAATATTAATTTATAAAAAAAATATGTTAATCATGAAGCTGTAGCTGGAAAGATGCACTTCCCATGCTTTTGACGCAAGGAACACCTTCCCTAAAATCATTCCTTTTTTTAATAAGGATGTATTGGTAGCACTTTCATCAATAATAGAAGATCCAATTACTTCTCTTCTGGATTAAGGCATTCTTTTATTGGGAGATTTTAATGCTAGAGTGGGAAGTTCAAACATTGCCGATGAAATCTCAGACTAATTAAATGATTATAGCCTAAGGGGAAGGGCAACTAAGATGCTGCTATTAATCTTCCTAAGAATAGCCTTTCTATAAGGTTGAATAAATGGATATACCTTGATTTTAAAAGTATAAGAAAATAGTCAAATACATTTCACTTTCATTTTTTTTTTATTTAAAAAGCAGCATACTCAGTCCTTTCCCACCATTTTGGGCAGAGGGTAAATCCATTTAAGAATACCAGAATTGACCAAATAAAATGAATTCTGCTATGTAAACCTTCCCCCTCATGTTTTAGGCATGGTACAATAGTGGTGTGTTAGATGAATTAAATATTCAACTCTGCGTTGGACATTATAATGAAACCCTCACATGGTTGCCCAGCTGAAGAGTTGTGAAAGGTAGGAAATAAATAGTAGGACTCAACTTCTGTACACAATTGTACAAGAAATGAAAATCAAAGTTTGGAGCAGAGGGATAGTAGTGGTATGCCATTAAAGAATGAAAATGACTTCATAGAGACTTCCTTGTAGGCCAAAATTGCCTTTGCTCCTCCTTTCTTATCCCTGAACCCAATTTTCAAATATCCATACAAGGAGCAGAATTCATCTAGATTCATGGTCAGCTCATGGCAGCAGTGGGAATCATTGCCAGGCAGGTAATCTTTTCTCTCTTCCTACCACCATATATCTGTGCTGAGCCTAAGAATTACCCTGATAGGAGAACAGGATACAGGGGGGACGAGGAAAGGTTAGGGGGCTTGATCAGTTTGGATAAGTACTTCACTACATCCAAGGGACTTCATTTAATCATTTGGAAAGATGGTTTAGATATCTCTATTATAATGTTAAATATTGATTTCTATTACTGTTCCTAAAAGGGAGAGCTATTTTTAGACTTCATCCAAAGATCTTTGGGGGAAGAGGGGAAGGGATTTTGATGCCACATTTTTCTTTCCTCTACTGGCCATGTTGTATTTTTTAACCACCAAGTGGCATTACTAAGCACTATCTTGACAATATCCGAGGAGGATCACCAAAGGACCTGGAATTGGGAGGTCTCACAGGCACAGCAGTTATATATATCTACCCTGTTTAGTTAAAAGTGTTGCGTAAATGCCAAGTTTTTTTATGGGACTCAGTGACTTTTTATCCCTTAGCTCTTGTTTCTTTATGGAACAGCACTCATTCTCCATTTAAGGCAGGCATTCTTAATCTGTGATCTGTGAACTTGGTTTATTTTGTTTAATTTGATAGTGGTATTTCAGTTTAATTAGTTTCTTTTGTAATTCTAGGTAATTTATTTTATGCATTTAAGACCATTGTTCTATGAAAGGGTCCATAGACTTCACTAGACTGCCAAAAAGGTCCATGACACAAAAAAGTTTAAGAACACCCCCCCACCCCAAACCCCAATCTTGGGATATATGGATTTAACCAATCAGAAATCATCATTTAAGCCCTGCCCTATGGCAAGCCCCTATGCTTCCTTGAATTTGCTGTGCTTCCTGAGCCTAGTTACATGACATGGATTAACGGTGTTGACTCTCTATAGAGTCAAACTTGAATAACTGTATACGGTTCCTATAATCTTGGCATTAGTATCAATAAACAAATAAATGGTATCTATTAAAGTGGTGCAGTGGATAGAGCACCTAACCTCAAGTCAGGAAGACTCAACTTAACAAGTTCAAATCTAGCCTCAGACACTAGCAACGTGATCCTAGGGAAGTCACTTAACCCTGTTTGCCTAAGTTTCCTCATCTGTAAAATGGGCTGGAGAAGGAAATGGCAAACCACTCCAGTATCTTTGCCAAGAAAACCCCAAATGGGGTCATGATGAGTCAGACACAACAGAAATGACTCAACAACAACAATAAAACAACACATAGTAAAAACCAAGCAGCTACCAAGCCATTTTGTACTTGCTACTCTTTTGGACCCAGAAATTTTCCAGATAGTGTACTGGATTATATTTGAATACAGGAGTTCCGCAAATAACAAAATATGAGTTTGTTTAATGCCCCACTTAAGCTGTGCCCTCTGTAAGCAAGAATGTACAACCAATACAGCATAATTTCCACTGGATATTTGATTGACAGTTCTAAGCAAGGATAGCCACCAGAAGATTCATGAATTTTGCAAGAACTCTGGACACAGGATTCATGACGTGAGAAAAGGCATCCAAGATCCAGTGGCCTTGGTATATTGGCTCCTCTGGTACAGAGATACTTTGACTTGGACAAAGACAGAAACTGTCATAGCTGGGTTTTTTTTTATCTTGACTGCATTGTCATTGGCAGGGACCTCTGACCTCTTCTTACAGTGACTAAGTCATGGAGCAGGTTGAATGGACCCAACAGTTCGCCTTGGCATTGAGAAGCTATTTTACACTAGCATCTCTCGCTAACTTTGACCATGAGACATCTCTGGCAGCTGAATTTTGTCACTTCTTCGGTTATTTCCCCACTGGAGCAATGTTTTACTCCTCTGTACAGTGAAGAGAGGGACAGATATTATGAGAGCTAGGTTGCACGTTCTACGTATTCAATAGATTGTAAGTTTGTTGAAGACAAGGTCTCTTTCATTTAGGCTTTTGTATCCCCAGTATCTTGCGTGTACTTGGCATGTAATAAATGTTTAATTGAATTGTACATGCATTTTAAACTGAGCTTCATTTTCTTGCATTTGCTTTTAAAGGGAAGGTAGGATTTGGTAGAGCACCAAATAACTGCCATAGAATTGATTCCCTTTGATTAAGCCAGAAATATGAGCATTAGTCTTTAAGCGGATGCCCTTGAGAAGAGAAATCGCATGTTGGAAAGCCAGGAGGTAGCAGGACTGATAAGAAATGTCACCTAATATTTCACTTCTTTAAGGGACTTTGCATGTCATTATTTGATCCACAAACTAACACTACTGCTTTGGGAGAGGAAAGAGAGCTAATGCAGGTAAGCAGGGTTTGTAGGTGATATGAACTTAGGTGTGGAACATCGTTACTCAGATTTTAGGATCACAGATACAGAGCTGGAAAGGACCTTAAAAGCCCTCTCTTCCAACCTTGCGATTTCACAGATGAGCAGCCTGAGTCCAAAAGAGGTAAAGTGACTTACCCAAGGTGATAAAAGTGATAGATGGTAGACCCTAAATTGGACCCAGGTCTCTGACTTCAGAGCCAAAAACTTTTCTCCTGCACCATAGCTGGGCTGGATGAGATTAGCTGATTCTATTATGTGTTATCTACAATCAGGAGTGAAAACACATTTTATTTGCAGGGTGTCTGCATTTGCAGAAGACTTCTAGGGTGCAATTTGGTTAATTGGTGTTTTAGTAACATTGTATTTTGACAGAGTTTTCTATTTTGGTAGGAAAGCAGAAAAAATTGGAATTTGTGTTGACTATGCTAGAAATGAATTTAGAGGCCTGAAATATCCTGCTATGAAACTCATCCTTCTCATATGGGGGTGAGATGCCCAAAGCTGTCTCTGCCCTAAATTGCAAAAGCCTGGCGATGAAGGTGGGGAGGAATTTTTGAGTATGATAATCCATTATATTCTGTCTTTAGCCTATAAACTATTTCCCCCACAAGTTTGCTGTTGGAATTTTACCCCAAACTTCTGTTAAATTTAATATAATCTTTGAATTCTATTGCATTTACATTCTTTCAGAAGTCTTTCTGTAACAGAGAATGATGTCTTGAAATGACAGATATCATGTGGAAGGGCTTAATCACCAGACTAGTTGAATTTCAGTATGACCTTTAAATTTAGTTCACTTACCCTTAAGACAACTTTCCTGGTATAGCTTTCAAGGTCCTAGGACTATCTGGTTCCTGTGACTTATAGCATAGCTACCTTGAAGACTAGGAAACAGCAACTGATTTGGATATGAGGGGTGAGCGAAAGAGTTAAGAATGACTTTGAGGTTGTGGACCTGGTTGACTATAAGGATGATGCCATCTTCAAAATAAATAGGAGAGTCTGGAGGACAAACAAGTTTTTTAGGCTAACAGTCTTCTTACATTTACACCAATGGGAGCTGAAGAAGGCACCAAGGGTGAGAATGTAGAAGAAGGAGGAAATGTTCCATGAACTTTGAAGGACACCAACAAGAAGAAGCAGGAGACACATGAATAATCTGCAGAGACTGAGAGGAAAGGAAAACCAAGAGAAATGCAGTGTCACAATTGGGTTTTACATTATATAGAACAGTTATGAGAGTATTACGCTGAGAAAGAGTACTTATTTGTGTGCATATCATAACTGCCTTACTAGATTAGAAACTTCTTGAGGGTAAGAACTTTGTTTCTTGTGCCATATCTTAGCATATAGCACCTGTGGCATAGTAAGCCCTCACTAATTATTACTTATGGATTTACTGATCCTTAGTGCCTTGTATGTAGCAAATACTTAATCAACAAGCATTGTTTTTTACAATTTATTTTGATTCTATTGTTACTAAACACTAAGTAATATAGGCATTTACAAGTACTTAGCAGAACAGAAAACAGTATCACAAATGAAACAAGGTATCTCTATTATATTTTTCTCTTCTGTTCATTTTTTAAAAGATGGCATAGTATTCCACTTTATTTTCTTTTTCCTTTTTGATACCCTATATTATACGACTTCTTCTCATCTCTCCCTTTGGGAGTAAGTAAGTAAATATATATTAAGGTCTATATGCCAGGCATTGTTCTAAGCTCTTAGGATACAAAAAGAGGCAAAAGACAAATGCATAATCTAATGGTGGGATAGGGTCAACAAGCAAACAAATATGGCAAACAATTTATTTACAAAATAAATTGTAAATAATTAAAAGAGGGAAGGCACCAGAATTAAGAGGAGTTGAGAAAGGCTCCCTGTAAAAGCTGGAGTTTTAGTTAGGACTTAAATGAAGACAAGGAAGCCAAGAGGTGGCGGTGAGGAGTAAGAGGATTCCAGGCATCGGAAACAAATGAGAAAATGCCTGGAGCTAAGAGATGTAGTGTTTTGTTCATGAAACAGCAAGGATGCCAGAGTCACTGGAACAAAGAGTATGTGTTTGGAGGTAAGATGTAAGAAGACTGGAAAGACAAAAGGGGGCTAATTTATGAAGGGTTTTAGATGTGAGACAGAGGGTTTTGTATTTCATCCTGAAGGTACTGGAGTTTATTGAGTAAGGAGGTGATGTAGTTGGACCTGCACTTTAGGAAAATCTCTCTGGTGATTTTTGAATGAAAAATGAATTGGAGTGCAGAGAAAGGTGAAGCAGGTAGACCCACCAGAATGAAAGGGAAAATATTAAATCTTTGTAGGAAATTTAAATAGTCAAGAAAAATAAATTTCCATGTTGGTCATGCCCAACAGTATATCTCTTAATCTGTATCTTGAGTCCATTACATCTCTGTTCAGTTGTATACTATGCTTCATCCTCAATAATCTAGAACGATGAATAGCCATCATGTGACCAGAGATCTCAAGTCTTTAATGATTGTTTTCCTTTGCAAATTTTTTTGTTATTGTATACATTGTTCTCTGGATTCTATTCCTTCATTCTGCATCAGTTCAAACAATATCTTCCCAGGTTGCTCTGCAACCATCACTTTCATCATGTCACAATTTAGTGACTTTTTGGTCAGATTTTTACATTGCTTTCCAAAATGTCTGTACCAATTTACAGGTCCATTAATAGTAAATTAGTATTCCTGTTTTCTTATAGCTACTCCAACATTTGTCATTTTTCTATTTGCCATTCTCATGGTATGAGGTAGAAATTCAGGGTTATTTTAATTTGCATCTCTCTAATTACCAATGATTTGGAGCACTTTTTCATAGCTTGGATTTATTCTTTAAAAACTGCTTTGGACCATTTGTGTATCGGGGATGGGCTCTTGTTCTTTTAAATTTGAATACATTCTTTATATACATAGATATCTATATCTATGTAGATATAGATGTCTATATTATAATATCTATATCTGCATAGATATTTATATATATTTTCCCCAATGATTGCCTTCTTATTTTATATACATTGGTTTTGTTTGTGCAAAAACTTTTAAATTAAATCATATAATCAGAATTGTATATTTTATCTTCTGTTATGATCTTCTCTATTCCTTATTTGGTCACAAACTACCCCCTCATAAATCCAAAAGAAGGTTGTCCAATTTATTTATGATGTAACCTTTTATAGCTAAGTCATGTACCCATTTGGAGTTAATCTTGGAATACGGTATGAGATATTGCTCTAACGTAATTTCTTCCAGACTACTTTCTAGTTTTCCCAGACTTTTTTTTCAAATAGTGAGTCCTTCTTCCAGTATCAGGGGACTGTGGATTTATCAAAGATTAGACTACTTGGTTCATTTGGATCCATATGTTATTCCATTGATCAACCTCTCTTTTTTAACCAGTACCTAATTGTTTTGAAAATGACTTTTTTCTTTTATACTATGAGATCCTGTATTTCTAGAGCCCTTTTCCTTTCCTCAGTTTTCATTATTTCTCTTGAGTTTCTTGACCTTTTGTTCCCCTTGAATTTGGTTCTTATTTTTTCTAGCTCAATTAAGTATAACTTGATAGTTTGATTAGTAAGGCACTGAATAAGTAAATGAATTTAAGTGGCATTGTTATTTTTAGCATATTGACAGCCATTAACAGTTAATATTTTTCCATTTATTTAGGTTTATATTTCTGCAGAGTTTTTTGTAGTTTTATTCATATATTTCCAACAAACATTTGTTAATAGTTTCCATGTGTCCCAGTTAATAAATATCTATTACAATGAATTATGGACAATCATATTTCTGATATTATAAAATATATCTTCATGTACTTCATGCAGAGGTATAGATAATCCTTATTTTATAAGACATGACATATATCTTGAATGATTTATCTACTTTTATTATCTTTAGAGTTCATTAGACTGTTAATACTCCTCTTTTTGGCAATTTTATAATTTGCTGAATAGTAATTAACAGACAGAAGAATTATTTCTCTTGACATAGTAACCAATAGTTTCTTAAGTTAGTTTTTAATCTACATTTTTCCTCCAAAAACAAAACATCCCTGGGGTTGATGATGTGAATTCTTTTCTGTAAGATCTGTTGCTTCAATACCCTAAATCTATATCTGGTCTTTGGTTTTGCTTCTAAAAAAGAATCTTCCTCCATTTGAGTTATTCCTGAATTTTTCTTGTTCATGGATTATAAAAAATCTGAACTGTAGCGTTTCCCTTGATTGGTTAAATAGTGGCACTGATAATTCTCAATTTGCATTCATAACTGTATTCTGTTCATGAAATTTCACACGGAGGGCTCTTTAGATTAATGTTCCTTTCTTTGTGGCATTTACTGAAGAAGAAAAATGGGGATACCAAAACCTGAAAAACAGCATGGTTTTGCCTTGAAGTATATTGCATAAAGTATAAACTTACTCTTTGTAGGCACTTCTGAAATTGTACAGAATCATAATATCATGGAATTTTCAGACGGCAATTTTTTTGAGATAATCCTGTCCCATCTCCTCATTTTAGAGATGGGAAAATTGAGGCCCAAAGAGGCACAAAGACTTGGCCGAGGTCACAAACTTTTGATCCTCCAAGTTATAATGGAACTCAGCTACCTGAGTAGGCATTGTTTTATTTCCAAGAAACTAATTAAAATTCTGAGCTTCTGATGAAAGCCACACTTTGGCCTTCTCTGTTCAGCTGTGATGACTACACTGCCCTAGATGGTGAACATGTTTGCTGTAAAAAAAAATTATAGTTCTTTTCCATCTTTTATCTCTTAATTGTGTTACTTTCAATTTCACAGTGACTCGCCATCACTGGATTTCTTGCCAGATTTTCTGTGGGCTAGTTTTTTTTCCTTTTATTGCTTCTTTTTGGTTTATAGGGTGACATTGCTCATATCTTCATCATCCTTCTCCCTAACATTTCATAAATGAGTTAAGATTTTAAATCCTTAACTGCCATATATCTCCACTTGACCAGTAATTGAGATGTTTGCTAAGCTCTCTTTGTTCCTTCTTTCCTTGCTACAACAGTTGATTTACATTGGTTAAATTTATCTATGAAATCATTGTAATCAGTATTGATTGATGTTCTTTCCTTTTTATATCAATAACTTGTTTATACAGTTTATATTGGAATTTTTAAATTTCATGCTATATCTTCTCATTTTGCTTTGTTATTCTAGCTTTTAATTAATTTTGATCTTTGGCTTTTACTTATCAATGACCTGAGTGGACAAGTATAGTATATCAGATTTGGGAATAATGCCCACATCATTGATGAGGCATTTCCTGTGTGTTAAAATATAGTCAATTTAATTTTTTATAATGCTATGTAGTGTTCACCTTGCCTATTACTTTCTAATTCTCTGTTTCAAGGAAGGATTCATCATGTCTAGGCATAAGGCTGCAGGGCAAAAGTACCCTGGTCTTCTGCCTCTTACTTCTTGCTGCTCAGGAATATTTTCCACTCACCCTTTCACCATCTATGCTTATTTCCATCTTTACATTAAAATCGCTATGAAAGTATATGGAGATTTGATTGGGAAGTTCTTATTAAGTTCTTTGTAGAAATTCTCTGTCTCTTCAACCTTTCCAACAGAAGATGGTCCATAAGCTGCATTATTTTCAGGGGTTGTTTTTTTTTTCAATTTCTTTCAATTTTTTTTTTCAAATTTCAAATTTTTTTCCAAAGTATATCCAGGCACAGCCATAAGAAATAAACAGAATAAACATCTCAGTAAATGGTATTTCTTGTTGCCTTGGACACAAGTTAAAAACAACTCTTTATTCGTCTCTCCCAGGAGAACCTGTAGACCATCCTGTCATTTAGCTGCAATTTCCTTCTGGTACAGATCTGTTTATAGCAAGAGTGTCAAGAGTGCTCCAATTCTGGTCCTCCAATCCGTAGGACAAGGTGACCATATTTAAAGTACCAGCAACTAAGTTAATATTTCCTGAGGGTCTAAAGCTGTTTCTTAGTGCCCTCCATTTCCTTTACTTCCACTACTTAACCGAAGCTGCAGAAGGGGAATGGGGTCACACCAGCCTAAAGGATATTCTTTTTTTCATGGGTTGCATGCCTAAATCTCCTGATGATGAGTCTCTCTTTGACTAGCTAGACTAGTTCTCGGAAAGAAGACACAGTCTTTCCAGCCTTTCCAGCAGGGTAGAGCAAGCCAGAGATTTCATTTCACAGGCATAGACTTCCAGAACCCAGAATCACTTCCATGGCCACAAGGCCATTGTAGTAAGACTTCATAAAAGTTTTTTGGGGACGAGTAGGGCGTCTTTTGGGAGATCAACCTTATGAAGGCTAGAAAGTCTTACAACCTGGAAAGACACATCGACTGAGATTGTAGGCAAACATAGCCATAAATTAATCTATATGTGCATATAGATCTATACTCTGCATACTTTAACTCTTTCTTTTCCAGAACCTACTGGCAAAGATTTTGGCCCTACTCTGGGTTTGAAAAAGTCCAGTTCCCTGGAGAGTTTGCAAACAGCAGTAGCTGAAGTCAGGAAAAATGACCTTCCTTTCCATAGACCTCGTCCTCATATGGTGCGTGGGAGAGGGTGTAATGAGAGCTTTCGAGCAGCTATTGACAAATCTTATGATGGACCTGAAGACTTAGAGGAGGGTAAGTCATTGCACTTTCTTAAACCATTTCTTTATTGCATGACAGTCTAGGAATTATGGAGAAGGATGAGTACTGAACTGCTGAGGAAAATGTTTCAAACCTTGTAATTATAACTCTAATATTAAAAGTAATTAATTTTCCTGATCTTTTTGCCCTTTGGCTCAGAGAACGTTGGATTGGATAACCCAAATTGCAATTTATTTTTCAGTGCAAACTATAAGGGGAAAATGCTCTCCCTCACTTTCCCACAAGGACTCCCTGTCATTTATCCTTAGGGTAGGAATACTAAGGATGCTTAGCCTGACATTCTTTTTTCAAGTCATTAGGAACAGCATCATCCCAAGGACTGACTGCATTAATTGGGTAGAGACAGTTAGGTTATATTAGTACTCAAAACCTCTTCTTGAAATAAACTCGCATTGTTTGCTTCCCAGCATGTGGGCTTTCTGAACTGATCAAGGTTAACAAGCCAGCTTTCAGAGAGATTAGTGTTTTATCACATGTCAGGCCTTTCATGCTAGCAAATAAGCCACTCTAATAGTGCTCTGTCTACCTCACAACAAGCCTTGCTTGCAGTAACCAGATTTGAGTCAATCTCTCTTAAAAGTTTACAGGTAGCCCCATGAAATGGTAGAATTCTGTAATGCTGCTTTTTTAAATCGTTCTGTATTTTACATTTTTAATTTTTTACTAACCATAAATGGCCCCTAACCATTTGTATTGATTTTTCTTCTTTCTACTTTTTTTTCTGTGCAGACGGTCTGTCTGATAAGAGCTCTCGCTCTGGTCAAGGAGCTCTGAATTGTGAATCTAACCCTCAGGGGAACACTGTACCAGAGGATATAGAAAATAAGGCCAAGAAGAACAAAAAAAGTAAAGACAAGGAAAAGAAAAAGGAAAAGGGCAAATTGAAAGTCAAGGAGAAAAAACGAAAAGAAGAGAATGAAGATCCTGAGAAAAAAGTCAAGAAGAAAGGGTTTGGTGCCATGTTGAGGTACAGTCTTTCTTAACAAAGGAAATTAATGTTGCTTCATTTCAATGCTGGTGGAATGTGCTCATTTCATCAGCCTTGGAAAACCTGCATCTCTAGTTAAATGCATCTGTATTCTGACTTAGGTCTTGCCTTTTGGCAATGGCAAATACAAGCTAAATGTTTGAGTTGTGGCATTGAAGCTCCTTCCTCAGTTGATGAGAGATCTTGATGGTGCCCTTGTCAGAGGAAGAACGTTGGCAAAAATCGTGCTTAGGGAGTCATTAGAAAGGGCTTCAACTCCGGATAACAAGGTCTGCTTTATTCAAGAAACCTCAGGTTTAATGATATGCTTTCTGTGCTGTAAACCTTAAAATACTATATAAATGATAGCTATCATTTTATTATTCTTATTATTATGTCAGTCACAGAATTTTCCAGTGGCAAAAAGAAAAGGGTGAAGAAAAGCTATTAAACAAATAGGCACCCTCTGAAAATCCTTTCTTTAAATTAGAGGCAATGAAGTAGGTAAACATAATGCCACTTCTGTTCAAATGAACGGATATCTATTTGCTGCAAAGCTGTGTGTCCAATGCAGCTAATCAGCTTTGCTGTTAGCACTGACACCAGCAGCCTTCCCTCTCTTTTTTTTCAATACCCAATGAATATCTTTCCCAGTATTCCTCTCTGGGAACGTGGGTGGCTCCGCTTGCAAAGACATCCAATGGCTTTTCCCCTAGAGGACCTGTGACATCCTCTGATCCTGCTGACCTACAATCTGTCCAAATTAGCCAGATCTCTCAGGAGATTTTGTTTTTCTGTGGTCCTATAGATTCTTCCTAGACATTTGTCATATTGCTTTCTGAGCCTCTTATGCAAAATAATCCCAGGAATTAGAAGAGTTTATGGACTGTGACTTATACATCCTGAAAAATAATGGCCATAAATACTCTATAATAAAGGTAACTATTACTGGGAAGATGCTTTAAGAGCTCTATATCAAGTCATAATTATTTTCTCTTGTCTCTGTAATATCCAGGGAATACTCTTCCTCTTGCCCCAAAATCAATTGCCTATGGAATAAAATAAAACCTTTCTAGCCCGGAAGTTGGGTTCTTCGACAGTATGGCTCCAGCTTACTTTTCAAGCCTTACTTCCCTCATGTTACTTCCCCACCCCCACCCTAGGCACTCTGTTTCCCAGTCAGACTGGCCTTCTCACATCTCCTAAGTTTGACTCACTCCTTCCCATCACCATACATGAATGGTGGCTATCTCCCATGCCTGAAATGCACTCACTCTTCAATCAGTGAACATTTAATATCTACCTACTTTGTGCCAGCCCCTATGCTAAGATTGTTACCAAGAGATGAGAACTAAAAACAGCATTTAATTTAGGCTCAAGGATGAGCCCAGCTCCAAAGGAGTTGACTCCAAAAGTTGGGTTTATCTCAAACTTGGATCAAAACATTGATAACATGCTTTTCAGATTTGCAGAACCGAAGAAATAACTACCAAATGGAATGACAGTATCAGAATCCCAAAATATCTTCACTGGCTAGGGTAATACATTAAATCGAATCCATTGAAATATCAGAGATAGGGGAAAAGGCACTGAACCTGAAATTTTATTGGCCTTAGGTAATAGATATAAATGCCAAATGCCACATCTGTGTTTTTAAAAAATAAGTTCTATAAGTATAGGACAGAGGAGGCATGGCCAAACCTCATTTCATGAGACCTAAATGAAACCCAGGGCTGTTAGTGTGAGCTTAGTGTAAGAACTGAGGCTTTGTGTAAACACTGTTAGTGCTTACACAAAGATTGAAATGAAATAGTCCTGCCCCCAAGGAGCTTAAATCCCAATTTCTCATCTTCCTAGATTCAGCTTGGGGGCCACTTCCTTGAAGAAGCCTTCAATGATTTCCCTGAACTGAAATTTTTCTCTCACTACTCATATTTTCCAAGACCACTTTGTCCGCATCTCACTTTGGCCCGTTACTACTACCAGACCTTGCCTTATTTATTGCACATTGTATCTTCTCTAAGTGAACCACAAAATCCTTAGGGATGAGTACTTTTTCATGTTTTGACTTGGCATCTCCAGAGCCTTCCCCATAGTAGACAATTATTAAGTGTTTGTTGAATATAAACAATCTGAAAATACACAAGAAACTAGATCGGTGTATAAGCTCATGTTGGATCAACCATGTTAGCTATAGGTCTTTTCTTGGGGGTGTTGAGGGAGGGACAGTGATGCCCACAATCTTTTGGCCACCTTGCCCTTCTACATAACTCTACCACAGGGATTTAAACCATTTCTGTCAGAGATTCACTAACTCCTGGTTTCTCTTTTCTCTACAATTTTATTAAACTTAGATTTCCCAAGGAGGGGCTTGATTTTATCTTCAGCACAAAATAGCAACTTGTTTTGCATAGCCTTTTACATCTGAATCTTTTTGAGCATATTGGAGTTACTGCTACAGGCACATTTTCAACAACAAAGGACACAAAAGCTGTTGCCATTAGCCAACAGATTTTGCTTCCTTCCTCATCTGTTGTTCAGATATTTACTTGTTTTGTTTTGTTTTTTTAAAGATCAATTGGTTTTTTGTTTTGGTTTTGGGGTTTTTTTTGGTGTAGCTTCTCTTAGACTTAGGCTCCTGATTCCAAGGTTAACATTTCATGGCTGGATTTTTTATATTCTTATTTTCAAATTCAATATATTTATTTATTATTAATTATTAATATAATAATAATAACTTATTGTTAAAGGCTAGCTATGTTCATGGCACTGAACTGTTCACATAGCTAGGCCCTAGGAATACAAAGAACCAACAAGCATTTATTAAACACTGCTCTCAAAGAGCTTATAGTCCATCAGGAGGAAAAAACATGTAAACATATAAGCATATACTATATATATATATATATATATATATATGAAGAGGGAACTCTAGTGCCTACTGGAGATGAGGAACAGCGTCATTCTGGAGATGTTATTTGAACTAAATTTTGAAGGGAAATAAAAATTCTAAGAGGCAAAGGAAGGAATATATTCCAAAGATGGCAGACAGTTTGATCAAAGGCATGAAGATGTGAGATAGAGTGTCATGGATGAGGCACAGCATGGAAGCCAGATTGGCTGGATTATAGCAAGTATGAAGAAGGGAAATAACATAAAATAAGATTGGGGTGGCAGGGAGGGAGTTGTGCCCAGATTGTGAAAAGTTTTAAATGAAAACAAAGGGGTTTATTTTTGATCCTGAGAGTGGAAGGTAGGAAAGAAGGGAGGGAGGGAGGGAGGAAGGGAGGGAAAAAGGAAGGAAGGAAGGAAAGAAGGAAGGAAGGAAGGAACCTTAAAACATAGAATGGCAGAGGTGGGAGGGAGGAAAGAAGGAAGGAAGGAAGGAAGGAAGGAAGGAAGGAAGGAAGGAAGGAAGGAAGGAAGGAAGGAAGGAAAGAAAGAAACAAGCTTTTATTAAGCACCAGTTATGTGCCAGATCCTGAGCTAAGCATTTGATAAAAATTATCTTATTTGATCTTCACAACAATCCTGAGAGGTAGGTGCTATTATTATCCTCATTTCACAGTTGGGAAACTGAGGCAGTCAGAGGTTAAATATCTTGTCCAGAGTCACAGAACTGGCAAGCATCTGAGGCTGAATTTGAACTCAGGTCTTTTTGACTCCAAGCCACTGGCTGACTCTATCCACTGTACCACTTAGCTGCCACAAATCAGATAAGACATTGGGATAGGGAAAGGGAAAGGGAAAGGGAAAAGAAGAAGCATTTATGTAGCACCTATCACCTTCCAGGCATTGTGCTAAATGCTTTGTATAAAGATTATCTCATTAAGCAATAATAATTGTCCTCTCCTTTTTTAAGGAGAGCATTTGCTTTAGAGTGAGCCTTCTTTTGGGTTAAGAAAAAAAAAGTTAACTCACTCTTTAACCTAGTTGAAAAACTAGGGGAATCCCCTTTAATTTATATATTCTACAGTCATAAGAATAATACAGCATGGTACAATGGAAGGAGAATGGACTCTGAAGTCATACAACCTCCAGTATTTACTGCCTGTATGACATTGGACAAATCGCGGATCTTCTTCTGATCCCAATTTCCTATAAAAAGATCTTTACCTATAAAAATGAAGATGTTGCACCATATGGCTGCTGAGGAGCTTACGGTCTCTAAATCTGTAATTCCACATGTTCCACATTCTAATGGTCCGGTATGTTTCTGCTTTCCTAGTTTCCAAATGAACCCCTTAAACAGTTCATATGTAGTCCTTTGGAAGATCTCCTGAATTCTACCTATCAATGAAGACAAAAGAAGCAGGGCAAATAGCAGACTGTTGAGGAATAGGTTCTCTGTGGACTCCTTCCTAGTGAGACATGAATTTTAGGAAATAAGGTCACCTTTTCTGTCAGGATTGATCATTGGTATTGGATCAAATGAATCTGTGTTCTGTGAGCTGACCACAGGTTAACTGGAAATGCTACCAGCCAAATGTATTAAGATAAATTCTCCTATTTCTAAAAGGTTTCCTGTTGTGACTTATGCACATGAAAACACCCATAAGATGGGTCCATTTAGCAGCTGTGTACCTGCTTCTGAAATGCAAGTAATTGGCAAATCACTTATGGCCTCCACAAATTATGACTTAAAAAGCACATTCTTTTTAACTTGAGAGTATTGAGAAAATTAATTTATTAATGCTGGTGAAGCACTTTGAAAATGAAATTGCTGTACTAAGATAGTTTCAATATTATTTATCCAATATGTGTCTTGAAAATGTTTTTTTTCCCTTACTGGGTATTATTTTTCTAAAGATGATTGAGTTGGCTCTGTCGGTTGTTACATTAAGTGATTAACACTCAAACTATTCGGAGCCTAGTCTTCTATATTTACCTTTAAAACTGAATTCAGTAAGGGAAATACTAGCTAGAATCTTTAGGAAAATGTTTCTTTAATTGGCAGTAGTACAACAGAAATTGGATTTAAAGTCCCTTCCCAGAGTTAAATCCCTCACCCTGATTTAATGGTATCATTTCTGTTAAAGGGTGAGGTTCTTCTTGTCCATTCAGTTGTTAGCTGGTCTTGGGATGCTGCTGGGAAACATAAGCCAAGGGATCATGATGTGGGAACATACTTATGTAGATAAGACAGAAGCTAAATTTCATCCGATGCTGAACAGGAATTTCCTTTGACTACAATTCTCTAGCATGGGGTTAATCTTTGGTTTCCAAACCACTTGTACCTTTGACTTTCAATCTGGTGCTGATTGTATAAGGGCACTCTTGTCTTCTACTGTCACCAGTACAGGTCACTTATCTCAAGAACATTTGAGCATTCCACAGACATTTATTCATCACCTACTGCAGACATATGATTACACCAGGTTCTGGGAAGATACAACATTCTTGTAACAGTCCTTGTCACTGTTTCTATTCTCATAGAGCTTATAGTCTCCCTATTACTGTTGAGGGCCCCAACACCCTCCCAGTCACCCACTCTTGCAACCTAGGTGTCATCCTCAACTCCTTACTCTCACCCCTTATATCCAATCTATTGCCAAGACCTGTCTATTTATCTTCATAACATCTCTCACATAGACCTTCTTCTTTCCTCGGACACTGCCACCATCTTGGTGCAAGCCCTCATCACTTCACACCTGAAGTACTACAATAGCCCACCACTTGGTCTCCCTGCCACAAGTTTCTCCCCTTCCAGTTCCTCCTCCACCCACCTGTCAAAATAATCTCCCTAAATTGCAGGTTAATCATGTCACCCACTCCTCTCCACCCAGTGAAGTCCGGTACTCTCTGTCACTTCCTGAATCCTCCAGCGTTCATGACATACCCCCTTACCTTTCTAGCCTTCTTTACGTCTTCCTTGATCTTCCTTGTTGTTCCTTATCCAAGACACTCCATCTCAAGACTGAACATTTTCACTTATTGCTCCCCTACCTGGAATGTTTCTCTCCTCTTCTTTCTCTACTGCCTTCTTTGGCTTCCTTCAAATCCCAGCTAAAATCCCACCTTCTACAGGAAGTTTTTCCCAATCCTACATAATTCTAATGCCTTCCCTCCAAACTATCCTGTATGTAGCTTATTTGTACATAGTTATTTACATAGCGTCTCTCCCATTGGATTGTGAGCTCCTTGAGAGCAAGGACTATCCTTTGCCTTTCTTTGTATCCCCAGCACTTAACACAATGCTCAGCTCATAGTAGGTGCTTAATAACTGCTTATGGACTGACCAACAGAAACACAGGGATCCATAATAGAAAATACTCATGGAAAGTCCATGTCCATAGTACAAAATGTTGTATGAGGCTCAAGGAGAAAGATTATTTGAAGATCAGGGAAGACATTTTATTTATGTTCAAGGATAACCCCTTGTCCAAAGGAGTTTATCTGCTACAGTTGAATTTGTCATTTTCTTACATGAGGCATAAATAACATGCTTATCAGATTTGCATATCACATAAAGAAGCAAAGAGCTAACACACTGAATAACAGAATCCAGATCCCAAATTGCCTCAACTTTGGGTCCATAGACCCGAAAGATGTCTTTGGATAGATTTCTGGAGATCCATAAACTTGATTAGAAAAAAATGGACATCTTCATTTTCACTAACCTTTGGGTTTTTTTGTAACCCCATGTATCTTATTGTGTACATTTAAAAAATGTAAAATGTAAAAAAATTCTTCTGAGAACCATAGGTTTCACCAGATTTCCAGAAGTGAACATGACTAAAATCATTAAGAACTGAGTCAGGATTATGAGCTGAATCAAACCTGATGAAATGGACTAGACATAAATGTGAAGTACTACAGCACTATGGTCCAAAAATTGATTATACAAGAAAGGGAAGGGGAGTTGTGTGATTTGTTTGTTCAGTTCCTAACAGCCAGTATTTAAACCTGGGGCCTTTGAATTCAAACCTGTGGCTCTTTTCTTTACAAGGCAGTAACCACTGCTCTTAGTTCTGCCCTTCAGGGTCAAATAGAACATGTCCACTCCTTTCACATGAAAGCCTTCTAAATATTCTATTCTATTCTATTCTAAATATTCTTCTAAATAAATATGTGGGGATTCTAATGAAATGATCAGTGTGAGCAAAGAATTTAACATGACAACAAAAAAAAAACTAAGGAGATCTTAGATTACATGAATATAGATAGACATTGTCTCCAGCATGAGATAGGAGATCATTCCACTGTCCTCTGTCCTGCATCAGATTGTATCTGGAATATTGTTTTTAGTTTTGGGAGGCACTTTATAGTAAAAACATTCAGTTCAGTTCAACTTTCAACTCATATGCATTGTCAGACTGGAGTGAGTCCAAAGCTACCAGGATAGTGAGAAGCCTGGAGACCATGCCAACTGGTTTGTCAGTAAGTATTTATGAAGTACCTACTATGTGTACAGCACTGTGCTAAGTCAGAGAGAGAGAGAGAGAGCACCCAACAACCCAGTCCCTTTCTCAAGGAGCTCACAGTCTAGAGGGAGAAACAATATGCAAAATTGAAACTATGGATGTTCTTTCACTGTTCTTTCAAATGACCACTGGAGACAAAATGATTGTCTTCAAATATTTAGAAGGCTTTCATGTGAAAGGAGTGGACATGTTCTATTTGACCCTGAAGGGCAGAACTAAGAGCAGTGGTTACTGTCTTGTAAAGAAAAGAGCCACAGGTTTGAATTCAAAGGCCCCACGTTTAAAATCCTGGCTGTTAGGAACTGAACAAATCTGGGGAAATCACTATCCTTTCTCTAGGCTTCAGTTTCCTCCTCTATGAAATGAGAGGATTGAACTAGACAATCACTTGGGGCCCTTAGAGTCATCAATCTTACATTCCCTAAAGTGCCACAAGGCAGATTCCTTAAGGAGTCCCATCATGGGAGCCCTTTAAGTAGAAGTTGGATGACCAGCCTTGTCAGGTAATTTCTGCTCAGGTACAAATAACCTGTGAATTCATTTCCATCTGCAGGATTCTATAAATGTTTAGGAATTCAGCAGGAGAAGGGCAGAAAGGAGGAGGATGTTCCAGCCATGGGGAACAGCATGAGCAAAGAGACAGATTCCAAGTGAGCAGTGGGTTTGGGGGGACTGAAAGTAGTACAATTTGCCTGGAATTTAGAGTATGTGGAGAAGAGTAATTTAAAATGAGATTGCTGGAGCTGGCATTTCTTTTGCCCTCAGTAGTGTAGTGTAGTGTGTGTGTGTGTGTGTGTGTGTGTGTGTGTGTGTGTGTGTACATATAAATATTTAAAAAGGGAAATCAAACTTTTGCCCATCTGTTGATACATATAAAAGCAAAGCATGTAAAATGCTGATGGAAATATGCAAAAATACTTAGGAAGTTAGTTCAGAGCTGTGTGACCCTAGGGGACTGTTAGACATTTGCTCACTGACCTCCGGGGTTACCTATACTTAATGCTTTTGTGGACTGGGCAAAAAGAATGGTGGCCTTTCCTCCCATGGGAAGGAACCCTGCCTAAGGGTTACTGCTGTGATTTCCCCAGGCTGTTTTGGGGAGGCAATTCAACTGCATTTTTTTTTACCAGGTGCATCTTTAGTACTTAGCATATTTGAAGTTCCATAAAAGGCTTCCCTTTCCGCATCTAGATACTTCCTGTCACTACTGCTCAAAGCAGTAAATAAAAGATAATCTTGATTATGTCCACTTTCACACAAATGTTATCAGCTCACAGTAAAAATGCTGAAGCTAGTATATAATCTGCACTCAATGCATGTCAGCAGTACAGATGGTGAGCTTGGTTGACAACCACGTGGGTCATCCAGTCAATCTTCCTTCCAGATACACAAGAATTGTGGTGGGATTACTTTCATGCTTTTTTCAAGTCAAGTCAAGCATTTATTAAGTGTTTATGATGTATTGTATAATACAGATACAAGCAGAAGGAAAAATAGTCCCAGCCCTCAAGGAGTTTACATTCCAATGGGGGAAGATAATACATAAAAAGAAGATGAAAGGGGGAGTGGCTGGAGGCAGATGAAGGCACTTGGCATGTGGCCATTGTAGAGAAAGTCCATGAAGGGGTCAATGAGGTGACGCAATGAGTAGAGCACCAGCCCTGGAGTCAGGAGAACCTGAGTTCAAATCCGGCCTCAGACACTTGACACTTACTAGCTGTGTGACCTTGGGTAAGTCACTTAACCCCAATTGCCTTGCCTTCCCCTCTCCAAAAAAAAAAAAGAAAAGAAAATCAATGAGGACAATCAGGAGGGCTGTCTGGAAAAAAAAAGTGAATGCAAAATATGGTTATGCTCCAAGGATACTTTGTTTTTAAGATTTTTCTACAGTATTATATCAGAAAGGCCTAAATTCTGCTTTCTAAAACAAAGGTCTGGGTGGAAAATTCACAGTTTTTTTTTTAATCCCTGATGAATGTATAGTCATACTTCACTAGATGCCACTAAAAGCTAGATTCAGATCCAAGTTTTCCATGAGAAATTATTCTCCTTATAATAGAGCAACTTTCTGTTTAGAGGAACTCTATTTTGAAAACTTTGTAAAGAAAAGAGCCAAATCCTGGGTCTTTGTGTTAATCTTGATTTTCATGTGTTGAGTTTTCTTAAAGCAAAGCAATGCATTTTTTTCCCTTTCCAGTCTTTTATGAATTAGGAGAATAACATTGCCACATGACTCTTCTTTTTTCAATTGGACAATTCTTAATTTGCATAACAAACTACAATGACAATGACATACCCAACCAAAGTGGTTCAGTCATTCCTTATCTATAAATGTATAGAACCTCTTTTTAAATACAAAATATACCATTTCAATCAGTCAATCAACTAGCATTTACTTAGCACTTAGTTCTATGTGTCAGAAGTACCAAGAAAATTTAAATTATGGTCCCTGATCTCAAGTTTGTTCAGTCCTTTTCAGTCATTTCCAGCTCTTCGTTACCCCATTTGGTGTTTTCTTGGCACAGATGACAGAGTGGTTTGCCATTTCCTTCTCCAGCTCATTTTACAGATGAGGAAACTGAGGCAAAGAGGGTTAACTACTCGACCAGGGACACAAAGCTAGTAAGTGTTCGAGGCCATATTTGAACTCCCAGAATTCTATCCACTGTGCCACTGCTCTCAAGGTGCTTACATTCTACTGAAGGAGATAATGCAAGTAACTCTGTGTGTGTGTGTACACGTATACATACATATATACATATATATTTGTGTATATGTATGTGTGCATTTACACACGCACATATGCATGTGACACATCCCAGAGGGAGAATATTTAGTTGGGATGGGGAGGGAGAGCCCACAAGGCCTCCTACAGGAGATGAGATTTGATCTGAGTCTTAAAAGAAGCAGAGAACCTAGGAGTAGGAAGAGGTAAGGATGGAGCTTTCCAGGCATGGGAGCCAGTCAGTACAAGTAGGCCAGTGTAACTGGATGATAGAATGAATAAAAGAGAGTAAAGTATAAGAAGAGTAGAAATAATAGAAAGGGGCCTAATGTGAAGAGCCCTAAATGCCAAATAGAAAAGTTTATATTTGGTCCTGGAGGTAATGGGAACCACTGGAATTTACTTAGTAGGAGAATGAAATGATTATATTTTTGCTTCAAGAAAATTACCTTGAATACTGAGTGGAAGATGGATTAGAATTCCAAAGTGTATTTGATTATTTAATGGTAATAGTTAAAACTTTCTAATGCTGAACACAATAATAAATAGAGACTTAAGGCAGGGAGACTTATTTTCTTTTTCAAAAGGAAATACCAAACCTGTAGCAAATAAGTGTAGTCAAGCAAAATAAATGCTCATATTGGCATCATCCAGATATGAGGATTTTATTCTACATATTAGTTCATCACTTCTCTGTTATGAGGTCAACAGCCTTCTTCTTCGTTGGTTCTCTGGAGTCATGGCTGATCATTTTGCTGATCAGAGTTCTTAATCTTTCAGAATCATTCATTTTTATACTATTCATGTGGTAGTATAAATTGTTCTCTTGGTTCTGTTCACATAACTTTGTAGCAGTTCACGTAAGTTTTTTCCAGATTTTCCTGAAATTGTCTTTTTGTTTTACAGCATAGTAGTATTTTATTATATTATTATATTCATTTAACTTAATTTGTTCAACCATTCTCCAATTGATGAGCACCAACAAGGAGACCAAATGAAGGCTATTGTAGTAATCCAGGGCTAAGGGGATTGCTTAGTCATTAAATATTTATTAAGGACCTACTGTGTGCCAGGTACTATGCTAAATTCTGGAGATACAAAGAAAGGCATAAAACAGTCCCTGCCTTCAAAGAGCTTATGAACTGATGAGGGAAGATAACATGTAAAAAGAAGCTGAAAAGTGGGGGTGGGGGTAGGAGGGGAAGAGAGGTGTCTAGTGCAGGAACATGATTAGGTCTGCAAGAGTAGAACCAGGTAGAAAATTATGAAATGTCTGCCCTAGGTGCCCTAATTAAATGGAGAATTTGGGAGGAATTTCAGATATTCATGCTCCACCCTCTCCAATCTGAGTGAAGAAGGGGACCCAAGGAAAGGGATAATAAGAAGGTATGAGTTTCAAATTGATGTGATCTTCCAGGAAGATGAGTTCCTGGAGACTGTGATGAAGGGCAGTCAGGCGAGAAATGATGAGCCAAAACAAGAGTAATGGCTGTGTGAGTAGTAAGACAGATGTATACAGATGCTGTAAAAGGAAAAACCACAAGATTTGATAACAGAACAGACATGTGGGATGAGGAAGTGTAGAAAGTCAACCAAGGTTGTGAGCCTACATAATGAATAGGAGAAAGATGTTGTCCTCGACAGTAAGAAAACATTTGCTCCAAGGATAGGGAGGGTTGGAATGGAAGATAATGAGTTGTTCTGGGGCATGTTGAGTTTAAGATGGCTACAAGTTATCTAATTTAAGATGTTAAAAAGGCAGTTAGTAATTTCCAAAGTGTGTTTGATTATTTAATGGTAATAGTTAAAACTTTCTAATGCTGAACACAATAATAAAATGACCTTTACTCTAATGACAATGAAAGTTTTACTCAGAGAAAATATTTTCATACTTCAGGATAGAGATAGGCCTCAGATTTTATTTTTGTAGTATTTAGTTAAGTTATACTGCCTTTTAAAAAAGTTTTATCGATGTGTTTTGTTTCTATACTACAAACTTTTACAGATTACCTCTCCTTTGTGAGAGGTCTCTTGTAACAAAGTAAAATAAGTAAAACTAATAATTAGTGACCTCATATGAAAGTGCATGTAACAATCCACATCTGTGTTACACCCTTCCACCTATTTTCTAATTTTATTTTAATTAATGGAAATTTATGTTCTTTCTACCCTCTCTTCTCACTGGAAAAAAAGGAAAACAAGCTCCTTATAACAAATGTAAACAGTCAAGCAAAACAAATTCCCTCATTGGTTGGTTATAAAACTATATGTCACTTTTTGCCCCCTAAATTATCACTTCTCTTTCAAGAGGTAGATAATAAATTTTATCATCAGTCCTTTGGAATCGTATGTGGTTATTGCATTAATCAAAGTTTTTACAACTTTGAAAGTTATTGTCATTACAGTGATATTACATATTTTTCCCCAGCTCTCTTTATTTCATTCTTCAGTTTATAAAATTCTTCAAAACTGTTCACTTTTATAATACAGATGTTATTGTATAAATCATTCTTCTGGTTCTATTCACTTCCTTCTGCATCAGTTCATACAAATCTTCCCATGTCTCTTCAAAATTGTCTACTTTCTCATTTCTTACAGCACAGCTCTGTTCCATCACACTTATTTACCACAATTTATTCAGCCATCCCTCAATTAATGGATATCCTTTTAGTTTCCAGTTTTGTTTTGTTTTGAGGTTTTTGCCACCACAAAAAAATATAAATATTTTTGTACAATAAGACCTTTTCCTTCTTTCTTTGAGCTCTTTGGGGTGCATATAGGCCTAGCAGTGTTATAGCTGAATCAAAGGGCATCCATTGTTTATTAATTTTTTTGGATTTTTTTATTTTTATTTTTTTTAAATTTATTTAACATATTTAGTTTTCAGCATTGACTTTCACAAGAATTTGAATTACAAATTTTCTCCCCATTTCTACCCTCCCCCCCACTCCAAGATGGCGTGTATTCTGGTTGCCCTGTTCCCCAGTCAGCGCTCCCCTCTGTCACCCCACTCCCCTCCCATCCCCTTTTCCCTTCCTTTCTTGTAGGGCAAGATAAATTTTTATGCCCCATTGCCTGTGTATCTTATTTTCTTGTTGCATGCAAAAACATTTTTGTTTGTTTTTGAACATCTGTTTTTAAAACTTTGAGTTCCAAATTCTCTCCCCTCTTCCCTTCCCACCCACCCTCCCTAAGAAGTCAAGCAATTCAACATAGGCCACATGTGTATCATTATGTATAACCCTTCCACAATACTCATGTTGTGAAAGACTAACTATATTTTGCTCCTTCCCAACCCATCCCCCTTTATTGAATTTTCTCCCTTGACCCTGTCCCCTTTCGAAAGTGTTTGTTTTTGACTACCTCCACCCCCATCTGCCCTCCCCTCCATCATCCCCCCCATTTTTTTTATCTTCTTCCCTCTTCTTTCCTGTGGGGTAAGATTCCCAATTGGGTATGTATGGTATTCCCTCCTTAGGCCAAATCTGATGAGAGCAATGTTCACTCATTCTCCCCTCATCCGCCCTCTCCCCTCCTCCCACAGAACTGCTTCCTCTTGCCACCTTTATGGGAGATAATCCATCCCATTCTATCTCTCCTTATCTCCCTCTCTCAGTACGTTCCTCTCTCATCCCTTAATTTGATTTTATTTCTTTCAGATATCTTCCCTTCATCTTCAACTCACCCTGTGTCCGCTCTCTCTCTTTCTCTCTCTCTCTCTCTCTGTATATATATATATATATATATATACACATACACACATAGATATATACATACATACACATTAACCCATATATATACATAAACATATATGTATGCATATTCCCTTCAGCTACCCTAATACCGAGGTCTCATGAATCATACACATCATCTTTCCATGTAGGAATGTCAACAAAACAGTTCACCTTTAGTAAGTCCCTTTCAATTTCTTTTTCTTGTTCTTTTTCTTGATTACCTTTTCATGCTTCTCTTGATTCTTGTGTTTGAAAGTCAGATTTTCTATTCAGTTCTGGTCTTTTCACTGAGAAAGCTTGAAAGTCCTGTATTTTATTGAAAATCCATATTTTGCCTTGGAACATGATACTCAGTTTTGCTGGGTAGGTGATTCTAGGTTTTAGTCCTAGCTCCATTGACCTCCGGAATATCGTATTCCAAGCCCTTCGATCTCTTAATGTAGAGGCTGCCAGATCTTGGGTTATTCTGATTGGGTTTCCACAATACTCAAATTGTTTCTTTCTGGCTGCTTGCAGTATTTTCTCCTTGATCTGGGAGCTCTGGAATTTGGCGACAATATTCCTGGGAGATTTCTTTTTGGGATCTATTTGAGGAGGCGATCGATGGATTCTTTCAATTTCTATTTTGCCCTGTGGCTCTAGAATATCAGGGCAGTTCTCCTTGATAATTTCTTGAAAAATGATATCTAGGCTCTTTTTTTGATCATGGCTTTCAGGTAGTCCAATAATTTTTAAATTATCTCTCCTGGATCTATTTTCCAGGTCAGTGGTTTTTCCAAGGAGATATTTCACATTATCTTCCATTTTTTCATTCCTTTGGTTCTGTTTTATAATATCTTGATTTCTCATAAAGTCACTAGCTTCCTCTTGCTCCAATCTAATTTTTAAGGTAGTATTTTCTTCAGTGGTCTTTTGGACCTCCTTTTCCATTTGTCTAATTCTGCCATTCAAGGCATTCTTCTCCTCATTGGCTTTTTGGAGCTCTTTTGCCATTTGAGTTAGTCTGTTTTTTAAGGTGTTGTTTTCTTCAGTGTATTTTTCGGTATTTTTTTGGGTCTCCTTTAGCAAGTCATTGACTTGTTTTTCATGGTTTTCTCGCATCCTTCTCATTTCTCTTCCCAATTTTTCCTCTACTTCTCTAACTTGCTTTTCCAAATCCTTTTTGAGCTCTTCCATGGCCTGGGACCAGTTCATGTTTTTCTTGGAGGCTTTTGGTGTAGGCTCTTGCACTTTATTGATTTCTTTAGGCTGTATGTTTTGGTCTTCTTTGTCAGCAAAGAAAGAATGCAAAGTCTGAGACTGAATCTGGGTGCGTTTTCGCTGCCTGGCCATATTCCTAGCCAACTAACTTGACTTTTGAGTTTTTCAGTGGGGTATGACTGCTTGTAGACTAGAGAGTTCTATGTTCCACGTTTGGGGGGGAGGTGCCAGCTCTGCCACACCAGCACTGCTCCTTCCTCAACCCCCAACCCAGACTGGGCTTAGATCTTCAGCAGGCTGTTGCACTCCTGCTCTGATCCGCCACTTAATTCCTCCCACCAGGTGGGCCTGGAGCCAGAACTAACAACAGCTGTAGCTGCCCCACCTCCGCTGCCCCTGGGGCTGGAAGCCGAACCAGGAATTCCTTCTACTCCCGCAGCTTTTCCCACTAACCTTCTCCGCAGTCTTTGGTGTTTGTGGGTTAAGGAGTCTGGTAACTGCCGCAGCTTACTGATTCAGGGCGCTAGGGCCCCCTCCGCCCGGCTTCTGGTCTGGATGGTCCACGCTGTTCAGGCTGTGTTCTGCTCCACTCCGTTCCCAGCTCCCAGCTCCGTGTGGAATAGACCTCACCCAGAGACCATCCAGGCTGTCCTGGGCTGGAGCCCTGCTTCCCTCTGCTGTTTTGTGGGTTCTGCCATTCTAGAATTGGTTCAGAGCCATTTTTATAGGTTTTTGGAGGTACTCGTTTCGGAGCTCACACTAGTTCCTGCTTACCAGCTGCCATCTTGGCTCCGCCCCGTTTATTAATTTTTTAAAATAAATCCAAATTGCTTTCCAGAATGGTTGAACCCATTCACAGGTCCAACAAGAGTTCATCAATATTCCTCTTTTCTCGTAGCTCCTCCAAAATTTGTCATCGTTATATTTCGTGATCTTTTTTAAGCTGATGGGTGTGAGGTGGAATCCAATAGCTGCTTCAGTTTTCATTTCTCTAATTCATAGTGATTTGAAGCATTTTTTTCATATTGCTATAGATAACTTAGCTTGCTTCCCTTAAGAACTGCCTGTTTATAACCTTAACCCATTTATAAATTGAGAAATGGTCCTTATTCCTCTGAATTTGAATTAGTCCCTTACAGATCTTCGAAATGAGGTCTTTATTGGAGAAACTTGCTGCAAGTATTTTTCCCAATTAATCATTTCCCCTTTAATCTTAGCTTTACTTGATTTGTTTGTGCAAAAACTTTTAATTTTATGCAACCAAAATTATCCATTTTATCTTCTGTTATCTTCTTTATCCTTTGTTTGGTCGTGACCTTTTTTGTATCCATAGATCTGTTGGGTAGTTTATTTCCACATTTCTCTAATTTGTTTATAGTGTGACCCTTTATGTCTAGGTCAGATATCCATTTGGAGCTTATCTTTGTATAAGATATGAGATGTTGCTCTAAATCTAATTTCTTCCATACTGCTGTCCAATTTTCTGAGCAGTTTTTGTCAGCTAGAGAGCCCTTGTCCCAGTAGATGGACTCTTTGTATTTATCAAATACTAGGGAGTACTAGATACATTTGCTTCAATATATCATATAGCTAATCTATTGCACTGATCCATTTCTCTATTTTTTAAGGAACACCAAATTGTTTTGAGATATTCTGCTTTGTGGTATAATTTGAAATCAGTCACTATTAGCCCACTGTATTTCCACATCTTTTTTATTTCCTTTGAGATTCTTGACCTTTTTGCTTCCATTTGAATTTCATTATTACTTTTTCTAGTTCTATAAAATAATCCATTGGTAGTTTATACTTGCTTTTATATAGTTCTTGTATAATATCTTACAAAGTAAACTCCAAAGTACTGTCTACATTTTGTAGTAATGTTAAAAGGAATTTCTCTTCCTGTCTCTTCCTGCTAGGTTTTATTAATATTGTATAAAAATGCTGATTAGCCAATCTGATTAAAAAGAAAATAGAGGAAAATCAAATTACCACTATCAAAAATGAAAAAAGAGAATTCACAACAAATGAATAATAAATAAGGGATATTAGCAGAAACTATTTTGCCCAAATATATGTAAATGAAGTTGCCACGATATGAACCAACAACTTAAATGAAAGAGATGCATATGTATTTACATAAATATAAGATGTTCAAATTTACAGAACCTACAATAAAAAAATTTAAACCACTCAATTTCCAGAGGAACAAATTTAACAAAACATAAAAGAACTTTCAAAGGAAACACTCCAGGACCAGATGTATTCACAATGAATTGTATCAGGTATTCAAAGAATAATTAATTCCAACATTGTATAAACTGCTTGGGAAAATATCAAAAGAAGAGATCCTATCAAATTCCTTCTGTGACATAGATATGATCTTGATACATAAAGGGAGAGTCAAAACAGGAAAAGAAAACTATAGACCAATATCCTTAAGGAACATAGATTCAAAAAAATTTAATAGAATATTAGTAAAGAGATTAAAGCGACATATCACCAAAAAACTATACACTATGACCAGTTTAGATTTATACCAAAAATACATTGTTGAGTTAATGTTACGAAAACTATTAACAACCACCTTCGTAACAAAAACAGCAAAAGTCATATGATTATATTGATAGATACAGAAAAAGTTTTTGACAAAATACAACAAATATTTCTATTTAAAAAAACCCAACACTAGAAAACACAGGAACATATGAACCTTTCCTTAAAATGATAAATAGTGTTTGTCTAAAATCAAGACTTACTTCCTATATGGAATAAAAGTAAACTAGAATCCTTTTTAATAAAATCATGAGTGAAACAAGGATGTCCATTGTAACCACTTCTATTCAGCATTGCACCAGGAATGTTGGGTATAGCATTAAGACAAGGAAAAGATACACAAAGAATAAGCCTAGGTAAAGAAGAAACAAAATCATCCCTTTTTGCAGATGATATGATGGTGTACTTATTCAACTAAAAAAATTAATTGAAATAATAATTTGTAGGATAGAAAATAAATCCTCACACTCATCATTTCCACATGGTATCAATTATATATGTATACATATAGAATCTCAATTATATATATACATATATATATATAGTATCAATTGTGTAGCACTATACTGGCATGAAGTGATCTCATAACATACCTTTTGCACAAAGACACATTTTGACTTGATTTTTAAATTAGGTTAGATTAAGACTAAATCTGGAGACCACCAGGGACTGTGACATCTGTCATGCATTTCTCCTCCATATCCTGATCCCTTAGTGGCTGTTACAAGTCTGGTGTATAATAAATATAACGTGGCCATACACTGTCATTACCTTTTTCCAGATAGTGGTTGTAAAATTTCTGGGTTAGCCCGCAACTTTATGGGTATGAAGGGTAAGCCGGCTAATGTAGCCGTGCCAATGAAATTTTAATAGCCAGTTCCACAAGGCCAAAGGCCGACAGACTATAGTTAGGAACACTTCGCTTTGTGAAGCATAGGCCATATTGATAGATGAAGGTTCAGATGAGGAATGAAATCCTAACCGGACTGTGGTTATAGTGTGGAAATTGTTAATTCAGCTTCATTCTGGAGTCAGAAAAATATTGAATCTCAGGGTGCTTAGGATAGGGAGGCTTTGTGTATTGGACTTGCGAGAAATATATGAGCCTCATCCTCCTTCCCTTAAATTTCCAATAA
Source organism: Trichosurus vulpecula (assembly GCF_011100635.1). NCBI lineage: Eukaryota > Metazoa > Chordata > Mammalia > Diprotodontia > Phalangeridae > Trichosurus > Trichosurus vulpecula. Next base: position 296,769,098 of record NC_050576.1, on the reverse strand, counting down.
ATTTGCATGTCAAAAACTGTCACATTTATACCTATCTACGGCTGTCCATGGTTGTCTGTGCTTGAAGAGAATATAAAAATATAGACCCTTGTAATTTTAGCTAGCTTCTGCTTGGTTTTTTTTCCTCCTTGGAAGCTCCGAATTTTCTCTTTTCACAGTCCATCTTAAGTTATTTACTTTCTTTTTTATAATACGAGCCATGATTTTTTTTTGTTTCTTCATCTTGTTAATTTTCCAATTTTCCTTTGAGCTAAGTGCCTCAGTGATTTTAATTTTTCATTCTAGTTGGGAAGAGGAATGACCCTTTTTTTCATTATTACTATTATAGGCCTTTACTCGGAATGATACTTTTTATGACGAGCAGTGTTGGGCCTGTAATGGAATTGCAGAGTGGATAGTATACTATACAGATATTGACTTCCATTAAGCCCAGTGGTGTGATAGCTGATAATATTTATATATTTATGTATTATACATTCTAGCTTGTGTTGATTTGCAAAGTTAAGCATCGGTGAGGGAAATTAGCACCATAATGTGGATAGATAGGGAAAGGAAGAATTTGAAGAACAGAGAGATTTATCTAAACAGAGCATGCAGTAGGAAGTGATGGAAATAAATGTAGAAAAGTATATTAAAAAGCTGAACAACAGATTACTTTCTGATCAAGTGAATTTATAATTGTTTGTTAGGCGTTTGTTTCTTAACTGGAAGAGAATTTTGTGACTGATGGTACACTCACAGAAGGCATGAGGGAGGGATGTGAGCTAGTGCTAGAAGTGCCCAGAATGTACAGAATTTGTTTTGCTATCTGACTTTAATAATTTTCTTTTCAGCTGTCAAACGTGTCTGCAAATGTTTGTTTATACTACTAACCTGTTTTTGAGTGTGTGTTCATGGAAGGGCTGGGGCATGGATGGAGTTAATTAGTATGAAAATGTAAGGGTAGCTTGTTTTTCAAATCATTTAAAAATCTGATTGTTGTTCATCACCTTCCCCTCCTCCCCCATGTGATCCTGATTACTCTGTAGTTGTGTTTATGGTTGTCCAAAGCAGCAAGATGATTTTCTCATACTTATTACAATAAAAATGCTCACGTAGAGTGCCAACCAAAGGCTTATTTGTTTAATTAGGGTTCTCTTCTCCCCTTAATACGCCTGCACAACTCCCATTAACATTAATGTGAATTACGCAAGTGCACTGAAGAAGAATAGACCCCTTTGTCTCATTACTTCTCTAAGATAATGAGGTTTAGATTTGCTAACAGATCAGAACAAAAAAAGTCCAGTGGGTGAGAAAAATGGACTTAACTTTTAAAGAAACCAGAATTCTAAAAATAAATTTCATAGGCTATAAACTATAAGGTATATACTAATAAATAAACCCTATTTGCATTTAAGGTGAAATATAATCATTTAACTACTGAATTAATAAAAAACAAAAGATTTCTTAATAGAGGTATTTACATATTCACATTAAATAACCAATAAAATATTTTAACAACAATTTTATTCATCTAGGTAGACAAACGTGCATAAGCTCCTTGGGAGAATGTTTGTTTAATTTGCTTTGTACAGTGTCCGGCACAATGTCATGTCCTTGTAGGATGGTTAATAAATACTGTTAGATAATGGCATCTACCATTTTAATAACTTGTCCTGGAAAATGGAAATGATGCTTTGTTTTGCACCTTTTATCTCAGAACTTCAGCATAATTTATAAGCATTAATCTTTAGGATCTACTGTAGATAAACAGTGGCAAGAAATATCTTCTGTTATGGGTAGAGGGAAGGAGACATTGAGAAGGTAAATAGCTTGCCTGAGGCCATACTGAATTGGTAATAGCCAGGAAACCCTGTTGCTCTAGCATTATTATTTAAGCATGCATAGCACTCTAGCTGTCTTCTAGGCTGTCCTTTTTTTAAAACAGAGGATTCTGTATCACCACTTCCCATCAGGCTTCACTGTCTTTTGGAGGAAGATACATAAAACCATCTTTAGGAAAAATGTGATAAGAGCAATGATTACAGGGTCCGGGGACCTTTAGTGTATGTAAAGGATTGTTTTATTTTTGTCTTCATATTCCCAGTGCCCAAGTCCGTGCCCGACACCTAATGGCAGCTCAGTAATGGTCGTTGAGTGGATGGATAGATGGCTAGATAGATGAAGAGAGTATGGCAGTTTTCTTTACTCTGTCCTAGTAGCTCCTGAAAAGAAACTGAAAATATAGCATTTCCTTCAGATAGTCAATTCAGGGCTATTATCTCGATCATACCAGTTAATAAGCTACATGCACCTTAGGGGCCTAGAACAAAATAGACTAAGAACAAAAAATAACACTGGAAATTCAATCCCAGATTTCTAACGGCATGATTATGCCATTTCCTTAGAATCATTGTGTCCAAAACCAAACCTATCATCATCTTCCCTGAATTCCCCTGTTGCAGTCAATAGAACCATCGTTATCCCAGTCACTGGGTTCTGAACCTACCCCTTCCTATCTCATTGCCACCATGTTCTCTATTGAGTTTCTATATCTTTTACATTGATTCTCTCTTTTCCATTTCCATTGCTACCACCCAATTTGGGCCCTCAATCTCTCTCACCTAGATAACTGTAATAGTCTCTTAACTGGTTTTAATACATCATACAGAATTTGGACCTGGAAGGAATCTTAGGGATCATCTTTGCCCCCCAGGCTCTCTGCTTTCGCTTCCATCCTTCATCTTACCACCTGGTTAATCTTTGAAAAATATAGCATTAATGTCTCAACCTTGACCAAGGTCTTCTCTATTGCCTACAAGAAAAAGTTGTGTAGCATGGTGTTCAAGAATCCAGTGCTTTTCATAGTGCTGGCCATATAGTAGATGCTTAATAAATGTTTGTCAACTGATTGAATGGCTTCTGCTGTGTTGCACCAATTGGCCTCTCTCCTTCTCTGTAGCTCCATTTGGGCAGCCAGGTGATACAGTGAATAGAGTCCCAAGCCTATAGTCAAAAAAATTCATCTTCCTGAATTCTAATCTGGCCTCAGCAGCTGTGTGATCTTAACCCTTTTGCCTCAGTTTCCTCATCTATAAAATGAGCTAGAGAAGGAAATGGCAAACTACTCCAGTATCTTTGTAAAGAAAACTCCAAACAGGGTCATGAAGAATCAGGCACAAATGAAAAATGACTGAATAACAAATAGCTCTGCTTTAACCAGACTAATATAATCACTCTCCCCCAGAATACATTATGAGCATTCTCATGTTTTCTCCCCTCCCATTCCCAGACATGCCATTTGTTCCCTTCACCTGATCGTAGAATCACAGGCTTTTAAACCTAGGAGAGAGTGGCGTCCCAAAAACCTAGAGAGAAGAGAACCTCAAGGAGGAATGATGATCAGAGGCTGCAAAGGGGTCAAGGAGGATGAGGAGAGAGGAAAGGCCATTTGATTTAGCCACTAAGAGATCATTAGTAAGTTTGGAGGGAGAGCAGTTTTGGTGGAATGATAACATTGGAAGTCAGAATGGAAGGGGAGAAAGTGGAGGCACCTGTTGTAGATGGCCTTTTCCAGGAGTTTAGCTACAAAAGGCAGCAGAGATAAATGATGATAGCTGGAATGGAAGGACCAAGTGAGATTTTCTCAGGGTAGGGTGACATGGGCATGTTTGTAGGCAGAAGAGAATGAACCAGCAGAGAGGAAGAGATTGAAAGTAAGTGATAATGTGGGGGTGACAGAGTGGGCAATCTGCCGGAGGAGACAGGATGGAATGGGATGACTTGGAACAAGAAGCAGGGTTGGTTTTGTTAAGGAGTTAATCATGTGAGACAGGGTGGAGGAGGAATAGTGGCAGAAGACATTGGAGTGATAGGAGAGAAGGAAAAGGAGAAAAAATGGAATTGATGGCAAATAGCCTCAATTTTCTTTCCTGTAAAATATGGAACAAGGTTCTCAGGTGAGACAGTGGGAGTAGGGAGTGCCATGAGGTTTAAGGAGGGATGAAAAGATTTGGAAGTGTTACTAAGGAGGGTAGGATTCTGAAATGAGGGGTTTAGTAGGATTGCCTAACAGCAGGAAGGACCCAGTAGAACTCCTGTAACATAACTTTGTGGTAGATCCAGTCAGAACGATTGAATGATTTTCTTCTTTGTTCAGTAGCATGTGTGTAGGAGCAAAGTCAGTGAATGATGGGAGCGATCCAAGGCTGAGACTAGGTATCATCAGCAATGTGATAGAGAGACCAGGGATTCAAGAAAAGACAGTGTGGAGTTGAATTGGTTCATCAAAGAGTCAAGTTGAGGAAAAGAAGAAAGAGTGGTTAGTGCAGGGGAGATGGCCTGGGAGAGAACTTAGGAAAGGGATTAGGCATCGTGGTGTGGACTTAGAGAGGGTTTTGTAAGGGAAGGCAGATAATAAATAAAAGACTACCAAGTGTAACACCAATGCTGCTTGCCACTACTGTGGCTGTGTAAGGCCAATTACACCAGCATAGAGGAGGGCTGCTGGCAAAGGTTCTTTGATCTGCTTTTCTAAGGAAAGCAACTTTAAGGAGTTTACAATATCACTTTAATTAAATACATATGTCCTTCACTTAGTTCAGGGGAAAAAGTCAGCACCCTGAACTTCAGAGAAAACACAAACAGAAATTACAAGCAGAAATTTTATCAACAGAGCAAATAACACAAATCAGCAGACAGGGCTTTTAACCATCTGTCCATAACCATATATACATAGTTACCAGAGAGAGAAGCAAAAATATCTGGGTTTTCAAAGCCAGGGGGCTCCTTAATGGCTACCCGGAGTCTCATCTGGCCAAATCACATGAACAGTCTTCCAATGAATGAACCCCCAAGCAAAATGATAACCTCGGAGTACATATACACTTCTTCAGGGTCAGAGGGTGTCATAACCATGTGACTCAAACTCATGTGACTTTGGCTTGCTTGTGACTTAAGCAGGTCATCAACCTCTTGATTCAATCAAAGGCAAGGCTCAATCAAAGGCACTTGATTGCCTTAGCGCTGAGAAGCACTCTAAAAGAAAAAGCAGTGAAAAGTCCCACTTTGCTTGCCACTACACCAAGACAAAAGATAACAAACCATAGTTGGATAGAGAGATTTCAGAATTCTTAAACACAAAGGGAGCACATTTGTGAGTGATGGCAAGATCAAGGGTAGGATCATCTTTGTGTATGGCTCAGGTATAATGGAGGAATAATTATCCCCATTTTACTGTTGAGGAAACTGAGGCAGAGATATACTAAGGAATTAGCCCAGGGTTACACAGCGAGGGAATGTCTGAGGCCACTTTTGAACTTGAGTCTTCCTGACTCTAAGTCCAGGCTTCTATCCTGCTTCACCAAACTTCAACAAGGATTAGAACTGAATAACGAACTTAAGAGGAGACTTGGTAGCTGCTGTGTGTGTGTGATAGTGGCAGAAGGTGGGTGTGGATGTAGCCATGGGGAACAAGGAGTGTGCTGACTCTTCCTCTAGTTCCATTATGTCAGAGGGCAGGAGAGAAGGTGCAGGCAGACTCAGAAAAGGTTATACGAGAAATTATGTCTCCAGGAGAAATCTCGGTTTCATCGAGCACTAGAAGATAGAAGCAATTTAGCAAGCAAAGATAGAGGGTAATTGTTCTCTAACGGCGGGATTGGAAAATTTCAAAGGCACAGAAAAGAAAGAGAGAATGCCGAGGAACCAAGAAAGTGGATGGCCAAGACTGAGTTTACCATGGGAGAGACTGGCAGTCTGTGTCATCATCTCTATGATTTTAGGGGTTCTGTGTCTTATGAGCTCCCAGGCCAGGCAGGACCTTAAAGGCTGTCAAGGTGGAAAAGTGGTGAAACCCCAAGAGAAAGGATGATATTTCCATGAATCCTTGGGGAATGGCAATCTGAGGGATACACACACACACACACACACACACACATACACACATGCTATTGGCACCTGGACAAAGTCCCCAACACCCCATGCTAGTTCTGGCTCTGGATCATGACTCTGTTGAAACACACGTATGTCTCCTCCCCAGCTAGTTTGTAAGCCTTTAGAAACCAGAGATCCTTTTTACCCTCATATTATTTTCCAACAGTACTTAGCACAGTGCTTTATATATCATAGGCACACCATAAATATTTGCTGACTGTTTTAAAATAATGAGTTAATTGGGATATATACATAAAACTAGAAATACTTTAGCCTGTAGGTATCTTAAATTATAGCCAAAAAAAATTAAGATGATACAAAATTGAATTTGTGGGGGGAAAATGGGAAAAGGCGCTTCTTTTTTTCTCAAAGATGAAGTAGAAAGGTAAATTAACTGGTAATGGTAACCAGATGCTCTCCATTTCCACTAAGGACAGAACCAGAGGAAATTGGCCAAAATTGTTGTAGGAGGAATTAAAATATAATGACTGTTAAGTGCTGAAGTGATCAACTTCCCTGAAGTAAAGAACAGGTTAAATACCACTTCATCTGGAATGATGTGGGAAGCCTGCCAATTAATTAATCAATCAATCAGCAGATATTTATTGAGTATCTGCTGTAGGGCATAGAAAAGAATGGCAATATCCCTCAAGGATGTTACAGTCTAATTTAGCAAAATAAAATTAAAACGTGAGAAGCAGACACCATAAGCAAACAATACAAAGCCATAATCAAGGCAAAATCCAGTGCTATGATGTTGGCTTTCAGAGAAAAAAAAATGCCTTACTCCTAGATAGAATACAGAAATAGACTTTTAGAGCTGAAAAAAACCTGCAACCTAGATTTAATTTAATATGCCATTAAGCAAATATATTTTGATGATATGATGATGATGATGATAATTGGAATTTACAGACTAAAATTTGTAAACTTCTTTCCATAAATTATCTCATTTGATTTAGAAACAGGTTTTTAATTCTTTACTTGCATATAAGAAAAGGCCACTAGAAGATAGGAGAAAGTTGAAGAAATTGTCTTCCTGTTGTAAGTTTTTAAATCATGAAAATAACATGAAAATAGCAATATTTCATACCAGTATTCATAGTGAACTAACTTCTGTCCAAAGTTTGACTTGCAGATGACTACAAACTAAAAATTCTATACAATGCCCTTTTGAAGCCCTTTCTTACCTGAACATTTGGGTTGGGGGGCAAAGACAGTTTTTAGTATTTGGGAGATATGATGCCCAATTTTTAAATATTCATTTTTTAAAATTCTCTGCCCCCTTCCATAGTGTCACAAAATTTTAGAGTTGGAAGAAATCTGAGCCATCTAGTCTAGCAAATACCCAAATTCTGACTCTCACATATAACATGCCTAACAACTGATGATCCAATTTCCTCTTGAAAAACTCCACTGAAAGAGAATTCAGTTTCTCTAAGGCAACTCATTCAATTTTTGCACCATTCTAATCTTTAGGATTTTTTCCATTATGTTGAGCCAACCTCTACCTCCCTGTGATCCTATTTCTGTTTCCCCCACTGCTCATCACCTCTTCATCTTCAGAGCCAAGTAAAAATACTATTTTACATGAACACCCATTAAATATTTGACCACTACTATCCTGAACCCCTTAAGTCTTCTCATCTTGATTATTTCAACAAGTATGCCATCATTTTGAATCTCCACAGCATCCTGGTCATTGTCCTCTGGATAAAATCAATCTAAAATATAGTTCAACAAACTGGATGCTATGACAAACTGGCTAGATTCAACTGACAGCTTATGGTAGGATTATCACCTCCCTTCTTCATACCACTTATATCATTAAAGATCCTGTTAGTCCTTTTGACTATCATATCATGCTGATAACATATGAAGTTTTCAGTTTACTGAAAAGCCTTAAATATTTTGCACATGAATTATTGTTTAACCATGTCTCTCTCCCACCTTGTAGTTTTGATGGATGACTTTTTGAATGCAGGGAGAAAATTTAAATTTCTCCTTATCAAATCTTATCTTACTAATTTCAACTTGTCGATTTTTTTAATCCTGATTCTTTCATCCAGTATGTTAACCATCATTCCCAGCTACCCTGCTTCTCAATCCTCTTCCTTCTTAATTTGTCTGAGTTCTTTGACACAATCAGTCATCCTCTTCTTGATATTCTCTTTTCTCTAGGTTTTCTCCTCGTTCTCCTGCCTGTCTGACTGCTCCTTCTCAGTCTCCTTTGCTAGATATTCATCTAGCAAAAATCCAATATCCAGGCCATAACTGCTAACCAGGGAGGTCCCAAAAGCTCTGTCCTGGGTCCTCTTCTTTCCTCCCTCTATATTATTTCACTTGGTGATCTCATCAGCTCTCATGGATTCAACTTTCATCTCTATGCAAATGATTCTCCGCACTTTTTGTCTAGCCATAACCTCTCTGCTAACCTCTAGTCTCCCATCTCAAACTGCCTACTGAGTATCTCAAATTGGAAATCTTGTAGACATCCTAAATTCAGCATGTTCTTCCTAAAGCACAAGTCTGACCACACACACACACACACACACACACACACACACACACACACACACCACACCCCGCTATTCAATGGACTCTTGTGGCTTCCTGTTGTGTTCAGGATCAAAGGTAGGATCTTCTGTTTGGCTTTTAAAGTTCTTCATAACCTGTTCCTTTCCTACATTTCCAGTCTTCTTATCATTCATATCCCTTCACTACCTCCTACACACAATGCCCTGCAATCCAGTGACACAGGACCCTTTGCTGTTTATTCCTGGAACACGACACTCAATCCCCTGACTCCAGGCATTTTCCCTGGCTGTCCTCCATGCCTCTGGAATTCAGTCATTCCCTTTTCCACCTGTTATCTTCTCTGCCTTCCTTCAAGTCTCTGCTAAAGTTCCACTTTCAATAGTAAATCTTTTCCCATTCACTGTGCACATAGTACATTTTTGCATCTTTTCTCACCCATTAGACTGTGAGCTCCTTGATAGCATGGACTGGTTTTTGTCCTTTACATTTAAAGTATGTACAGTGCCTTGTATATAGTAGGTACACAAAAAATGGTTACTTGAATGAAATGTGTTAGTAGAGAATAAAAATAATCCTTAAAATACTTCACTTTTCTGTCACACTTCATAAATATTAAACAATCTTGTGAAATACATATAATTAGGCCCTTTTATATATATCAAGAAATTGAAACTCTGAAAGAGTAATTTACCCAAGCCATAACTAGAGAGTGTTGGAGCTGATACTGGAAATAAGGTCTTTTGGATTAGAAGAAAAGCAGAAAATTGAGAGAAAACCTTTACAACCAGTATCTCTGATAAAGGCCTCATATCTAAAATATATAGGGAACTGAGCCAAATATATAGGAATACAAGTCATTTCCCAATTGAGAGATGGTCAAAGGATATGAACAGACAGTTTTCAGAGGAAGAAATTAATGATATCTATAGGCATATGAAAAAATGCTCTAAATCACTATTGATTAGAGAAATGCAAATCAAAACAACTCCTAGGTACCACATCTCTCCTGTCAGATTGGCTAACATGACAAAACAGGAACATGATAAATGCTTTAGGAGATGTGGGAAAATTGGAACACTGTTACATTGTTGGTGGAGTTGTGAACAGATCCAGCCATTCTGGAGAGCAATTTGGAACTGTGCCAAAAGGGCTATAAAGATGTGCATACCCTTTGACCCAGCAATACCACTTCTAGGGCGCTATCCCAAAGAGATCACAGAAGTGGGAAAGGGACCTATATGTACAAAAATATTTATAGCAGCTCTTTTCGTGGTAGCAAAGAATTGGAAATCGGGGGGATGCCCATCAATTGGGGAATGGCTTAATAAGTTGTGGTTTATGAATGTAATGGAATACTATAGTACCATAAGAAATGGGGAAGATACGGACTTCATAATAACTTGGAAAGACCTACATGATCTGATGCTGAGTGAGGGGAGCAGAACCGGGAGAACATTGTACACAGCCACAGTCATATTGCTTCTGTGATGACTAACCTTGATAGTCTTGGCTCTTCTCAGCAATACAAGGTTCAAAGACAGCTCCAAAGGACTCCCGATGGAAAGAGCTATCTACATCCAGAGAGAGAACTAAGGAGTCTGAAGGCAGATTGAGGCAAACTATTTGCTCTCTCTTTCTTTTCCTCTTCTTTTTTGGCTTTGTTTCTTCTTTCTCATGATTCATTCCATTGGTTATAATTCTTCTTTACAACTTGACTATGTGTAAATAAGTTAAACGTGAAGTTATAAGTAGAATATCTATCGGATTCCATGCAGTCTTGGGAAGAAGGGGGTGGGGAGGGAGAGGAAGAAAATTTGGAACTTAAAAACTTGTAGAACTGAGTGCAGTAAACTAAAAATAAAAATCTAATTTTAAAAAAATAGGAAAAAGGGAAGAAATAAGGTCTTTTGACCTTTGCTTTTCCCTGTACCATGTTGCAAAGGACTAAAGCTGATCGTCACCAAAAAAAAATTCCTAAAGAATATCATGTAATACATAAGGTTAAAGAAATAATTGAGATGGCATGCACTAGGAATGGTTTCAGATTACCAGTGGGCGGTAATCCCTGTGGTTTGGGGTGTTAGTTCTTACTATTGATCAGCTTTTTTTTTAACCCCGTGGGACTATAATTTTCCACTTTAAATTTCAACTCTAGTCAATGTGTATTAGAAAATCAATACCATAGATTTGCTCAGCTTTCCTTCTGCCTCACTGGAATTTTGAAACTGTGTAAAGAATGTCTTTTATGATGAAAATGGACTATAAAACACAAATGGTGAGGGTTTGACCAGTTTCCTAGAACTTTCACCTTTAAAATTCTCATCGAGCTTTTGAGTCCCTCTATTCATCACTGCAGAATCATTCCTCATATTACATCTTTTTCTTGGTGATAGCTTAAAATATCTAAAGTGCTATGGTTACTCAGATTGCCCTCTGAAAACTGTTTGACCAAATAAATTTGACCCAACCAAATCTTACAATTAAAGAAAATTTTCCATAATTTATCTTACCTTTCCCTTTCAAAATTTAATTGCTTTATTCTCAGTTACATCATTTTCCAAAATGCTAAATAATTCTTCAATCTCCTTGATTTTTTTTCTGAAGTTTCAAATGTATCATGTAATTATGCCTAATCAATTCAATTCAAATGTTTTTGAACACCTACTACTTTGTGCACTGTGCAGAAGGCAGAAAGCTCCCAGTATACTGTGAATAGTCTAGAGAGGAATGATTTATGAAAGTACAGGGATGAGAGTTAGATGGGTTGAGATCATGTAGATGGGTTGTAATCTTAATATTTATGAGTTACCCATATGTGATAACAGATCTATTGACAAGAACCCTTTCTCAAAAGGAAAACTGACTCTAAAAGAACAAAACAAAACATTGCAGTGGTCAGTACAAAAAACATTTTACTTACAAAAAAAATGAACAGAAAACTAAACTGATTTTTTTTCCTTCAGTAGATTAATGGGTGAGTTTATTTGGAACAGTTGTTTGTGTAGGCACATCCTAAATATTTAATTCCAGTAATTGTCTCACTTAGTGATAGCAAAAAGCTGTGATATGTCTGTTTGATTGGTGATGCTTCTGTAAATATGGACCAAAAGTCACTCTAGTCTGTTTTGCTGCCATTTCATTTTGCAAGTACGTAATTTATTTTTTGACCAGAGTTAGCCCCCAATCATTCTATTTCTTGCTTTCTCTACTGTTCCATTGAATTTCTGTTATTGTAATCAAAATATAGCATCTTGTAATTTTCAAACTCAAATCCTAGTTTGTTCTTACTCAACCACATTTGAAAGAATATTCATTACTTGTATTTGTTATCCAGTGAATTACCACATTTATTTTCCATTGACAGTTTTACAACAGTCTTTTTACCTTTTTTTTAATTTTGTGTCAAACACTCTCTTTTCCAGATAATGAAATTCATAGATAATGAAAGAACCCTGCCTTCTGCTTATTCACCCAAGATGAAATGTTCACACAACCAATGGAAAACCATAGGCTCTATAGTTAGAAAGGACCTTAGGATATCTAATTCACCTTCTTCATTTTATAGATGAGGACACTTGAGACCCATGGAAGGGGATCCCAAGGTACGCTAGGAGCAGACCTGAAATTCAGCCTTTTTGTGAGGTAGAATAGAGGACAGCATAGAAGACAATTGGTGTGGTGTTTTTAATCAGATATTTACATGGGCCACTGCTCAAAACAAATAGAAGTTACAAAATAGTATCCAAATGTACATAGACTGGTGAATATGGATTATTTTCATATTTAAGATGCCTACTATAGTCATGCTCATCCACTAATATACTGCTTCGCTTCCTCACCCAATAGAGTACCCGCCATTATGACTTTTGAATGCTTCCTTGGTCTGTGAATGTTATAGTTTTTAGACTGAAATCTGATGCTGTGTTCTTTCAAAATCTGTTTTTGATGATATCTTCAAGTATTAAGAGGGTGGAAAAAGAAAGGATGGATCCCATATATTGAGCCCTTAAATAAGTTACAAAGATTAATCTCTTAATTTTAGAAAGCTAACCAAAAAAGCTAACCAAAAAACCCTGTATTTTCTTGTGCATTTTAAATGTCCCACTTTAAATATGACTATATGCCATGATGTCCCCCATAGCAGACTCTTCAACAGAAAGAGAAATTAGAGGTTCTGTATATAACAGAAATTCTAATAGACTGTTAAACAATAGCAGGGCAGGCAAATAACATTTTAATCGGTATTGTCATTAACGACTATCAATAGAGAGGATAAGACGCTCTTGTCTTTGTGAATTATGATTTATGACTGGCAAGGCAGTCACATTGAAGTATATTTATTTTATAATGCAGAGACATTGATTAAATGCACATGGCGTCTCAAATATAGTTGACATTTTAAGTCAGAATTATTACAGACACAGAGCCATTCATTTAACTGTTGCTTTAAAACCATGTCTTCAACTGGTTGTTAATGGAAGAAAGTCTAGCTGGGCCAATATTTCAATATGTTGATCTGTTATTTTACTGACAGGATGAGAGAAAGCCACTTCCTTTGGGCAACCATATCATTTGATAATATCTGGGATATCCACACTTGATAACATCATGGTCATTTAAATATAAGTGGACACTAGGACTCTGCCCCCTTCATAAAAGCTTTCATTGTCAATGAACTGCTTTTTTTTTTTAAACTAAGACCCACGACTCTCTCCTGCATGAGGGAAAAAAAAAAACAACAACAACCTTGCATTCTCTTTCCAACCTGCTTCGGAAATGTTCCTTAAATAATTGATAAGCACTGGGGCTGGACCATTAATATAGTTTAGGGAGGAGGGTTTGTGTAATGTATATTGCTGTCTGTTGCCAATAGATGAGCAACTTTAAACAACATAAGTGTTTGAGTATTGATTGTTGATTTGCGAGATTTAAAGTCCAATAATAATTGTTGTTTGAAAGCCTGCTTGCATACGAGATCTGTATTCTTTGATCTCTTCTTTAGGTTATCCGTTCCTTTTAACTTCAGAATTAACTTTGAAGTTAGGTATGGTGCATCTGTATCATTTTACTGTCCTGGATCTGAAATTGCAGGCCTCACTTTAACCTCTCATCATCAGATGTAGACATTCTAAATTATAGAAAGAAGATGATTTCCAATAAGATTACAAAGCCAAAAAACAAAACAAAACAAAAACCCTGATATCTGTAATGCCCTTTGACTTTTGTCATTCTAATCAAGAAATGTGTATTAAGCCAGCTTTGACCCATGCCAAATTAATATACATTTCCAAGAGTAAAACATATTTCTCTAGAAGTTAATGAAACTTCAAAAGAGAGACCTCTCCAAATAAGTGCAAATAGCTCATCCATAGGATGATGCCTCATTAGCAATCAAGCTTCATACAGTTTGGTTGAACAAAAAAGCAAATGGTAAAATACCCTGCTAGTTATTAACTTGTGCTGCTGAACTGCACTGATAAATCCATCACCGTCTCTTCTCAAACATATTATGCCTTTCATTTTACTGCACAAGGTTTATTGCTATCATTTGGGCTGGAGGGGTAGGGAGGAAAAACAAACGAACAAACCATACCTCCTTTTGCTTGATAGCCTTGGGGAATGTTTATAGATTAAGTATATTTTCATCTCATTTTCATCAAATCATAATCCATATGTGGCCACATCATCATTTTCATCTTCAATCAACATATGCTTATTTTTAAGGTTTTACATTGCACATTGAAGGTCAGCAGACTGGGTGGGGTTTGATAGAGACAAGTCCCACAGAACCCTGTTTTCATGTGCCATTACAGAATTTGAAATGACAACTGTATATATGTATTTGCCTTTAAAAAAACCCTGATGGGTACGGAGATAAATGATACTCAGATTTAAGTTAAATTTGGCCAAGCTAATTAGAAAATGCCTAGCCAAGCTAAATAGGCCTTAGAGAAATTAGGCAGTGAATTTTAAAGAAATGAAATCCACTCACCTTCTCTTTGTGTCGATGTTTGTGTTGTCTTTATATTACTTTATGTTGGCTGATGGAATGTTATTTTATCAGAAAATCACCAAGTATAGAGGAATCCCAGGGGTCTTCTAGTTTAACTTTTCCTCTACTTGAAAACCTTCAGTGATAGGGAACTGACAGTCTCCTGGTACATCCCATTCTACTTTGAGGCAACCCTAATAGTTAAGAAAATTTTACTTGTAAAGAACAGAAAGTTGCTTCTCTGCAACTGCCACTGCATCCTCCTGTTAATTGTCTTCTGGGTCCATGCAGAACAGTAATATCTGAAGTATCTTCCTTTATCTGTCACATGACAGACCTTTAACTGCTTGAAAACCACTATGATGTCCTTCCTAAATCTCTTCTCTTTGAGGTAAAACTAGTCAAAGTTCTTTTAACATACCATTTTATAGCATAGTTTCCAGTCCTTTTACCCTTCAGCTTGTCAATGACCTTTCTAAAATATGGTGCCCCACAGTAGGTACAGTAGTCCAGGTGTGTTCCAACTAGAGCAAGATAGAGAGGGACCATTGCATCCTTTGTTCTAGGCACTATACTACTATTGATGAAACCTAAGAGCATTTTTGCTTCAGTGACTACCATAATCACTTTGTTGACTTAGAAGTGATCTTTCAGTCTATTGGTACCCCCAGGTATTTTTCATTCAAACTGTTATATAGCCTGACCATCATGATCCTTTAGTAGTACAATTGGTTTTCTGAACACAAAGGTAGAACTTTGTGTCTATCCCTAATGCAATTTGCCTTATTCAATGTGACCCATTGCCCTAGAGTGTTGAAGTCTTTTGGGGTCCCAGCTCTACTACTATTCTCAGAGCATTGATAAAAATATTGAATAAGGTAGCTGGAATGCAATAAGTAATTGATCCTCATTGGTTGGTTGGCTGATTAAATAAAATGGATAGAGGATAGATCTCTAGATTCCTAGTCCAGAGACCTCAGCATACTTCAAATATGGCATTTCTCTGATTTACCAATGTAGTAACCCTACTTTTAAAAAATAACATGCCATGATGAATCCATGCTGGTTTTTATGATCATTTTCCTAAGTGTTAACAAAATCTTTTCTTTAGTATTTTATTATATAATTTTACCAGAAGTTAAATTCAGTATTACTTACCAATAGTTTGAAGAATCTACATTTTCTCTCCTTTTGAGAATGTGGGCATTGGCTCATCTGAAGTCCCACTTACACCTTCTATACCCCCACCTACTCTGTGACCAAGTGACACTTGCCTTCTTTCCACTTGTTCCACAAGATCATCCATTTCTGGGCCTTGGGAATTTTCACTGGCTGGCCCCCATACCTTCTCATTTCTTTCCTCTGGTTTCCTTTTTTTCTTCAGGTTCAAGGTAAAATCTTATCTTCTATAAGAATCCCCTCCTGATTTCTCTTGATGGCAGTATCTTCTCCCTATAGTATCTTTCTCATCTTCACTTTATTCATCTGTCTTGTTTGTACATAATTTCCTCCATATTGCTTCCTCCCATTAGACTGTGAGCTCTTTGAGAACAGAGACTGCTTTTCCTTCCTTTATATCCCCACTGCTTAGTGCCTAGCACATAGAAAGTGCTTATTAAATGCTTATTGATTAACTACACTACTTTTGTTCTCCAGAATCTCAAAGATCATTAGCCCTCACCAATCATACCTGCCAGGTTGCATGTTGTCTCCACCATTTGATTGTAAACTCCTTGAGGGCAGGGACCATTTTTACCTCTCTTTTTTATCCCCAAGTCTTTCCACAGTGTCTAGCACATAGTAAGCTCTTAACAAATGCCTGCTGACTTGACCTACTAGTTCTTTCAGTCCTTGGGATATAGTTGGTGACAACCTCACTGAGCAAAACTCAGTACTGTCTTACAATCTCTATATTTATCTTGAGCTTTAATGCACTTTTAACTATTTATGTTGTAGGATTCTTGGTTTGACAAGTCATTCTCCTTGGTACAAAAAATAGAAGCAAACTAGGAGTTTTGTATTCTTTTTTCTCTCTGCATCATCATTTTGTTCACCCCAAGTACTAGTCTTCTCCTTTCTTTGATTTTCCACATACTCACATTGTAGCCAAAGCACATGCGTGTGCACATGCATGCACACACACGTGCACATACAACCCTCTTTGTCATCTTTAGAATCCATTGCATGTTTTACTTCATTCTTTACTTTATCCATTGGTGCATCAACTCTTGAGCGTCTTCAGGCAAGCTCTTCTCTGATGTTAGAGTGAGTATACTGGAACACATGGTAATGGTGAGGAGTGGATAAAGGTTCATCTTTATTATATCAGCAGGGAATTTAAAACAATATCTCATGGTCTAGATGCCAACCCATATTTTTTTTCCAGAGAAGGCAAGGAGTTATAATAACCAACTGTCAATCACCGCTTCATTGTTGTGTCTAAATAGCTAATGATGTCATCAATCCCTAGATACATTGCCCAGTGACCTGAAATCATTGAACTTTTCCCTGTGAGGAAAACTCCTCTGATGCTGAATAATTTTAGTAAGTATGAAGTGGTGTTTTCACTGTATAGACCTGTGATTTCATTGGAGCAGGGAGCTTTCATTGAAGAACTTCCTCACTCAATACTATTAGACATCTGCTTTGTACCTTATATTCTTAGTTAGAGAGCTACCTAGAACACTGAGAGATTAAATTAATTGCTCTGCGACATATGGCCCGACTTGAACCTTGATCTTCCTGGTTCCAAGGCCAGCTACTCTCTGCTGTCCACTAGGTACAATGGGTAGAGTGCTGGGCTTGGAACCAGGAAGACCTAAGTTCAAATCCTGTCTCAGATACTTACTAGCTGCGTGACCCTAAACAAGGCTCTTAACCTATCTGTTTCAATGTTCTCAACTGTAAAATAGGGCTAATAATAGCACCAGATCATGAAAGTTCATCTGTAAAATGGAAATAATAAGCTTAGAATTTTTGAGCTGGAAGAGACCTCATGTCCTCATACTGGCTTATTTTACAAATAAGAGAACTGAGGAAGAGGTAGCTGAAATGACTTGTCCTAGGACACAGTGAGTTACAATGAGCTCTTCTGTGCCCTAGCCCAGTGATCTTTCCGATAACAGCACTATGTACTAAAAAGAATTGTGTTAAAGTATTCCAATAAGTGTGTACCAACATCAGAATCAGGCATTCTCCTTAGATACCAAGCCTTCTTTTCTTTTTCTTTTTTGACAGTATTACTAAACTAGAAAATGAATGAAATGTTTGAATAAATGGGATACAGTTTACCTGGATTTTGCAGAGCTTTTGATAAATATAGTATTATTTTAGAGAAGATGGAGAGATATGGATTAGACAATAATACAATAAGAGTTGGATAGCCACATTCATAAAGTTGTTAATGGTTCACTGTCATCGTAATAAAAGATCTCCGTTGGAGTACCCCAAGTATCTGTGACTGGCCCTGGCATTGGCCCTGGGCAATTCAAAATTTTTTATCAATAATTTACGTAAAGGTACAAATGGTATGCACATCAAATCTGTAGGTGACACCAATCTGGAACCTGTCACAGTGGATGAGAGTCAGAATCTAAAAGTTTCTTGAGAATTTAATCTGAATTTAATCAGATGTAGTTCAGTAGGAATACATCTAGCCTTGCATTTGGGTACAAAAAAAATCAACTTTTTAAGTATAAGGTAAGGAAGATATAGTTAAACAGAAGTACCTCTGGCAAGGATCTGGGAGTTTTCTTGGACTGCAAGTTCAACAAAATTCAGGAATATGCTCTCAGCTAAAACACATAGTTGGTTATGCTGTTGTTGGATTTCTTTTATGGGGTAAGGGATTGGATTAGATAGCCACTAAGGAAGGTCTCTTCCAACTCAAAAATTTCTGCAATTCTGTTTTCTAAACTCTCTCAGAGCTTTGTTTCCTGACTTCTTTGGTGAAGATATTTTCAATGTCTACTAGAACTAGGGTGTAATATCATGTTGAGTCAGGAGGAGGATATCATGGAATCATTCAGATGGAAAGTTCCTTTATTTCTCAGCTTCAGCGTCTATGAAATGAATAATGTACTGTGTTATCACATCCGTAAGTTTGAGATGCTATAAAATGAATTTACTTAAAAGTGAAGGAAGTCTGTACTTGATTCAGGAAAAGACATCAAGATCTAACCTACCTACAGTGTTATGCTGCCACACTAAAATAACTTATGCTTTTATACACCAATAGTTTTACTAAAAACCCGGAAATTTGATATTTTGTGAAGAACCTAGGAGTAGCCTATTTGACACAAATTACCATTCAAGAAATTAATAGTAATTTCTTTCCTTGAAAAGGTCAGGCTATTATAGATGTAAGTGGAACAGTAGGTTAATGTGCCAGCCTTAGCCTTAGAAGTTAGAGTTCAGATTTATCTTTGGTTACATCAAAAAATAAATTGTGTCATCTCCACCTAGCTCTCTGGAGTGTTGGCCTCTTAATAATCTCATCACTCGTCTTTGAATCATTTGACAATCCATTCCGGTGTCTGAAGTGCTTAGACAGACGTAGAGCAGAGAATTTCCATTGGCCCCCTCTTGGGAAAGAATTGGCTACAAACAGACAAGAGGTTTGAGTTCCTCGGACTATTCAGCCATTTCAGTCGAAATTATAAGTCCTCCCTCCCCCAAATACTGGTTTGTACTTTACAGTGGCTGCCTAGCTCAGTGGAAAAATCAAGGTGGAGTTTGTGAAGCTTGTGCCTCTTCCAGCACAAGATCTGTGTAAACAGCCTAATTTGTTGATTTGCATGTGAAGTATGTTGTACCCAGTGGGTGGTGAAAACCGATTTGGCATGCAGCTTCCCAGTGCAGAGTGGATAACTGGTGTTCGTCCTCACTGCTGTCAGAAGATGGATGTGTTTTTTATTACAGCTCCTGTTTGAAAATGACTATTGCAAACTGTCTCATAGAGATATTAGAATCCTTTACAAGGCTCGTATGTTCTATACGGCGAAGCAGTGACACCAGCGCCTTCACGGTCATGTTTGTAACCTGCCAGTGTTCTTATTAGCAATAACTTTCTCTGCTGTACAATCTCAAGTAAACAAACCATATTGCATCTGAAACACATTAGGACAATTGATTTATCTTTAGTAGAATTTTGGCATCTACTCAAAGTTTTGTCTTCATTGCTGCGAAATGAGGCTAATCTTTTTAAGAGTAACAATTGTACAGGGAAGACAAGAAGAGGTAACCATGTCAAGGTGTGAGAGAAGGGGGAAAAAAACTCTTCCAAAGCTAAATCAAGGACTTATTCTTCCAGGATCTTTTTCTGTGTGCAAACTTTATCTATTCAAAAATAGAAACTAATGGGTATTGTTTTACTGAGCAGAATAGAAAGTAACGACCATAATTTCAAAGAACACCAGTGAGCTAGAGTTTGGAAAAAATCAGTGGTGTAGTTGTTCACTTTTATTGTTTAATACTTCTCTGGGGTCTATAATTCAAAACTGTGTGGAACTATGCAAAAAAAACAACACTAAGGATGTTTACTGATGCTTCTCCTTGGTTTACTCTTCATTAGTTGAAACAAATGATACTTTCCCATGTAGCAGTGAGTTTTTAGCAAGACAGCTATCCTGCAGCAAGACAGACCCAAGATCAATATTTTTCTAGACAGATAAATGCTTCTTACTAATAAGTGAAAACTCCTGATTCCCTGGGTGTCCAGCTACATATATCTCATTCTGTAGCACACCCTTGTTTGCCCCAAACACCAAATGCCTCCTCTCTTATGCAAGATTTTTATCTTCCAATATTTCAGTTAAGGTAATCAGGCTATGAGCTAGTAGAACTTAGGGCTACAAGGGACCTTAAAGTCATTTAGTCCAAGAGTTCTTAGCCTGGGATGTGGGACTTTTTTTTTCAAATATTTTGACAACTCTTTCAACATAATTTCCTTTATTATCCTATGTATTTCATTCTGTGCCTTTAAAAGTGTTACTTGTGGAAGGGCTTTACCAGCCTGCCCAGAGGGTCCATGACACCAAAAAAAATTAAGAACTCCTAACTAAGCCAAGTCTTCTTTTGTAGAGATGAGGAAACTGAGGCCCAGAGCCATTCATTAGTTTGCCCAATGTCACCCAGAAACAAAATAGCAGAGCTAAAATTAAAAATCTGATCCTATAACCCTTATCAACAAACATCCAGTCATCCATTCATTCATTCATTTAGTTGTTTTTTTTTTACTACTCTAGACCCTAGAGATCCAGCCCTCACTCAAATCAAAGTCTACTGCAAGTCAAATCATCATTTCTCTGATGCCATGGTCCTCTACAAAAACGAAGGACAAACACAACAGACCCTAGAGATACAAAGGCAAAATCAAAAAAAAAATGAAATGGCTCCTTACTTCAAGGAGTTTTTATTCTCTTACAAGGAGATCCAGCAATTCCAACTCATTCTTTTTTTTTATTTTTTAAAGAAGGATATAAAAACTTTCTCTGAAAATTTTCAGTCAATATCAAAACCACTTCCGTGGCTGCCATCTCGAAAGGGTCACAAGCTGTTAAAAGAGGTCTAACAATCCTTTCCCCCATCATCGCCACTTATTCCTCCTTAGCCTTGAACTATTGATTCTCCTCTCCTCCCTCCCTAGCTTGATACTAGTTACTTCTTTTTTGTCAGCTTACCCCACAGCCTCACTCTCATAAAGTCAACATTAAAAGCTCTAGTTTTGCAGCAATAGGAAAAGGGGTGTCTAAGGTTGGGGTTGCTTCCCACATACATAGTGAATTTTGAGTCAGAAAACCTGGGTTCAGATTCGAGATCCTCCATTCTCTACCTATGTGACCTTGAGCCAAACAATCATTTCACCCCCGTTTCCTAATCTGTAAGATAAAGACTTTGGGATATCTGACCTCTGGGGTGCTGCTGAGTCCTTAGGATGTATGAACCTAGAAGTAGGTGATTTCTAGTGACCATTTAAGTTCTAAATCCTATGAAAGGAAAACGTAAAGAGCAGTGGATCCAATTACAGTTGAAAGCACATTGAATTCAAAGTCTAAGGATGTGTGTTCAAATTCCAGCCTTGCCACTTAGTGCCATGTGAATTTGAACACCTCTCCAGGACTCACTTTCTTCATTTCCAAAATGAAAGGTTTAAGCTAGATAATCACTAGGGTCTCTTCTGTTTCTAAATCTATGATCTTCAGACCTTTGGATCTGTGTATGACCTGGCCTCAGGGGTGTGTGTGGTGGCCATGGAGGACTAGCACCTCTGGTGTGAGGACTGCTGAGCCCTTTTCAGGGCTGCTCATCCACCTTTGGTGTCGAACCGATCACTCAACTCTCTCCTGTGGCTCAAAAAAGCTGTAGCATGCTCAGTGGCCACATCCCGGTAAAACCATCTCAGCAGACAGGCTAAACTAGATTGAGGGTAACCAAGAGGCCTCAAACCCATCAGTGAGTTAGTGGAGTATCTTCCTTAAGCATGTGAAGGCTTCCCCAATGGAATGGACAGATGAGAACAGTTTGTTCCAATGGCCATGAAGCTGGCTGAAGTAGGCACTGTAGAATGAATGCTCAGAGCTAGGTCAGATATCAAAAACACCAGGGTCATGCACTGCATCCCCAGACCATCACCAGTCATCCTAACTTTTGTCTTCCCAGCCACTGAACTTCATTGACTCTGGAAAAGAAAGTGAGGCTGACTTTGTGCAACTCTGCTTTACTTGAATCCAGTGCATGCACAAGTCAGGACATCACCCTATGATGCCATTGGTCTTCTTCAAAAAATGAAGGATAAACAACAATAACCTGACCCCAGTGAGGGTTCCAGTGGCCTCACTCAGAAGTGCTATGCTTGTTGCTTCAGATTCATCATTTTTGTCAAGAATTATATTTAGAAACTAGACTAGATAATTTAAGAACAATTAATGCAGGAGTAGCCACCATCATATCCCACTGGTAGTGGACTAAGAAGAAATGGCCATTAGTCTCAAGAAGAGATTAATCTCAAGGGAAGCCATCAATAATCGTTCCTTCTGTCCTCATGAAAATTAAGAGAAAGACAGGCTGATCCGAGGGATATTGTGTGGCACTGAGCTACTGATTTGTCAAGAACTGCTATGATAAAGTAGAGTTCTAGTCGTGTTCATTTCTACCCTCACAACATTCTGCTTTTTTTTCATTTCCTAATGGGAATGATAACAGATCCCTCTGAGGTTCTGTCTTCCTCACAATAGTGAGGGCTAGATAAAA
Organism: Trichosurus vulpecula; assembly: GCF_011100635.1. Classification (NCBI taxonomy): domain Eukaryota; kingdom Metazoa; phylum Chordata; class Mammalia; order Diprotodontia; family Phalangeridae; genus Trichosurus; species Trichosurus vulpecula. The sequence continues at coordinate 296,746,405 of NC_050576.1, read as the reverse complement.
ACAGTAAAACAGACTCCTGCAGAGAATACAGAGTTTTCTTTTTAAGGAGCTGCTTATTTTATTTTTTCCTAGTTCTTGAACTAAATATAATGTACTTGAAACTTTTCATGGTGCTTATTCAATTCCTAGCAGTCTCACAGAATTATCACTTTGGATTTCTCACAGAAAACAAGCAACTGAGAGTAACTACACTATTTATTTCGAAAATGTCAATTGGTGTGAAATCCCGGGGAGGAAATGAAAGGATCCATAGGAGAATGTCTTCTTTCAGGAAAAAAGCAAATGACAATGAGAGTTAAGGAAATGAAATGCCTTAAAAACAAAGAACAGGATTGTTGAGTTAGAGGTGTTGGAAATTTTTCTTGATCTAAAAGTTATTGATAATTTCAGTAACTTCATGTTGAAAGCTTTTAATTCATTTTAGCTGTATGTTCATTTGTAGATAAAAACAGCTGCAAGAGATGTAGAACTAGTAACCCCAGAATTACTTCCTGTTTTAAAATACCTGAAGGGTCTATGAATTTGTCAGCCTGAAAACTGCTAGAGTGGGAATTCTCTCCAGCAGTTCGGATCACAACTGGGCTATGACACGGCAAATAAGTAAGAGGGGGTGGAGTTGGACATCAGGTTTGTTACATGTTATTCTTTTGCTGATTTTAGGATCATAGGATTTAAAGCTGGATAGAGTCATAGAGGGTGCCCTAGTTCAGAGGCTCTTAACCTTTTTTATTGTCATGGACCCCTTTGGAAGCACTCTCACAAAGCCTATGGACCACTTCTAAAATAATTTATTTTAACTGACAGAAATGCTATATTTCAGTTTGACATTAGTGAAGATAAATAAAAGTGTAACTATTTCCAAGTTCATTAGTATTCTGAAATCTACCCACAGACCCCTTGTCTATGGACCTCAAATTAAGACTTGACCCAGTCCCTCCTCCTCGCTTCCCCCTATTACCTAGGATAGGGCCTTTCGCATCGATGTTCGGTAAAGGTGCATCCGTAGCTAATTGAAATGACCTATCATCAAGGAAAAGAATAGAAGGCTCTTCATGAACTGTTAGTTTGATTCATTTCGGCAACTGTTTCTTAATCACTGGTCTATATAAGATGCTAGGGTTTCAAATAAGATTAAATTCAAAAATTGCCTCAAAGTGCTTTTGCAAAGCTTTAAGCCTATATAGGCACTGTTGTAACCATCACCATCATCATCATCCTCATCATCGTCATCGTCACCCAAAGATGAAATAAGACCCAGACCCTTCCCTCAAAGAGTTTATGATCCTTATGATCCTTCGTGAGGGAAATGGGGCAGGGGCAGTGTATACACACACACACACACGTGCGCGTGCGTGCATGCGCATACACATACACAATTACTCCAAAACAAGACAAGATGTAAGTACAAAGGAGAGGTCCAGTAAAAATGGTATGAGAAATTTGAGGAGATAAAGATGACTTTCAACCAGAAAGGGAGGGGAATTGAAGAAGTCTTCATGAAGAGTTGCCTCCTGAGAAATAGAAATTAGGGATTATGGAGTCAGAAATGAGACCATTATTGTGTATGCTCTGATTTCCTGATTTCTCTGGTTTCTGGCCTTCTAAAAAGGATGAAAACAGTAAGACAGACCCCTGGAGAGAATACACAGTACTAACCTGGTCTTATTTAGCTGATGGGAAGAAAATATTGATTTTGCCCCCATTCTGAAGTTTGTGGCATTTGTGGTTCTCTAGATAAAAAGATGGCCATGGAGAGAAAAGAGAAAGTCATACACTGAGAAGTCACCTAGATAATTGAATATTATTACCCTGTAGGGAGAGTTAGGAAGCCTAGGGTTCTTGCTCCATCACCTAATTAGGTGAACACTTGCTAAATAGCACTTGGTCTTGTGGCAAAAGTCAATCTTTTACTGTCTCAAAATTATTTTTTGTCCTACAAGATAGGAATAATAATAATACCGTATACCTTGCAGGATGCCTGAATATATTCCCAATAACTGATTTATAAAATATTTTATCTCCCTCTTTATTTAAAACTACGAGCAATAGTGGGCATTGCCTCCTGTTTATTATCCCAAGAGTCTAGGCCTGAAGCCCTAGAGAAGCTCACTCTGCCACAGATGATCAGTCTGATGCCCTAGTTTACCCTTAAGGGAGATAGGCACAAGCCAAAGGCAAGTGTGGACCTGACTTGACATAACCCAGGGAAGGCAGAACCTTTGTGTCAGCTTGTTTTTGTTTGTCTGCATGTAGCAAAGTCCCAGAAGGAATTTCTTTTAGAGTTGTACTGCATCTCTTTATGTTTTATTCAAAGGAGAAATGTTTGTTGTTTTGACAGATGATCAGTCAAGATAAGAAAGCAGGCATGCATAGCCAATGTGGAGATGGAGATTGGTTTCAAAGATTAGGGATACTCAGGTTTGGAGGCAATGATTGAACACCCTGGATAGACTTAAAGGCAAGGCTGGGATGGAGTGGGAGAGACCTAGAATCTTTAAGCTTCTATTCTATCTTCCCCACACTCTAAATAAAGCCCCACTTCGTCCCCCCACCACTGCTTGGAGAGACCAAGTTCTAAACTATATAGACTCAGAGCTGTCCTACACCAAGTAAAAGGCCCAAGCATAAGCCCTAATGGTGAATACTTTGAGCCTAAAAGCCTTCTGGTTTGCTTCCTCCCTTCTTCCAGACCCTTAGAATGAGGAGGAGCATTGTACAGAGGCCTTTGAGTTGGTAAGAGAAGTGGAGGAAACAAGGCGGTATTAGAGGGTGAGGGCAAAGTAGGAAAACATATGGAAGGCATTTCAGAATTCTTTTGTCCACCACCTAAAAATGGAACAGAAATATAGCCCTCTAAGAAGAAACTCAAACACCATACCACCTCACTCTGTTTTCACTCAAGGCCTACCTATGTAATAATTTAGACTAAACCTATGATTAGGAAGCAGAGAGGTGGCAGTCCTCTTTTCCCTTTTGTAACCATCATGCATTGGTAGTTTCTTAAAAGGTTTGTTTGTTGCTGTAATTTTACACTGTCTTCTATAAGTTAGAGAAATGTATTTGGGAAAGGGAATGTCTTTTAAGTATTCCCTAATTGATAGAGTCGAGGGCCAAGTTACAGATGGTCTTTATTAGGAATTCTTTTCATTCTAGAAACTATAGAGTCCCCGTAGCAACAGTGATTGCAGAATGATTGAGTGGTCTCTTGTGGACCTACATATTTACCTATGTAAAGATCAGTTTCAACTCAGCACATTCTTCATTTACCACCGAACTAAACTGTAACCTTTAAGGGGTGTTGATATTTCTTCATGGCTAGGAACCTAGCAGATTGGTTGTTGGTTGTTTGATTTTGGTTTAGGTTTTTATTTTTACTTGAAAAGGGGACATATACGAAAACTTTTTAAACTACTGCAGTGATTTTTTTCATGTATCTAAAATGAATAATAATTCTGATAACTTATACAACCTAGTCTAGCATAGTTCTGAATCTGAATATGCAAGGTGAATTATAACTGAGGATGGCAGACTAGGACAGAGGAAAAGGGAGAACAAGTGGCATGTTGTGAAAAAAGCAACCATGGTGAGTATTGATGGCCTTGACACTAATTAGAACCCAAAATAGCAACTGTACCTTGAGGAGTGTGCTATCTGTCGACTATCAGGCAGCAGAAGCCAAGGCCCAAGATAAGGAGCAGACTTTTTTTCTTATCCCTAGGCTGGGACATCATGTTATCTTTTTTGAAATCGCATCGTTTTTCTTCTACTCTTGACTCTTCAAAAAGCTTCTGATTGAGGGACTGGAGCCTTTTTTTAGACACTTTATGAGATGTTCCTGTGATGTGAAAATGGTTGCTTAACGTGGACTAAAACTCATTTTTTCATCATGTAAAGTCTTCAGATCACACCGAGTGAAGGTTGGAGCATGTATGAAGAAACTGGATCAGGTGGTGTCTTTTTTCCCCTTTTGAATGTGCTTTAAATGCACAGGCAAATGCACATACTTGAAGTAATTGAAAAATGTTTCCCTAAAATGTGTGTTTTATGTTTCTCCATAACCAAAGGAAAGAATTTTGACTCAGTTATTGCTGTGGCTCTACATAGGGCAGAATGTACTCACTGCAGAAAGGGTTGCAAGTCATACATGGAGTTTGATAGGAAAAGTAATAGCATTGACAAGGCTAGACCTAAAGTGAAACCCTTCATGTATCCACTTTATATCCATCTTAAGTTATTCTAGGATCTCAGGAACAGGCTGGGAACTTGCAAACCTTTAGTACTTCCAAAGGGATCTGAACCAGGGCAAAAGCCAACTGCTGCTCTCTTGGTTTGAACCCTGCAAGTTCCTGACCTGGGTTTGGGTCTGATCAAGAGCAGACCGCTGCTGGGGTCTGCCCCTGTCAGCCAGCTGGAAAGCTCTGTTGGTTCAAAGTGGCCAAATTATAGGCTCCCATTTGGTCTAGGGGGCAGCTAGGTGACATAATGGGTATTGCTGGGCCTGGAGTCAGGAAGACTCTTCTCCTTGAGTTCAAATCTGGCCTCAGATATTTATGAACTATGCAACCCTGGGCAAGTCACTTAACCCTGTTTGCCTCAGTTTTATAATCTGTAAAATGAGCTGGGGAAGGAAATAGCAAACCACCCTAGTATCTTTGCCAAGAAAACTGCAACAGAAAGTTGGACACAACTGAGAACAACTGAACAACGTAACAAACTTTGATCTAGGAATCTTGCTTTGGTTATCCATCTGTAGGCTGGACTAGATGCTAAAAGGGAGAGCTTGCTACTGCTACGGCTTCTGGCTGCTTGTATGGGTAATTAAGGTGGGACTTCTTTTACTGTTTTCTCTTTTGGAGCACTTATTTAATCAAGTGCCTTTGATGAGTCTGGCCTTTGTTTCTTTGATTAAATCAGGGGTCTTTGATGACCTACTTACCTCAAGGAAAAGCCTAATTTACATAGGTTTGAGTGGGATGTTTATGATGCCCTTTGACCCTGAAGAAGCTTTTAGGCCACGTGGGTTTGAGTCGCAGGTTGTGAGGCCCTTTGACTATAAACAGGGCATATAAATTCAGAGGTTGGTGTTTTGCTTTTGGGGCTCACTCATGGAAGGAGTGTTGAGACTCTGGGCAAGCTGTTGTAACTGCCCCCTGGCTTTGCTAACCCAGACCCATTGATTCTTCTCTGGTAACTTTTATGATTTGGTCAGACAGATAATAGGCCTGTCTGTTGACTCGTGTTTATTTGCTCTGTTTATGTAATGTATGTTGGTAATTTGTTTGTATTTTCTCTGAAGTTCAGGTTGCTGGCTTTTCCCCCTGGACTACGTGAGTTATATTTGTATGTGTGATTAAAGTGAAATTGTAAACCCCTTAAAGTTACTTTCCTTAGTAAAGCAGATCAAAGAACCTGTGCTGGCAGTTCTTGTTGGGTCTTATACCTCAACAGCTGCTGCTAGCCGAATTGTTATTGTACAGTTCTGAACCTCCTCCTTTCTAGATACAATGCCCAGCTCAAGGTTTCCCCAGGCTGTACTACATGTAGATCTCCTTCCCACTCTGTCCCAGAACTGTGACCTAGGATTTGGTGGTAGGCAACAAAGTTATCAGTTGGCACCTGTCCCCACCACAGTGCCCCAGATGTCTGGAGGTGCCCCAGCATGGGTCCAGCATTTCCTTTTGTGCTGGTTCACAGCCTCTCCCTGGGTACCAGAGTGCCCCCTGGCTACATACACTCTTGCCTTGACCCTTTCCCCATTGTCTCCTGACCTCTTGATCTGTCTCTCTATGCCAGCCTAGGCCAGACAAAAGACTCACTGTAACCATTTCTGGATTTCTCCATCAGGATTCTGACTGGTACATTTTATAGATCTGCTTAGAGGAGTTATGAGCAGAAGAGAGCTCATTGCTTCCTTCTACTCCACCATCTTGGCTCTGCCCATTTGGTTCTTACTGAGACCATCTCTTCATTGTACATGCTAATAATAGTGTGGCCCTTCCTGTAATCTCTTGCTGTGGGCAGTAGCTTTGCTAGTGGAATGAATAGGAACACCTCCTATTCCCAGTCTTCATTCTGATCTGTTCCTCACAAACAGAGCTGGACAAGTTTGAAAGTGATGGGAACTTAGTAGACCCCTTATTAGGAGGTTTTTTAGCAATTATTTGTTTTGTACATCCTTGACTTATCCCATATATCCTCTGAAATTCCAGATCTCACCAAAGAGTGATATTTTTTGTTCTGAACTGGAAAGAAGTCTTCAGAAATTTATTACATATATGTATATGCAGCTCAGTCTGCTCCCATATTTGATGTGTCAAACATGTAGGAGAAACAGTGATATATTACGATTCAAAAGATTTGGACTCTAGTCCCAGGTCTGCCATTAACCCTCCATGTGACACGTACTCTCACTGTACTTTATTTTTCCATTCATTACCTATAATGACTTCATTTTATTTCACCATGTGGGTAAGTTTGAGATGCCAATCAGCTCCATACTTGAATATACCGGATAGAGTTGGGTTGAAGCCATAATTACTTCAATGATAAGAGACCTTACTTAGGATTTAATCTTGTTTGGGCATTAGGTGTTGGAGAAGGCATACTTATGATGATGATGATGAAACTTCTTGGCAGACTTGCCATGTTGTTTCTAGCATGTAAAAGTTTTGTAGTCAGACAGCACACCTACTAGACAAAGCAGTTCATCTTTAGATGTTTAGCTTGGTCAGAACCCTAATGCTATTGTCTCTTGGCTAATCTTCCGAAGGTTACACTGTTCTTCTTGGTACAGTTTCCTTTCTTTGTATGTAAAGCACTTTTAAAGCACAAAGCACTATATGAATGTGAGCTCTGATTATTATCACTGTCATTTTGTTACTCACTTCAGTACTCCTGAGATTTGGCGATTTGACAATTAGGTCACTCCCTCCCCTGACACAAATCACTCTCTGACTTCAAGATATGTATCAATGAAAAATGCATCACCCTGTAGCTAAGCAAATGATAAACCTCTCCAAACTTAGCTAAGCTGAACCTTGATCAGGAGACATCCCTAAGCCCACAATCAAATCCTTTCTAGCTTGCTATCTACCCACAGGGCTTTGAGGATCAGAGTCACCTCTAAAGGAGTTTCAGAGTAGGACATGAGTGGTGAGTACGTCAGTGTGTAAGATGCCAAAGTAGCAAAAATCAGTGGCTGCCTCCAGGATTTCAGCCTGATAAGAATTTTTGACTGTGTGTACAGTTAGTTTCCTTGGAGTTTTCTAAAAAATAACTGAGGTCTCAAGTAGACCATTTACTTGAATCGAGTGATTTGCCAAATCTGAAAATTAGCTTGGAATTGTTTGACTACCTACACATGGTATGCCACACACATGAACATGCTTTTAGAACATGGTCGTCCTTATTTTCAAAATCTGACTGCATAGATGGGTTTATGTATTTATGTATATCTCCTATCCTCACTAAAATCCAAGATGCTTGTGGCTACTTGGTGATTACAGTATTTCTGTAAAGAGTATGCCATCAGAGTATAAGATCTACTAAAATCTAAGGTCCTACTAAATTGGAAAAGCTTTGAGTGTGGACCCAACAGTGGACCATAGGGCTCTCATCCAATAGCAGGCTCAGCTTAGTGCGAACAGGCTCCACATCCGAACATTGTACTGTAGGTGATGAATCTTTTTGGAAATAGCAATGCATGAAACAATCTATAGCTACACAAGATTACAATCTGCCTTGGTGAAGGGAGTACTCACAGAAATGGAATGATAGATCCATTGAACTAAGAAGCAGATAATCCTAGACTTTATCTTTACCCTGAACAATATCAATTTCTTACTTCAAAAGATTTGTGATATCACTGCTGTGGTCGTTACTTTCATTCAGACTGACAACAACCCTCCCCTGCCCCATTTCTTAGTAGACTTTCATTAATTAACTCCAAAAAGATTCAACACCTGATGCCCAACCTTCTGGTGAGGAATGTATTTGCATTTATCTAAATTGGTCCTCAAATGACAGCCATAATTGCCATTGCTGGGTTCATAGAGTACTTTGCAAACCTTAAAGCACCATGTAAATATCAGATACTATTATACTTTGAAGGTCAACTTTGCATGTAGAAATATATATGTATATTATATATGTGTATGTGTATATATATATGTGTGTGTGTGTGTGTGTGTGTGTGTGTGTGTCTGTGTGTGTGTATGTATGCAACAGTTACCATAGGAGATAGATCAACTTTGAGGTTTCAACCTTAACTAAACTATGAAACCTTTATTCTTTAGCTTTTCATTTGTAGTAAATAATCTGAGGTTTCCCCTGGTGCAAGGACAAATGTGATCCAAAAATACTTTGGGTGTACCTAATAAACAGTTCATATGCCCTTTCCCCAATTTCTGTAATGTTTGGTCACTTAGTAATCTGGACCTGTCATGTTTCATTTCAGTGTTTGTTCTCTGTCAGCATATAACTGGAAGTAGTACTTAGCCTTCTATAAGCAGTCTTGATTAATGCACATTTAAAAACTGGCAGTTCTCAATTTTCCCACAGACCTTATTCTTCCAGCACATTTGCTCCACACAGAGTTGAAGAAAGCAGAGTGCCTTTTCTTCTAAGAAGAGAAATACTTCGGTTACAGTTCTTGATATTGTACTTCTTCTAGGGTGGAAGGGCTATAGTTTTTTGGCTTTATTTTTTCTCCATAAGACATACTATCAGATCAAAAGGACATAAAATGGAATCATTTTTGGAGTGATTGTCACTGTTCTTCCAATATGAGAGCAGAGAAATTTTAACTATTACTTTATACTTGTAGTATTTCCAACATACATGCTATGATGATCATTTCTTTTCTGACTAAGCTGTTCAACTCAGGATAGAGGAATGAAGGTCATTCCTCTGAGATGGCAAAAAGATGGTTATTTCAATTCCAGGTCTGACCAAGTTTGTGTTTTGTGATTGCATTTTCAGTGACCATGACACATGCTACTGTTTCCCCTGATACACCAGCTAATACTACTTTGGTCGCATATAAAAGGCCTTTCATATCATTTTGTTAGTAAGCAATCTACTTGGGAAAGGTTTTTCCATTACTTTGTAAATCTAAGGCTAGAAGAAGAAAATGATAATATTAATTGCCTAACAAATAGGAAAGTTTGAGTGATAATAACAGTATATTCTCATAGGCTACTTCTGTGGATTTCATTACTTTAAGGATTGGAGGGAGGAATCCAAACCTGTAATTTCCTCAGTGTGGAGAGACCCTTGATGTGAAAGATCCCTGCATAAATGCTCATTGGCGGGTCATCTAAAATGTTCAATCTTCTTTTAAAAAAAACATTTTCTCCCATCTCTCTCTCTCTCTCTCCCTCCCCCTCTCCCCTCCCACCCTCCCTTTCTCCCTTTTCCTCTCCCTCTCACCCTTTTCCTCTCCCTCTCATTCATCCTCCCAGAGAGCCATCCTATATAGCAAAGGATATTTTTCAATAAAGAGAAAAGATTAAAACTGATCTATAATTAAAAATATACCTGTAAAATCTTAAAGTATACTATTTTATCTTGTTATCTATCCTTGTTTGATTATGAACTCTTCTCCATTTGTAGATTCAAAAGTATGCTTTTCCCTTGTTACATTAATTTATGATGTGACTTTTTGTATTTTCTTGGTCTTGTTTCAGTTTGTAGATTTTCTTGGTATATGGTATGAGGTGTTGGTCTAACCTAATTTCTGCCAGTCTACTTTCTAGTTTTTTCAGCAGTTTTTTGTCAAATAGTGAATCCTTACTCTAGTAGCTTAGCAAAGCACTTTCTTTTTCACAACCACTCAATAAGATAGGTAGTGTGGATACTATTTTCCCCATTTTATGGGCAAGAAAACAGGCTCTTGTGACTTGTCCTGTGTCATATAGCTAATAAGTAGCAGAGCCAATTAAACAAAAGTTTTCTGACAGTTTAATCCAATATCATGGTGCCTTTCCCAGACTCTTAAGTGTTTACTACAGTCTATTTTAAACCAGAAGTTCTGTGATCTCAACAATACTGTCCTTGATCACACTTAGGAACAAATGCAGTTATCCCTTCTAAATCACTACTTTCTCAGTTGTGATTTCCATATATCACTGGTCAACATAAGAAATTAAATGGGAATTTGGGGGAAGCTTTGTGGAAGCTGAAGATGTGACATGCAAAGGCCAACAGATGACACACAAAAAGTTTGGAAACTCATAAATGCATAAAATCTATGTATAGTGTTGTATAATATCAACATATTTTATCCTTTAATACCATAATAATTCAGATTTTTTCTCTGGTATGAAGGGAGAGCCAAAAAAATTTTATTCCAGATTGGGTGGGGGGACTATACCCTCAACCCACACAATGTGGAAGAGATAAATATATACTGCTGCAGGTTAAAGATGTCAATAGAAAGTAACAATAGAAACAGAGAAAGAATGTGATCACACAAGATAAAAATGTGAATAAATTCAGCAGTGTCACGTTAGCACCCATATCAATCCACAAGCACGTAATAAGTGCTCAAGATACAAATACGAAGAACAAAACAATCCCTGCCTTCAAGGAGCTTACTTTTGAATTAGCCTTTGAAACCCTTGCAAGCTTCCAGAAAACCTTCAGGTTTCAAAGAACTTTTTTGTTTAAGCCCCTATGACAATAGAGTTTTCATTAGGTCAAAATTATAGATTTCATCTGCTTATGGGAAAGCTGTTTTTGCCCTATGCTTTATCTCTAGTCCTAATCCCAGCCATCTCACCAGCAAATATACACCAGTTAATGAAATCCATGACCACTAATAGGAAAAATAATTTAGGTCTGGGACCTCTACTTATTTCAGGTCAATCACATTGTCTTCATGTATAGTGTGTATAGTAGACAAGCATTGAATGCACTGTGCAGAATTCTGACCTTAAGGAATTGTCAGAAACTCACTTTACTCCCCAAAATATTATTCATCTCTGTAAATATAGAGAATTTGATGAGGTTCAGTGCTGCCATTTTGTATGTTTCTATGCCCACTATAAACTGTAAGAACCAACTTTCTCTTGTGTTAGAGTTCACTCTGACAATGAGTTTATATCTAATGCTTTGCCAAGCTTAGCAAACACCATGTTGGTGTCCTGTCATTCCCTAATTTGGACACCAGCCACTAGTTAGACCATGAGATTGGGAGCAATATGTTCACAGAGGCAGCTGTGTTAACACAGTAGCATACTGTGTTAGTGATCACTGTTGGACATTAGCTGCTTTTCAGACAGCTTTATGTCCCAGTGGACATTAGAGTAAGCCTTTATTGCAAACGAAGGGTACAGCATTTCAGTCCTTGGTCTTGTTTGCTGTCCAAGGATATTGAAACAAATTGAACAGGTGTTACTGGTCAAGTATCTGGAATGAAGTAAGTAATGGGAAAAGTGTTAAAAGGTAAAAAACCTAGTGGCTCTTTGAAATGCAGAATTTAGTGCAATCACATGTCTCTGTGACCTTTTCCACATACTAGATTTCATTGATATCCACTTTAAATGACACAAGATATGACCAACTTTTAGTAGCCACCATTTTGTTTCAAGAGGTGATACTGAAATATAAATTGAACTTTTGAGGCATCTTAAAATAATAAAAATATATCTTCTATTTGTACATATTGTATCAAAACTTTAAAGGATTCAAATTTCTATCTCATTTTTTTCTTCATAATGATTCTGTGAGATAGGCTATGGCAGAAATGATCACCATTTCATAGTTGAGGAAATTGAGATCCAGCAGGTTGAAGTGATTTGTCCAACATCACACAGCCAGTTAGTGTCAGAATTGGGACTAGAATTCAAGTCAGAAACCCTGTAAAAGAATATCAGATTTCATCAACATCAGAGAATGTCTTCAGGAGTCCACATGGAGTAGTCAGACAAAATGACAAACATGAAATGTCCAAGAATCAAGTTAGAACCTGCGGTCTTGATTTTTTAGAATAATAATAATAACAATACCTCAAATATAAAGTTGGAACTGTTAAGGAAGTTAGAGGTGGGTGAGAAACTTTACAAAATTGCTACAACTTTCAGTATGGCTACCTTAACAATGGAAATTTATCTAAGGCAGTGTATATAGTGGATAGAGAATTAGTCTCAGAGGCAGGAAGACTAAGATTTCAGACCCATCTCTGATAATACCCACCATGTGGATCCTAACCTTTCGGTGCCTGATATGTGCAAAGTATTTGAGTACATGTAGGACCCTGTAGGGCCATGTACAATCGTGTAGGGTACAGAAAAGTCTCTTTAACAAGATAACAATAAAATCACAGGTTTAGAGTCTGCCTACCTACCCCATCACCCCAAAATCAAAACCAATTGAAATGTTAGCTCTGTGAAGGCAGAGACTGCTTCATTTTTAGATTTGTATCCCTAGTACATAGCACAGTGCCATGTGTGTTAAGTAGGCAGTTGAAACATTTTTATTGAATTGGATTTTTTGCTTTATTTTGAATATTGCACAATATTATTTTTAATATGTAGTATGTTCTTGTTTTTAATGAGAAAATCCACTGGATTTTTTAAACACATGATTTTTAAAGGTCTTTTATATTCTTGCATGGTCTTTCTGCCCCCACAACCCATTTGTACTTTGTCCAACATAATACAAATCAGTGGGAAAATAGATTTCATTTAGCAAAAATTTAACTTTATGACACATTTTTCTGTAATGCCTTTTCTGTTGAACAAGAGATACATGAGTTGTTATGATGTTCTAAAAGACTTTAATAGCTTATATCAATTTGGCATAGATTGGTTTTCAGGGATTACTCGGCAAGTTCCTTTGGAGGAAGGTTGATTTTTTTTTCTTAGAACAAAATTCTGAAACTACATTTCTGTCATCTTTCTCAGTAATAATAAACCATGGGCATTTGAAATATATTTCCAATAAATCTCATTATGAGAATTAGGGGCATCTTGATTTAGTGTGTAATTTCAGCTTCTGGTCAAAACAGTGCCAAAAAGCTAAAGGGATTGATTTGCTTTTTCCCTTGAAGCAAAACGCTTCCAGACAAATAACTGTCAGCTTCCTTCAGTGAGTCAGCTTTTATATCTTTAGTACTTTTTCCAGGCCTGTGTGGACAACACATTTCACAGGATAAAAACATTTAGGAAATAAAAAGGCTTCCTTCCTCTAGCCTTAGCATGGATTTGAAGAACCATTTAGGTGCTTACCTTGTCCTGGTCTTATCGATTCTGACATGATTTACATTAACCTCTTTGCCTTCAAACGTTGCTTGTTGTAGTTGCTTGAAACTTGACTTTACAACTCTTCACTTCTTTCTTCTGCCCTACAAATTGGTCCATGACAGGACAGAGTTATTCGTCCACCTTCCTTTGTAGTCATAGACCAGAAACATAAACACTCTATAAAAATAACTACTGGTAAAATTTTAGTACCTCCTGAGGATTTGATGCATTCCTTCTAAATGATTTACTTTGGTAGTAATCATACTTTTGTAAAAGCAAAATGTCTGTATAGATTCTGAACATACACATACATGAAGAATCTCTTCAAGTAGATTGCTTTGTGTGTATATTTCATCGTATATACCAAAATATGCAGAATTTGTACAGGTATAGTCCTTCATATGAGTGTGAGATCGTCAATAGAATGTAATCTCCGTGAGAGCAGAGACTAAACCATTTTTTGTTCTTGCATCCCCAGGGACTTAACACAGTGTCTCACTAATAGTAGGACCTTATTCAATCAGTGTTGGTTGATTGTTTGACCGACTGATGACTGGGACTTTGTCCCAGAGCATAGAATTTAGGGTGTATCTTAGGACACTTGAAATTTTTCAACAGAATTGAAACAACAGAGCATAGCCTAGTTAGCAAGAACTTCTTATTCAAATGAGGGTGGGTGGGGAATAAATGGTTGGAAGGATAAATCAGAGCTGCAAAAGGTGGGAAGAATAAATTGGATCTGCTAGTGAGTTGACTATATTTTTTGGTACTAGAGAGAATAATTGTTGTTCAAGGTGATAAGAATGAGGTATGCACCAGAGGGGTGCACTTGAATTTTAATTTTTTAATTAATGTTTTTATGTTTTAATTATAAATTTTATTTATATATGAATGAGTTTGTTTTATTTATTTTAACACTATTATTTTTAGCTGAGGGAAAACAGAAGCAAAGAGTTAATGGAATTAACTGGAAGCACAAAGGGAGACACTAGAAGTACAAAAACATGTGAAATAATGAAATTTAATGACTCCCTGTAGTAGAGATAGAGGCAGAAAGACTAGATAATAAAGATGGAGCTGAGTTTGGATGAGCAGAACTACCCTACATCTCTCCATCAGCTGTGTATGGCCATAGTACTGCCTCAAACAGTGTCAGCTTCAGTGGAGAGAGAAGAAAACTCCGTGAGAAAGGTTTACTTGTTCAAAGTGAAACTACAGGTCCTTAGGTCCTTGTATAGCCAAGAAACAAATGCAATGCTTGTATCATGGAGTTCTCTGTACTATATTTATTAGCCAAGTTGCTTCCCTGAGCACAATTCCTCAGTTCTGCCTGTATTAATCATGAACACTTTGTAGTCTGTAAGCTCTTAAATCAAACTTTGAGCATATCTATGCTACAATCGAAGGTTCCTTTGGTCCTCTCAGCATTGCATTTTTTCACAATTATTTAAGGATTTAATCTATTATGACTGCCCGGGAAAAGCTCAGAGACAAGCCAACCTGAGGTTCAACCCCTGTTTAACAATGAACCTTTAAAAACTTGAATTATTTAATATGGTATCTATACCATGACTAATTTGACCATTTAGACTAAATTGATCAGCTATTAAACATGAAACACTTGTGTTTCAGTAACCACTAACTTGTCAGTTCAATAAAAGTGAACAGTTCAGGCACAAAGATACAACTTAAAGTACTTTTTTAGCTGTAAAAGATGAAAATTCCAAAGTCTCAAGTAGAAATTAACAATATCATTTTCATTTGGCATAAGCTTCAAAAAACAATCCCTATCTGAATAGGAGATCATGCCAGGAAGTCTCAGCCTTTAAAAATCTTATGTTTGTAATCTTTGGAGCAGAAAGTATTGAAAGAAATACAATCTCTAGAAATACTTCATATCAAATTCAGCATAATCTGAGAAATAAATATGAGTGTTCCATTTGTATCCTATCAAAGTATTAGGATCATACCATCCCTTCCTGCCAGAGTCCCTTCACCTCTGACATAAATACAACCAAGCAAATAGTGAAGACAGAGAAAGATTCGAAAGGTGTTGTTAAGGGTCTAGCTGACACTGACTTTGTAACACAGAATCATCCCAGCCTTTGGTGCTTAAAACCTCAGGCAGTTTTCATGACAGCCTAATATACATGACTTCTTCAGAGACATTTACAACGTAAGAGAATGCAAACACAGATGCAGAAATAATCTTGAATACAGATTGCCTGTCCTATCTCAAATGCTTCATCCTTTTAACTTTTCCCTAGGCTATATTGTGCCAAATTTAGTGAATCTTCTGTCCTTTGCTATTCTTATTGGTAGCTTCACCATGTAATTTGGCAAGCGGGTATTTGAGTCTGAATAAAGACTCATTTCATAGTGCTTTTTAAAGACCTCTAAATATTTGTTATATCAGTCTTGACAATTTATCAGCCCAGAAAAATAAACAATAGTTACAATCTGAAAGTGACAGAGAAGCATAACTAGAGGGGAATAGCCCTACAGCAGTGATAGAGATAGGGTAGGGGAAAAGGTGCAGAGCCAGGATGGCAATGAAGACAGTGAACAGGGCTAGAATTGAAGGAAAAGGAATAAGATATCACTCAGGAAAAGTGAGATAATGGGGGCAGAAACATTTAAAGCCACACTAGCTGAAGCAGCAAGGCGCTCTGAGGGAGAGATGGGAGGTAACATGGGCCAGAGAAGTCGGAGTACCACCACCAATCTTACCATCATCTGCCCTCCCATCCTGATCAGCCTGGGACCTTGAACTCAAGGTCATTTGGAATAGCCATACTTCTAGCCTAGTGCCCTTAGCCATCATCCTGGGAAGTAACTCGTGTAGAGATGCACTGTGGCAACTTAAGGTAAAGGGGGAAAAATGTTTTACCACCAAAATTCGTGACACTGTCAGATGGCTTAACATCAGAAAATAGTATCATTTATCAGTAAAAATTATTTAAAAAAAAAAAAGAGACATTAACATCTGGTTTGCTACCCAACTTAAAGCACATGAGACTTTTCCATGTTATTTGAAGTTGAAATCATCCATATATGTTTTCACCCTATTAGAATGTGAGCTCCTTGAAAGTAAGAACTATCTTACTTTTCTTTTTGTATCTCCAGAACTTAGCACAGAGAGAGCTCTGTACACAGTAAGCACTTAATATATGCTTTCACTGGTTGTTTGGTTTAGAACTCTTCAAAAATGATAGGGAGGATAAACTAGGAATGTTCCTGAAGAGCTTGTTCTAACTCTGGAGCCTCTAACTATACATAAATGCTGCTCTGTTCCTCTAAACACTTTACTTAGTTTTTTAGGTTTCTCTTTTTCTTTTAATGTAGCAGAGTACAGGTATACTCCCTGCCTGATGCTGTTAATTAGCTCTGTGAAAACACTGCATAAAGCAAAGCAAACCATGGAGGGCAGTTAGATCATCAGTGACTATAGCAAATTTGCATCCTAGGTATTCTTAATGACAGAGTAGGGTTTCAAGACATTATAATACACTTTGTTCATAATTCATTAATGATGTTATTAGAAATATCTCTTGAAATGGAGATGGTCGGAGCACTGCTGTGGGGGCATTTAACCGTATATGTTGGTTTACTAAGGAAATAAAGAAATACAGTATAAATTTTCTTATTGAACCAGATAAGGTGTATGATAGTTGAGGTCAAAGGATGATTTTTAAAAAGCCAAGTTAATGTTACAGAATGACTTGTTGAATTTAGAGAAATGATAAAAAAAATTGGTAAGGAAAATGCAAGTAAAATAAGCAAAAATACATATAAAGATAGAGAGTAATCTTAGCACTGATGTTGTACATGCTTATGTTTGCACTGGCTCATTACCCATTGCATCAAAGATCATAAAGTGTTTATTATGCTGTTTACCAAATGATAGCTATTTCCTGAACAACTGGCCTCTCCAAAACATCCTTGTATTCTGTCCATCGTTAATAATGATGCCTGCACTTTGGGACAGAAAGATACAAAAGATAGTCTGGAAATGATCTGCAGGAAATAAGAAAGAAATTGGTAATCTCTTTAGCTTTCCTGTTTTACATTGTCTCATTTGCTGTTCCAAAGTGTTCATTTAGGGAATGTAGGTTCTACAGCTGAACCCTCAAATGGATAGTCCGAAGAGAGTAGGAAAACAAACACCAAAAAATAGTCTTCTTCTTGAGTCCATTACATAGGTCATTTCTCATGGTCCACTCTAACCTGTCTTTTTAAGTTCTACCAGTGTGAAATAGATTTTCAGGATCAGATAGCAAGTTGGAAACAATTTGTTGGGTTTTGTTACTTAATTTTTCAAAGCAGATAAATATAGACAAGAAATCCAAGTCTGTGAATCCTTTGATGATATCCATAGCATGAATTTTTTCAACTAAAGAAATTGTAGCATGAGCAGTGAACACCAGTTATTCATTTATAGTTAAGGATTTTTTTTCTTTAGCATTTTTTCAGAGATAAGAATCAGAGATATAATTAAACTTCCAAATGAAAATTGGAGTATAATTAGTGAGTCGAACTCATGTACCTGACACTTTTCCAATCATAAAGTGTTATATACGAAGTGCTTTAGTTAGAAAAGAGAGGGAGAGGGAGGCATTTTTTCTCCCCCCTTCAAAAAAAAAGAGAAAAAAGAGCTGTACTATGTCATACCGTATTTTATTTGATGATGTCATATGATGGAGTGCAGACCTTTCTGGGTTTCTTTTACATAGTGTGTAAACACACATTAAATATGAGCAAAAGTATCCCCAGGACACCAACAGGCAGCTATCAGACTTGGCTGAGGCAGGGACTCTATAGCTGTAGACTCGGTACAGCTGGACACTCATCCATGCTAGACCAGCATCTGAATGTTTCCTTGCTTAGGTCAGTATCCTCTGCGCACTACTCTTGTCTCAAAAATCTCTGGCTTTCTGGATTAGCTTGTGAAGATTTGGACTTAGGTTAAAAATACATCACAGGCAAACATGTGTTGAACATTATTTCATGTGTGTAGACTTTGAAGAGCCTCCCAGGTATATATGTAGGATTTGGTGTGATGAGGAGATGAATTCAGTTCAAGGTACTTGAATCTGCCTCAATCTTGTTGCCAATCTTTTTCAATGAGAGACCATCTCCAGCCCCCTCCGTTTGCACATCTGTGTTTGATAACACCGAAGAATGTCTTTGATTAGACTTTCAGAGTAATCATTCAAAAGCAAGTTTCTCCTCTGCTCTGCTGCATCTCATAAAGATAGATTTTTGCACATTAAGGATGCACTTGATTGCCCTGAAATATTGGCTTATGAGTAAAGAGTGTAATCCTGTTCAAAAGCTGCTCCACCCTAGCCTTCTCTCACCACCTCCACCACACCCCCACACTCCTCTCCTAGGACTTTGCTGTCCTTGGGTCAGAATCTCTTTCCCCCCATTTTGTTTGAGTGCCTGCCCAAGATGAACATTTTTATTCTGTTTCATCTTTTTCTTTGTCCTTTTAGAACTATGATTATGTATGGGGCCCCAATATCTTCAAGGCATGCTAACAGATGAATATTATTCTTCCACATGGCATCTCCTCTTTGTCATGTGACCAGAAGAACTCACTAAGGATAAGGCATGCTTTGGTTTTTCCCTGGGTTTTTATTGGTTTTCCCCCTCACTGTGCCATGTGTCTCTGGGAAGCAATAATACTGTCCTTAGCTTGAAGTATGTCCTATATCCTTTGGGATTTGAGTCTTGACTTATCCATTTTCCTTTATATTATTTATACCATAAATGGCTTTCATGTTTTGTTGAAAACTAATTTATTCTATACCTCCTTGATGGTGGTTGTAATCAATTCCAAAACCAGTTACTTCATTGAAGTTTTTACATCAATATTTCTGGCTTTCGTATAAATCCCCATTAAATTAAATGAAATACAACTGCCTGTTACACATCAAATTGCTGATATTGTATTCCTTTATATTACACAGAGTTGAAAACTGGAAACAGTGTTGTTAATGATTGGACAATAGATGTGACTACTTTTCTCCACTTTTTTATTTGTCAACTGTAGCAAATCATTGAGGTTGGTGTTTTTTAGTAAAGTTGTCCTTCCTTTGAGTTGTTACCAATAATTAATTTCTTCATCCTACTTGACCACATCTAAGTTTTCCATGTTTATCAGTCTTTACAGATTGAGCATAGTTCTCACCAGAAGAAGGAATGGTGGGTTACTACTGAGAAGCTATGGAAGGATGTTTTCGATGTTAAAAGTTTGGAGTCATTTTGACCAACAATTTCTTGAAACCATGCAGTGAGAAGGGAAAGATGGGGTGGCAGGTATGCAGAGCTGTAGTTAAGGGTAGGGAGATTGGGGCTTTGCCATCAGGGTACTGAAATTTAGAGGTTGTCAGCAGTCAACTCTAGTGCCATACATTCCTTCCTGCTTATGGTCATGTTCCTCCTACTCCACAACCAAGCACTCTTTGCCCCCAAGTATTCCTAGTTATGGCTCTGTGTGTATACATGTGACTAACATCATTCAGCTAAAAGTAGTGAATCCAGAAGTTTTTCAAAGGTAAGAATCAAGCTGTTCATATAATAAAACTTCATTTCAGGGGAGCAGAAGGTGTCAACATTTGTAAACTAAGAATCAGTTCAGATATCAAGGTAATTGCCTTGAAAATTACAGATGGTCCTTATATTTCCAGCCATGCTACCTGCATCTTTTGTGGCATTCTAGTGTTGACAAAGGCTGCTGTGTGGGAAAATTTGGTTCCTAAACTATCTCCATTCCATACACTCACTTTTAACCTATTTATGTAAACCAGGGGGGAAATTCCATTTTGGGCATGAAGATCACTATTTAGGAAAGTGTGTGATGGCTCCCAGTGGGCATGTTTGAAGCATGTTTCTTTTTGTCAAACAGCCTCCATCCCAGGTGTATGTGTATTGCTTAGGGATCACAACCAAAGCCAGATATCTGAAACAAATTGACTCTATGGAGTAGTAGCTTTCTACAAGACTGAAATAGAAGGAGAAAACGTCGAGATGAATGGTGTTACAGCTGCTAAATGTGGCACCGCTCACTCTCATTACACAGTTATCCCTAAGAGCCTTGCATTTTGTGTATATGAAGAGATGGTATTTGTAATTGAGCTTAGTGCTTTTTGTAGTGTCTGAACATTACAGGTTCCCCAGTATGATGATAGCAGAATCTCACATCAAGTGCACACCAAGGAGTAGATATTTAAACCATGTGTGCTAGAGAAAGAAAAAGTCACAGTAGAGCTTTTCTTTGCATTGTGCAGTTATGGATTATCTTTGGATATTTATTACAGATTTTTGTGGTTTCTTGTGTCTGGGATTACAGGGAGTCTTGTAAATAGGTTTCATATGGGTAAGTGGTGACCCTGAAGGACTCTATTTTTAAGGTAATTAACTTCACAGTTTTAACTCAGAGCCGTATTAACCACAGAATGAAGTAATTTGTTTTTAGTTAGCTAGGATTTTATTAAGTTGCTTAATACTGAAACGTAAACAAAATATTTGGCTTGATTTACCTCTGTATTGCCTTTCCACTTCCCATTTTACAAGGAACATTAGAACATAAGAGTCAAAGCCATGGGCCAAACACATGGTCCATTTATCCTCTCTCTGATGCTACCAGGATAAGTGGTGTCAGTATGATTGTGCTTGATGTCAAAGGTTAGGCATATCTAGAAAGCCTCTGCTCTACGTTTCCCCCAATTTCATTTAGTTGCCTAACCCATCGCATCCAAAATGTTCTGTTTTATTCTTCTCTGCTTGAATTCACTCAGTTGTCAGCATCAGACGCTGATTGGTGATTGGTCGAACTCCATTAATTTCTCTCTGCTGCCATAAAAGATCAGTCTTCATCTTGCACTGGGAAGCATCGTCTCATAAAGGAATAGGAAAATGGCAGATTGGGCAATCTCTATTGCCTGCATTTGTGTCCCCAGAATTCAGCTCAGCCTTTTAATTACTTGACCTCAGCCCTCTAGTGCCCCTTCCCCCTACCCCTTTAGTCTTTTGCAGAGAAGAGAGCATCCCCATTTTCAGTGTTCTTCCTACACTGTGGTACCCAGAATTGAACACAGTTCAACCAAAGCAGAGAACAGGGCTACTGCCTGCTAAACATGAATTTTATAATTTATTTGTAGGAATGCCTACATATCTATCTGCATCTCTGTTCATTACAGACTACCTCTCAGGTAGCTTGCTTTGCTTTTTGCATAATTTTTTTTGCAAGATGACATCTCCAAATAAACTTCAAGTGTTTCTGAGGAGGGAATATTGATTCTGGAAGCAAAGAGCCTCAAGGCTTCTATCCCAGGGTGAAGAGGAAGATTTGAGATGGGTGTTCCAAGAGAAATGGTCACTGGGTTGTTTAAATCTCAGAGTACGGTTTTCCTGGAGAGAGGAGTAGGGCCCTCTCTATTTCCTAAGTTAGGTAGTATCTCAGAGGACTTCTACATTGAAATTCAATTCAGTAAATATTGATCACTTAATATATGCATGATAGTAGAGATTCTCAGAAAGATATGATACAGATCCTGCTTTCAAGGAGTATTTTCTCCCTTTGTTCTTCCTCTCCCTCTCCATCTTCCTCTCTCTTGTTCTGTATACATGTATCCATCAGTAAAACTGATACTCTTTGGAGGCAAGCTACTTCCTTTTTTGTCATTGTATCTCCAGTGCCTAGTACATGATAGACACTTAAATATTTACGGAACTGACTTTAATGGGGCGGGGAGAGATACACAAAGAAAGGACTGTGGCACAAAGAGAGTATAATAAGTGCAAAGGAGTAGTCTCTGCGATATACTATGGGAAATTTTAGAAGAGGAAGAACAGTCCTAGGCCAGGAATCAAGGAAGGTTTCATGGGAGGAAGGGGCTCTAATTCCTGGGTTATGCCTTGAATAAAGAGAGGAACTGGAAAAGGAGAGTTGTGGACAAGTCCATTCTAGGCTAGGGAAACAGAATGAGCAAAGGCATAGTAAGAGGAGAGCCAAGACAAGGAGAGGGGACAAAGGGCAGTTCATTTTGTCTGGAAAATAGAATATGTGAAGCGGAGTAGAATGAGATAAAACTGGAAATGTAGATTCAAAGTAGGTGACAGAGAACTCTGAATGACCATACTAGGAGTTTATGCTGAGGGAAGATGCTGGAGGTTTTAAAATGGGAGCAAAATTGTTTAGAGATAAGAAGGCATCACACAGATGTTCTCATGCTCTTCTTGTGGACAAGATTACAGACGGGGCTAATCAATGGTCCATTTTGGCGCATTCAGAAAGAGTTGACATTCTCACTGTTTTGGAAAATTATCTCCAGTGGAGTTCCCCCAGGGGTCCTTATCCCTATGTTATTTAATATAGCTATTATATTTATTTTGAAGACTCTAAGGGTATACATATTAAATTTTCAGATGACATAAAAATGGGAAGGATAACTAATATACTGGATAATAGAGTCAGAATCCCAAGTTTCAACAAACTAGAATGTTGGACTGAATTTAATTAGTTAAGATAGAGTAGGGATTCATACTTCCAGGAGCATAGATGCCAGAGTAAGCAGTAAAGCGCCATAACTCTCCCATATTCATCTCCAGACAACCATAAAATAACACCCCAGAACAAATCCTGGAACAACAGAACCAGCAAAAAGATGGGGCAAACAATCTTTGAGCCCAAGAAACTTGAAAGATCAGCAGGAAAGGTCTGTCTTAGTTGGGTAAATGGGAAGTACAGTCCAGGACAGAAGCATCCCAACAAGCCAACAGTAAGCCCCACTTCATTAAACCAGTGGTAGATCCTGAGCCCCATTGAAGTGAAACAGGCAAATGCTTCACTTGGACAATAGATGTGACTACTACCAGGACCCCCCATGTGCCTCAGCATAGGCAGGAAAATGGACAGACTTCAGCTTTAAGAGCTGCCATGTTGCTTTAGTGTAACTCTGGGCAAACAGGAAACCTCCAGCAGCCAGACCTCCACTTGCTTCAGTGTATCCCCAGGGAAATACAGTCACACCCCTCTGGCCTCAGCACACCCTAGACACCACCACTAGGACCCTGGCTTAGCACCAGGTAAGTTGCCAGACTCTTGTAGCCTCCAGCAGTGCCAACCACTCCCCAACCCTTCCACGCAGCACCAGAAATGAGGTTCCCCTATGGGCCTCAGGGAATTGTCAGTGCAGCCCCAGATAAATAGCCAGGACATGCAACCCTTGGCACAAGAAGCCTGAGACAGTGCCCCTTCTACCCAAGGAGCAGAGCCCAAATTTAAAAGACAGAAAAAAGGCTAAAAAAAAAGATGAACAAAAAACAACAGAAATAGAATCTTACCATAGAAAGTTATTATGGTGACAAGGAATATCAAAACACAAACTCAGGAGAGGACAGCAGTGTCAAAACACCTATGGACAAAACCCCAAAGAAAAATGGGAAGTGGTCTCAAGCACAGAAAGAATTCATGGAAGAGCTCAAAAGGGAACTTAAAAATCATATAGGAAAGGTAGAAGAAAATTGGGAAAAGAAATGAGAGTGATGCAAGAGAATTATGAAAAAAAAGAATCAAAGGCTTAGAAAAAGAAAACAACTGTGTAAAACATAGAACTGGCTAAATGGAAAAGGAGATACAAAAATCCACTGAAGAAAACAACTCCTTAAAACTGCAATTATCCAAATAGAAAAGTATAAAAGCTAATTGAGGAAAACAACTCCTTAAAAGTTAGAATTGGGCAAATGGAAGACAATGACTCTATGAGACATCAAGAATCAATCAGAAAAACTCAAAAGAATGAAACAAATAGAAGAAAATGTAAAATGCCTCATAGGACAAACAAGTGATCTGGAAAATAGATCCAGGAGAGATGATATCAGAATCGTTGGACTACCTGAAAGCCATAACCAAAAGGAGGATATGCACAGCATCTTGCAAGAGATTATTAAGGAAAACTGCCCCTGATGTCCAGGAACCAGAGGGCAAAATAGGCATTGAAAGAATCCACTGAGCACCTCAGGAAAGAGATCCCAAGAGATTAGAAAGGAAATTACATCTTGCTAAAAAGGTACCATAAACAATGAAGCAATGTCAATTGCACCAAGTGATACAGCATACAAATTCTTAAATGAAAAGTTAAGTGAGTTACGGGAAGAAATAGACAGCAGAACTAATACTAGCAGGGATCTCAACTGTTCCCTCTCACAACTCAATAAATCCAACCAAAAAATAAACAAGAAAGAAACTAAGGAGGAAAATAGATTAGAAAAAGTACATATGACAGACCTTTGGAGAAAACTGAATGGGAAGAGAAAGGAATATACCTTTTTCTCAGCAGCACATGGCACCTACACAAAAATTGACCATGTATTAGGGCGTAAAAACTTCAAAATCAAGTGTCGAAAGGTAGAAATATTAAATGTATTCTTTTGGGATCAAAGTGCAATAAAAAAATTATATTCAACAAAGGGTAGTGGAAAGATACATTAAAATTAATTGGAAACTATATAATCTAATCCTAAAGAATAAGTGGATCAAAGAACAAATCATAGAGACAATCAACAATTTCGTTGAAGAGGATGACAATAATGAGACAACATAACAAAATTTATGGGATGCAACCACAGAATTATGTAAGGGAAAATGTGTCTCTCTAAATTCTTACATCAACAAAATAGAAAAAGAACAGATCAATGAATTGGGCATGCAACTAAAAAAAAGCTGGAAAAAGAACAAATTAAAAATCCCCAATTGAGCACCAAATTGAAAGTTCTGAAAATTAAAAGTGATGCTAATAAGTTGAAAGTAAAAAATAGAGCTAATAAATATATCTAGGAGCTGGTTTTATGAAAAAAAATGAGATAGATAAGCCTTTGGTTAATTTGATTAAAGAAAGAAAGAAGAAAAACAAATATCCAGCATCAAATATTCAAAGGGTGAAATTACCACCAATCAAGAAGAGCAGAAAGCAATTATTAAGAAATATTTTACCCGGTTATATGCCAATAAATCTGACATTCTGAGCAAAATCGATGAATATTTATGAAAATATAAGTTACCTAGATTAATAGAATACCTAAATACCCTCATCTTAGAAAAAGAATTTGAACAATACATTAATGGACTCTCTAAGAAAAAATCCCCATTCCCAAATGCATTCACTAGTGAATTCTACCAAACATTTAAATCACAGTTAGTTCCAATACTCTATAAACTATTTGGAAAAATAGGCAAAGAAGGAGTCCTACCAAACTACTCTTTTGACACAAATATGGTCCTGATACCTAAACCAGGAAGAGATAAAACAGAGAAAGAAAATTGTAGACCAATTTCTCTAATGAATATTGATGCTAAAATTTTGAAGAAAATTCTAGCAAGGTGATTACCGCAATATATCACAAGGATCAGATGGGATTTATACCAGGAATACAGGGTTGGTCCAACATTAGGAAAATTATCAATGTAATTGGCCATACCAATAACAAAACCAACAGAAATCATATGATTATCTCAATAGATGCTGGAACAGGTTTTCGAAAATACAGTACCCATTTCTATTAAAAACAATAGAGAACATAGGAATAAAGGGGGCGTTCCTTAAAATGATAAGCAATATCTATCTAAAACCATCAGTAAGCATTATCTATAATGGAGGATAAGCTAGGAACCTTCCCAGTAAGATCGGGGTGAAGCAAGGATGCCCATTATCACTACTATTCTTCAATATAGTACTAGAGATGTTAGCTATAACAATAAGAGAAAAAGAAATTGAACGAATTAGAATAGGCAAGAAGGAAACAAAACTATCACTCTTTGCAGAAGATATGATGGTATACTTAGAAAAACCTAGAGAACTAACTTTAAAAAACACTTGAAATAATTAACAACTTTAGCAAAGTTTCAGGATATATGATAAACTTACATAAGTCATTAACATTTCTGTATATGACCAACAAAGTCCAGTAGCAAGAGATACAAAGAGAAATTCCTTTTAAAATAACTGTAAGCAATATAAAATACTTGTTAGTATTTTTGCCAGGACAAACCCAGAAGCTATATGAACACAATTACAAAACACTTTTCACATACATAAAGTTAGATCTAAACGATTGGGAAAATATCATTTGTTCGTGGGTAGGCCAAGCCAATATAATAAAAAAGATAATTCTGCCATACCAATTAAACTACAAAAAAAAATTATTTGATAGAGCTAGAAAAAAATAACAACAAAATTCATCTGGAAGAACAAAAGGTCAAGAATTTTAAGAGAATTAATGAAAAAAATACAAAGGAAGGTAGCTTAGCAATACCTGATCTCAAATTATGTTATAAAGCAGTAATCATCAAAACTGTCTGGCCCTGGCTAAGAAAGAGAGTGGTGGGTCAGTGAGGTAGATTAGGTACCATAGTAACCTAGTTTTTGATAAATTCAAAGTCCCCAACCTTTGGGATAAGAACTCACTGTTTGATAAAAACTGCTGGGAAAACTGAAAAACAATGGGACAGAGACTAGGTATAGACCAACATCTCACACCATATACCAAGATAAAGTCAAAATGGATGCATGATTTTAGATATAAAGGTTGACAACTTAAGCAAATTGGAAGAGCAAGGAATTGTCTACTCATCAGATCTATGCGGAAGGGAAGAATTTGTGACCAAATAAAAGATAGCATTACAAAATGTAAAATAGGTAATTTTTGTTATGTTAAAATAAAAAGCTTTTGTAAAACAAAGCCAAGTGCAACCAAGATTGGAAGATTCCAAGCAGAAAGCTGGGAAACAGTCTTTATTGCAGGTGTCTCTGGTGAAGACCTTATTTCTCAAATATATAGAGAAGTGAGTCAAATTTACAAGAATACAAGCCATTTCCCAACTGACAAATGGTCAGATGTTACGGACAAGCAGTTTTCAGGTGAAGAAATCAAAGCTACGTATAGGCATATGAAGAAGTGATCTAAATTACTTTTGACTGGAGAAATGCAAATTAAAACAACTTTGAAGTACCACCTCACACCTATCAGATGAGCTAATATGACAAAAAAAAGGAAAATGATAAGTATTGGAGAGGATGTGGGAAAATTGGGACACTAATGCATTGTTGATGGAGTTGTAAATGGATCCAACTATTCTCAAGAGCAATTTGGAACTATGCCCAAGGTCAACCAAACTGTGCATATCCTTTGATCTAGCAATACCACTACTAGGTCTGTATCCCAAAGAGATCATAAAAAGGGGGAAAGGACATATATGTACAAACATATTTACACTAGCCCTTTCTGTGGTGGCAAAATATTGGAAATTAAGGGGATGCCCACAAATTTGGGAATGTTGAATGTAATGGAATACTATTGTGTAGTGAGAAATGATGAACAGGCAGATTTCAGAAAAACCTAGAAAAACTTATATGAACTGAAGCAAAGTGAAATGAGCAGATTGAGGAAAATGTTGTACATGGTATCAGCAACATTGTGTGATGATCAACTATGAATAACTCAGCTCTTCTCAGCACCACAATGATCTGAGACAAGTACAAAGGACTTATGAGAAAATACTATCGGCATCCAGATAAAGCACTGATGGACTCTGAATGCAGATTGAAGCATATTTTTTCACTTTTATTATCTTATGTGTTTTTTTCTTTTGATCTGTATCTTCTTTCACAACTATGACTAATATGAAAATATGTTTTATATGATAGCACATGGATAACATATCAAATTCCCTACCATTTTTGGAAGAGGAGAGGGAAGGGAAGGAGGGAGAAAAATTTGGGACTCAAAGTCTTGTAAAACTGAATGCTAAAAATTGTCTTGACATGTAGTTGGGGAAAAAATTAAATAGCATTAAAAAAATAGAGTAGGGACTATGAAAGGCTTTTACTTGAACTCAAAAAGTCAACTTCATAAGCATAAGATGAGGCATTTTGCCTGGAAAAAGACTTAGTGCTATTAGAGCATGGCAAGCTTAAGATGGGTCAGCCAAAAAACCAAATGTGATCACAAGCTGCAGTAGATAAGGCTTATATCCAGGGCCAGGCAAGTGACAGTGCTGCTGTCCCATACTACATGAGAGATGATGGGGGAAAACTTCTCAGTGCTCTAGGCTAGGCAACTCTTGAAATCACTGAGTTGCAAAGAAGCTGTTGACCTGCATTGGGAAAGCTTATTTTCTCACCTTGGAGTTCCCTATGCTAATGAAATCACGTTTTAGTTCCTATCCCCTGTCCCTACAAGGGAAGGTTCTTAGAAGGTGAATGGTTTAGGGAAGGTGGCTATCAAGAAATGAGAATGAAAGTGAAAGACATCAATAAAGCATTTTTTTAAGAAAGTGGGAAAGAAGAGCTGCTGTCTCATGCTTCATGGGACATAAACATGTCCTGTATTCTGTCCTGGGAATCACATCTTGGGAAGGACATTGATAACCTGGAGAGAGTACCCTGAACAATGAAGGATCTTGAGATAATTTTCTCTAAGGATTGTTTGAAGGAATAGGGAATCTTTAGCCTGGAGAAGAGAAGAATGAGCAAGGAAATGCTATCACTTTTCAAGTATCTGAAGGCCAGTGAAAAGAAATTAGATGTGTTTTGATTGGTCTCAGAGGATGAGACTAGTATCAACAGATTTTAATTAAGTGCCTACTTAACTGTGTGCCAGAGAAAAGAGTATCAAGGTTATGGGTTTGGGGGGGGAGGTGAGACCATATTTTGTTCACATATTTATAGGATGCAAGGGGGTTGTCAAAATTAGAGGAAGCATCTATAGTGTATTATACATTTAATTGAAGTTTGAGTGTGTAAAGGAGACAACTTTCTGTCTCTCCCACTCTGTGTCTCATCTTTCCCCTCAGCTACTTTATCATTCTTACCATGTTAAGAATTCAGATTTTGTTCGGTTCTTTCTGATTGTGTGGAATTGTTTTCTCCTTTGCACATGTCTTCAGAATAGGAAAAGGCCTGAACTGTGACACTTGCAAAGGAAAAATATGAGAAGATTGGAAAGGCAGTGATGAATCTAAAAAGAAAATAAGCAAAGTTTTTGTTCTGTTAGAATGAGCCTGAAAGAGGTGGCAGAAATATAATTTCTTAACTTCCAGTGCTCTGCATGACCAAATTTTTAGTGGTTAAGAAATAATTTTTATTTTAAGATAGAATTCTAAATCCTGATTCTTGATTATCTAAGAAGAGATCCATCCTGAATCTAGTCACCATAACTTCTGCTTCCCTATTTTCAGAAAAAGGAATGATAGATCTGTCTCTGCTGATAAAGGCAATGAGAGTGAACATGCTTGAGGAATTGAGTTGGCTGAAAATGTCTTTCTTCCTCAAAATAAACAGCACCCTTACATGAAAGTTTTAGAAAGCTAGTCTGCTGTCAGTGTGAGACTTTGGGTTTATCTAAAGGTGTTCCTTCTCATGGTGCTATTCGTGTTAAATGTGATTCCTTGTTACACTTAATTTATCACTTACTTTGATCACTTTTGTTAGTAAAAAGGATTTGAAGGACTATAGGTTATTTAATGACAGAGGAATAGTTAACAATTAAATTGTTGGTGCTTTAAAAATTATATGTGTGTATCTATGCAACAATGCTATATGCATATACAGTACAAGTAAATGGGAAGTATATAATAACCAAAGTATATAATTATAGATAACCAAAGTATATGGCATGGCATTTATGCTATAAAACACAAGTATACAATACCGTATTTAGATATTATATATAAAAGTAAATCATTAAAAACTCACATATATACTTATGTTTATATACTTCAATGTTTTAAAAGCATTTTGCGTTTTATCTCCTTTGATCCTTATAACAATCCTATCAGTTAGAGGCTTTTATTATTTCCATGTCAAAGAAGAGGTGAGGGGAAGGCTGAGAGAGGTTAAGTGACTTGCCTAAGGTCATATAGCTAGTAAGTTTCAGAGGCAGGATTAAAATGCAAGTACTCATTCCTAACTCTAAGACTAGTACTTTACCTACCTTGCCACCTAGTTGCTACTTTGTGTGTGGGCTTGTGTTTGTGCATGTTTATCCACAGATATATGAGAAACAACATGGTACAGAAAATAGATAGATGTTTCCAAAGCCAGGAAGACCTGAGTTCAAATCCTAATTCTGGCTCATGTTCCTTGTATGACCCCGGCACACTTCTCAGTGATTTTGCCAATTCTCTATAACTCTAAGTTGAAGTGAAAATGCCAGCTTCATTGGCCAAAAGACTTACCTGCTTCAATGAAATTATGGGGTCCATGCCTTACCCCTTACTATCTGTCTGTCTACCAATTCACATAAATTCTCTACTGAAAAGGCATATACTGTATTGTTAATCTCTGTATAAATATTTTTGTGTACACTTCGGAGAGAAATACAAAGGTTTAATTAATAAAAATCAATAGTAATTTTTGTATTTCTGAATGTAGCGTCAGTAGTGTTGTCCTCAAATTATTTCACACAAACATAGCAATGCTTCTTCAACTGGACTATGAGCACCTTGAGAACAGAGACTGTAATCGTAAGTTCTTCTAATTAATTGTCTTATTTTCCTTTGTAGATAATAAACTCCTTGAGAGTAGGAACGATGCCTTACTCATATTTGTGTTTTACACAGTATTTAGGATAGTGGGGTAATAAATAAGTGGATAGATCGATTTTTACTGAATGAATGAATGAAACTGTAGTAGAATTGTGCGGGCCTGGATATCAAGCTGACTCTATTGTACGTTCTGGAATCTGTCTTTTCCCTTTCTTTGAAATTTGGAGCATTTGTGTCTGGCTGAATCTTCATTCTTCCAGCATTTCTCGTGGTCTGAGAGATGACTGAAAGTGGCTCTATATTCTGCAAGTTTTCATTAAACTTTCATTAAACATCCTAGGGACACATGATGGGACTTGAACTTATTTAAAGCATTTGGTGTTCTATCCATATCTGCTTACCATGCTGAGCTTCACTTTTCATCTATCACTTTTATTCCATCCATTCTATTTTCTTTCCTAGATGTTAACATTCTTTTCTCCTCTCCACTTCCAATTTTCTTGTCCACTCCTTCTCTTCTTTTTCTTTGATCCAAATATAGGTTTGAAAAAGTGTGTGCGTGTGTGTGTGTGTGTTTGCTGATTGTTGTAGAAGTCATGAGAGAAGTCATACTTGATTATAAAGGAGAGAACATAAGATGTAAACACAGAAAGGTAGAATACACGAGAGAAAACCAAGGGTATTGAAAGAGGAAACAATGCTTAGAACAAGGGATTGACATCATACCTGAAGAAGTATCTTTCTCACCCTGTTTTATAGCATTACCAGAAAATATTTGTAAGTATGTATATAACTTGCATTAGAAGTCAGTTAGGAAACAGAGTAACAAATTATGCAACCAGTAGTCATAGCCAGCTGATTCGATTTGAATTGTAGCCTTGCAAATAAACACTTGCCTGGATGCCTTAAGCAAATAATAATTCACTTAGACTCTTGATTGCATTTCTGTTATTTTCTACAAAGTTGTGTACTTCAGGCTGAGAAGCCTAAGGGAAAGGTAAATTGTGAAACAAAACAATTTGGTGAGGGCTTCTGTATTTTATATTTATCTTTGCATTTCTTTTATTTGCTTCAGCCCTTTTGTGGCTGTATTTTGAGCCATTAAATGGGTAGAAAGTCTGTCTCATCTTTTCCAGTGATCTCTGCACACAGAGGAGCCAGATCACAGTGAGAGATTAAAATGTATCGATCCTTTTATTTTCTGCAAACATAAGCTAAGACAGTTGTCTAGCTGTTAGTGTTTCATTTGTTTTAATAAAGCATTTTAATAAAGTATTTTCAAAGTCCAAAACAATCTATCATGAGAACTTTGGATTTGAACATGTACATTCTCTTTCTCTCTCTCTCTCTCACTCTCATTCATTTATGATTCATTGTGTGAAGAGAGGGGAGCACTATATTTGAATTACAGTTTTATATTTTTAAGTTCAAGACAATAGATTGTGTATTCTGTATCTACTTAAACCTATTTATTGTCTCTGGGAATTGGCTAACCTACATCCCTGGTCTTATTTGCAGTCTCAAATGTGTTTTGTTTTGTTCTGAAAAAGCCCAGCTGAGAAGACTCAAACCACTTCCAAGAATCACTGCCAGTAGAGGCAGGTGAAAGCTTTCTTTGCAGATTTAAATATTTTATTTTATTTTTCTATCTTAACACACACACAGTTGAGTCACAGCATAAAATATAGGTACTATTATAAAACTAGTGTGAACAAAATAACAGCCTAAGTTAGTTTGATTTTTGTGTTTCCATTGTGTTTATAGAGATTTATTCTAACTTTAAGATTATGACAAACTTTGGCTAGTTTTTCAATCAGTTAGGTGACATTGAATGTTCAGTTTTATTATAGACTTGATCTTATTAAGATGCAAGGCTATGATTTGAGTAAATAGACGATGGTGAGATAGCCAGATCTGCCTAACTATATGGAACAAGGTTTACTGTGTCTCAGGGGAACTTGTAGACTTCTTGGCTACTGGATAGTAATGAGCAAGTAGTGAGCTACCTCTCCTATTCCATCCTCTCGACATTTGGAAATTTGCCATTGTAAGTGTTCCAGCAAGCAGATATGGTGTCATTTCTACCATAATGATGCCCTAAATTTATACAGTGCTTTTTTTCAACTTTTCAAAGAACTCGTTTCATTTCATCTCACCTGCGAGGGAAGCAAGGCAGGCATTTTACCTTTTGGCATATGACACTTAGGACCACAAGAGGTTGGAACATCTTTACTCATCCCATTTTATAGCTTTATTTGAGTATATTTTGGAGTGCAGGGAATGTTTAATTGTCGTTTTGGTACCATCAGCTTCTATCACAGTACTTTAGAGACACATGTGCGCGCAGGCACATACACACACGCACACACACATGGTTTTAAAAGAAATGTTTGTTGAATTGAATTGAATGAAATTGAATGCAATTGAACGGAACTAAATAGAGCCTGGAGAAAACAGCTGTCCTAGAATGGGTTGAGCGTTCTGCTTGAAGTCCAGATCATAAGATTATGGAAAAGATCAAGACCAAACAACTCCTCCATGATAGTTCACATTTATAGTGCTTTAAGTTTTGCAGAGTGCTTTACGCAATTTTATTTGATCTTCACAACACCCTACAAGGTTTTTACATTTTACACATAAGGAAAATGAGACAGCAGTTACATAGCTAATAAGCATCTGAGACAGGATTTGAACTCAGGGCTTTCCTAGTCTAAGTGCAGCATTCTATCCACTATGACATCTAACTGCCTGAACCCAGATGATCTGGGTTCATACACTACATCTGGAATTTACTAGTTGTGTGACTTCTTGCAAGTCACTTAATTTTAATGGTCTGTAGGCAGCTCCCTAGGATTTATCTACCAAGTCATACACAGCTTGGCTGCTTTGATTCATGCTTCGATAGGGGGAGATCCTCGCATTTATTAAATCTTATGTCCTTCACAGGGCCTGGAAATCAGAGTGAGAAAGAGAATAGGAAAAGTATACAAATCATAGCGATAGTCAGCTGATTCTGATTCAGCTATAGTCTTTCAAATCGAGACTAAGCTGGATTCCTTAAATAATTAAGAATCAACTGTACTTTATATGTAGCCCATGCAGTTCAATCTGGGAAACCAAAGGGAAAGGCAGATTGTGAAATTACTAGGGAGTTTTGGAGGAAAATATCCATAAATATATTATATGTTATTTAGAAATATTATAAAACTCTGCTAATAACTAAATGTCCTACAATGTAGAGTCCCCAAAAACTTGAGCCGAAAGGAAAGATCAACCATCACAGATACTTTAGTGTTTAATCTTGAAAGGAGGGGGATCTACTTTTTAAGTCAATACCAGTGCTATCCAATTATTTTTACTTGAGGTTGACAGCTGAAGTTGTTTTCAGCAGTAGTACATTAGTAGTACAGTAGTCATTGTATATTTTGTACTTTTGGTATGGCTTTCTTTCTACATCGCTTCACACAGGTCTGCCTTTGTTCCTTGAATTTTTCACATTCCGCGGCATGTCAAATTATTTTAAAATTTTAGGATAAAGCATGCGAGGGAGGGTAGTGCTTGAACTGGCTTGAATCTCACCTCTGCACTTATTATCTACTGGACAGTGGGAAAGCATCTTCACCTCTTTGGGCTTCATTTCCAAAGGAGATGGTTGCAGTGGGTGCCCTTTAAACTATATTCCAACTTTAAGATCTACTGGTCCTGATGACAGAGAATGGAACTTGATCCCTGACACCATAACTTCTAACCCTGTGCCCTTTCAATTATATCTCTCATTCCTCCTAGATTGTGGGAATGATAAAGTAGAACCCTCCTTATGTGTAGAGGAAATTAGTAGTCAACCATTTGGTGTGATTTAAAGATTTCCAGAAAAGACCTCCCCACACCCAAAAATTTCTTTCCCATTGGCTGTGTTAGGGTGCCTGAAGTTCCCACACTTCTCTCTCCTTTGGGTTAAGGCATCCAAAACTGTTCAAGATGAAGTTCTCCTGGAAGGTTGTAATACCTATTAAGCTATCAACAGTCATTAACACCTTCTTTTAATTAGTTTGTAACATTGAACCTGGTAAAGCAAGGCTCAGAGGGAATGGAACATAGGACAGGTATGTTTTAATGGGACTCAGGGGACTCAAGAAAAGTCCAGGAAACCCTGGGGCCCTGCCCAAGAGGTCAGACTCTGGCATGGTGCCGCAGTAGAAATCCCTCATCTGTAAAATGAAAGAGTTGGACTCGACACTCTCACAGGTCACTTCTAGTGAAGGCATCCCCACTATAACCCAATTTCCATCATTACTGGCATAGCCCTTTGTTTGGCAAGATGGCAGACTTGTGTTCTACCTCATAACTTTCCTTTGCTTTATCTGTCCAATGCCTATTTTCAAATATACCATGCGAATGAGAATGGGAAAATTAGTGATAATACTTTGTGCTGAAGATGCACTAATTTTCAAATTATTACATAGGAAGAACAAGGTATAGAAACGTAAAGTGATTTATTAAGAAGTCATTGGGAACATCACCTTTTGGGGTTGGGAGGCAGATGAGGAAGCTGAGGCCAAGGAAAGTAAAATGATTTGCCGACACTTGCCGTCAGGATTCAACAAAGTCTACTGGCTCCAAATCCAATGTCCTTTGCACAGATACAGTTAAGTAGAGTCTAGCATTCCTATCATTTTACTGGGGCTTATAGAACACTCACTTGCTGATAAAGTAAACCTGAACTTGTATCCCTATTAAATGATTTACCGAATTTCCAGTGGCCTAGTAAAGTGGAATTCCTAGTATCAATAAAATAAATGAACCCTTATGGAATAATGAGGCAAAGAGGAGCTCTTAGTGTTTGTCTAACACCTTTATTCCAGGTAGCTAAGAGCACTCCTAGGAGTTCAAAGCCAGATAAATTAGACTTCAAGATGCCGAGGCCCCAAAGGTGGGAGATTTCCTGTATCAACTTCCTAGAGAACAGTTCATTTTCAGGATTTTCTCCTCCTACACCTCTTTTTATTAGTCATGACGCATATAAGAGACTTCTAATTCCCGGGTGCATTGTTTTCTTTTTCCCCTATTGTTTAAGCCTAGAAATTACATCTGAGTCCTCCTTGTTACAAGTGACAAACAGTTCTTGTTTTGCATTTTGATGCAGCCAAGTTCTCAGGTTCTATCCTTTCAAACTGTGCTTGGGTTGAGCTGGTTATCCTCCACACCTTTCTTCCTCCTACCCTCTTAATTCTTCCTCCCACTCTGTTATTTGTGTCCAGTTAAATATTCTCTCACTCCAAATAGCTAAAACTGAATTTGTGATGTCTGATTATTGTATTAAAAGAGGGCAATTTTTATTGTCATCTGGAGTATGCTTAAATGGAGCCAAGATAATTGGAGAAGGGTCATCTATTCCCTTGACACTCAACATAGGGCTCTGTTGACTAAGACATCTATCAGTTTAGTTAAGAATTTCAGGTGACTAAAGTAGCTATACTGACTGACAAGTTCATTTCATTTAATTACAATCCCGAGTTACCTATAATCATATAACAAGAAATTTGGAAAATGATTCACTCACCGAGGTTTTATTTTAAGCTTTTTTTTTTTAAAGATCTCAAAGCACTTTGAGAATTACCTCATTGAGGAAGTCCTTTGTAGCAAAGGGGTTGTGATGCTCCATTACCTAACACCAAATTAGGCTTACAATATTATTCAACACTTTTCTTCCCTTCCCTTCCCCTTTCCCTCTTCCTTTCTTTTCCTTTCCTTTCCCTTCCCTCCCCTCCTTTCCCTTTCCCCTTTCCCCTCCTTTCCTACTCTTCCCTTCCTCTTCCCCTTCCCTCCCTTCCCCTTCCTTTTCCCTTCCCTTCCTTTCCCTTCCCCTTTCCCTTTTCCTTTCCTTTCCCTTCCTTCCCCTCCTCTCCCCTCCCTTCACTTTCCCCTTTCCCCTTCCCTTCCCTTCCTTTACCTGCCCTTCCTTTCCTTTCCTTTCCCTTCCCCTCCCCTCCCCTCCGTTCTCTCCCTTTTCCTTTCCATTTCCCTCTCCCTCTCCCTCTCCCTCTCTGTTTCCTTTTCCCTTTCCTGTGCCCTCCAAGTCAGAACAAGTGCTTTTTGGACTTGTTTTTATTATCTAATTGAAAGGGAAAGAGAAAGATTTGGGTCATTT
The DNA here is from genome assembly GCF_011100635.1 of Trichosurus vulpecula. Classification (NCBI taxonomy): domain Eukaryota; kingdom Metazoa; phylum Chordata; class Mammalia; order Diprotodontia; family Phalangeridae; genus Trichosurus; species Trichosurus vulpecula. Next base: position 296,709,462 of record NC_050576.1, on the reverse strand, counting down.
AGAAAAGCTTATTTTTATGAAGGTTTTGGCTTCATTAAACTTAGCTTCTCCTGTGTCCAATTGTGTTTGAGAAAACAAATGATATTTATATTTCAGAAGGAAAAGCATCCTGTATTATTCCTTATGCTACTTACCATTACTGTATTATTATTCCCATGGTATATTTTAAGACAGACAGTGGATAAACACATGAAGGAAAGATTTTGAGAGAGAATATGGCAGAATATGGAACAGAAGTGCTGGTCTGGTCTGATGTTTAAGATCATAGAAGATAAGAGAGATGGAAGAAACCTTAGAAATCAATTCTAGCCCAGCCCCCTCATTTTAGAGATCGTGAAGCTGGTGCCCAGAGAGAGAAATCAACTTTCTTGACTTCCTATACTTAGTGGAAGAAAAAGAACTGGAATTCTGGTGTTCTGACTGTCCAGCCCAGGATATTTATTTTTGAGTTTGCTTCTTTGTGTATTGTTAATGTATTTTTGCTTAATTTAAAGATATTCCCATCCATTAATGGGCCCTTGTGATCTGTCTGAGTCACATGAGTTTGAGTCACATGGAAGCCTGAGTCACATGAGCCTGTGGTAGGAGGAGCTTGTTGAATGGGTGGAGTGGAACAGGAAGGATGGAGCAGAGCGGAGGAAGCTGATCAGAGCAGTTAGAGCTGAGGGAGCAAGAGAAAGCAGGCAGGCAGCCGTGCTGTGAGTGTTCGTTTGTGGGAAGGCCCAAGCAGGGCCTTTGGGATGGCAGTCCTCCCTGCAGTGATAATGTATATAAACTTATTTGTTGGGATTTGGCTTTCTGATGTTTGAATAAATGTTTTGGTTCTGCCTTCAATATAGAGAGTCTTTTATATTTTGTGATTCAGAACTATGCCAGCATATTCATAAACACCATCAGTGCTGTAAATATTGCATTGGTGATACAGTTTGTTTGAAAAATAAGGAGGAAAAAAACTACCTGTGCAGAGCTAGTTCTTGTATGGATTAAATAATTCCACAAATATTTATTAAGTGCCAAATGTCTGCTATGCTCTGTACTAAGTATCTGTGCTACAGAAACAAATATGAAATAATCCCTGTCCTCAAGAAGCTTATATTCTAACAGGAGAGATAAAATGCATGTAACTATTTGCATATATTTTTATATAAGTATGTATGCGTATGTGTATATGTGTGTATATATACATACATACATACATACACACACACACACACACACACACACACACACACACACAAAATGAATACAAGGTAATTTTGCGAGGGACTCAAGAAAGACTTCACATGGACAATGGCCCTTAAGCTGGGTTTTGAAGTAAACAGAGGATTCCAAATGTCAAAGCTAAGACCATCTCTGCTTCATATAATCCCTTTCTCCCTTAGAGATGCTGTGTGCAGACATAGTGTTTCTTTGTTCCTTTCTCTCCATTCCCAGCCACACCCCCATAAAGACCCTCGTGCCTCTCACCTGAACTATTACAACAGCTTCCTAATTAGTCTATTGACTTAAGTCTCTCCTGCGTTTCGGGCTTTTGGCACTTTGCTCCGCCTCTGTGATCCAGCTACATTGGCCTATTTGTTTGTTGCTGTTGTTTAATCGTTTGTTGTGGTGGTGGTTGTTCAGTCATTTCAGTGTATCTGAATCTGAATCATGACCCCATTTGGGGTTTTCTTGGCAAAGATACTGGAGCGGTTTCCCATTGCCTTCTCCAGCCCGTTTTACAGATGAGGCAAAGAGAGTCACACAGCTGGTGAGTCTCCGAGGTCAGATTTTAACTGAGGTCTTCTGTTCCCTTCTCCAAGACCTTTGCTCTTGCCCTCTCCCATGTCTCTATGCCCTCCCTCCTCACCTGCCTCTTAGCTCACTCGGCTTCCTTCAAGAATCCACTTTAAATCTCACTTCCTGCGAGAGGCTTTTACAGAAACCCTCCCCTTAGCACCTCCCGCGCCTTCCCTCAGAGATTACATTCCATTTATATTCTACGTATTTTATATGTACGTGTTTATTTTCATGTGGTCTCACCCACTAGAATGTGAACTCCTTCAGGGCAGAAACCGTTTTTCCTTTTTCTGTATCTTTGAGGCAATTTCCTCAATTGTAAAATTGGAATAATAATAACACCTACCTCCCAGGACTTGAGGATAAAATTAGAACCCCTAGATGAATGCCTGGCATACAGTCGGTGCTATATAAATGCTAGCTATTATTGTGATTGCGATTATTTTCCCTAGTAGTCAGCATGGTACCTGGGGCATAGTAAGTGCTCAATAAAGACCTGTTGACTGCCTGACATTTTAATTACACTGTATTTATTCTCATCATCTGTATGTATACATATATGCTCTTGTTTTTTTCCTCATTAGAATGAAAGGTCCTTGGGAGTAGCATTTGTTTTATTTTTTGCATTTTTATCACCAAAGCTAAACACATTACCTGGTGCAGTGTTTTGTTCAGTCATTTTCAGTTGTCTGGCTCTTTGTGACCTCATTTGGGGAATTTTCGGCAAAGAGAGTGATTGGTTTGCCATTTCCTTCTCCTGCTCATTTTACAGATGAGGAAACCGAGGCAAACAGGGTTAAGTGACTTGCCCAGGGTCACACAGCTTCTAAGAGTCTGAAGCTGGATTTGAACTCAGGAAGATGAGTCTTTCTGACTCCAGGCACAGTTCTCTATCCACTGCACCTAGCTGCCTACCTGATGCAGTAGTAGGTGCTTAATGCATGCTTGTTGATTTTATTGACTGATTTGTGAAGAGGGAGGACAGCAAGTACAAAGGAACAATTCAATTCAATAAACATTTATTAAGTACCTATCCTGTGCTAGACACCGTACTGGGAATACAAATAAGAAAAACAGGCCTTCCTTGCTGCCAAGAAGTTTACAGTCTAATAGGAGAAGACAACACACAAAAGGGAGCTGAAAAGAGAGGAGGCATCGGGGGTACAGAAATACTGACGGAAAATAGAGTTACCAGAAAGGAAGGTTGGGGAGGAATGGAGCTCTCTGCCTTCTAGCCCTCCAGTCACAGTGGAGAGGTAATGTTGGGGGAATTGAGAACGTGCTGAGCATCAGAACCTGAGTCTTTCTACATGGGGATGAGATTTCAGGTAATCAGCTTATCCTAGGGTTTGGGGTGGGAGATGGAATGGTGTTCACTGAGTCCGCTGCTTGTGGAAAATGGGGTAGAGTTAAAAGATGGAGTGTTGGCATGTGTGAGGAATAGGAAGTGGGCCACTATATCTAAACTGTAGAGTATTTGGAAGGAAGTGGATCCCTCCCCTGTCCCTCCTAAATAGCCATTCCATGAACATTTAAAGTTCTTCACAACCTAGTCCCTTCCTACCCTTCCGATCTTCATGAACATTGTCTGAAGATTGGAAAAACAGGGACACATATAAGTGATCCTAGTCCCTTCTCACACTTCTGATCGTCATGCACATTGTATGAAGATTGGAACATCGGGGACATGTGTAAGTGATATAAAAACAAAAGTCAATAAAAAAATTTTAATTTTAAAATTCTCATGCAAAGAATTTTTTCAGATTTCCCCAAATATTAGGTAATGATAATGTAAGTACATATATACTCAAATATTCATGTAGGATATGGAAATAGATACATCCATCCTAGGATCATCAATTTAGAGCTGGAAAGAGATTTAGAGGCAACCTTGGGCAAATCTCTTTTTTTTTTTGCAAACAAGGAAAAATAAGGGTCTGAGAGGTCAAGTGAATTGCCCATGGGTCACAGAGGTAATGAGTATCAGAAACAGGATTTATACCTAGGTCTTCTTGACTCCAAGTCTGGCCCTAGATGCAGTGGGAGACCTTGTGTGTGTATTGTGGATATTATGCAATTTCTTTAAAATTCCACCTTTTTCTTTAAATACAACTTAAGAAACATTAAAATTATTCTTCATTACCTAGGCACCCCCAAGATAATGAGGAAAAAAAGGACCCCACATCATCATGGCTAGCAGTAGAAATTTCTCATAGGTAATAACTATACCATTAAACTTACTGTGTAGCGGTGAATGGACAAGTGGCAAGAGGTCCTTGTTTATATATGAAGACAATCACTTATTTCCTGCAGATTTTCTTTCTTATATCAGCAACCATCAACCATTTATATTTATAAAGAGCCTTTTCCCAGAGAACTCAGAACATTCAACTGGCCCCTCTGAATTTTACATCTAGAAACAATGAGAAATAGAAATAGAAATGTTCCACAATGAAATAGGGACAGGATCTGGGTGTCATCTTGTGGATCATTATTTTACATTACATATCCTGGTATAATATTAATAATGGTTAGCATCTGCATAGTGCTTTAGGGCATATTAAATAATTTCATTTGTTTGACAGAATTTTAGAGGACAGAGGTGACTGGCAATCAGTGACAAAGGTCACCCATCACCTGTTTTCTGTGACCATTGAAGCTTTTTGTACTTGCCAAAGGGAATTTGAAAAGACCATCTGGCCTTCCCCTCATAACAAGTCAATACTATACCACAAGTGGTGCTGGATGTGGAATTTTTCATTTTTAGTTTTTCAAATTAGAGCTAATAGAAACATGGACCATAATTCATAACACTGAGCCATGAGGATCACAGTGGGCCAAGCAGATCTCAGCATTGCCACCATCTCACTTATTTCAACTCTTTATTCATTAGAAGCAGCTAGGTGGCACAATAGATGTAGCCTCCCTGGGGAATAAACATTTATGAAGCACTTACTATATGCCAGGCACTGTGATAAGTACTAAAATATCTCATTTGATCCTCTCAACAACCCAGGGAGGTAGGTGCTAATATTATCCCAATTTACAGTTGATGAAACTGAGGCAGAGAGGTTAAATATCCAGGACAACACAGCTAGTAAGTGTCTGAAGCCATATGTGAACATAGATCATCCTGACTTCATACCCAACACTCTATCTACTGCACCAAATAGCTTTATAGGTGCAGAGGCTTGACAGCTTTATTAGGAAGATTATTTTGACAGTTGTGCTTAGGATAGAGTGGATAAAGGAAAGACTAGAAACAGAGACCCGAGTTACAAGGCTTCTGTAATATTATAGGTAAGAAGTAATGAGAGCCCTAATTATAGTAGCAGGATTTTGGATCAGTTGTCAAAGGAAAAGAAATTAATCATTTCTTTACATCCTTTAATAAGGCTCTATGAAGTAGCGGAAAGAGTGGTGGGCTTGGAACTTTGAGAACAGGGGTTCACATCCCAGTTCAGACACTGACTTATATTAGTGTGTGATCGATCGTGGGCAGGTCACTTCACATAATAAAACAGGGACAATAATTCCTGTACTACCTACCTGCCTCACTGAGTTGTGGTGAGGAATCACTTTGTCCACCTTAAGGCAAAGGAAGAAACAAAAGGAAATGGACTTAAATTGAAGCAGGGGATTTAAGTCAGATAAAGGTAAGAATTTCCTGACAATGAGGATTTTTAAGCACCAGAATGGGTTATCAAGCAAGGTTACCGAATCTCCTTATCTCTTGACCTTTAAAAACCTGAATGGAGCCTCATCTGTCTGAAATGGTTTAGAGTGGCTCAGATTATCTCTAAAGGTTCCAGCCCTTCAATAAACAAAGGGGGTGGAAGTATTGGTAAGTGGCCAGTCAGTAAACTCTACATTTGGGGACCCTATGGTAACTGAAGCTGAAAATTTACTGGGTACCTTTATCTTTAAAATACAAAGAAGTCTTGGAAAACCTTATTATCTCCATAGTCTCATCCTCAACTGTCTACTTAACAGTCTCATGCCCTGAAATAAATGTCTTTAGTTGGTTCTTTTGCCCACTGAGGCAATAGATGGATATCTATTATCTACCCAGTAGAACAGCAAAAACAAAGGGAACCAAAAACATCCAAAAGGTTGAAGGGACCCCCTGTGTAACTGCTTGATCCCTTGCCTCCTTCCTAAAAAGGAGAATGAATAAGAATTTAGTTTCTTTTGGATACTATAAGTTCTAGTGACATTGATTTTGAATGGAATTGCTTGCTAATTTCAGATGTTGATACAGCTTTGTCTACTCAGATGTAGACCAACTGACAGTTGCAGGAAGCCTTTGTTGATTACATAATACAATCATAAAACCTATGACTAGTTAGTAAATAAGACTGCAAAAAGCAAAATGTCTGTTGCAATGCTTGGTTTTTTTTTTCTATGTAGTTTATAGAACTTTTAAAGTTACATATAATAAATTTAATATTCCAGCATGAATTGGGGAGCTTGCAGCTGGCCCAAACCACCAGAGTTATAAACCTTTCCATCAGAATTGAAATTGATCATGATTCTTAAAATAAATATGCAGCATCTTAGCTCAGATGCTGCATGAGCTACAAGTCATACCATAACCTTCCGCCAATCCACTCCTGGGAGCTCCTAGGAGTTTTGCTCCCTTGGCCCCTCATTGCTGGCCGCATCCCAAGAATACACTCCTCTGGCCTCCCTGAGGTTTCTGAGTGCCCTATGCATGTGCCATCAAGGAGACATGGGACCCTTGAGATCAAGTTAGGGGTTAGTTAGGGGACATAAGCCAGGTCAATAATTTTTCACCCTCATCACTGGCTGCCTTTGTGGTACATTTTAAAGCCCAATAATATTATGTTATCCCCATGGTATGAAAGACCAACCTGAATATGATTATTCAAGAAGAATAATACTAATAACAACGATAATTTATATAGCATTTTAAGATTTTAAAAGTATGATGCATGCCTTATCTCATCTGATCCTTAAAACAAGCACTGTGAGATAGGTGTTATAATCTACAATGTAGAGATTGAGGAAACAGTGGGAAAGACGTTTAAGTGACTTTCACAGGCACACGAAGCCAGCAGGATTCAAACCTCCGTTTTCTTGAGCCAGTTATATGTGCTAGTCACTTCAACAATATTCAGTAATTCCAAAAAACAAGTGGACAATAGGAATGTTCAAGGTGCCCTCCATTGCTATTTCTGGCTGCCTCAAAATGACAGTGAATTCAAAGGGACTGTGACTCATCTGTCTTCTCCCACTTCCTGTCTGATGACTCTACCTCCATACCTGTGTTTTACTCCGGGGCTAGATTGGGAAGCCTGTAGTTTGAAATCTACATGAGTCCCATTACTTAATTTTAAGTATTTACAAAAATAGAAACCTATGACAGTAGCATGTTAAAATATTTAAAAGCATTTTTAGTCCGTTCAGTCTGTCATCTTTGTTATTTTCTCAAATCTGTTAATGGTGGAGCAGGAAAGGAGGAGGGTAATGTTTTCATTGGCATGGCAACCAGCAACTACTTTTTTTCATCTCATGTGTGGTCCTGAACTGTTATGTTTTGCTCGTGTGTGGTCCGTGATAAATTTTTCTTGCACGTACCATTACCACCTCAGCTACATAAGGATGAGCAGCAGTGGGCACATAGCTATTCCCCAAATCCTAGCAATCTCCTGACCTGGTGAAACCCATAGTTTTGTGCCATCAGTAACAGACAAGCTTTGGTATTCTTAGTCATGGATGAACATTCTGGTGGTTCTTATTTCTAGGATTTAAAACTGAAATGGAGACTGCCCTCTTGGCACCCAGTGAAATAGTTGTACTTTGAACTGGTTTTTCTGCTTTTCCGCAGGTTGCCTTGTTTATAGGATATCAGTACAATTACAAATAAGTCTTCAACTTGGCATTTCAGATTTCTTTTGCTCTTGTACATATAAAGTAAGAGTGACCACACAGAGTCATGTATGGGGGGCCTGGTTTCCTTACTGGTTGAATTTATGTGGCAGATGAAGAAATTCTTCCAGATTTGAGCTCTAATCTGTAGACTCCAAAAGCAGCTTGTGAATTTGATATAGCCCTCTGCTTTTACCTTTATTGATTGGTCACTGTACTGGCATGAAATTAGTAACTCGGAGCCAGAGGGATGGAAGTCTTGCTGACTTGTGTGTATATTCATAGACTCTTGGATTATCCCCAGGAAAAAATGAACAATATTTGGAGCATCAGCATTTAATGTTTTTCTTTTGAAGATCCCAGATATCATCCTCTCAAAAGCTTAAAGTTTACTGTAACTAAATAATTTAATTCTACAACCTATTTTCAAATATGAAAAAAATCTAATAGAATGATGACATTTGGAAATCAGAGGAGGTATGGAGATTTTTGAAGGTGAGAGAGAAATGAATTTGAGCTTTAATTCTCTGATTCCTTTTAATGAAATGGGTATTGCCAAAGATTCATTGCCTATCTCTTGTAGGAACATTTAAAAAATATTCATTGATCTCCTGTTTATAAATTTGAATTTTTTAATTTAACTTAATGTTGATTTTTAATGCTAAGAGAACATCAAGCTAGACTTACTTCTTCTCATTGAGTGAAGCCTACCATGGAGTCGTATAGTTACTGTGATACAGAGAAAGATGGTCAGTGCTGTTCGATGATAGGGTCTGGACTGCTGGCTGCAGTCATTCCCTTAGTCCTGGGTTATTTTTGTGCACTCAAATGAGATATAATATTTACGAAGCACCTAACTCAGTGCCTGGCATACAGTAGGTGCTTAATAAATGCTTATGGTCTCCCTCCTCCTTCTAGTGTTTATCTTGGAAAGGCAGAGAATAAAGATGCCTGAAGATGGTTAGCCAAAACCGCCTATTTCTCTGGACTGAGATGGATGCAATCTCCAGCTCTCCAGAGTAGCGTGAGAGTGATGTTCCTTTAGAATTCCCGGAACTGCTCATCTTTTATAAAGTCACTAAAAGTTCATTGTAGCTTTTTAGCCAAACAACTTGAAATATTATGTGCTCTCTGAACTGCTATTTCTATTTATCAGCAGGTAAGCTTTCCTTGACTCCTATTGTCTGCCTTCAACAAGGTTTTAAAGAAAAAGAAGGTAAAAACCTATTGAAAAGAAAAAAAGGTGAAGATGAACCAAACCAATTAAAGTTTTACCAGAAAGAAAAGTTATATCAAATGGGAATAAGAGTGACCTCTTCTTTCATGGCTTTATTACTAACCTGAACTGATATTTGATACTTTCGTAGGCAATAAAATAATTAGTGCCCTTCCACCCTGCAAAAACATATTTTGTATTTCCTTTTAATATGTTTTATATTGAATTATCTCTGTATTTGTTGTTTCTAAACACACACTCGCACATGCGCGCGCGCGCGCACACACACACACACATACACACATACACACACACCAGATAAACTATAAGCTCCTTCATGAAAGGCATGTGTAAATCCTTAAGTTTACCAATAAAATAATTTATAGCAGGAATGTGCTAAAACCAGTTCAAAACCAAGAGAGTTGATTGTTAAATTTTCAGTGTGAGCATTTATACCTCAAAAATTAGCAAACTCTATAAATAGGTGCTTGATTTATTGTTGTGTTGATTAGTCTTAAGAAAATGATGGAGAAAATATTCCTAATGCAGATTAAACTAAAAATGTGTTGTATATTTTATTTTTCTTCTGGAAAACTGGTTGTTAAACATTTACCAGCATACTTATTGAGCTTGAAGGGACTTCAACAATACAGTCACATCTGTTGACCACAGAGGAAAATCGAACTTTACTGGTTGGTAGAGTCAGGATTAGAACTTGGATCTACTGACTTCTTTGTCCAATGTTCTCTCGACCACAGCAATCACAAAAGCTCTTAAACATTCCGAAGAATAACCGAACAACCTTGGATTATTTGGACTAATTACCTCTAAGGTTCCTTCTAGCTATGTATCTATGATTGTCTGATCTCCAACAGGATCAGCCCTGGGCAAAATAGAAGTAACAAGAGATGTGGAGCAAGAAGGGCCTTACAGATCGTTTAATCTCTCCCCTTTCCATTTATAATTGAAGAAACCAAAGCCCAGAGACACAAAGTAACTGTTGTGGTTTGTCCCAAAGCAAATTCTCCCCCTACCAAATTAATTATTTAATTCTGTTTTCAGTTCAGTAATTTAGTTTAATATTTTCTTCCTATGTGCAAAGTTTAGCTTGAGGAAGTGGCTTCTACTCCCTGGGAGCTTATTCTGCAGGAAGTTATAGAGATAAAAATAGATAAGATTCTCTTTTTGTTTCATCATCTTTTGTAGAAGAATGACATTAATCAAGTTAGTCATGTTTAATCAACCAGTCAATCAAAAAGCATGAGTTAAATGCTTCATATACCAGGCACTTTGCAAAGCACCAGGGATACAATGAGAATGCAAAACTATCCCTACCCACAAGGAGCTTCCCTACATAAGCTTGGAGCAGACAACACACATAAATCAGAGAATACAGCATAAATACAGAGTAGATGGAACTTTGATTTCGAGGAGATGGTGCTAATTTGTGGCATGAACTAGGTGACCAACAAGGACCAAGAAAGGCCACCAGGAAGAAGCAGCTCTTGAGCAGGGTGTGAGAAGACTAGATGTGATTGAATTTGAGGCAATAAGGAGCCGCTAGAATTTACAAAGCAGGAGGATGATGTGGCAGACCTGTGCTTTACAAACATGGAGCACACAATAAGAGAGTACATCAAGCCAGCTTTATTAAGGGAGGTCATACTTACACCAAAGAAAGGCAGTCAGGGAAGATAATAGAAATATGTCAATGAGGCCTACTGGAGCACCTGATGGAAATGAGCACCTGAAACCAGTAGAATCTAATGGATTTTTATAGGGCTTTTATTTGGGTCAGCTGGGACCAGGCATTGAAATAAATGTTCAAGGGACTTCAACTTGGGTCCTGCTGATTCATGATGGAGGGAGTCGGGGAGATTCCTGGGGACTTGTCTGTGAATGATAACTCACCACCATCCTAACTCCCAGTTGGCTTTGGGACTATTGATGGTCTTACTTTGACAGAATGATAAGGGTCTTAAGCTTCCCAAGGGCTTCATGTATATGTTATGGCAATTAGGGTGGGACTTTTTTTTTACTGTTTTCTCTTTTGAAATGCTGAGGTAATCAAGTACCTTTGATGAGTTTTGCTTTTCAAACATAATGGCAAGCAAAGTGGACTTTTTGTTGTCTTTGTTTTGGTGTGCTTCTCAGCAGTAAGGAATCTTTGATTTAATAGGGAGTCTTTGATGACCTGCTTACATCAAGGGAAGACCTAGTTCACATGGGTGTGAGTCGTATGGTTGTGATGCCCTTGAAGAAGTGTATATTAACTCAGAGTTTAGCTTTTTGCCTTTGGGGCTCAGTCATTGGAAGAGTGTTGGTGTAGAGACTCTGGGTAGTCATTATGGAGCCCGCCGGCTTTGAAAACCTAGATGTTGGTGCTTTTTTCTCTGGTAACTATGTATGTATAACTTTGGTCAGACAGCTAGAAGCCTGTCTGTTGATTTGTGTTATTTGCTCTGTTTATATTTTCTCTATTTGTAATTTCTGTTTGTATTTGATCTGAAGTTCAGGGTGCTGACTTTTTCCCCTGAACTAAGTGAATATGTATGTTTAATCATATATATATACATATATATATATGTGTATATATATATATGTATATATATATACACACACATATACACATATACACATACACACACATATACATATATATATAATTATGTATATGTATGTATATTTAATTAAAGTGAGATTGCAAGCCCCTTTAAGTTGCTTTCCTTAGAAAAGCAGATCAAAGAACCTGTGCTAGCAGCCCTACTGTGTGCTGGTATTATTGGCCTTACACAGCTACAGTAGCTGTAAGTAGCATTGTTGTTACAGTATAGTTGAGTGAGGAGGCTTCTGGGATCATTATAAACTGTATCTCAAAGAAAGCAAAGGATTCTGTGATGTGGGGGTGAGGAGGAAGTGATTTCCAGGACTTGGCAATTGGCCGTTACAAAGACACAGAGATAAGAAATTGAGTTCCCTGTGAGGCTGGTTTGGCTGGATTGCAAAGTGCAAGATTGAGTGTAAGTCTACAGTAACGCTGGAGAGATAGGTTGGGACCAAGTTGTGGAGGGCTCTAAAGAGGTATTTTTGTCTTAGAAGCCATAGGGTTCCATATTAAGTAGTTCCATATTAAGTAGAAGAGTCACATGGTCACATGGTTATTAAAATTTTGCTGTACTGTATTCAATTATCTTCTGGTTCTGCTCATTTCATTTACCTTCAGTTCATATAGGTTTTCCTGAAACCATCCCCCTCATCATTTCTTATAACACAATAGTATTCTATCACTATCATATACTACAACTTGTTCAGCTATTCCCCAATCAATGGGCATCTCTCAGTTTCCAATTTTATGTCAACACACACCCACATACACACACACGTGTGCGCACATACCTATTATAAGTATTTTTGTACATAAAAAGGTATTTTTGTCTTAGAAGCCATAGGATTCTGTTTTAAATAGAAGAGTCACATGGTCATATTTCAGTGCATAAGGACAACTGTTTATGTGGAGGATAGACTGGAGTGGGAGAGGTTGTGTTTGTTCTTCGTTCTCGAAAAAGACCATGACATCAGGAAAACGATGACATGACTTGCAGTTGACTTTGATTTGAGTGAGAGAGGGCTGTGTAAGGTCACCAGCCTCACTTTCTCCTCCAGACACATCTGGGTCCAGTGACCTGATATTCACCAGGATGAATGGAGATGGCCCCGGAATGGGAGAGACAGGAGGCAGGGAGACCAAGAAAGAGGCTATTGCAATATTCTGGGGAAGAGGAGTTGAGGCCCTGAGCTGACTGGAGCTGTGTGAGTCAAGAGAAGGGGTGGAGATGGGAGAGAGGTTAAGAGATACAAATGGCAAAATTTGGCAACTGGATATGTGGGGTGAGAGAGAATGAGGAGTCAACAAAGACATGGCAGTGACATGATTTCCTACAGCGTCCTGACCAGGGCCTATCTCCACACCATCAGAAACTTGGACATCGCCCCTGGCTTCCCCAGATCTCAAAAGGGAACCTTTTGCCTCTATAAATACTTCCTCCACTCCCCTTGCCATGTTCCCACCCACCCCCACCTTTCCAAGTATCCCTTTACTCTGCCATCTTGTGTTGGAATGTAAATTCTTTGAGGCCAAGGACAATTCTTCTTGTTTTTGTAAAGTAACTAGCTGACGCAGTAGATTAGGTGCTAGAGTACAAGAGGTGAGTTCGAACTTGACCTCAGACACTTCCAGCTGTGTGACTCATGGAACCTCTGTCAGCTTCAGTTTTTTCATCTCTAAAACAGGGATGATAATAGCACCTGCCTCCCAGGGTTGTTGTAAGGAGAAAATGAGATAATATTTGTAAAGCACTCTGCAAACTTTAAAATGTTATATAAATGCATACTGTTATAATACTTAGCATAGTACCTGGCACATAGGAAAAGCTCAACAGTGCTGTGTCTATAGCTTAGAGGTAACCAAAGAGTCAATCATTTATTAAGTGCCTGCTTAATGAGGTACTGATGATACAGAGACAAAAATGAAAGTCTTCGCCCTCAAGGAGCTTATAGGCTACTAACAAAGACAATATAAACACATATAAGCATGTACATAATAAGTAACAAGTAATGGGGTTGGAGGAGATATTTGCAAGTACTAACAATAATAATTATCTCATTTAAGTAGCACCTACTATGTGTCATGTCCTAAACTAAGCACTCTCCAAACATTATCTTCTTTGATCCTCACACTCTCCAAATATTGTCTTCTTTGGTCCTCACAACAACCCTGGGAGGTTGGTACTATTGTTGTCCCTAGTTTACTGTTGAGGAAACTGAGGCAAACCAAGATTAAGTGATTTTTACCAAGTGTCTGAGGCTGGATTTGAACTCAGGTCTTCCTATCTCCAAGCCTAGTGCTCTATCGACTGTATCACCTACTTGTCAAGAAGTATCAGGGAGAGCTTTCTGTAGGATGTGTCATTTGATCTAAGCTTTAAAGGAGGCTAAGGATTCTATGGGGTAGAAGTCAGGAGAGAGTGCATTCTAAGCATTTATTAGATGTTTCCTATACACCAGCCACTGTATTAAGAATGCCATGAAAATAGACATAGAACGTCCCATGAAACAAACACCAAAAAGGTTAATTTGGCTTTAGTGTGAAGAGGGGAATTTGAGTTCCAAATTCCCTCCCTCCCTCCCGCCCCATCCCCCACTGAGTGGCATCCTTACCACTTAGAAGGCAAGCAATATGATATCAATTATACATATGAAATCATGTAAAACATATTTCCATATTAGACAGGAAGGAAGGAAGGAAAGAAAGAAGGAACTAATGAAGAGGAAAAAAAGAAAGAGAAAATTATACATCAGTTAGCACTCAGGGTACATCAGTTTTCTTTCTGGAGGTAGACAGCATTTTTCATTATGAGTCCTTCAGAATTGTCTTGAATCATTGCATTGATCAGAGTAGCTAAGTCTTTCACAACTGATTGTTATTAAAAGTTTGCTCTTACTGTGCTCAGTGATCTTCTGGTTCTGCTCATTTCATTTACCTTCAGTTCATATAGGTTTTCCTGGGTTTTTCTGAAACCATCCCCCTCATCATTTTTACAGCACAATAGTATTCCACCACAATCATGTACTACAACTTGTTCAGCTATTCCCCAGTCAATGAGCATCTCAGTATGCAGTTTTCTGTCAACACACACACACACACACACACACACACACACACATACCTACTATAAATATTTTTGTACATTTAGGTCCTTTCCTTTTTCTTTGATCTCTTTAAGTTACAGACCTAGTAATGGCATTCCTGGGTCAAAGGGCATGTGTAGTTTGATAGCCCTTTGGGAATAGTTCCAAATTGTTCTCTAGAATTGTTGGACCAGTTTACAACTCTACCAACAATGAATTAGTCTTCCAGTTTTTCTACATCCCGCTCCCCAACATTTATCATTTTCCTTTTCTGTCGTTGTTAGCCAATCTGATAGGTCTGTGAGGTGGTACCTTAGAGTCATTTTAATTTGCATTTCTCTAATCAATAATGATTGAGAGCATTTTGCCTTAGGACTATAGAAAGTTTTGATTTCTTCTTCTAAAAACTGTCTTTTCACATCCTTTGACCACTTAGCAACTGGAGAATGGCTCTTACTTCTCTAAATTTGACTTAGTTCCCTATATATTTGAGAAATGAGACATTTATCAGAGAAACTTGCCATAAATTTTTTTTATTACTTCACTGTCTATGGTACTTTTTAGCAAAGTGTAATTCCCTTGATTATCTCTTTTAATTAGTTTTATTTTTGCTTTTTCTTTGTCTAAGATCATAATTGCTATCCCTGCCTTTTTTCCTTCAGCTAAAGCATAATAGATTCTATTCCACCTCTTTATTTTAACTCTGTGTATTTGTCTTTGTGTTTTAAACGTGCCTCTTATAACATGTTGAATTCTGATCTATTCTGCTGTTTCTTTTTTATGAGTAAGTTCATCCTATTCACATTCACAATTATGATTACTTACAGTATATTCCCTCCATCCTATTTTCTTCTGTTTATCCTTCTCTTTTTACCCCGCCCCTCCTCAAAAGTCTGTTTTGCTTCTGATCACTACCACCCCTAATGTACCATTCCCATTCTTCCCTTCCCTTCCTAGTTCCTTCTTGGGTATGAGGTTTCTATACCTGAGTATGTGGGCATAGAGAGATAGAGACAGAGAGAGGTATTTATGTATGCATGTATATACATATATGTATGCATGTGTTTTATGTATGGGTACGTGCATGTATACACACACACACATACACACACACACACACACATATATGTATTTTCCCTTCTTGAACCAATTCTGATGAAAGTTTCAAGCATTGCCTGTTGCCCCACCACCCCCGTTTTACCCTCCACTGTAAAAGTTCTTCCTCTTTTATGTGAGATAATTTTCCCTATTCTTTGTCTTCTTTCCCCCTTTCCCCAGGACATCCCTTTTTCTCACACCATTTTTTGAGATTATCCTAACAGAATCAACTCACACTCATGCCCTCTATGTAAACTCCTTCTAACTGCCCTAATAACAAAAAATTCTTAGGAGTTATAGGTATCACCTTTGCATATAGGGATGTAAACAGTTTAATCCTATTGAATCCCTTATGATTTTTCTCTCCTGTTTACTTTTTTATGCTTCTCTTGAGTCTTGTGTTTGAATGTCAAGTTTTCTGTTCAGCTCTAGTCTTTTCGTCAGGAATGCTCCAACATCTTCTAGTTCATTAAATATTCATTTTTCCCCCTGAAGGATTATACTCAGTTTTGCTGGGTAGGTGATTCTTGGTTGTAATCCTAGCTCCTTTGCCTTCTAAAATCTCATATTCCAAATGCTATATTCCTTTAACATGGAAGTTACTAAATCATATATGATTGTGGCTGCAGCTCCACAATATTTGAATTGTTTTTTTCTGGCTGCTTACGATATTTTCTCCTTAACCTGGGAGCTCTGGAGCTTGGCTATAATATTCCAGGGAGTTTTCATTTTTGGATCTCTTTCAGGAGGTGATCAGTGAATTCTTTCAATTTCTGACTTTTATTCCCTGGATCTTAGACATCAAGGCAGTGTTCCTTTATAATGTTTTGAAATATGATGTCCAGGCTCTCTTTCTTTTCAGATAATCTAATAATGCTTAAATTATCTTTCTTCTCTCTGTATTTTCCAGGTCATTTGTTTTTCCAGTTAAATATTTCACATTTTCCTCTATTTTTTCATTCCTTGGACTTTGTTTTATTACTTCTTGATGTCTCATTGAGTCATTAGCTTCCACTAGCCCAATTCTGATTTTTAAGGATTGATTTTCTTCAGCTGTACCACTTTTTTTTTCAATTTGTCCAGTTCTATTTTTAAGGTGTTATTTTCTTTAGTATATTTTTTGTCTTTTATCAAACTGTTAATTCTCTTTTCATAATTTTCTTGCATCCTTCTCATTTCTTTTCCCATTTTTTTCTCTGTACCTCTCTTATCTCTTTCTTTAAATCTTCCAGAAACTTTTGTTGGGCTTATATCCAATTAACATTTTTCTTTGAGGCTTTGCTTGTAGCTATTTTCATGTTGCTGTCTTCATGTGAGTTTGTGTCTTAGTCTTCTCTGCCACCTTAGTAGCTTTTTATGGTCAAGTTCTTTTGTTGTTTGCTGATTTTTCCAGGCTATTTCTTGACTTTGAACTTTATTTTAAAGTTGGGCTCTACTCACCTGGACATACGAAGGTATCATTCCAAGCTTTCAGAGCTATTACTGGGAGTCTGCAAGTTTTGAGTGGTTCTAAGATGGTATGATCCAAGGAGAGGTGTGGTCACTGCTCTCCTGATCTGCACTCTGGTCTTTACCCAGGAATAATCCCTAATTCACTGTAGCCCCTAGTGCTAGTACTCCTCTTGGCTCTGGTACTGTGACCAGGGCCATGACTCTGCTGTAGCTGCAAATACCGGCACTCCCCTCTGCCTTGGAACTATGACCAGGTCCCCTTGTGACTAACCACACACTCTCCTCTCCACCCTAGAACTATGACCCAGCACTGCATATGAGCAATAGAGTTGCCAAACAGTGCCAGCTGCTGCACCTATTGTGAGCAAAGGGTTCCTTGTCATCTCTTTCTGGACACTTGTCTGACCCCTTACCATCTTTGGGCTAAGAGCTCCCAAAGCTGCTCCTGTCACATCCACCTCCAAGGCCCATCATTGGTACTGCTGCTGGTGCACTCTGGGCCACCACCCCACCCCAATGTCACAGATCTCTCCTGTCAACCTTCTCAGTGGTCTCAGGCTAGAAAAAAACTCACCCAGGGCTTTTGTTGACTCCACCGCTCCAGAAGTCAACTTGAGCAATTATTTTAAAGTTGTTGGGAGAAGTCAGACAGCTTCCTGCCTCTACACTGCCATCTTGGCTCCTCCTCTATATGCAAAGCACATATTTAAAGTCTTTCTGTTCTCTGTTAGTTCTCTAGTATGTATAAATAGGAGGGCAGCTAGGTATTGCCATGAATAAAACACTGGGCTTGGAATCAGGGAGTCTCTTCTTCATGAGTTCAAATTTGGCCTCAGATACTTACTAGCTGTGTGACCCTGGGCAAGTCACTTCACCCTGTTTGCCTCAGTTTCCTCATCTATAAAATGAACTGGAGAAGGAAATGGCAAATCACTCTGCCAAGAAAATCTCAAATGGGGTCACAGAGTGAGACATGATTGAAAAATGACTAAACGATAGTGTGATTTCAGGGTTACTGGGAAAGCAGTCTAACACTTCCCATCACAAAAACATCTTCTGTTGGCATACTCCAAGACTTAAAGCTCCTTTAAGGGAAATAAAATGGGGTTCCCAACTAGAAATAAAGGGGTTAAAATGAAAAAGCCTGAGAGAGATAACACAAATTCATTGACACTCAGTATAATCAATCAACCAACTGATATCCATGTCCTTCCTGTTTTGATTGAAGGAAGAAGGTTAGAGCGGGAGAGTGTTGGGCACCTGAAGGGTTGGGGGACGAGGAGGAAGGGAGGTGAGGTTGGGACGCCAAAAACAAAGCTTTGCCAACTCCACAATTTTGCCTCTGCCTGCCCCTGTTTACCAATCAGCATTCCAAGACTGAACAAATTGTGTGCCCTGGTGTTTTAGTCTGTCAGGACTGAGTGCAGGGGCAATGTCTCCCTCAGCCTGAATTGGGAGTGAATGGAGAGGGTGGAAGTTAGCAGAAAAGAGATTTCATAGTTAGAGACATGATAAGGAAAAGGAGAGCCTGGAGCAGCCCCTGGGTATTTTTTAAAGGCAGTTACAGGAATGAGCCAGTTAAAGCTATCACTGGGTCGCATTAAAGCCTGAAAGCTAGAAACCATGAAGAAGTTTCAGAGAAAAATGTATTGATAGGAAAAGGAGTTTGGAGAGGTCTAAGTACTTGCTTCTCTTGGTTTTTGATTGAAAAAGTATAATGAATTTGAAGCGTATGAGCAATGAGCCTTCTCAAAGCCTCCCTAATTCAGCTAGTTCACTAAAAAAAAATCACCAAACCTCTTCATGCTTAACTTTAGATCCAGGCAACCACCAAAAGAAAATGTTAGAAGCAATCAACTACACAGTTATAATTTATAGCCACTATTTTGACAGGCAGACAGATTCCCTCCCTCTCCCCGTGCTTTCTGTGATTGGCCTCCAGTGGACCTGAACATTAAAAAGGAAAAAAAACCTCAGTTGGGAGGGGGCAATCTACACATTCATAATAAATCTGCAGGGAATGTAGTTAACCATCATTTAGTAGCAGACTAATTAGAATTGTGCCAAAACTCCATGATTATGGTGAAGAAATATATGAGTTAACAGAGACAGAATGTTTTAGCAAGTAAACACAATGCCTGATCTTCAGTAGCAAAAAGGCAAAAATCATACATTTCTTTAAGTTTCATATGTGTATTTTATTTTACTTAATATGCATTTTTTAAATAATAGCTTATATACTTTTAAATTATTCTATACTCCACACTGTTTGGCTCATTCATGTTTTTCAAGGCACTGTGCTAGGCCTAGAGATACAGTGACAGAAGAGATATAGGAGAGGAAACAATTGTATAGATAAGGAAATGTAAAATACATGTATAAACTTAGATGCCTCTATGACTTTATTCATTTGTATCATGCAACTCATCCTTTTTTACCCTGCTGGGTGACTCTTATCCTCTCATAAGTTTACTGGTAAGGTGAACTTACATCATCAACCATGCTAGAGACCTTCTTCTTGTCCTAACATATAAGAGTACCACTGGAGTATTCTGACTCTCCCCCTGTCTGTCATCTGTCACTCTTACATAGTGGTCAGCACACCTTCCTGTCATTCAATTCCCATTTGTCTTTGAAGCTTCTTATTGGTTATATGTTACAGCCTGCTCGCAACCACCACATTCCACCATACCTTAGAAAGGTGGCAGGTCAGTAGAGGTCCAACAAAGTAGTCTGAAAGAGCTGAGTTCAGGTCCTGCCTGTATGATCTTGGGTAAGTCATCTAACCTCTCACTGAACCCAGGCAAATCTCAGACTATAAATTATAAAATAGTTGTCTAGAGAGAATTGGGGGGATTTTTCTATGCAACGAAATCACAGTATAAGACCAAAAAATTGAATGGAAGAAGTAC
The DNA here is from genome assembly GCF_011100635.1 of Trichosurus vulpecula. Taxonomy (NCBI): domain Eukaryota; kingdom Metazoa; phylum Chordata; class Mammalia; order Diprotodontia; family Phalangeridae; genus Trichosurus; species Trichosurus vulpecula. The sequence continues at coordinate 296,689,425 of NC_050576.1, read as the reverse complement.
CAATAATTGAGGAAGTCAGAAAAGGCCTCTTGTACCTGTTAGTACTTAAGTTATGCTTTGAATGGAGCTAAGGATTCAGAAAGATGGAAGATTAGAAGAATGGGCATTCCAGGCATGGGGCATAACCTGTGCAAAGGCACAAAGAAGAGAAATAAGATTTGTGTATATCTTTATGTATTTATGTATGTACATACCTACAGACATATGTACTTATATGTACAAATTATATTTGTGTGTATGTGTAAATGTATGTATGTGTATACACACACAGACACATGCATGCTTATCTATTGTAGTATATTTATATAGCTACTGTTCGTTTTTTTTTCTAGATTTTTACTGACGCTCTTTATTTTTACATTGTCTAGATTTCCCTTTGTATATCCTCCTTTTTCCCCCTGCTGGAAAGTTATGGTGAATTTTCAAAGATTAGTCAAACCAAATTTAACTAACTGAAATAACCACTAAGTGCTAATTAGAGGTTATTGCCCTTGATGTCTGCTACTTTCACTCAGCCCTTTAACTTCTAAAAATCAAATTATATAAAATCAAATAGATATATATACCTATATGTCTATGTATAAACATTATATATATATATATACACACATGATGTGTATGTACATATGTGCATGTGTTGGCATGTAGATACCAAAGAGAATTACATGAGAAATCTGATATAAAATGTTTGTCCTATTTTTAGTTTTATAAAGAAGCTTTTCAATGTAATGTGATCAAATTTTGGTCTATTTTATCTTTTGTAATTGTCTCTATCCCTTCTTTGGTTAAGATTATATCTTCTTTCCATAGCTGTGAAAGGTATATGATCTGTTGATGTATTTTTTGTAATGTGATCTAATGTATATCCATTTTTTATTTATTGTGGGGTATGACATAAGATGCTGGTCTAAGCCTAGTTTCTGGCAGACTCCTTTCCGTGTTTCTGAGCAGTCTTTATCAAATAGGGAGTTCTCTCTGAGGTGATGTATGTTTTGGGGTTTTTCAAATACTGGGTTATTGAGTTCTGTTTCTTCTGGTTCTTCCTTGTGGAATCTGTTCCATAGATCTACTAATCCATTTAAAGCAATATCAAATGGGTTTGATGTTGCTACTCTGTAATATTTTGAAAACATATCTTTAATTCCTGTGAAACTTTCTCCATTGCTTAAGTCTTCTTTTTTCTTAGACCAGTGAGTTCTTCAGTTAATTCTATACCACCTGATTTTGGTCACTCCTAATCTCTATGTCAAAGCTGGGATCAAGTCTGGGTCTCTGGCACATTCTGAGTGTGTGACCCTGGGAGATGCTTTGAAAAAAGATATTTGGAATTGAATGGAGACAATTTAGATGTGATTCATGTATGCCTAAAATGTACATCCGTGTTTCTTGTTACCTGGGAAATAAATGGATCACTCTACTAGGCAGATCTTCAGCATGTCAGAAAGAAGACCAAGCAAAAGGAGTCACTAGGCATATACCAAGCACAGTGTAAACAGCTCAGTCTTTGTTTTTTATTCTTTCTTTCCAATCTTTCCTTTCCAAGCTTCCCATTACCCCTTCTTTATCCTAAGTCCCATGAATTATGACCCCATTGGCAAGCTTGACTATAGACAGAGAGTAGACGGGTGTGATTTATAATCATCATCATCATTAGCAGTAACCCGCAATTAATAACCAGTAATAATTCCATGACATAGGTTGTATAGGTATTATCCTAATTTCACAGATATGGAACCTAAAGCTAAGAGATTTAGTGATTTGCTCAAAGAATAAAGTTTATGGAATGACAGATTCTAGCTACAAGCAAGAGCCCTCTGATTCCAAGTCTTTCTAATAGTCCACTGCTACATTTTTTATACGTGTTATAAATTAGCACATACATTTAAATCAGCATATAGCAAGAATTCTTAACCTTGAGTCTATGTACTTTTTTGATATGTTGATAATTGTATTTTAATATGATTGGTTTCAAGTCACTTAACCCCAATTGCCCTGCCTTACCTCTCCAAAAAAAATATGACTGGTTTATTTTGTAATCCTATGCATTTTACTTTGTGCATTTAGAAATATTATTCTGAGAAAGCATCCACAGGCGTCACCAGACTGGCGAAGGGATCCGTGATACAAAAAAAAACAAAACAAAACAAAACAAAAAAACCTGGCCTAGAAAGCCAGAATGGATGGCTACACTAAAACTGTAGCATACAAAGACTCTATATCTTTTCTCCATCTATATTAAGCACAAAGGTTATGGGCCTTTTTTGTGGGCACCAGCATCGCTTGTTGCAAACATCCATAAGTTTATCGTTGTCCAGGTGGATTACGGCCAACACTCAGTTGCCCTGGCTAAGAGTGTCTGGGATAGCATAGAGAGTTCAAATCTGTAGATAGTCTCAAATCTTCATTTTATCCAGTGGCCCTCCCTCTAAACCAGGATTGCCAAGAAGTAATGATATTTCCTAATTCAAATTTCTTTCTTTTCCCTTCCTCACACCAGTCTTTATCTCGTATGTAATAAAAATGACCACAAAGATGAAGAGGAAAGAAGAGGAAGAGGGGGAGAAGCAAGAGACATAAATAATAGACTGACAAATGAGTCTGCTAGTAATTAATAATTGATTGTTCTTCATTAGCTAAATTTTTTCAGGTTTATGACTTTTGAAAAAAATCCCCCATAGTGTTAGGCACATAGTAAATATGTGCTTACTCAGTCTCTTCCCTTCCTTCCACTTTCCCCCACTTTTCTTTAAAGTTTATATTCAACCACACTTGAGGACCTAGAGGGCCACATGTGGCCTCAAGGCCTCTGGTTCCCCACCACTGTTCCACACCTTCACACACATTTTGTCTCTGAATAAATCACTGGTACAGATATTTTATAATGCTAACTTTAAAGTCTTTTTTTTTTGAGCCCCAAGAGAGGAAAATGCTATCAGCCAGACATTGTGCTGAACACACTATAGCAGCCCATTGGTTCACAAGTCTCTCTAGAGAGCTTTCTGTATAGGATAGTAATAATTTATTTGTTCGCCATCTAAAACATATAGAAGAGATGAGCCTCCATCCCATTCCATTGCCACTCCTCCGGGAAGGCTTCCCCCATGACCCAAGGCCTCATTGATCTCCAGTAATTTCTAACATACTTAAACTCTTGACTCATGATTTGGTACTTAAGTAATTGGTATTAAGTAGTTGTTTCTTTTGTTAGTTCTGTCTTCTCAGCTAAGTTGTTAGGGCCTTGATAGCAAAGACCAGCTTGGTGGTTCCCTTGTATACTCTTTTATACCCTCTGGTGTGTTGGCAGGAGTGGTGTCTAGCTTGGAGGCAAGGTAGTGAACTAGTTGATCTTCTGGTCAGTTGTTCAGTTGTATTTTTCAGTCATGACCCCATTTGGTGTTTTCTTGGCAAAGATACTGGAGTGGTTTGCCATTTCCTTCTTCAGCTCATTTTACAGATGAGGAGCTGAGGCAAACAGGGTTAAGTGACTTGCTGAGGATCACACAGGTAGTGTCTGAGGCCAGATTTGAACTCAAGAAGATTCATCTTCTTGACTCTAGGCCTGACGTTCTATCCATTGCTCCACCTAGCTCCCTTTCTAGCCCTGTAACGCAGATCTCTGAATCTAGTTGGCATTATGACTATAGTTCTTGACTGATCTTTTAAATAGCCAGGTTAAGTCATCTTTAGAATCATATTTTATATGTTATAATAGTAGCTACATGTATAGAGCTTTTGAAGGTTTGCAGTGCACTTTACATACGTTATCTTCTCTTCTCAACAACTCCATGAGATAGGTGCAATTATTGTCTCCATCTTATTGATGAGGAAACTGAGTCTCAGGGAGGGTACATGACTTGTTCAAAGACCCTCATCGGATGATCAGCCTGGGTTCGAACCTTGGCTCTGTCATTTACTAGAAGGTCGAACTAGATTTCTTCCTGGACGCCTTCCAGTTCTAAACCCTTGAACCTAAGATCCTGTGAATCACCATCCAGCTAGTTCCTTCCAGGGACTTATTTAAGGCTGCACAGCTAATTGGTGATGGAACTCTTAAGTGCAGCCCAGGACTCTTGATCATGGTTTTCAATTAAGAAGGATAAATGTTGTATGTTTTAAGAAAGAACACAAATTCAGTCTAATAGCTAGATGACTCTGGGCAAGTTACTTAGCCTCTAGGCAGTTCCTTAAGACTTGAAAATATAGATAGGTTATTAGTCTATATCAGTAGACTGCATTTCTTTTTAGGAGTTACTAATAAAAATGAAATCCTAGATCTAGGCAAAAATAAAAAATCAATTTGTTATGTTACATTGTGTGTGTTTAATACACACATAAACTTATGGACTTATATCTGTGTGTACAAACATCTGTCATCTAAAGCAGTGTTACCACACCCGAACTAATGTCTGTCTTTCACACATAAAATGATACGTGTACACACCTTAATAGAGACTGTACATTTTTTTAATGAATCTGGCATTGCATTGTTTTTCCAGAAGTGATGATAGATTTGTACTAATCCAGTGCCCCTTGTGACCAATGGCACTTATTTTCAGGACAGCTGGCAGGGGCTAAGGGTGCAGTCTGTAGTTGTTGAAGAGAATGAAGTTAACTGGCCCACTCAGGGGTCAAAACCATGACCTTAGCCTCATTAGCACAGTTTTCTAACCCAAGAGCTTAGATAACCAGCCACAAACGTAATATCAGATAATTATTTCTGAGAAATGTATTCATATCAAATGGCATGCGTTCTATGAACAAGAGTGCTTAAGATAATGGGAAATTTATGAAGTCCCTATATTTGTTACCATGTTGTATTTGGCTAACTGTACTAAATTGGAATGTGTAGTTAGAGCTAATTACAATTCTTGGTCATCAGAACTCCCAAAGAACCAAAATAGGTTGAATATTCGATTAATTTTTCTTCAGTATTTACATCTTAAATTTTCAATATTTACATACTAAAAGAATGAAGTTAGTTTCTTGCCACTGAAATCTCTCACCATATTAATAATAATACTAATAATGGTAATAATAATTACTAATAATAGACACAATATAGTGATTTGAGGTTTGCAAAGTGAAATATGTATATAGAGAGCATATATGTATTATGTAATACATAACATATAATATACTTAATATATTATTACTGAAAAATAAATTAATAAATAACATTTAATTATATTGATATGTAATATATTATCTCTGTTAAGCTGAACAACAGTATGTATGTACACACGTACACACATATGTGGTAGATCAAAGTCTACCATAAAGGAGGTAGATTAAAGCTAAAATCCATTCCAGATTTTTAAAAAATACTGAAATTCATTGATTGTGGAAAAATAAAAGCTGTTTTGAATCCAAGCATTTCAAGTATATTAAAAAGTTCAGTTTCTCCCCCCTCCCATATTTCAGAAGCAATTATCGAACATGCTTGATTTTGAAATATGTTGGTGGCTACATTTAGTCAATGTTTTATACACAGATTACACACAGAATTCTGATACAAATCCAATAAGTAATAAATTAAACATGATTTAACACATCACAGTGCATTCTTAATACTACTTTCTATTTTTAAAAAATATATTTTCATATCTCTTTGCAATTTTTCTTCCTTTATATTAATGGTTATGAAAGATGCAGTATTTTACTTCATTTAGTTCCTTCAGCCAACTGGTTAAAGTTGTGAGCCCTATCTAGAATTTCATCCCTTCCCTCTCACTTGCTATATATAGCTTTTATGAGCTAGGCAAGAAGCGGGGACTTCCCTTAGCCAAATATTATACAGCTAATCCTTGCTGTTCTTTCTTTTATTTACTGCTAATGCAACCAAGTTGAAATTTTTATAGAACCCAGATAATGTTTGAGCTGATTGTTATTTTATCCAAACCTATTTCCCCATCACCAGCTAGGATGGATTTGAAAGAATCCTGAGCCTTAGAAATGGCAGAGGGGGGAAGAATTAGGAGGGGGATGTCAAATGAATGACAACAGTTTAGTCACACTTGAAATCATTTATAGGCTGGGGTTTCCAAACAACCTTCCAAAATGAATCAACACAAATACTAGGGATTTCTACAGAATCTAATATGACTGGGATGTTTGTAGAAAGGCTTAGTTATTAGAAGGTGCTCCAATATTAGGTGGTGATGTGTAGTAAAACCAGGAGATTAAGAGCGTTAAATCTGAGCCCAAATAAAGGCTTGACAAACTTTCTGCCAGCTCAACTTTCACCCGAATAACTTTGCTTAGTGTATCCTATTCCTTATCCATGATCAGTACAGTCCCTTGCTACTGTAGGCGGGAGGCTTTGAGGGAACTCAGGCAGCCCAGGGCTCCTAGATGATACTTTTAGGTGATACTTTTAAAAATAGAAATAAATTTAATCAAAATAAATTAAACCAAAATAAATTTTAATCTAAATATATAAACCTGGGAGTGAGTAACTGTAATATAAAATTTACCATACAAAAAACTCCAGAGGTAGGAAAAGCATCCTGTGTGCACATTTCATTCCACATTGTGGAATGAAATTTATAATTCTGATTTTTAAAACTCTTTACCCTAAAGCAAAGTTGGTATGTTCCATTTTGAAGTTCAAATCTCAGGTTTATTTCCTTTCACATTTTAGGCCTGGACTTTTAATTTGCCAATGTGAATAGCAATTCTCAGCCCAGGTGAGATATAAATAGCCTACGTATATAGTAGTAACCATGTTGTTTCTTAGGTACAGAGTCCTTTCCTCCTCTATCATCTGATATTAAAATGGAATTAAGCTTCTGTAGGAATTATTCATCTGTGATATTGAACAAAGGAAAAATTAGCCATTGGTATGGGAAAGGATGAAAGAGGAAAATATACTTACCTGGTAGAATAGTAGTTTCACAGTCTGGTGGACAAGCAAATAAGAGCCTGATGCTTTGGACAGACTATAAATCAATTTCTGATTTCTTTGGTCAAATTGTAAATCATTGCAGTGCCACATTAATATATATATATATGTGTGTGTGTGTGTGTGTGTGTGTGTGTGTGTGTGTATACATTCATACATACATATATACAAACACAGTATATATATATGCATGTATTGTATATAGTATATATACATATATATGTGTATGTATATATATGCGGATGTGTGTGTGTGTGTGTGTGTGTGTGTGTGTGTGTGTGTGTGTGTGTGTGTATGGAGAGAGAGAGAGAGAGAGAAAGAGTTACTGGTTTCTTTTGAACTAGGGGGATTAGGAAATCTTTTTCTACCTGATACATGACAGTGGATCACAGTGATGAAGTTTTGGGTTTTTTTTGTTTGTTTTGCTTAATTCTAAATTGATACCTATGTTTTAAAGCAGATAATCTTAACCTGGGGTCTGTGAGCTTGTTTTTTAAAACTAGTTTGATACTTTCATATCCATATAATTTGTAAAACTATGTATTTTATTTTATGAATCTAAAAACTTTTTTTACGATGCCTGCCAAAGGGGTCATAGGAAAGGGAGAAAATTGTGTGTATACATGTATGTATGTGTATGTATAGATAGATGTGTGTGTAGATAGCACCTACTATGTGCCAGTCGCTTTGCTAAGTAATTTACAAATATTATTTCATTTTATTCTCACCACAATCTTGGGAGAAAGGTGCTATTATTATCTTCATTTTATAGTTGAGGAAACTCAGACAGACATGTTAAGTATCTTGCCCAGAGTCATACAGCTGTGAAGTATCTGAAGCTGGATCTGAACTTAGGTTTTCCTGACTCTGGGAAAACCACTGCACTACTTCTAAAGGTAATTTTGCTGGAATCAAGCACCAATTTGACTTAACATGATTTCTGTTACTCCATTGGATGTCAACATAGCTCAGAAATGTTAAAGGAAAAGACCAATAAGGGTAATGGCACCATCTTTAAAAAATATTAAGATGCCCTATAAATTTAAAGCAACTTTGGCACTTTACCACCCCCTTCTCTCTCTCTCTCTCTCTCTCTCTCTCTCTCTCTCTCTCTGTGTGTATATATATATATATATATATATATATATATATATATATATGCATTTTATGTATATATGCATATATATTGGGGTTTTTAAATGTTATCAATACAGCCACAATGAAAGCACACATGATGTTTCTATCACTTGTTTAAAAGTAAACACCTTCCAAACGAGGTTTGCTCTTCCCTTTTGTACAGATTGACCCTGACATTTGCATGTGATCACCACCATGACTAAGTCTGTGGCATGCATAGGGCATTCTGGGTTTTGGAGGAGCCTAGCAAGTTTGTTCTGTCCAGTGCATGAATAGAAACTGGAAACCAAAATGACAGCCCAAGATTCAGTTAGGAAACCCAACTTATTACCAATTCCTGAGTTTCTGAGTTTAAGTGAGAATCTGAATTCTTTTACCAGATTTTTGCATGGTATCTCAAGCATTTTGCATTCCATCAACATTTGTAAACATCATCAAACCTTTGACTTTCTTTCTGTGCAAAAGCAAAGTGCCTGGTGAAATAAATGTGAGGATGGCTGGATTGGTTATAGGTGATTCCTAATTTAGAATGACTTCAATCCTCAGGCTTTCCCTTAAGAGACTTGTAGTTTCAAAAGGGACATTCATCATTAACCTTACTCACAAAGTATTGACATCAGATTCATGACCACATATCAAATGGCATTCAGAATTTCTAATTACCTCATCTTCTTAAAGAACCGTTTTCGATTCTTAAAAGGAAAAAAAAGTGTGTGTATATATATATATGTATATATATGCATATATATACATATATATACACACACATATACATATACACATCTGTACATCCATACATACATATATATTCGGCAGAGCATTATTCACAGGGCCTCTTAGAATGGCATGGGATACAACTAAGCAACAGAGCAGAGTACACTCAAGTCTAGAAAAACATTGCAAGAAACATACCCCAGTTGATTGATATTCAAATCCTAGAACTAAAGATTCCATAATCACAGAAATGTGTAAGTGTTAGGGTCTCAGAGAAAGACCTCTTTTTTTTCCACAGAAGACATACCTTCCACAGGTCCATGTTAAAAATTTTGCCGGGGCAGAGCCAAGATAGCAGCTGAAAAGCAGGGACTTGCATGAGCACCCTGCCAGGTCCCTCCAAAAACCTATTAAAAATGTCTCTGAACAAATTCTAGAACTGCAGAACCCACAAAATAGTAGAGGGAAGCAGGGATCCAGCCCAGGACAGCCTGGATGGTTGCTGGGTGAGGTCTCTCTGGCACAGAGCTGGGAGCGGAGCCCAGCGTGGGCGGCGTCAGGACCAACCAGACCAGGAGCTGGGCAGAACAGGCCCTAGTGCCCTGAATCAGTGAGCTGTGGCAGTTACCAGACTTCTCAACCCACAAATACCAAAGACAACAGAGAAGGTTAGTGGGAAAAGCTGCAGGGACAGAGTGAAAGGAGGTCCCGTTTGGCTACTGCCCTGGGGGCAGTGGAGGTGGTGCAGCTATAGAACTACAGCTGCAGTTACTGTGTGCAGAGCCTGCTTAAGAGCTAAGTCAGGTCCAGATTGGTGGTTCTTGGGGGAGGAGGAGTGCTGGGGTGGCAGAGCTGGCTGTATAGAAATAGCTCTGAAAACAATGGCACATCCCCTCAAGCTTGGAACAAAGTACTCTTTACACTACAAGCAGTCATACCCCACGAAAAACTCAAGAGTCAAGTAAGTTGGCTGGGAACATGGCCAGGCAGCGAAAACAAACTCAGATTCAGTCTCAGACTTTGGAATCTTTCTTTGGTGACAAAGAAGACCAAAACATACAGCCAGAAGAAGTCAACAAAGTCAAAGAGCCTACAACAAAAGCCTCCAAGAAAAACATGAATTGGTCTCAGGCCAAGGAAGAGCTCAAAAAGGATTTGGAAAAGCAAGTTAGAGAAGTAGAAGAAAAATTGGGAAGAGAAATAAGAATGATGCAAGAAAACCATGAAAAACAAGTCAATGACTTGCTAAAGAAGACCCAAAAAAATACTGAAAAAAATATTGAAGAAAACAACACCTTAAAAAATAGACTAACTCAAATGGCAAAAGAGCTCCAATAAGCCAATGAGGAGAAGAATGCCTTGAAAGGCAGAATTAGCCAAATGGAAAAGGAGGTCCAAAAGACCACTGAAGAAAATACTACCTTAAAAATTAGATTGGAGCAAGTGAAAGCTAGTGACTTGATGAGAAATCAAGATATTATAAAACAGAACCAAAGGAATGAAAAAGTGGAAGACAATGTGAAATATCTCATTGGAAAAACCACTAACCTGGAAAATAGATCCAGGAGAGATAATTTAAAAATTATTGGACTACCTGAAAGCCATGATGAAAAAAAAGAGCCTAGATATCTTCTTTCAAGAAATTATCAAGGAGAACTGCCCTGATATTCTAGAGCCAGAGGGTAAAATAGAAATTGAAAGAATCCACCGTTCGCCTCATCAAAAAGATCCCAAAAAGAAAACTCCTAGGAATATTGTCGCCAAATTTCAGAGCTCCCCAATCAAGGAGAAAATATTGCAAGCAGCCAGAAAGAAACAATTTGAGTATTGTGGAAAGACAATCAGAATAATACAAGATCTAGCAGCCTCTACCATAAGGGATCAAAGGGCTTGGAATACGATATTCTGGAGGTCAGTGGAGCTAGGATTAAAACCAAGAATCACCTACCCAGCAAAACTGAGTATCATGCTCCAAGGCAAAATATGGATTTTCAATAAAATAGAGGACTTTCAAGCTTTCTGAGTGAAAAGACCAGAGCTGAGTAGAAAATTTGACTTTCAAACACAAGAATCAAGAGAAGCATGAAAAATTTGGAACAGTGGAAGGTGGCTACATTCTGGGATTACCATCTCTCTCCTTATGTTGGATGAAAGAAGATTGAAATTTCCCAAGAACATCGTTGAATATCTGTGGGTTAATAGGTTGAGAAAGCTAGTGCTTTTTGTACTTTTAAAGGTGGGGATGTAGGAAGAGCATTGACCAGAATTCCCAGAAAATGAACATTTGCCTGACCACTTATGAGGTTACTACTTGATTCCGGTTTTGAATACCACTGCCATTATCATAACATCTTACCAAACCGTCTTTTCAAACCATCTTACATAGTTCTTTATATTTTCAAAGTGCTTGCATGTATGTAATTCCAATGGATCCTGTTAACAACCCTTTGAAGAAGAAGAAGCAGGTAGGGCAGTTTGTAGTCTTCCTTGTTTCATAACAGTTTTTGGTACAGCCTTGTTTCCTCCATTTAATGTTTCATTAATAATTTGCTTTCTTTTTTGCCTAGTCTGTTGTCCTGTGCTTATCTACTTGGGTTTGTTAGGAGTACCAATACTTTGTTCTTCACTCTGAGGCCCACTATAAACATCAGTTGTGAGGTCATAGCAACTTAGAGCTGAAAGAAACCTTAGAGATCATCTAGGTCAGAAGTGTCAAACATGTCCCATTGGTAATCACATTAAAAACTAGTTTCTGTCTGATTTTAATGTGTTGATGTATTAATTTAAAAAAAAATAAAAGAAAACTTTGCATTTGACATATCATTATAGAATTTAGCTCTCTGTTTTGGAAAAAGATATACCTATAGTTTGAAAGAGTTAGGTGTCATAAGACACTAACCTAAGTTAAGCTCTGGTCCCTTTCTGGGGATTGAGAATCTCTGAATCCTTTGTGGCTTGAGGCAGCTATTTAATGCAGTAGATAGAGAGCTCTGGGCCTGGTGTCAGGAAGACCTGAGTTAAAATCCAGCTTCAGATACTTCCTAGACATGTGACCCTGGGCAGGCCACTTAACCTGTCTCTGCCACAATTTCCTCAGTTGTAAGATGGGGATCATAATAGCAGCTACTTCTCAGGATTTGTTGTGACAATCAAATGAGGTATTTATGAAGCACCTAGCATAGTGCCTGGTATATAGTAGCTGCTTTAATATAAATGCTTGGTCCTTCTTCCTTCCCTTGGTCCTTCTCATGTTCAGCTTGCTCAAGCCAAAAGAAAATACTTTCAGGAAGGAAGTACAGAGGAACAGGTGGGATGATCTCAGACAATGACAGATTTTTGATTACCTCTGTTGGGCAGATAATTATCTCAGGGTTTTTCTTGATTATTTTTATAGAAAACATGGGAATTGGGGTTGCATGTTTAGGAATTAGGTTTCATGTCCAACCTAAACTGAGGAGTTTTCTCTGTAAATATCTAAAACAAATGATAGAATTAACTGTGATTCCTGGCTCTCAGTCCTGAGGAAATCATCTCTCAAGTTAACAGCTATGCATAACATGAAGTTAAAGGAAGCACCTTCACCACCCCCATTGAGAGTGCTCCCTAAAGGAATCATAATAACAACAATGGTAATAATAACTAGCATTTATGTAGCACCTACTATGTGCTAGATATTGAACTAAGTGCTTTACAAATATTTTCTCATTTGAACGTCACAGCAGCCCTGGGAGGTAGATGCTATAATGATCCCCATTTTATAGATGAGGAAAACTAAGGCAAATTGAGGTTAAATGACTTGCCCAGAGTCACACAGGTAGTAAGTGTATGAGCCCAGATTCAAATGTAGGTCTTCCTAACTCCAAGCCTGGCATTTTATCCACTAGGCTGCCTAACTGAGAAAGACCTTCCTTCACCCTTCCATTCACATCCTGGGCCATCCACAGTCATCTTGACTTTGATCCTTCCACTAGATTTCAATGACTCAAGAAGGGAGGATGAGGCTGATGACTTTGAGCAGCTCTGCCTCACTTAAATCCAAGTCAAGACATATGATCAGTGATATCTTTGGTCCTCTTCTAAAAGGAAAAGGGAACAAAAGCCAACCAACTAGACCTAGATGTTTAGTCTTGAGCATCTGAAGGCTAGATAGAGTATATTAGAGTTTAAACTTCTTGAGGGCAGGGACACTCTTTCCTTTTTTCATTGTATGTAAATTCCAAGTGCTTCACCTAGGGCCTGGTTCTTAGTAACCATTTAATAAATGCTTGTCGACTTGTGGACTTGGAAGTAGGAAAATTATCAGCCTCTTCACTAAAGCCAACTTCAGTTAAGCTTCCTGCCCTTCCCAGTTCAGCCTGTGACCTTGGAGAAACCCACCAAGGACTAACTGCTTAATTTCTTTTCCCACTCCCTGTGCTTCCTTATCCCTCTCCTTCCCCTTTTACTTAGACTGATGAGACCTGATACCAAACCACATAGAATGGGAAGTTAATGAGACTTTAACAATTATCTAGTCCAATCATCTATCTTACTTTACATGGAGAGGGTCAATGATTTATCCAAGGTCACAAATCTAGTTTGTGAAAGAACCAGGTCTAGATCCAGGTAGCTTGACTCTTAAGTCCTGTGCCTTTTCCACCATCCAATGCTACTTCTACCTTCCTTTAATTCTGGTTTTTTTTTTGCATTTCAGCTTGACTTGTAGAAAGGTCATATCCAGCATAACAGTGCCAAATATGAGTAGGCATGTGTACACAGAAGATCCAGCCTCCTCAGTTCTGTCTTATTAAACAAAGCTTTTCCTTCTAGAGAAAGAAAATCCAAAGTTCAGAGATAGCTTTCATCTTTACAAAAAGTTTAACAAACCAAGTCTCACTTAGCAAGGGTATTAATAGAGTATCAACCCTACTCATTGTTTAAGGATCTCTTATAAGCTCTATCTTGTGTTAATTATTTTGCTTCTTTTGTATTTGCACAATCAATGCTTGACAAAAAAAAAAGAAGTCTCATATTTTAAGGTTTTATGGTACAATGGAAAAGTTCCCCACCCCCAGGAAATATTTCTCTGTAAATCCTCTTTGTCTTTTCTGATAAGGCTCTATAAGAAGGGGAAAAAAAGTGCCAGGATATCATTTATGTGAAACACTAGTTCTGTAGGTTGAGAATATAGGATACACAATAAGAAGCTATGTGAGAGAGAGAGGGTTAATGCTGTGTGTTCTTAATTTTAAATTCCAGATAAATATGATTTCAGCTTTGATCCTATCTGGACTAATTCTTTTGTCACTCAACTAATTAATTCAGCATAGTGGAGAAAAGATGCTAATTTAGGCATCAAAGAAGTGATAATTTTTTTTGTTTAATCAGAGTTATAAAGATAAGTTTCACTCCCATTAGACTGGATCTAAGAGCTCAATCATTTTGTTCTTTTTTCTCTGCAGTAGAATTCTGTATAAAATTTGCCTGTTTCTGTTAATATCTGTGGAGAAGCCATAGCTTCCAGCATTACTCCTTAAAGGGGCCTTTTTAATAGGATTAATAGGAAGAATCAACTATCACCTTTTCTTTTAAATGTAACCAGTTAAACACAGGCACCTGTAATCTCTTCTGAATTTTACACAAGTGGCATGTGGGTATGGGTGTATTTGTGTGGCTAATGAACACTTTGGAAATCTAAGTTGGATTTGTCATTTTGTTTGGAGAATGCAAATGAGTTCTACAGTTTCTTCCTAACTTTTTAATGAGCCCTCCCTGGATTTAATTCCTTTGACAATGGTCAGTTTTTCCTTTGCCATGTATCTTTCTGAGATGATCCCACCTGCCCTGGGAATGGTAACCTCTGAGTTGTTTCCTGCCTGGAAGTGCTTCCTTTTACCGGATGGATCTATTGCACAATTTTGAAGTGAGCCAGGGCAAAATGGGCATGAGAAGAGCAAAGCATTTGGGGAATCGCCTCCAGTCAGCGGGGAAAAAAAATGTGGTTTTATAGGTGTGGTTTACTTCTAAAGCTGCATTCTTTCCTTCCCTGGTTTTTAGGGTGGCTGGGGGAAGGTAGGACAGCATTGGGGAGCCAGGAGGAAAGGAAGAGCAGAGACTGGGAGGCTGTGTTTACACAACTGGAATATCAAGTATTCAGAGAAGCCAGAATTCCCATGGTGATTTACCTGAACTAAGTGTTAAGGATGTAAGAATATTAATCATAATGGAGTCCAAGAAATAGTATATAGGGCTAATGGATCTTATCCTTTCTTTTTTTCTTTCTTTCTTTCTTTCTTTCTTTCTTTCTTTCTTTCTTTCTTTCTTTCTTTCTTTCTTTCTTTTTCTTCCTTCCTTCCTGCCTTCCTTCCTTCCTTCCCTCCTTTCTTCCTTTCTTCCTTTCTTCTAAAGACATTGATTGACTTAAGCTGTTTGTCAACAGAGACAAAACAGAGACTGCTTTACTTGAGATCAAACTATCTGACCTGATGATGATAGAGACAGCAAGAAACTGGTCTTGCCTCTACCCATTTATTCAACAATAAACTAAGTTCCTAGGAGCAACATAAGGGTCTGCTAAGTATTCTGAATCCTCAGGAACCTGATTTGTGTCTTCCTTACCCCCTTGGAAATATAACAGTGTTGAAAGAACTTCCAGCTCAGGCCTGGGCATATCCAAATAAGGCAATACTGCCAAATGCCCCAGAGTGCTCATGACCCAGTGTTGGGGTGTGGCACCTGGGCTTTGAATTTGTGCCCATGCTAAAACACCGAGTAGAAAATTCTGCTGAAGAAAATACTGAGATTTCTTTAAAAAAAACTGTACTCTGTTTCTTTCCAGTCAGTAAACATTTAATAAAAACCTTTTTAACTATTATAAAAAATTCTTTCATTGATGCCTTAGTTAACATAAATACAAAATGAATTTGTCGATGGAATCTTAGGCACTCAGTCTGACTCACCAAGGATCTTTTCCGATGATGGCTAAAACCCGGTAAAAGTGTATGTATGAAAGTAATTAATCAAAGCATAGCCCTGCTCCTGGAGGAGTACTCTTTCTTCTGTAAAACTGAGTGATAGAATAACTTAAGCTCACTCTGGTAGTGGCAGTTAATAAGCTTTTTATGGTCCCCATGTGGACCTGAAAATCATACCTTATTAGTATCTTTATCTTTCTTGCTCACTCATTCACTCTTATTTTCATTTAACTTTAATTTCAGGCCTCTTTTTCTGAATTTCCAACCTTTTATAATGGAGTACTCATCTAATAATCTCTGAATGCATTTTTCATTTACCACAAAATTGTTAGCAAAAGAAACTCCTCTGTGATTTAACGATCACTTAGCTATATTTACAGATCAGTCTTAGCTACCTTTTTTTAAAATTATTTTTTCATATTGTCCATTTTACTTTTTGTGACCTCTAGAATTATTTTTCATTCAGTCAGTGGTTCTAATTCAATTGTGTTTCCTAGTTTCCCAAAATGAGAAAAGCTCATTAGCTGGAGCATCTTCAACCCCTGAATTTAGGAAGCAAGCTGCTTAGACCTCTGCCTACCAGATGTTTCATCCACTTAGGCAGAAGAAATCTCTGGTTTTGGGGGGACCTCCCTGCTTTTTAAGCCTAAAAGCAAACATCAACACACTGGAGATCTGAAGATTCTTGGCTCAGGAATGAAAAGTAGCCAGGACCATAGATTTAGGAATTATGTTTGAGATGCTCAATCCGGGGAATGAGGGTACTTAAAATCCCAGGGAAAATTAGTTGCTTGAGGCCCAGTGAGAAAGGAGGTGGATCCTTAACAGAAATAAGAGATAAATGGAAACATGATACAAGTAAGACAGACAGAGAGAGAGACAGAAAGACAGAGACGCAGAGAGAGACAGAGACAGAGAGAGAGACAGAGAAAGAGAGAGAGAAAATAGGTATAGGTAGAGATAGATATGTGTATATACATATACCAATATATATATATATATATATATATATATATATATATATATATATATATTCATTACCAGTAATCCAGAAATGAACACATAGGTTAGAAATACTATTTTGAGGATTCAGCTATTTGACTCTATTTGTGTTTATTGGTGAGATTTTTGAATTCATGATTCTTCTCAAATATTGGGGTTTTCTTCAGTAACTAAAGCATAAATTGTGCAAAGAAGAAAAGCATCCAGGCAGTAAACGCGTTTCCAGGTGCATGAGCTTTGACAATAGCATGAGTCACTCAGCTTCTACCTTTGGACAGATCCCATAAAGCAAACCCCGTATCTTCTTTTGCATGTGGCAGCCTGGACTCACAAGGTTTAAAATATCGCCCTTCCATTGTGAAAAGCAAGCTAATAGTTTTATAGCATTCCACTCCTCTTATTCATAGTCACAGGCATGGGCCCTAGCAACCATCGGCAAACAGGAGGGTTCCTGAAAAAAAAAAAAAGAATGTAGGTTTTTTTTCTTAGCAAATAAAGACCTGTCTGCAACAAATGTTGGTTGGTTCCTTATTGTATCAATAGCATAAGCATCACAGTGACTGATAACACTGCCTTTGGGGGTTCAGAACAAAACCCCTTAAAAACCCTCTAATTAGGTAATTTCTTTTGAATTTTTATCAGATTCCAGTATTTCCAACGCACAATAGGAAGACATTTGCTGGGCGAATTTTAAAGAAAGGTGAACTGCAGAAAACCTTAAGAGACTTCCATAGAAGGAAGTTAATTTCATCAGCATCTGCATATGCTAATTCAGAACCCAATTTAGAATACATCAGACAACAGAGACCTTTGAGGGGAGGGTTTCTGCAGGCAGAGAGGCCTGTGAACTCTTGCTCCTGTTTCTATTTCAACCACTTCAGAATGTAGGACTTGTAGAAGTTTAAAGGACAATTAAATAAGACCACTCACTGTATAGTGGGGGCTGAATTCACTAAGCCTAGGAAAAACCATGTGCCAATGGAGATGTTTACATATTTATTTCCAAGTCTAATACTTACTGGTTACAAATAAAGATCACTTATCTAGCCCCTCAAATAGTCTCACTGACAAAGCAGTTTGTTACATCATAGGATCATCGATTTAAAGCTGGAAGGGCCAGTGAGCCTGATTCCCAGATGAGGAAACTGAGGCACAGAGCAGTTTAATGCCTTCCTGAGGTCACTCAACTAGTAAGTGACTGAGGTAGGGTTTGAACAGGACTCTTCCTGATGCCAAGGCCAATCCCATCCTCTACATCCTTCAACGGTTTACTCATTTTGGTGAATGCAAAGTTTTCAAGTCATTGAGGTTGCTTTCCGACTTCCCTTTCTGTACCTTTCCACTGCACTCTTATACTCTCCCCTTTGTCTCACACCTAGTCAACTTATTTGTGGCCTTTGGGGTGGGGGTGGGGTGGTAGGAGAGATTAATTTAGTTTGACATTTAAACATTTGGTTTTTCCTTTCCCCATTTCATAATTCTTTTACCTGTTAACTATTCTGGTAAGAGCTTTCACAAAGTAGTATGTAGAAATTATTGGCTAAAATCATGATTTTATGTTTCCTAGGCATTTCCACTTTCTATAGCACCTAAGATCCCATTACTACAGATAATTGAGAGCAAGCTATCTCTTTTGTGCTATCTCTCTGACTATCTTTCATCTGGAAAAGGGGCCACTTTTCATCCTCCATAATTGTCCTCCCATCCATATCCCTTCCTCATCAAATCAAAACTTCCATTCCCTTAATACCATTGACCTCTGGCAGAAGTCAGGAAAAAAGTATTTTTGTTTTAACTGATGCCCCTAAGCTATGAATGACATACCCATACATATCTTGTCAGAGAAGAGCTTCAAAAGAGAAAGTTTGTTAACCTGAATGAGTCTAATTGCTAAAATTTCAGACAGCGTACTAAAGTGAAATAAAAAACATTTCAGGCAGCCTGAGGGAGATATTTCTGGGCAGGAGGAATTTCTCCATAAACTTTAAATGGTACCTAGTGATAGTCGTATATAAACTTTACCTGTTTGGGTTGGTAACATTCCCCTCCCCTCTTCAGTATAATGTCTAACTCATTGAGTTCACATAGTATTAACTGAAAAATAAATTTTAAATCAAGTTGCTACATATAAGAAACAACTACATGAATATGTATGTTTCTTAAACAAGTCTGAAATATCAAAATACAAATGAAAAATAAATTAAAGGATGGTTATTCACTTTTTCAAAGGATTCATTGTAGGAGGCTTCCTCAGTGCATTTTTTTTAAAAAAGTATTATTTCTTTCTTTTTAACCTATAGTGCATTTAAAATGTGATCCAACATAGCTTACTCCAAATTATCTATGATAATGGAGTCTTAGGTGCTATAGATAATAGAAATGCCTAGAAAACAAAAAATCATGATTTTAAAAAGCCAATAATTCCTATATAAAGAGCTTTGTAAAGCTCTTACCAGAATAGTTAACAGGCAAACAAATTGATTTGTTTCAACTTCAGTTCTTCCCTTTGTATTCCTGATGAGGCTACCAAAAGAATTATCAAATGGGGAAAGGATAAACCAAATATTTAAATGTCAAACTAAATGAATCTCCCCAAATACCACCACCCAAAAAAAGCTGAGTCAGTGTGAAATAGGAAGAGTCTGCATATTTATGTAGATTCCTATAGTAGAGTAATGGGACATTGAAGGAAAGGTCAAGAGATGTCAGTTCTAGTTCCAGCTCTGGCAGTTTCGACATTTGTTACCTTAATAATGTCAGTCCTCTGGGCCTCAGTTTCCTTGTCTATAAAATGGGAGTGGGGATTTGAACTAGAATGTCTATAATTCTGTACTATTCCTAGACTGCTTTCCACCTTGCCAAAGGTTATTTTTGTCTTTTTGGAATTGATTTGTGACCATCATATTTGTCAAATGAAATAAATTCCTCATAGATCATGGCCCTTTTTCCTTGAAACTTGGACATAGGACCATATACAGGAGTCAATCCATTTGTCATTTTTGTGGTTTTGCTTGATTTGACAGCTATTGAGACTTATTGATAAGAAGTCTTTGCTGCATTTCCCAAATGGTTGTGCTGAAACAATCTCTGACACATGATGGAAATAAGGGTTTCCATGAGAAAATTTCATTGCTAGTGATATTTTTTTTTCCTCTGAAATGTTAAATGTGAAATTACCTATGTATCTAAAATATATATTCTATGTAGCAAATTTTAGTAGGGAAATAAATTTAACGTATTCCAGTTTATTTCCAGATTCCTCTGACTAGCCCTTTATCTTAAGAGTATTATAGATCCCCCTGTTCTATTTATGTGTTCCATCACTATGGTTCAAATCCAACAGTGTTCCATGGCCAAATTAGTTTGGAAAACACTGCTTTACGGAATGTATGTACATCCCTCACTTCCCCTATTTAACATGCTTTCCCATTCTGTCTCCATAGTACCACTAAGCTATTTTTACTTGATAAAGAATAATTTACTAGCTAAAGCCATAAAGAGCAAAGTGTGGCAGGTGCTAGAATATTACCTCTGCCTTTGATATCAGGATCTCTTCCATCTCTGATCTCCCAAGGTTTAAAAGAAATCTACATGGTTAGAAAAAGGTGTTTGGAACATGAAAAAGAAGCAAGATGGAAATCTAGCATTTACAGTCTAGCAGTTTTGGTGTTGTTTTTATCGTCTTCTGGGGGCAAGATGAGGGGACTCACTTCGTTTTAGATCCTCACAATGACTTCTTCTTCTGCTAAACATCATTATCATAGGGAAAGGTGTTTTGAGATCACAGCCTCTGATCATTCAGCTATCCATTTAAGTGCCATCTTTATACAGATGACTCCCACATTTATTCTCTCCCACCTTGAACTCTCAAACTCCAGGCTTACTACAAGTCTCCACCTGGATGCCTCATCAGCACCTCAAACTTAACATATTCAAAACCAAGCTAATTCTTTCACCCCCAAAACTTCCTCCTCCTTCTCACTGCATGGTTTCTGAGTTTCTGAGACACCCTCATCAATTTCTTATATCTGAACTGTTGATTTTATTTTTGCTTCTTCCCTCTCTGGCACTGTAGTACCTGATCAAATTTCAAATCCAATCTCTTCTTCTCCATGGTAACTTTCACATTTCTTCCTTCCGTGCTGTTTCCACTGCCACTTCACTAACACATGTCCTCATTATTAGCCTCTTGAACTATTACAAGAGCCTCTTAGAAGATCTTTTTGCCTCCACTCTACCCTTTGCTCTTCATTTTTTATCCTTTGTACCACTTCCTGATTAATCTTCCTTTTGCACAGAAATAGTCATGTTACCCTCTGGTAGATCCTTATTCACTACCAAGTTAAGTTCAAACTAGAGTACACTGTCTTTGAGTAAAGAAAGGTAGATGAATGTTAGAAATGTTTGGGAGGTAAATTGGTGAGACATGATAACCAATTGTATATGGAAGGTGAAAGAAAAGGAATAGTCATGAACAAGTCCAAGGTTCTGAACTAGGGTGACTAGGAAGAAAGTGGTTCCACTAAAACAAATAGAGAAGTTTGGGAAGTGTAAGTGGGTAAGATGATAGGTTCCATTTTGCACATTTTGAATTAGAGATGCTGAGATATCATTCAAGTGGATTTGTCCTATAGAAATTTGCCACTCAGAAATGAATTCAATAGAGAGATTGGAGCTGAATGTGTCATAGGCATGGAGGTGAAAAAAGAGCTGCTGAGATCACCATGAGGAAGAGTGTAGAGAGAGAAGAATAGATGTCCTAGGACAAAACTTTGGAAGTGCCCGCACTTTAGATGACTAATGATCTAGCAAAGTTATATAAGAAGTGGAGTGAGGCAACTCAGAAAAGAATTAGGAAAGAGTAGTTTCATAGAAATCAGTGGAGAAGAAGGGAAGAGGGTTTCCAGAAAGGAGAAGCTGACAGTGTCAATACTACAGAGAGGTCAAGGAGGATAAGAACTGAGAAAAGACCATTGAATTTGACAGTTAATAAATCAATGATAACCACCAAGAGTACAATTTCAGTAGAGTGCTGGAGTCAGAAATCAGATTGAAAGGACTGAGACGTGAGTGGTTCATGGTGAGGTGAGGATGGACAGTTTTCCCAAAGAGCTTGGTAATAAAACAGCAAAGAGATACAGAATGATAGCTGGAGGGGACAGCAAGGCCAAGTAAAGGTTTTTTCCTCTGAGTAACTGGGGCTATCTTTTCAAGCTTGTAGAATAGATTCCTCAAACAAGGCTATCCCAGGCTCAAGGTGCTTTGTTAGGTCCACGTCCACTCAAAACAGTAGCCCGTGAGCATCCACCAATGTATTTTCCTTTAATAGTTAGCCAGAAGACACAACTAAAAGCTAAGGCATTTAATGAAGTAGGATAAGAAAAGTAAGTAATAAAACATTTCCTAGGGCATACTCTATACATCATTTGTAAGAGTGGGCACAGACAGGAAACACATACAGAGGAAACATATGTGATCAAGGCATATGTATGGAGATGAAGCACACGCTTGTGATTCTGGTCACCAGTGTCTTGTTATTATGCTGCTCCTGCTGGACTTACTCTCCAACGATCTCCACCAGATGCATCCTCTCTTATGTATATTGCTCTACTGCCAAGCTTGGCTCCACTGCTCAGATGGTGGCAGAATTTCTCTCTGTTTACAGGTTCTGGCTTCAGCTGGAGTCCTTGTCTATGGTGATATCTCTCCCTCCTGAGAAGGGTGGATTCTGCCATGCTCTTTTAGATTAAAGTCTTGAGAAAAACAGTAGCCTTTATACTTAACCCTATATGGAACCGCAACCTAGTTGGGGAGACCCTCTAGGTTATTTGTTAGTTAAAGAGTCTGTTCCATACAGAGTCATACCTAGAATGGCCTTTTTTTTAATCTTCAGCAGATTCTTTGTCCCAGCTACCAAGTTAAAATATAGAGAAGAATATTTTCTTAATGAGGAAGAGGATGCTCTGATTTAATCTTTTTTTTTGAGCTCCACTTCCTAGTTTGTATCTCTTTGTTGAAGGTCTCAATTTTATGCTTCTTTGTTAGTTTGACTACAACTAATGATTAAATGGGAAAAAAAATGTTGAACGTTTATTATGTGCCAAGCACTGTGCTAAGTGCTGAGAATTCAAATAGGAAAAACAATGATGAGAATTCTTGCTTTCAAAGACACCACACTCTAATTTGGAGAGGCAAGTCATGTAAAAGATTTCAGCTGAAGAATAGATGAAAAAGCCCCAAATCCTAAGAGTATAGTGACAAGGTGAATGGAAAGACCTAGGGGTTCATTAGGATGTACCTACAGATTGGATAACAAGGCTCTGGAGAGCATGGTGGCAGGGCAGATGGTAAGGCCTGAAGGACCATAGGATGCAATGGCAGGGCAGATGGTAAGATATAATGGTCCTCCATTTCACTGGAAGGCTTGTAATTCATCCAACTGGTATAAAAAGCCAATTACACCCAGTTTACCCATGGGCTCTGGCTGGCCTCTTATGGAGGATGTCCTGCTGATATGGCAGCTGGGATGAGGTCTGGATTGGGTGGCCTGGAGGTGATGGGAGGAGGAGTGAAGGAAAGGGAAAGAAAAATGGCATCCCCTGGTTGGTGTATTCTTCCCACCCAACTGTCCAGATGGTGTCTAGTCACCCTCCACACGAGAGGTTTTTCTCCCAACTGCCAGGCTTCTCAGAGCCCCAGCCCCCCACTTCCTCGATTTCAAAATCACATCATAATTCACATTCAGAAAATTTTGGAAAGGGGAGGTATAGAGACAAAACAAAATTTGGAAGTCAAGGAATTTACCTTACTCTTGCCTAATCAAATTCCTGCCTTCATTATATTTATGTAGCCAGCAAGTCCTAAAGCCTTGTCAAGCTTTCAGCTCCCTAACATCAGGACAGGCAAAACCTGGACTTAGGCAGTGATAGAATGTGTTATTGGGGAGGGGTATGATTAATGGAGCAAAGTTCTAGAGGAGGTGGGATCAAAGGCACAAGTAGTAGAATTATCCTTGGCAAAGAAAGGGATCACCTCTTCCTCAGGGCAAAGGAGGAGAGAATATTTCAAGATGGAGAGTTTTGAAGTGTGAAAGAGAGGGGATGGGAGAATGCATGAAAAAAGTTATTGTGCTTTGCTTAGGGAAGTAGGGGATTTAGGATAGCTGCTTTGGGGGCATGATCAGGGAATAGAAATACCATGGCTACAATGGGAATCCATTTGACATTAGATAACATGAATTTTCTGTAAACCCAATTGAAAGAGATGTGTGACTTTCTTTGGTACTGGTCAGCAGCAAGAGGAGAAGAGGGATGGTAGGTTTGACTCTAGATTCACAACTGAACAAGATGGTGGCAAAATAAAGAAATAAGGGAGTCAAAGGTAGAGAACTTCACATATTTGAACTGATGTATATGAGACCAAGACCAAGGGAGGAAAGTGAATCCAAAATAGGGGTGATGGATTAAAAAAAAGAAGAAAAGGAAAAACTGAAGGTCATGGTGAGGATGAAGAATAAATTTAAGAGTGAGTGAGGCAGAAGAAAAGATATGACAGATTTTTCTCAAAGAGAAGAATTTCCATGTCCTAGTATAGTTATGCGTGATGCTGGGATCTAAGATCTGGCTACTCCTCTGGGTGGTTGAGTTACATTGAAGATCATTAGATTTGAGGCTAATGAAACTGAGGTCTAAGTATTCAAAGAGATGTCAGCCTGAGTGTTGAAGTCCTCAAGTAGGTGGGGATTGAGGTGAAAAGACAGACTGTGAGCCAGCTTGGAAACTTCTCAAGAGAGAAGGATTCTCTAAATGATGGCAACAGAGTTCTGGACTGGGTGAAATCCCTGGATGGAATGACTCTCAAAGGAGGTGAGGTTGCAGTGACGGGAAGTAGTAGAGAGCAAATTGATAATATAGAACCAAAAGCATACTGATTTTTTTTTTCTCGGCCCTGTGTGGCAAGAGTATGAGAGAAGAAATAGCCCCCACTGGAGATCCCAGACATAGGGTATCTTCCTAGAAATCCAAGTTTCTGTGAAGTTTTTAAAAAGTATGAAACAAAAGATGAGATTTTGTTGAAATCTTGATTAAGGGTTTCATAGGGCACAGTGGAAGAGTTGTGCAGGAGAGGAAAGGGTATTAAGGAAGACAACACTGAGACTGTAGGGAAACCTAATGAAGGAGAAGGGTTTTCACATTTACAAAAGCACAGCTCTGAAGCACATGAATTACTGAAGTAGAAAATAAGAGTTGATTTACCTTAGGATGAAGACCGAGGACTATAGGGTGTGAAGATGATGGAGTGCAGCACTGGAATGTCTTTGAGAAGACTGAGGAGCTGGGGTTGAGGGAGTGGGGAGGCTGGGAGGGATACACCAGGCAGAAAGCTCAAAAACGTAAAGACGGCTCAATGGCACAATGGATACAGCACTGGACCTTAGGTCAGGGTGACCTGAGTTCAGTTCTGGACTCAGGTATTTAGTAGTTGTGTGACTCTGGGCAAGTCTCTTGTACCCTGTCAGTTTCCTCATATATGAAGTGGGAAAAGTAATACCACCTACCTCCCATATTTGTGGTAAAGATAGAATTAGATATTTGTAAAGTCCTTTGCCAACAACATCACCCTTATTATTTAGGAAGGGATTGCAATGGGGCAAAAAATAGAGGGGAGGGGCAGCTAGGTGGTACAGTGAGAGTAGTGCCCCACCTGGAATCAGGAAGACACATCTGGCTTCAGGCACTTTCTGGCAAATCATGGGCAAATCACTTCACCCTGTCTGCCTCAGTTTCCTCATTTGTAAAATGAGCTGGAGAAGGAAATGGCAAATCACTCCAGTATCTCTGCCTAGAAAACCCCAAATGGGGTCAAGAAGATGCAGACATGACTCAAATGACTGAACAACAACCTTTTCATTCAATTTTTAGTTCTAGACTCAGTGGTCTAGGTAGAACGTGTGACTCTAGTGGAGTAAAGAGACTTATGTTTGAAACCTTCCTCATATACTAACCACCTTTCCCCCAGACAAGTCATCCTCCACTGAGTCAAAGAGATTTTCCTAAAGTATAGGTCTGACTATGAAAGCGACTTCCCTGTTACCTCCAAGATCAAATATAAAACACTCTGTCTGGCATTTTGGCCCTTCACAGTCTGTCTCCTTCTGTAACAGCAACCACATGGGCACACCCAGGATGGCTGCTAGCACGGGTTCTTAGATCTCCTTTACTAGGAAAAGTAGCTGTTTAAGGGGTCAACAATCTTTAATTATGTTCACCAGGTCAAGGAAAAAGTCATCACCCTGAACTTCAGAGAAAATACAAACAAGAAAATACAGAGAAAAAATACAAGCAGAGAAATAAAGACCAACAGACAGGGCTTTACTGCCTGAATCAAAGCAATATTGCTCTACACTTTCTATACATCCCTGGATTGAGAGACCTTTACCTTTGAGCAGTCGGGGAGCTCTGAACATATGGCCACTCAGAGTCTATATATATGTGTGTGTGTGTGTGTGTGTGTGTGTGTGTGTGTGTGTGTGTGTGTATGTGTGTGTATATGTGTATGTATATGTATGTGCATATATATATATACATATATATACAGCAACTTCATGATGTTGTTTTGATGAAAGTACTTTTTAGACCTTAGGATGCTATGTGAATGTTATTTCTATTATTGGTATGCTTTTATTGTCTGTAAGATGAGCTTGCTAATACTTTCTGATACTATGGAGCACTGGGGTTTAGCAAGAATCATCGAGCTAAGAATAACTGTAAGGAAAATAGGATTATTGCTAATCATCTCTTATCCCTGCCCCCTCCCTCTTTGTGTTTTCCCAGATTTGGGAAGAAAAAAGAGGATAAAGGTGGAAAAAATGAACAGAAGGGAAATCTAAAGCAAGGCACACTCCAAGAAGAAGAGCTAGAAAAAATGAAGGAAGAACGTGAAAGGTAAGCCCAAATCTAGTTTTCCATACAGACGTACCCTTCTATAAAGAGAGTCTATCAAACGTTATTGAACAGTGATTATTCATTATTTTTCTTTTGCTCCAACTCGGTAATTCTATTGTTATAGGGAACTTCTGGTGTGGACATTCCATCTGCCAATAAAGATTGGCAACTGTTGTGTAATTGATGTTTTCTAAGAGTTTCCTGGGCCACTGGAAGGCACTGACTTGCCCAGGATCGAACAGCTAGTATGTAACCAAGGCTAGACTTGAACCCAGTTCTTCTAGATCCAAGGCTAGCCCTTCATCCACCAAATTACATTACCTCTTCAAAATGAAAATGCACCCAATCTTCCTCTAATACTTTTCCTGTGGAATTCAGTATTCCCTATTTTAATTTAACATGGTACATTCTTGGAACCAGTCAATAAAGCTAGACAGTTGGCATCAATGTAAACAGAGCCTTGAACTTTCAGAGATTCAGAGAGTTGGAAAAGGTTTATATCTCTACTCCGACCACTAAATGATGGATGGATTTCCATCTAAAAAAATCCCTAACAAGTATTCATTCAACATCCATTTGAATACAACCAGGAACAGGAAATTCATATTAGGTATCCCATTCCTTTTCAGGGAGCTCTAACTGTAAGTAAATTCTTCCTTATATAAACTTGAAATACGGTTTTTCCTAACTTAAAAGAACACAGAATCTAGATTTGAGGGAAGTAGCAAAGTGGTAAAGAGAATAGAGAGCTACCAGTAGAGTGGGAAAGGTTGGAGTTCAACTTTCCCAACTCTTCATGGCCCCATTGGAGGTTTTCTTGGCAAAGATACTAGAGTGGTTTGCCATTCCTTTCTCCAGCTCCTCTTACAGATGAGGAACTGAGGCAAGCAGGGTAAAGTGACTTTCCCCGGGTCACACAGCTAGTAAGCATCTGAGGCCAGATTTGAACTCAGGAAGATGAGTCTTACTGACTCCAGGCCCGGTGCTCTATCTCCTGCACCACCTAGCTGCCCATATGTATAAGAATGTATGTACATACACACATACATATATATTAATGTTGTTGTCACTAGAGATCATCTAGTTCAAGCCTCTTTCTCAGATGAAAAAAAATGAAGGCCAGAGAGATTGAATGTCTTGCCCGGTATTACAAAGATATTATAGCAGAGCTCAGGTGTTCTTATTCCAAAGCTGTTGCTCTTTCAAATACACCATCAGGCTGCCTCTCTAGGTCTCTGGATTCCTTCAAAATAAAATCTAATCGCTTTTCTACATGGCAGCCTTTCAAATAGATGAATGCAACAAGTTGATTTGAATTTATTTTTAAGATTTAATTAATTTTTTCAGTTAAAAATCTTTTTTTTTCTCTCATTCCCTCTTTGCTTCTTTCCTTCACTGAAAAAAATAGAGAAGCAAAATATTTGCGACAGATATACATAAGCAAAACAAATTCCTGAGGAATTGACCATATTCAGAAATACATCTCACTATGTTGATCAGCATTCTTTGGTCTTTCCAAGTTATTTGTCTTTGCAATGTTGTTGTTATATAAAGTGTTCTCTTGATTCTACTCACTTCACTCTGCATCAGTTCATAGAGGGCTTCCCAGGTTTCTCTGAACCTATCCCTTCATTTTTTTATGACACGGTAGTATTCCCTTACATTAATTTACCACAATTGGTTCAGTCATTCTCCTATAGATGGATACCTCCTTAGTTCCCAGTTCTTTGTCATCACAAAAAGATCTAACATAAATACTACTGGGCATGTGGGTCCTTTTCCTCTTTCTTTGATATCTTTGGGTATAGTCCATTTTGAAGCAGGGAAAGGAAGGGAACTAATATTTATTAAGCACCTGATATGTGCTAAGCATTATGCTATGCATTTTTAAAAGATCCTGTTTGGTTCCCACAACAACCCTGGAAGGTAGGTGCTCTTGTTTTATTTGTGTGTGTGTGTGTGTGTGTGTGTGTGTATGTGTGTGTGTGTGTGTGTGTGTTTAATTTATTTTTTATTTTTGGTTTACAACACTCAGTCCACAAGTTTTTGAGTTCCAAATTTTCTCCCCCTCCTTCTCCTCCTGCTTTCACCCCAAGATGGCATGCAATCCGATATAGGTTTTACATATACCTTCACATTAACCTTATTTACACAATAGTCAAGTTGTAAAGAAGAGTTGTAACTGATGGAATGAATCATGAGAAAGCAGAAACAAAACCAAAAAAGAAGGAAAAAAAGAGAGAGCAAATAGTTTGCCTCAATCTGTATTCAGGCTCCGTAATTCTTTCTATGGATGTGGATAGCTTTTTCTATCATGAGTCTTTTGGAGCTGTCTTTGAACCTTGCATTGAGGAGAAGAGCCAAGTCTATCAAAGTTAGTCATCACAGATATAGTGTGTCTGTAATCGTGTATAACGTTCTCCTGGTTCTGCTCCCCTCACTCAGCATCAGTTCATATAAGTCTTTCCAGGTCATTATGAAGTCCACATCTTCCCCATTTCTTATAGCACAGTAATATTACGTTACATTCATATACCACTGCTTATTTAGCCATTCCCCAATTGATGGGCATCCCCTTGATTTCCAGTTATTTGCCACCACAAAAAGAGTTGCTGTAAATATTTTTGTGCATACTGGTCCATTTCCCACTTCTATGATCTCTTTGGGATACAGCCCTAGAAGTGGTATTGCTGGGTCAAAGGGTATGCACATCTTTATAGTCCTTTAGGCATAGTTCGAAATTGCTCTCCAGAATGGCTGATCAGTTCACAATTCCACCAACAATGTAACAGTGTTCCAATTTTCCCACATCCTCTCCAGTTGGCCAATCTGACAGGAGAGAGGCGGTACCTTAGAGTTGTTTTAATTTGCATTTCTCTAGTCAATAGTGATTTAGAGCATTTTTTCATATGACTATAGATATCTTTAATTTCTTCCTCTGAAAACTGCCTATTCATATCCTTTGACCATTTTTCAGTTGGAGAATGACTTGTGTTCTTATAAATTTGACTCAGTTCCCTGTATGTTTTAGAGATGAGGCATTTATCAGAGACACTGGTTATAAAAATTCTTTCCCAATTTTCTGCTTCCCTCCTAAATTTAGTTGCATTGGCTTTGTTTGTAGGTGCTATTGTTTTAAAGCCAGATACAGTGCCAATCAACAGATAGGTATTGATCACCAGAACATGGTGGATGTCAATGCAAAAATTATGAGGACAAAGCCAAGAAGATAGGTCATTGTGATGATGTAAAAGGAAAATATAATTTTTCAAGATTTTCTATTTTTAGAAAAAATTAGTCTAACATTCACTAATATTATCATTTATATTATCATATAAACTGTGTGACTTATAATTCAGAGGACAGGCTGATTCCTGTTTTGATTGTATTAGCTGTAGAAGATACTTGCTCAGATGCTAAGAAATGAATTAAACGATGTCAGATTTTAGCTGATGATAGTGGCCTTCAGATTACTGTTCTTCGTTCCTGATTTTTGCCACACTCTAGTGTGCCTTCTTTATTTTAAACTGCTGACTCCCTGTTTGGATGCTGGCCATCTGAGAAGTGTTCATCCTTCATTGTAAAGAAGCCAGTGTCTTTTATTAGGCTTCTGGCAAGCCTGGAAGTATAGAGCCCATCTGTTATAAGGACCAGTTTCCTTTACTAAACTATTGGCAGATCATAAGGGATGAACTCTTTTTTGAGGAATTAATGTTCCAGCTGAAAACGAGGTAATCGTCCTCCACGTTTCTCTGATATTAACGCTGGTACTTTGCTCAAGCAAAGGCCATATTTTAAAGCAGTTAATTGAATATTCATATTTCCCTGAATGGTTCTTGCCTTTCACAGGTAATGGAAGTCTGGAAAGAACTTTAAAATGTGATGAAATTAGAAAATAGTTTTAAATACTGGATTCAGTTTTCATAGCCTACAAAAACAGCATCATTCATGCATGGGTGGCATTTATTGAGTGCCAAGCACCGTGTCAACTTTGGGGGAATCCAAAGACAAAAGTTCTCCTCTCAATAAGCTCATGATCCACTGGGGAGACACAATGAATACACAAATAAATAAAAACAAAATAAATACATCCTCCAGAATTTGGGAAGGCCCTAATACCTGGGAGATGGGGAGAGGTCTATGGGAGGAGATGACACTAAAGCGAGCAGGCTCTCTCCACGTGGCTTTGCCTTCCCTTAATTGTTCTCTTCCATTTCCAAAAAGAAACATCTCTTGTAACACTGAGTGTGGGTAGTGAGAAAGTCCTATCTGTTCATTCTGATTTCTTGGACAAAGCATTTCAGGATTATCTCCTGTTAACCTTTGAGGCCCCTATTGTCTGTCACCTGTTCCCGTTCAGATGGTTGACTTTATCAATATCAGAGTGGAGGGGGAGGGAGGAAGGGGGACCTATTTAGTCCTTTCTAAGGTTTTGAAAGGTTGATAAGCTCAGTCAGATTCAACAGAGCAGTTAAAAAGAAATCAAGGTCTTTGTATTGTTGTCGACTATCCACCTAAACAAAGTTGCCTCAAAGGCAGCAAAGATGAATTTTATCATGTATCCCAAGATTCAGTAATCCTGTAATGTAAAAAGTAATTCAGGCTAAGATTTTAATGTATATATTGGCAAAGACATCTATGCAGCCAGGCCCTAGCATAGATCTGGCCACTTCTATGACTTCGCTAGCTGCAACTCTGTCTGCATCACAGGCCTCCTCATCTTCAGAAAGCTCAGCTTCCAATTGGTCTGGCAAAGTGCAGACTTCATATTTTTTTTTTTGCAACTCGGTTCTTGCTTGGGGATGGAAAAAATCAGAGTGGCTGTAGAACAGCATGCCAGGTGGAAAATTGATAACCCATAAAATAAGGCAGGTAGTCTTTAAGTAAAAGATCATTTCCTTCCTGAATTCGCCTTTAGAAAATAGCAGCCCCAGGGAATTTTGTTCTCAAATGCTAGACTGTAAATTAACCCAGCCTGGCTATTTGGGCTTCTGCTTCAATTTTCTTTAAATATGACTGCTCAAAATATTCAAAGACCTGTCCTGTTAGCCTCCATTTATACCACTTCCCAAATGTGAAAACATAAAACATACTTGATATGTGTTTCCCAGAGATAGAACCATCCATTTCAGGTGCTGGTAGAAAAAAGAGTCAGAGTAGCCAATTTTAGGCCTGGGTGCAAGAGGATTAATTTCAAGGACATTTCAACATCTCAGCAGCTGTGGGCCTTGGGTGGTAGTGGAGGCTGGGTTGATGTGTAGTGTACATTTGGCTTGCTTCCAAGATCTGGAGTCTTATTTCCAGGATCTCCAGTGAAGAATATCTTCTTGATCATCCCATAGTGAGCAAATTCACAACTCTTAAAAAACTCAACAAGCATATTACTCTTCTAAGGCACTTCTATATTTAAAAAGAATGGGATAATATTTAATAAACTTCATAGAGCTTTTTTATAATGTAGTTTAAAATGCCTTTCTTAAACTATCTCAAGAAAATTAACCATGGAATAGCCACAGATATTGCATTCTCTTTATGTCCTATGTTTCCATGTATTACATACTTGTTATATTATCAGTCTTCAAAGTCACTGATAGCAAAGGATATCCCAAGTCCTTAAAAGATTTAACTGGTATACAAGCCACACACCACCCCACTCTCCCAAAATCTTTCCTTATCATTGTCATTTTTGGCTTAGAAATTCAGACCAAAGAGGAAGAATATCTTATCTGGTGCAAGGAACAAAAATATTTTTAAGATACAAAGTGTGGCTAGAACATTAAGATTAAACTTTTGCTTTTTTGTATGAAAATTTCTAAGAGAGCTCATTGACAAAACCATCATTTTCTTTTTTTAAATAAATTTATTTTTTTATTTTTAGTTGACAAAACTCAGTTCCACAAGTTTTGGGGTTGCAAATTTTTCCTCCCTCACTCTCCTCCCCCCACCCCCCAAGACAGCATGTAATCCAATGTAGGTTCTACGTATACCTTCACATTGAACTTATTTACATAGTAGTCCAGTTGTAAAGAAGAATTATAACCAATGGAATGAATCATGAGAAAGAAGAAACAAAACCAAAAAAGATGGAGAAAAAGAGGGCAAATAATTGGCCTCATTCTGCATTCAGACTCCATAATTCTTTCTCTGGATGTGCATAGCTTTTTCCTTCATGAGTCTTTTGGGACTTTCTTTGAACCTTGCATTGATGAGAGGAGCCAAGTCTATCAAAGTTAGTCCTTACAGATACTGTGTGTCTGTAATCGTGTATAATGATCTCCTGGTTCTGCTCCCCTCATTCAGCATCAGTTCATATAAGTCTTTCCAGGTTATAATGAAGTCTGTCTGCTCCTCATTTCTTAGAGCACAATAGCACTCCATTACATTCATATACCAGAATTTGTTTAGCCTTTTCCAATTCTTTGCCACCACAGAAAGAGCTGCTATAAATATTTTTGTACATACTGGTCTATTTCCCACTTGTGTGATCTCTTTGGGATACAGCCCTAGAAGTGGTATTGCTGGGTCAAAGGGTATGCACATTTTTATAGCCCTTTGGGCATAGTTCGAAATTGCTCTCCAGAATGGCTGGATCTGTTCACAACTCCACCAGCAATGTAACAGCAATTTTCCCACATCCTCTCCAGCATTTATCATTTTCCTGTTTTGTCATTTTAGCTAATCTGACAGGAGAGGTGTGGTACCTAAGCATTGCAAAATCATCATTTTCAATAGTCTGGCACCCTCAAGCAACTACCCCAATCACCTACCCTTCTCATTCTGCTTGAATTCAAATCTTAGAGATAAAAGGAACTTCAAGAGGTCAACTAGTCAATTCCCTATCTAAAATACACACCTCTTCTACAGTAGCCCCAGTGAATAGTCATTTGGGTAGTGTAGGTAGTTTTGTATAAGCTGTGATTAGAAATTTACTACTTTCTAATGCAGCACACTATGTTGTCCCAAAATCTTTTGTTAGAACAAATGGTAAGAACTCAGTCTTACATGGAACCTCTGAAGTCTTAAGACCACTATCAAATACTAATTCCAAGAAAAATGTATTATTTATTGAATGACAAAATACATTTCTTGGTACATGGCTTTCTTTGAAAGTTTTGTGGGTTGTTGTTTCTTTTTTTAATTGATGGACTGATGTAGTATACCACCTGTTCGATCCACAAGAACAAAGAAAACCCTAGCACTAAATTATTTTTTTCCTGTATTTTTGTTTTAACGTGTCTTCTTGATTCATTTCTTTTTCCATATCTCATTCCCTAGGGTGTAAATGTTTAGATGTTACATGTGTATAACACATGTAGGAGAGACTATGTAAGTATAGAAGCCAGTGGGAATATAGCATGTTCTTTAGTTTTTCCTGTCTGAATAATGGTTACCATTAATAGATATTTGCACAGAATAGAAGAATCTTATCCAAATTTCACCTTAGACATGTACTAGTTATATGGCTTTGGTTGTGCTTTTAACACCCCTGCTCTAGGCGGTTCTCTCAAGAGTATAAGTTACAGAAAAGATTCAGACCTACATTGGTATTGGGAATTTCCTCAGAAAGAATTGCCTATACCAATGAAAGCATGGGTCCAATCCTTCGCCCCCTACTTTGACTTAAGTTACCTTTTCTGTGATGTTACTGCACTGGCCTACACACACCATTCTTGTCCATAGATATGAAGTCAAAATTTCATGCCCATGATGATTTAGAAGGATTTTTCAGCCTGCTTTTTACTGCCCTGAGGTGCTGGCATATCCTTCCTGATACAAGTCAAATAGTTCATTGCACGAACGCTCCATTTTAAATAAGCACATCATTTTGTTTAAGCTTCGCTGAGTTTGGCCATAATAAAACATTACTGTGAAGGGCCTACATCTAGAAGGAAAAAGAGAGAAGTAAACACAGATTATTTCTCTAAGAATTTTTATCAAGCTGAAGTACGTTTGCATTTTCAGAGCATCCTTAGCAAAGCATCCAGTCTGTAATTTCAGAATCTGAAAGCCAGGACTTCTTTTAACCAATCAGCAAAGACTGGAGCCACTACTATTTTTAATGCAAGTTTTTTTTTACTTAAGTAACAGACAAGAAATCAGAGTAGAAAGTAAGGAACTTACTTAAGTTTACAAGCTGAAAATGATCAAACTAGCCAGATCAATGTATGAAATACTTAATTTTTCCTCACCTTTGCCTAAGCAATGATAAGGCCTTTTCAAAAGTAAGTCAAATGAATATTAGTTTAAAAGAAACTATTTTCTCTGTGTTTGCATAGGTTTATTTTACTAAAGAATTTCCACTGAGACCAACAGCTGTCTTCCTATAGAGTTTGCCACTCAAGACACTGGAATAAAATATCACTAAATGAAAATTTCTTACTGACATTAGTATGATTTTAATAGATAACAAATGACTTGTGCATATAACCTTTCCTGGTTTAGCATATAAGTGGCTAGTTTATTCAATAATGTTTCTATGCATCTTATCATTTTAGTAGAATAAACAATGGAATTTTTAAAAAAAGCTAGTACCTTTAGTTTTTGAGCTGAGAAATATGAAAACATATGGCTCTTGTTTTCAGCAAGAACCCAATGCCCAAGTGAGAGTGAATCTAAAATTTGGGAAAGTTAAATGGTTTCAATTTCTGAATTCAAGGTTCTTAGTTTTCTTTACTTTTAGGAAGCCTTCCAAAAACTGCAGTGAGCTTCTCCTTTCCCTTATCAGCTGCTGCGCTTGTTGCCTATTCCCATAGTTTAAATCAATACATGTGTTTTTGATATTTGGCAAACCGAGATTTAATTCTGCAGCTGCAAGTTCCCCACATAAACGAAATGCATCTTACAGAAATAAAAACATTCAGAAACCATTTATAGATTGAGAATACTAGTGGGTGAAAATCTATTCCCAGCCTCTCAGCATTTTATTTAATTATGGGAGATTTTTATGTTACTGGAAATTGAAATGAAAACCAGAAAGACTAGAGTTTGAGATTCCATCTAGGAGTTGTTCAGAAATGAGAAAAAGAAGATTTTTATTTTATTCTAAGTCAAAATGTAAAAGAACTGTGTTCCTTTATGAATTAATATTTTCATCATAAAAATAAATATATTACATACATATATGAACATGTGAAATGACTAAAGATTTCATAAACCAAGTGGAAGAGAACTACCAAGGAACACTATTTCTATTAATAGGATGATTCTTACTAATTCGTGATTTATCTAACTTTTTACATTGAATGCAGTGATTGTAGATTCCCATGTTCGAGCGCATGATTATTTTTAAAGAATTAATTCAACATGACTTTACTCCTCATTGAAGAGTCCAGCCGTCGTAGCATAAGTCAAGCCTGTGGTTTTAGACAAAATAAAGTGCTGGACAGAATCCCAGTTTTAATAGTCCAAATTTATTATTGCCATTGAATCCTGATCAGACCATGGACTGGATTGGATCCCAGTTTTTTAAATGCCCCAATTTATTGCTGCCTTGGAATCCTGATGAGAATACACCTTGGTTAAGACTTTAGTTTAAAAATAATAATAAATAAATCCAGTTAATTACCTTTAGATTCTTCTTAGATCATCACAGTAAAGAGTGGTACATGTAAGCTATGAAAAATATTACTAGGTGGCATTGCTAAGGCCAAGGTCAGAGTTTCATTTTGTGCTGACTGAATGAAGTTATCAAGTTTCAGTTTCTCATAGGGCTAACATTCTCACTGAATGGAAGGGCTGTTTTGCTAGATCCCAATGAATTTAAATTATATTAGTGTTAGATTGCCTATTGTGGCTTTTCTCAGAATGAGATTCAAAATCAAAAACAAAAAACAGAACTCTCAGGCAAAAGATT
Organism: Trichosurus vulpecula; assembly: GCF_011100635.1. Classification (NCBI taxonomy): domain Eukaryota; kingdom Metazoa; phylum Chordata; class Mammalia; order Diprotodontia; family Phalangeridae; genus Trichosurus; species Trichosurus vulpecula. The sequence continues at coordinate 296,652,921 of NC_050576.1, read as the reverse complement.
CAAAAGGTTGGAATTCCTTCTAGGGACCAGTTTCCAGAATCTACCTCTGAATTTACCAGAAAAAGGATCAAGTTTTTGAGGGAGAGGACCAGATCTATATATTTATTTACTTTTATATCACCGTTCCTCCTGAGACTACTGTGGTAAACGATATAGTGTGTTCTGATAACCTGGTTTAGCTAAATACCTACACCCCAGAGGGAAGGTTTTCTTCTTCTAACCCAATTCCCTAACAGCAGTTTGCATGAGCACCAATCCTTTTATGGAGCTTAAATCAATGTTGGATGTGCTGTAGGAGGCTACATGTCAACTGAGTCTGTCTGATACATAGCATGAATCATTTGACCAGCATTCTTTCCAGTGGCTATTTAGCCAAACTTCTGAGGCTAAAACCCACCATCGCTTGCAAAAATAGAAGAAAAAAAAACACCATCGCAGGAAAAACTCCTTGGAGTAATAGAGTATATGATTAACTGATACCATAATATCATTGAAATCTCTTAAAAATAAAGAACTAATTAGTTTAACAAATTATTTAAGTAAAACTATTTAGTATTATTGAAAGTTATGCAGATTCAGTGATCCATTGTTCCCAGCTGGTTTTGTCAATCACTGTTAAGAGGAGAAGACACCCAGTCTGCAGCTTTGTATTAATTGCTTTTCATCATGTAGCAAGTCAATTTCTATTTGTGTCTGGCAATTGCCACATACCTGCTACCTTGGGAGGAGCTGAGATACAAATGGCCCATCCCCTTTTGCTGACCTGGACCTATCCGAATTGTCTTTATTTCATTATGAAAGTTATCAGTAAAAGCTGGCTCCAGCTCGAACCCCTGGTGGATCACCACTGATCAGCCCTTCAATGTGTTGCTACCTTGACATACCTTTAATAAACTATTTTTCATTCTCTTTGTCCAAAGTTTCGCTTTCATAATAAAGGCAAAATCCAGAAAAAAAAGAATTTTCCTTTCAACAGTATGTTTGAAATAATAAAGATATAGCAAAGAATTATAAACTATGCTGACCCAGGCTATTTAGCTCTGTTCCCTGGTTTTTAATGACCTATTTTGTAAGCCAATCAAGGTACAGATGTGTTGAAATTTTGTATACGTGTGTGTATGCACATATATGTGTGTGCATATGTATATATATCTATATGCAGAAACTAATTTTGTACGTTTCCTGCCATTTCTACAATTTGTCTAATGTGAGCAAAAAGGACATTGCTCCTTTTAAGAGGTCGTTTAGTGTCTACAACTGGATGAATTTTAAAATTTTATTTTTTTCTGACTTTGGACAAGTTATTTCATAATTCATATGTTCCATTTTCCTCCCTTTATCTATGAAATTGGAGTGGTAACTTCCATATTTCTCTATTTTATATTTATATTTACATTTCTCATTGATAAATAATTTTTAAAATTACCTTGAGCTTCTTGGAAGAGCTATATGAAATAAGGTTTTGATTATAAAGAACCCAAAATGATTTATTAAATTAATACCTGTGTGCCCAGGCAATGTGCATAACTCATTTGGGTTAATAAAATGTTCCTGAAAAAATGCAGATAAAGCAAATTACACTTTTCCATTAACATTTTCAAATTTGGAAATGCTTTAGCTTTATTTCTGATTGATCTCCATTTGGCAATAGTTCCTAAAACATAACACTTCTCTCTTATGCTAACAAAAAAAGTCTGGCACGAAATATTACAGAAAAGAGGAAGGCTACTCAAGCCAGCATTCATGAAAACTTCTGGCTGGGTTAGGACAAGATGGGACTCTTGGAATCTGCATGTTCATGAACTGTATTTCCACAGAGTGATTTTGTGCTTAAATTCATAAAATTATTTCATTTATATTGCTGTAACATGAGTTGAATTATGGTAGAGACACTTATATTTTGTTTAACGTTTTCAATTATATTCTTAGAAGGCATGGAAGACAAGAATCTATGACTTCCGTCACCCTTCCACTAGGCTATCATTTTCAAGTAACTAATCAAACACCTTGTATTATTCCTGAATTGACTATCAGTAAACATAAAAATAAAGGCAGCCTCTTCCCCAGCCTCAGATTCTGATACCTGCTTCTAGTCTTTGCATATTTTGGTTTGTTTGTTTGTCTGAATATTGGGAGTTAAGGCATTTGGATTGAGGAGGACAGGGGAGGAGGGCATATTCTATCATTATCATCATCATCATCATAATGGTAATAATAGCGAGTATTTATATTGTGCTTTTTAAATATTTGCCAAGTGCTTCACAAATATTATCTCATTTTATTCTTATGATAACCCTGGGAAGTAAGTTCTTTATGTCTGTTTTACAGATGAAGAAACTGAGGCAGAGGGGTTCAGTGACTTGCTGAAGGTCAGACAGCTTACAAATGTCTGAGGCTGAATTTGAACTCAAGTCTTCCTCTACAGATATAGGACTCTATCCACTGAAACCGACTGACTGCCAAATCAGGTCCTTTGAGGAATCTGACAAGTAGAATTTATGGAAACAAGATTTCTTGTGACTACAGTCACTAGTGATAATAAATCACACTTACAGAGCATGTTAAAAAATTATATGAGGTAATATAAGTATTGTTATTCCCATTTTAAAGAGAAGGAAATTGAGGGTCAGAGTTTAAATGACTTATCCATAGTCACTCACCTTATTAAGTGTGGGAGGTGGGATTCAGACCCATGTTTACAGACCTCAAGTGCAATCAATCCTCTTCCCAGTGTGCCTTGATGAGTCTCAAAATTTTTTGGAAATGATATGCTAGGAAAAAAAGAATTATAAATAAATGGCTTTACTCATTGCAGTTTTCTACCTCAAAACTCCAAAGATCCAAGTTTTTAGCCTTCACGGCTCTATTTTCACCCAATCTGAACTATTTGTTCAACCCTAAGTATGGATCTCACTTGCCTCTCTGTGTATCTTTGCCTGGAACATCTCCCCAGTCTCAACTATGCTGCTCCAAAGGAGACACTCATCCTCAAAGGGCCTGCTCAAATGCTCCCTCCGAAATCTTCCCCTTTGGAAATGATTCATTTGCCCCGTGCATTTAAATAGTTTCCATCATTTATGCGGCATTTATCATGTTCTTCTACCTTTAACTATTTCTCACGCACATCTCATTTCCTCAGCCAAATTGTAAGTTCCTCAAGGGCAGGGACTATATCTTATTCACTTTGTGTAAATAAAAATACAAACTCCCCCGCCCCCAAAGTGAACAGTGAGTTGAATAGAAAATAGGAAAATTAAAGACAACTCAAAGAGAGAAAGGCTAATTTGATGCATAAAGAGGGAAAACAGAAAATAAGATTTTTTTTCACCATCACTGAAATTGCATCAGGACCCATCCAACCATGCTTAACTGGCAGCATTACAACAGAAATGAGTCAATTAAGTACTGGAGCCAATGTTGCTCAGCCCATCTTGCCTATTGACACCTGTTTGACTACAGAAGAACAAAAGTCCTGAGAGACCAGCATGTAAAGTGAATGAGAATTTATCCACTTCACAAACAAATGAAAGTGCTGTGGGCCCAGAGAATATTTGTGAATTGGGATTTTTTTTTCATAGCTCTAAATTTAACCAGCTGGAATTACTTTTTAAGTACCATCCTTTTCAACCTTTTGAAATGAAAGATTTGCCTTTAAATGGGAAATCTGCATTTGATTGTACAGATGAAACACAACATCCTTAGCTTATTCTCCACAAAAGCAGAATCTTTTTATACCCTACTTGTTCTGTCAAAACCACTATTCCAGATATAAATTTCAGATGAGCTTGAAAAACTGTGCATATATGTTAGTATAGAGGATGACCAAAAAATGGTAACCATTTCCAATGAGCCAAATGCCTTATAATGAGACTCTCAGGAATGGGCTGTTACTAAACTGTTGGCTCACAGTCGAGAGCACAGCCAACACTCAAAGCCAATATGCTATGAAGGAATACATGGTTATATTTAATCTTCTTGCTCCATTCTTTTCTCTCCAGCGAGACTGTAAACTTCCTCAAGGCAAAATATTGCCTTTTACATCGATTCTCCTGGAACTTAGCACTGTGTTCAGCACCAAGAAGGTGTTTAGTAACTTGATATGGCTTGAATAGAGAAAAAATTAGTGCCATTAGAACAAATTATTGCGTAAGTAAGCCTGTTGCTTAAAAAACATCTCAGTGGTAAAGGGACAAATGAATCATTGGCATCTTTAAAATCCTTCCTTACTTTGAACAGTTGTTGTTGTTTAGTTGTTCGTTCGAGGTGTCCAACTCTTCATGACCCTGCTTGGAGTTTTCTTGGCAAAGATCCCAGAGTGGTTTGTCATTTCTTTCTCCAGCTCATTTTATAGAGGAGGCAAACTGGGTTAAGTGACTTGCCCAGGATCACACTGCTAAGTAAGTGTCTGAGGCCAGATTTGAACTCAGGAAGAAGAGTCTTTCTGACTCCAGGTCAGGAGCTCTATCCACTGTGCTCCAATGAAGTGTGAAAAAACTTTTTTAAACTTTTTTAAAGGTGATAGAGGTTTGTGAGAGTATTCTATATACATTTATTTATTTACCCATCATTTTTCCCTCCTTAAATGTAAAGTTGACAGCAGAGACTGCTTTTTCATGTTAGTTCTTTGCCTCTAATACCTATCATGGTATCTTGCCAGTAATAGAAACTTATTAAATGTCAGATTAGGAAGAGGAAAAAAAAGTAGTAGAGAAAGAATTACTTAGATTAAGCCTTTTTCAAAATGAAAGTGAACTTTATTATTGATGACATTGGCAGCTGAATTAAGAATTCTATTAGTGATGATGTTAAAGCTGGCACATTTTCAATTCAGATGGACACTGAAGACATGGACATAATTGATATTTGTTCAATATACTAAGATGTATCATTGAGCCTTTCATGTCCATAGAAAACTGCATGTACTGTAGAAAATATATTCCAGACTCTTGGAAATGTTTTCAGACCAAATTATATGTTTTTTAAAGAAATGTACGGCATCTTCACCTGATGAAGTGTATCACAGTAGGGTTTGGTGGGTTTTAGATTATGTGTGGGGTTGTTCAGATGTTTTCAGTTTGGTGATAGTAGATGTAAAGATGACAGGGCAACCTAATTTGCTATTTGAACTTTTAAATTTCTATGTCACATTTTGTGAGAGTTACGTATTTTTAAGGAAAATACTTCACTGTTCACTTCATACTCCTCTTCAGAGAAACAGGTTGATAGTACAAAGAGAGTTTTAAGAAAAACGTTTCTGTTTTTTGAGATTTATTTGTGCAGTGGTCAAACTCAAATAAAATTGGGGGCCACTGATTTGTACATAAAGTTCCCCATTGTGCCACATATTGACTCAGTATTAAAATATAACATTATCTATGTTTTATTTTATTTTTCCTTATTTTGTTAAATATTTCCCAATTACAATTAATCTGGTTTGGAGTTGAGGGGCCACATGTTTGATATTGTTGGTCTAGTTCACTGTTTGTGACAACAGTATGAAGTCGGGGTAGAATATTTGTCCACCTGTGACTATAGAGTTGAGTTATATAGGTCAATCTGGAGCCGTGATTATGCCGTGCCCCAAAATTTCTGGAAATGTTTATTTCAGCAACACCCATTTAAAAGTCACATCAGACGAGAGGAGCCATGACTCAATTACACACCCAGAGAGTGGATTCAACTGTAATCAAACCACCCAATGAGGATTTAACAGATTTTAGAGATGCTTTTAAAAAAGCACTGAGCCATAATTTCATGGGTAAATCAACATTATAATGCCCAGAAATGTGATATTGTGCTGTTACTTCCTCCCTCATGTGCATGAACTTAAGATACAAATTCATAGGAGTTGGGGAGACATAAGTGACCAACCTATAATGCTTCAGTGCTTTGGTGGGTCCTTCATCTAAAGAAGTAGGTTGTAATCCATCTACATCTTCTTGTCCAGGCCTTCCTATAAGTCCTCTACAGAGGGTTTTCTTCTTTCTTTCTAGGTCTCTTGATGTGGCATAGATGAAGTAGAATTGGCAGCTATTCAATACTTGTCACTCATTCATACTCTGTGACTGACCTCCTCCTTCTCAGGGCACACATCTATCTCCCTGGTGATACCCTTGATAGCATTTCCCCTGTGCACATCCTCTTTGTTTATATGCCATATAGCCTACTCACACCACTCCCATGTACTTCCCATTGCCCTAACTTGAACCAGCCCAAAATATCCAATTAGGTTAACTGACTGATAGCCAGTGAAAATGTAAAAGAAATATCCATGATATATGCAGTCCCAAGATTTCAGTGTCAGGGGAACTCAGTGGCCATCTAATCCAATTCATACCTGAAAAAGTGATCTCCATCAATCATCACCTACCTGAAAAGCAATTATCCAGCATTTACTTGAAGACTTCTAGTGAGGGAGAGCCCACAACCTCCTGAACTCACTCATCCTACTTTTGGATAATTAATTATTAAGAAATATTTCCTTGTACCAAGCCAAACTTTGCCTCACACATTACTCCTACTTCTACCCTCTGAGCAGAGAAAAATATATGTAATCCCCTTTCCATATTACAATCCTTCAAAAAATCCTTGACAACAATTATGTCTCCTCCCCACTATGCCACCCCTACTACCAGCTCCAAGCTATATATCCCCACTTCTTTCAGTCGTCTCATATGACATAATCTTGAGGCCCTTCACCATGCTGATTGAACTCTCCTAAATGTTCCTATTTATCATCATCTACCCTAAAACTTGGCACCCAGAAATGAACATACTACTCCAGATGTATTCTGACCAGAAGGAAGGACAAAAGGACTATCATGTCATTATTCCTGAACACTAGGAATATATTTGCTTTCTCTGTTGATTGCACCATTGACACAGTAAATATTCAGCCCACTAAAACCCCCAGAAGTTTTTTTCAGAATGCCATACCCTTATGTCCCTTTCATCTTGCCTTAAAAAATCAATTTTGGAACCCAACTATAAGACTTTACACTTATCCCCATTAAGTACCATCTTTTTTCAGTGTGACCCAATGTTGCAGTCTTCCTTTTGAATACTAACTCTTGATAGCCAATGGGGTAGCTATTCCTCCTGGCTTTGTGCCATATGCAAATTTTATAATGGTGTCTGTGACTTTATCCAAGTCATGGGTAAAAATGTTAACAAGCCCATGGCCAACCATGTATCCTTGGGACACTCTGTGAAGACCTCCTTTGAAGATGGCATTAAACTATTAATGACTACCTAGAGAATCCAGCTGGTCCTCCAGCTCAAAATCTATCTGATTGTACTGAAGGCTAGGACACATATCTCCACCTTTTCCACAAGGCCAGCATAAAGGACTTTATCAAATGATATGCTAATAACTATGTAAATTATAGCTATAGAATTCTACTGATTTAGTAATCCTGTCCAAAAAAAGTGCAAATAAAATTAATCTAGAATGACTGGTATGGCCTAATCTCAATGAAGTCATGGTGGAGCTCTATATGATCACTACTTCCTTTTGTAGAAGGATACTCACCAGACGACCAGCTATCCTTCATTTTCAGACTTTATTATTGTGATCCAGGCACATTCTTCAACTGATGAATTTCTCCAGGAATCTCCATTTTGAGCACAGGCCCATACCAGCTATCCTTCATTATCTGGAGTCCGCTACCATAGCCCTACATATACCACTCCTCATACACACACAAACTACCTTTTACATATTATCTGTCTGCATTACGATGGAAGTTCCTTGAGGACTAGCACAATGCCTGATACATAATAGGCATTTAATGTGTTCTTGTTGACTTAACTATACCTTTAATAATAATTTTGAATTCTGCTGATAAAATTAAGCTTATTTTTGCAACTATTAAGCTATAATTAATTATTAATTATAATATAATTAAGGTGTATTTTGCAGCTTCATTCTCTTCCCATTTTAAAAAATAGGAACATTTGCCATCTCCACTGGCAATGCTATGATCTTTCAGAGATCACTGACAATGGTTATCCTTTCTCATCCAAATGTTACTCTTCTTAGCAGAGAAAACAGGAAGAAAGTAACAGGATGCCATTGCTGAACATCTCAGGGATCCATTTCAAACACATCTTGTTTCAGATATCATATACATACATATATTTAAAAATTTATACATAACATGATATATACCTGTTTTATTATATACATATGTGTGTATATGAACCATTATTCCTATAAGCTCTACTTTGCCTGAGTTTGCTTATTTTAAAAATATCATAACCCACCAAGCTGTCAAGGACTGATAAGAAAATTCAGAACCCTCAAATATGAATAGAGCAAGAGATTTCCAGACACCCTCTATCAAAGGATCATGAGCCAAGAGAAGTTGAGTCTTATAAATAAAGCTATAAACATCACTTTTAAAAAAATTCCTGACATTTTATTATATCTTTGCAGTTTGGGTGACCAAAATTTTTTAACACAGCAAAAATTTTACAACAATGTTTATCAACCCAATGTATATTTGCAAATTGATGTTTATGTAGGCTTATGGTCAGAACAAATATGAAAGAGATTTTTCAACCAAGAAGAATATTAGCTGCAATTTAAAACACTGACACAATGATGAACACTCCCAAAGCATTCTGTTTATGTGAGCCTGGTATTTTACTACATTTTTGCATCTTAGGGTATTTTTCTAGAATGATGATAACCACTTCAACCACCTAGCTGCAATTACTAGATTCAGAAATAACCCCAAAGTATATTTTCTTTTTCCAACAGATTGCATGTGTTTTGATTTAACAATGCCTAGTTCAACACTAGCACCCTGTGGGCCCTTAATGACTGCTTTTGGCCTGAGTGAATAAATTAACATTTTTAAAGTTTCAGCATTATCTGTTTCAATATAATACATAATGAAGAATATAAGTATGGGGTACTTGATGGAATAAGGGGTTGGGAGAAGGGAAAATCGAAAGTAGAGGAAAAAAAAACAGATGGGAAGGGGGGCTGATCAGGTTATGAGCAGGAAACATAAAAAATCATCAAAACCCATGGTCATTTTCCTGGATATGTCGGGCTTCAGAGCAGCTACATACACTAAAGTATAGAGCTATAACTAGGGAGGGCAACTAGAGCCTTGTCCTGAAGTGCCAAATTTTAGGGCAAACTGATACCAGGTGATCACTTGTACCAGGTGAGCTTAGAACCCAGTTAACAAGAATAGTTAGTTAAAATAGAGAGTTATCAATTGGACATAATCCAATAAGCCCTTCCATGGTCTAGAACAGGGGTGGGGAACTTGCAGCTTCAAGGCTACATATGGCTTTCTAGGTCCTCAAATGCAGCCCTTTAACTGAATCCAAACTTCACAGAATAAATCTCTTTAATAAAAACATTTGTTCTGTAAGACTTGGACTCAGTCAAAAACTACACCCAAAGATCTAGAAGGCCACACGTGGCCTCGAGGCTGCAGATGCCTAGAAGTAGCCTCCCCTAGAAATATCCTGTCCAATAGAGCAGCCTATGAGTACCGCCATCATCATAGGGTTTTTGAGTTTTACTGCCTTTGTCTGTACTGTACTGCCTTTTGTCTCCATGTGTTGGAATGATGTCTCGGATTCTCCTTCCTCACATAAGACCTTGCATCCTGAAGTCTATCTAAGGTTCCTTCCTCCCTTTAACTCAATTTGTCTTAAGAAGTTGATCTGTGGGATCTTTTATGATGCTTCCCCCAAATGTCAGAATTCCTACTTAAGGTTCTACCAAAGGGGTTCATTAAAGTGTACATAGTTTAATATCTGTGACTGGTTAGGTCAGTTGGTACAAAATGATGATTAAGCCAAAGTATGAGATCCTTGCGGGTATGGGACAGTTAACTTTGCCCAGTTCTGTGGCCACACTCCAGACAGCCATCTCAGAACTTTCTGCTGTTGACCACAAGAAAGATGAGTTTAGAGAATGTGGATTAGCTGCTGGAAAATAACCCTAAGTTTATGTCCCTCACTCGTAACTACAAAAAATTCTTTGGCTTCTGTGGGCAAAACAGCTTACAAAGCCAATTAATGACTCCTCTGTTAAAAAAAATAATCAGCATCTTACACATAGTATGTACCTAATAAGTCGTTATTTAATTAAATTTCATTGCCACTAGTAGTAGTAATAACAATAATAGCTAACATTTATATAATGCTTTAAGCAGAGCACTTTATATATTTATAGACTGTCTATATTGCCGAGCACTTTATATATTTTAACTCATTTCAATCTCACAACAACCCTGTGAGATAGGTGCTGTTATTATCCCCATTTTATAGATGAGGAAGCTGAGGGTGAAACAGATTAAGTGACCTGCCTGGAACCCACTCCACTTGGGAGCATATGAGGTTGATTGATACTCGGGTCTTCCTGACTCCCAGTCCAACACTCTCTCCAGTGTACTGCCTTGCTAAGGCCTAGTGGCTATCTTATGGGAAACTATTTTGTATCCAACACTGTGCTAGGGCCTGTGGAGTCTAAGAATGGTGGGTATAATATTAGACAGAGACCTTTGTCTCCTATCTATTTTGTGTTCATAGTAAAATCCCAGGAGTATACTTGGTCTTAATTGGCAGCGCTCATTTGGATAAGCTGCTGCTGATCCTTTCCATTTTTTATTCTTCTAATGCCTTCTTTTTCTTTCCTTTATTTTTCACCTTCCTCTTATCTAAGGTCAGTTGTTGGCCAGTTCAGCTGAATACAGCTTCAATTTCAGTTCTGATAACATATAACCTTCAGGAAAAGATTTGTAATTTAATGAGTTTTAATATTTTTTATCATCTGGAGAACCAGCTTCCTCTATTTCCTTTCTCTGGTTTTTCTGACCTCTAGATACACTCTTACTTCCTCAAATTGGAGGTATAACTGACAAAATATATACAAAGGGGTGCCACTGAGAAAGATTGGGGAGATTCTTTTCCCTTTGATTCATTCTTGACTTTGATTATTTTGTCTACTTATAGCAGAAACTAAGATTTAGAGCCGTTACATTCAAATGCAGACTCCTTTTATCATCCATACATCTCTAAGTACTTTGCAATGAAATCATTAAACTCAATTATAAAATACAACTTAATCATGCACCAAATTTTTTCAAGTGGGGAGAAGTAACTTAAATTATTAAGAATCTAAGTGATAAATAGTATTTTAGTTATAAACTAGAAAAGAATAAAGGCTTATAGATTCATAGATTTTTAAAGCTAAAAGACACCTTAGGAAAAAAATATATTTTAGGTCAGCCCCATCATCTTACAAGTGAAATAAATCTAGGACCCAGAAGATAAAGTTTTAAATCTTTCATTATAATAGGAGCTTCTCAAGGCTGGGAATTGGATTTCTGGTTTTGTGTCCCCCGAATTTTGAACAGTCCCCCATACCTAGTATGTGCTTAATAAATACTTGTTACATTGACGTCTCTTTCCCAAGGTCATACCAGTTAATAGAAGAGCTACCAATTAAGCCTTTATCTTCAGATTTCTAGTTGAGTGCCCTTCCTGCCATGTTGTCGTTCAGTTGTTTCCAGTTGTGCCCAACTCTTTGTGATCCCATTTGAGGTTATCTTGGCAAAGATGCTGGACTGATTCGCCACTTCCTTCTCTAGCTCATTTTATAGATGAAGAAAACTGAGGCAAACAAGGTTAAGTCACTCACCCAGGGTCACGCAGCAAGTGTCTAAAGCCAGATTTGAATGCAGGAAGATGTCTTCCTGACTTCCAGCACTGCATTCTACCCACTAGCTTCTTGCCATACTGTTAGAAAATAACATTCAAAAATCTAAGAGATTTTTTTGAAAGGGGGAGTGCTTCCCATTATATGTATTGCCCTCTCCCCCATAGGATGACTGATAACCCATCTCCAGGATATAACAGGGTGATTCAAAGAGACAAGCACTTGAAGAAATATGTACACAGGGGTTTGTCATGGAATCTGGATATAGGACAAGTGCATGGAGTTTTGAAATCAAAAATCTAGGGAGGGGGATCTGATCCCTTGCCAGAATCAGTGGACTACCCCCAACTGACCACTTCCTCTCATCAAATGTTAATGCCTTTGTGACTGTACCAGTCGAGCCATTATCAACAGGTCAATCGGAATTCTCTTCTTACATATTGTTGAACAACCAATCAGGACATTTGGGTATTCTGCAGGAACCAGCAGGTGTGTGGATGGCTCCCAACGTTAAAGTTATTCTCTTTGGAATGCTAACTTGGTTGATAGCCTTCCACCATTGCTGACATCCTGAGTCGGAGCCTTGCTTATATGTGTTCCAGGCCTATCAGTGATTGAAATGGAATAATTATCAGGGCAGCATGGAATTGACATTATGGTCCTTTCTTTGGGTAATTACTTCGGAGTTGGGAGTAGGAAACCACTTTTAGCTGGTAAGGTGTCCTATTCCTACTTTTACTGTTTGTTGTTCAAACAATTCTTGGTCAGTGACCCCAAGAGGAAAGGCAGTAGCCACAACCAAAGGTAATGTATCCAAACATTTTTGGAAGCTGGAGGTATACAAAAATAGTCCTGGCTCTTCAGACAGAATGTCTGGCTTCAAATTCCAACTCAAACACTTACCTGGGTGATGGTGGGCAAGTCACTTAAGATCTCTGGGCCTCAGTTGTCTTATCTGTGAAATAATGGTTGGACTAGATGGTCTCTCAGTTTTCTTTTGACCCTCAATCTATGGTCATATGATCCTAGGTGTAGTGCAAAAATTAGGATCTCCATTTTTTAGAAGAGAAAACTGAGGATTAGAGAAATTAAGGGAATTGACTAAGGCTGACCAAGTGGTGGAGTTAGGACTTAAAACCAGGTCTCCCAGTTCCCAGTCCAGTGACCTGTACTGACACCACGCAGCTTCTAAAATGACCAATTGTTATCTTCTGCCACATGCAGACAATCAAAGATGTCATAGATCCAGGTTCACTAGAAGTAATAGCTACACACTCAAGATAGACAATATTTTCATCATTTTAATCTGCAAATATAGCAAAGCCCCCAATTAACCAGAATAATTAATGAAACCTATTTTTTCTGAGTTAAAGAGTTAAATCACAATAAAATGAGCATTCTTCCAGATGTATCCTAATGCCAGAGTCCATTAAGCTGCAGTCCTACAGATTCTTCATCTTGATGTTCAGAACAATAAACTTGGATAATACTGAGGAGTCATAAAAAAGAGTTGTGTTCATAGTACTTGGAGGAACCCTCTATCCCAGGAACAATTCCATTTTCAGGGAAAGAAAGCTTCATTTTAATGGAGTTTTTCAAAAAGGACTACCTATTGTTAGACAATGTGTCCCCATCTTTGGTTCTGAAAATATGGTCCCAATAACTATGCTCCTGATTATTAAGCCAAGAAAGTGGATTCAGATATTTAGGAAGATTTAAAATAGCAAAACGAGAAAGAATTTTGTGATCAATACTTAGTTTATCAGAAAATCCCATTTCACACAACATTCTAGCCCCCTTAGCATTCCAGTTAACAGAGGCTTTTCTCCATTTGTTAAAAGCTCCTATTCTGAGCCCAGCACTGCATTGTCTGGTGGGGCATATGAAATTTACTGTCACGTGAAATCTCAATTTAAAAGCTTCGTCTTCTCCTGCCTGCTTTATGTTCATGTTAAGACCTCATGAGAACAGTGACTCTGTCCTTGACTTGGTTCCTCCTGGTCTGTGCCAGGTTAAATGCTGCCCAGTGTGACATGCCATTCAGCAGTTTCCTTATTCCATGAAAGGGACTCTGCTTCACTGGAGCTGCATGCTGACTCCTAGGAAGATCTAAAAGCAGAAATATGAATGCAAATTTCATTCATTAAAATCATAATTAATTTATTGAAAGAGAATTGTTATTATTTCAGGGACAAATGAGTATTAGAATATGCATATTATTTTAATGAACCAAGAGAATCTTTGGAGAGAATTCTATGTTAATTGCAAGCAGGACACTCTAGTTCTACTAAGGGAGGTAAGAATATTATGCATTAAAAAGGCTAAAGATTCATTCTTTTAAAAATACAGAAAATCAGTATTCCGTATCCACTTTCCCCCACATAACATCGTTAATTAGTTCCATGAAAACAAAACTCTTTTAAGCAACCCTTGTTTCTCCCTAAAACGAAAGTCACTATTTTGTTGGTGACTCGCAACTGGTCATCAATACTCAAGACTAATGGCCACCAGTATTCTTCTGGTGATGCTGTATGGCTGTTGGTCATGAAAAACAGCCATCAGTGAATTAAAAGTATTGATCACCCAAATGGCAATGGCAAAACGTGTGTCAGTGGGAAGGATGCAACACATTACAAGCAAGGAATTATGAAAGAGAATGGGAGAGTAAAGATTATCATCAGAGAAACATGATGAAAATTAATAGAGCTGCCATATAGTGTGAGTGAGGGATAACCAGTGGATATTCTGTGTGCTGATATCCTAATGAGCCAGCAGTGTGCTATAGCAGCCAAAAAATCTAATGTAATCCTGGGCTGCTTTGAGAGACATAGTGTTAATGATAATGGAAGTGATGGTTCTACTGTACTATGCCTGGTCAGATCTTATTAGAGTATTATTTTAGCTGTGGGTGCCATATTTTGGAAGGGTCATTAATAATCGAGGGAGTGTCTTGAAGAAGCAACCCAGGATAGCAAAGGACATAAAGATCTTAGCATAGGATCATTTGAAGGACCTTGGGATAGTTCATGGGAAGGAGGCTTTAGGGGAGGTGTGACAAACATATTCAAGTATTTGAAGAGCTGTCATATGGAAAAGCGATTAACTTCTGCTTGGTTCCAGAAGTCAGAACCAGACACCATAAATGAAAGTTATAAATAGATTTAGGCTTGCCTTAAGGAAAAAAAAATCTCCTAACAATCAGAGCTATCCAAAAGTGAAATGGGTTTCCTTGGGAATCTGCCTCTGATCATTAGAGGTCTTCAAACAAAGACTGAATGACTGTTTTGGCATGCTGTAGAGGGGATCCATATTCAGGTACAGGCTGGACTAGAGAATCTGTGAGAGGCCTTTTCTTTCTGAGGTTTTTATAATTCACATAGGCAATTAAAGATGCAGCTCCTGCGCTCGGGAGAAAGGTCAGGGTTGGGGGCAAAGTTTTGAAAGTCATCTGTGTCAGTGCAAAAGAGGGAGCTATAGAAGTGAAAGTGATTGCCAAGATGATGAGAGTGTAGGGAGAGGAGCAAAGAAGACAACATCTACCTTAAGAGGTCAGGAAGAAGATGATGAGAAAGAGAAATAATAGCTGGCATCTATCTATATCTGTCTATCTACTTAGAGAGAGAGAGAGAGAGAGAGAGAGAGAGAGAGAGAAAGAGAGAGAGACAGATCTTTTCTTTCATGCAAGTGTATGTTTTGCATTTGAACAACATGGCCAGCCTTTGGAGTTGCACTCTCTGAGTAGAGTTTGAATGCTTGGCACTTTAGTTCAAGAGAGGACCTCAGTGTCCGGTGTCTTATCCTGCCAGGTGATCTTCAGAATCTTCAAATGGAAGCAATTTATTTTCCTGGCATGGCACTGGTAGACTGTCCAAGTTTCACAGGCATACAAGAATGAGGTCAGCATCACAGCTCTGTAGATCTTCCATTCGGTAGTCAGTCTAATACCTCTTTTCTCCCACACTTTCCTTCGGAGCCTCCCAAACCTTCAACCTCATTATCAGTGTGTACATCCCTGGAAAGTATACCACCAGGGTAAGTGAACTTATCCACAGTATTCAAAACTTCTCCATTTGCTGTAACTGATGGTTCCACGTATGGATGGTGTGATGCTGGCTGGTGGAGAACTTGTGTTTTCTTCATGTTAATTGTTAGGTCAAAATTAGCACAAGCAGCAGAGAATTGGTCTATATTTAGAAGGTCATTTGTGACTGAGAGAGTGGGAAAGAATTAGTGGCATCAGGTGTAGAAAACTTTTCAATGAGTTGGGCAATTAAAAGGAGTAGAGAAATTGGGATAGTGGCTAGATAGAGAAATTAGGACAGTAGCTACGTAGAGTAGAAGGGTCCAGGGAAAGATTTCCTTAGGATTGGAGAACTCTAACATGTTTGTAAGAAAATGGAAAAGAGCCAGTGGAGAGAAAGATTGATGGTGCCTGAGAGAGAAGGGCTGATTTCTGTAGCAGGGCCCTGGAGGAGATGTGGGAGGGGAAGGGATCAAGGATTTGCTGTGATTTAGAAATTGGACACCCAGAATTCTCATAGAGGGATTCTAGGATTTGTTAGAGGTGACAGCTAACATGGCCTGTTTAGTTAAGACTTTCACACAAAGAAGGATACCATTAACATCATTATTAGATTTGACACTGAATCCTTACATTTAGATTCTTCGATCTACGTTATGAATCAATGTTTTACCTGTTAGAAGCCGTTCCACCATGTGTTTTCTATTCCTTTCTTTCACCCAATGCAAGGATTCAGATTTCATTTCCCATATTATCTTGCTGTAGCAGTGTTAGTTAGTAGAAACCTATAGACCTCAAGACTGACAGAAATTAGAAAAGGCTTAAAGACTTTTTTAAGCCAGCCCTACTTGGTAAAACTGTAGAGACACCCTCTTCTGCCTTTGCTCATATTGCTTTTTTTAAAAAATTGTTATCAGATGTACCATGAATTCAATGCTGATCAAAGGAAGCAAAAAAAGTAAGCTGCTCTCATTCCACATTTTTATAGTGGCAGTACTAGGAAATGCAAGCTTTGTTTTTCCTTTAAATAACTGTTTTCTAGGAAGGTTTAGATTATTGCAACAGTCCCCTGTACCTCTTCCCTTGCTCCATTCCATTGTACAAACACCAATTTTGTCTCATCATCTCCTTTAACAATTTGTAATGTCAAAGGGAGATGAGCTAGATGTGTTGCCCAATGTTAAGCCAACATATGGACTATATGGATTGTAGAATAGATTTTCCATAACCACATATAACCATCAGATAGGCCAAGGACCAGATAGATCCAATGAGAAAGTACCGACCCAAACTGGGAATACATAAATGAAAGATGACAATTGACATGAATGGACTATGACAAATTATAACATGAATTGGTAGATGGATAGATGAAGGCAAATGAGACATTCAGCTTACCTGGTCCAGCTCCTCCAATGGGTCTTACTTATCTCACATGTCAAGTATCTGTGGTTAGACAGAACACACCTCTTCTACAGTTTAGTTGGTGATCTTTGAGAATTATGATGGCTAAATAATGCATAACCCTGTAAGGAACCTCTCCAAATTTAACTGGGCCTATCATCAGAAAACAGACAGCCTGTCCACCCACATCTCCAGTTACTATCATATAAAATCCAAAATCTTCACCTAGAAACTTAAAGCCTTCTTCTGAAAACCTAAGATTAAATCTTAGTCCTTTTCCCAGTACTTGGACAGGGAAATTCTAAAAAATAGATTCTTATACCTTTCTCTATCCTTATATATTCTGTGAGAGTGGGCAGTAATTTAGTGATTCTTAGAGATTCCTTTCCCCACTCATCTACCACCTTCTAGCTCTTCATGAAGCAGAAAACTTAAGCACTGCCTTTGAGTAGAGATAGTGGCATAGGGAGAATGCCATGCTTGCTTCTCTGACCACCCATCAGCATGGCTCAGTAGAAAGAGCACTTGTCTGGTACATTTGTTTCTATCTACCTTACAGCACTCTGAAGGTAGCAGGTGTTCAGTAAATGCTGTTGACTGACTGACTCCATCATCAGGCATACATCTGTACTCTTGGGAAGACACTGTGCAATCTGTTCAGGGCATGGCTGCATCTAACTCCATGATTAGTGGAGCCAGAGATGACAACCATAATGGAAAGGGGCTGCTGAAAATGCTCTGGTGGAATAAGCTGTTTTTGCAGGTCTGAAGGATTTTTTTAACCCCCTGTATAACGTTGCTGTATAAATAGGAAGAGAAAATAAGGACCACGTCTCTTATGCCTGTCTTAAGTTCCCACAGTGCCATGAACAACCACAGCAGAACACAGCAGACATCCGATAAATGCCCCGGCCTAGCAGACAGATTTTAGGTACAAAAGGCATGTAGCCTTATTTACCCATAACCTTGATGTTGTACTAAGTCTTCCTGTGCCCATTGAGGAGTGGTAGCTCCTATGCACTTCTTTACACCAGGTTTCTACATAAAATAGAGTAGGATATCTAGGAAGATTGGCTTTCAATTCTGAATAAGCACGTAATATAGTACCACTTACAGTCTGCAGTTCTCAGTGCCCTTATTCTTGGCCCTTCAAAGAGAGAAAGAGCAAGGAAGCCAAGGGGTGAATGCTGGCTGGGTGTGGATTATCAGGTGGCAGAAAAGAGGGACCAAAAATGCTTTGGAGGGACAGGAACGGAAACATAACTAGCTTCCTCTTATTCTCTGTGGCTTTTTCCTTTTCCTCTTCAGGAAGTTTATGTCAACGAGCAATGCTCCAAAGTGAAACGCAGCAAGTTCTCCTCATCCCTTTATGTTTCATGGCAAGTACCATTGTGGCTAGGGGCATCTTAACCTCCCCTGCCCCCCAGGGGTGGAAGCTTCAAAGAGGCCAATTTAGGCTTTTTAATTAATTTTTTTTCAATTAACAAACATTTGCTTTCTTTCTCTTTGACCTCCCCTGTATACTTGGGGGAAAAACCCCTTGTGACAAATTTTTATGATGCATGGAAAGAACTTCAAAACAGAACTATGAAAAAGTGGAATTCCATCTCCCTGGGTCTTCAGACAAAGACCAGGGCACTGTGTATTAGGAATGTTGTAGAGAAACTTTCATTCAGGTAGGACTGGATGAGATGGCTTTGGGGAGTCCCTCCATTTCAGAGAATTTATTATCAATAAACACAAATATGTCTCATTGCTCCTAAGATACAGACAAGACACATGTTTTATGTAACTTTTTTATTTCCATAAACAAGCGTTAACTTTCTCTCCTTCCCATCTTCTTTTCCACATGGAAAAGGAAAATAGAAAAAATAAACAAAACCTTTCTAACAAATATGTATAGTTGGGCAAAACAAATTGCTACACTAGCCACATGCGGAAATGTACATCTGCATCTTGACAGACCAGACTTTCAAGGTGATGTTTCTGCCTTCTATTTCCAATTTTTCTAATCCCTCTTCCTTCCCACAATTTCCAGAAAGACACTGAAAATAGTGGGGAAATGTCAATTGGGAGAAGTTAGTAAATTAACTAGAATATTGCTTGTCATAGTTTAATATCAACAATGATGCTAGTAATAAAACATTTTGAAGACACTGAATAAAATAGGCATTACTTGTCCCAGGCAACCATCCCAGCCTTCTCAAGGGACAGATGATTACAATTCCCTCCTAAATATTAGTCTGCACATCAGCTCAGAGGGCATCTCTAAAAGGTGTTAAATACTTAATAGTATTTTGTATAGGGACCTCCATCTATGGGATTGCTATAGGGGAAGTAATCATTTCTAGAAAAGGTGCTAAACACTCATTAGCAGTTTTAGCCTGCTTCAGGGCCAGTTTCGCAAGGAGAAAATGAAGATATTTACTAAACAGGGGCAAATTCTGTATATTTGGGAGATGCCGAGAAAATTACAGGAACTATAACCGATGAGCTACTTTGGGCTACATTTGGCTAATTTTCAAATAGAAAATTTGAAGAGTCCAAAAAGGTGCAGTTTTTAGGAAAATGTAAGTAGCAGGAATAGAAATAAGGGATTTCACTGAATTGAGATTCTATCAAGATGGTAGAATTAGGGGTGGTAAAGAGGCAATGGAGAATACCACCAGTCAGTGTGATTTACAAATGTAACCAAAGGGTAGGAATTGAAAATGGCTGTCAAATAGTTGGAATAAAGACAGATCCATTGTCCAAGAAATGACAATGAATTGTCTTCTGGGAGGCCAGGATGTCTCTGAAGCCTTGTAGGAGATTTTCCTCTTTGTTTGTGTGGGCCAAGAATTAGCCAGGGTGTTCTCTAGTTTAGGTTTAGAATCAAACTAACTTCCTATACACCTATCCTACAGGGGTGAAATGGGAGAAGACTCGGCCCCCTGAGCCCATCCAGACCGTCTGGGTTTGGTCTCATCTAGGTGGATGGCTGCTATAAACTTTACTGAGTTACCTGCCCCATGGGATTTGCCTCCCTGGAAGCCGTCCTGAAAGATATACTGTGTTTTCTTTTGGTTGTGCTGTCTAGCGGGAATAAGGGAGTTAATGACTGGCATTCCATTTGGAAAAAAAAAAGTTTAAAAAATAAATACATATTTTGAAGAAAGATGCAATTGTTTTCTCTTAAGGCATGGACCAATAATATAGGCTGAAGCATTAAAATTTTAGAATGCCAAGTTTCCTGAAGAGAAAAAAAGCATAATAGAGGAGAGGTGAGAAATGATGCTGGGTCCCAACTACACAGTTTTCTTAACTGCCACAGAGATGGTTTAGATTGACATGAAAAATAGAAAGGACAAGAGAAAGATCATTGAGAAAGTGTGATAGACTCCTGGACAAGAGTGAGAAAGAAATGAAAAATATTAATGCAGCTAAAATAGGCCCATTGAAAAGATGGGACATTGATCACAAAGAAGCACATGTAACCTGGTATTGACTGGTGAGTATATTACAAAGAAAGGAAACAATTGTCCCTGAGCAGGTATGGTTTACATGCTAGCGAGGCTGCATTCATGAGGAAAACTTGAAGAAACTGGGCCCCTTCCCTGGAACAAAAGAAAATCATAATGACCCAATCACAGCTTTTGTTGGGCATTGATGGTAGGATAAAATATCCTCCCTGTCAAAAGGGTAAGTTATACAAAAGATGTTTATATTCTTTAAGAACTAAGCCACTTTTTGCCTCAAATTGTTGCGCTCATTTGCTCCCTTCCCTTCCTTTCCCACCACTCCTGCTGAACCCCACCCCCCACCAAAAAACTCCCTACTGTCCTCTCTCTGTCTGCTTTTGGGCTAGTAGCACAAAAGAACATGAGACAGGGAGGTAGCTTTCTGGAAAGGGTGTTGGATTTGGAATCAGGAAGATCTGAATCTGACACTTACTAGTCGTGTGTCTCTGGGCATGTCCCTTCCCTGCTCTTATCCTCAGCTTCCTGGTCCATAAAATGGGGGTAATACTACCTACCTCACAGGGCTGTTAGGAGGCTCAAATGAAATGAAGTAGCTTCAATTCCCTCATCCTCCTCCCCAGAAATTTCAGTGTCAGACTGAAAAACCTTAATTCTTGGGTCTTAGTTCCTCAACATCTTAAACTCTCATGACCTCTATATCCAGTCTACCACAACAGACAGAAGTATTCAACACTTAGATACTCAAATGGCTTGCCATTTCCTTCTCCAGCTCATTTTATAGATGAGGAAACAGAGGGAAACAGGATTGAGTGACTTGGCCAGGGTCACAGAGCTAGTAAGTATCTGAGGCCAGATTTGAAAGATAGCAACCATACAGAAGACTCCTACCCCCTTACCTTATTGATGTTTTTAGCTTTATTTGCAGTGGAAATCCATCCCTATCATCTTAGTGCCTGAAGTATCCACAGATGATGGAGTCTGTATTGTCCCTGTAAAGATGGTTTTGTTACAGAAATAGATCAGGTTAACATCTTTATAAAAATCATTCAAAACAAAGATCCACAAAGACACTACTGACATGCATTGAAAGAGGTCCACAGGATCCCTCTACTAGGTCCTGCTGTGTAATCTTTCTTTCATCTTAATTCCAGATCCCTTGGAGAATGGAGTTATCTATCACATATTTTCCTCTGTTCACTAATTACTTACTTCTAGGGTTCATAGTTTGGCTCCTGCAAAAGAGAAAGGCAATAATTACTACTGGTATTTTCATCTGTGTTGACTTGAGTAGAGATGCTAGCTCAGCCCTATGCCCATATCTTTTTTTTTCCTTTCCTAACCTTACATACTTGGCTTGGGGGAAGGCAGAATCAGATTTCTCTTCTCTCAGGCAAGGAAGTACCTTGAAAGGTTAGTTGTTCGAAAGCACTCTGCAACTTTTATAGAAGGTTTGATGTTTTTCAAAGGAAACACAATTCCAATGTGCAAAAAAAATTGCCTTTTGGTTTTAGAAAGAGAAAAGAGGATGACATTATGGTTTCACAGACCAGAAGCAAAGTGCACCTTCAAAATAAATGTTCAAAAAACAGGCAAAAAGAAAGCCTACTCTTACCCAATCCCCCGGACATGTCTTTGAACCGGGTCCTTTTGGCCTGCAAAAGAGTCTTATCTTCATTGACTTCATAGTTCCAAGGTCTGCCATCTTTTTGCTCACTTCCTCTGAGATGCATTCCACTTTCTCTCTTTGGTCTCTTCTTCTACTAGAATTAATATCATCTTCCTTTTTCTTTCTTTACAAATAATACTTTACTCACACAAAAATGAATACCTTCCCCTACTTTCTTCTTGATATTGCTCACCTCAAACTATCAACAACATTATTATCATTCAATAATAGCTTAAGAACTTTCCTATTTTAACAAGTAATCAAAAATTTAAGACACCTACTAGTTTTGGGATGAAATAAAGCTACAGATGGATTTGAAATTCTTCTAAAATTTTTTCCCTTTCCTCATTCCCAATAGATTATACAATGGCACCGATTAGCAGCAGCATTTTGAAATACCACTTAAGGCTTTATCACAGTGGAGTCCTGCCAGTAATAGTCTTTAATTCACTTATATGTGCCAATTCATCTCTGTCAGGATCCTATTAATTTCCTCCCTGTTTTACTCTGTCCCTAGCCCCTATATAATGAGGCACTGTGCTCCCCATTTATGTAACCAAAAAAATTAAAATCTCTTGTAAATGACTTCTGATCTGCTGCTTTTAGTGACCAGGCTGCCTCCCCACTTCCTCTTCATGTTTAATTCATTCTCTGCAAGCTCATTTCTCTAGAAAACTACGGGAAGATCAAGCAGCCAAATGGTGAACTCATAGGAAAAGTGTGGGAATTCAGGTTAACTGTTTTAACCTTTGGTCCTGCCGTGAGGAATACTTTCCAGACTATTATACCTAAGATGCACTCTTCACACAAACACAGCCAACACTGACTGAATGAGCGTCAATGAAAACCAGCCTCTTAATCTTCAGTCATCCCTCTTATCAATGGGCAAGATGTCAAAATACCCACATCATCCTCATAATGTAGAAAGATAAGGAGTACAGTAGATAGACCTGAAGTCAAGAGGACCTGAATTCAAATCTGGCCTTAGATACTTTCTACCTGTGTGACCCTACACAAAGTCATTTAACAGCCATCTGCCTCAGTTTCCCTATAGTAAAATAGGGATAATAATAGCAAGTACCTCCCAAGGTCATTGCGAGGATAGCATGATATAATCTTTGTAAAGCACTTTGCAAACCTTAAAGTACTATACAAATGCTAGATATTATTATTGCCACTATCACATTGTAAACCAGAAGACCCTGCAACAAACATAGGGGAGGGCTTTTAAATCAATACTATGGCTTGTGCTCCTGGCATTTCTGTTGATGATGATCTGGAATGAATAGCGAGGTAACAACTGGAGAAACTCAGAGGCATTAGAACATATTTTGAGGGATGTTTTTTCTGTGCTAGTATAAAATTATTACTGCTAGGTTGAACTCACATCTCTGTTAACTTACTCTGCACTTTTCAGAATTGGAGCAAAGCACCAGGAGCTACGAGAAAAACAGGCAAGAGGGCTTCTTGATTATTCCACTGGCCTCATAGGACCCCTTCATGATATGGATGATGATGAAATGGATCCCAATTATGCCCGCGTGAATCATTTCCAGGATACTTACGTACCAGCTGGTGTCTACAGGTCGTCACCACCACCAAACTTTGGGGCACTGGGCTACCCACGGGATGTCCCCCCACTATCTCCAGACAAGGATCACTTGGAGGGGCTTTATGCAAAGATCAACAAGCCTTACCATCCTCAGACTCTTGCTGACAGGTAATGAAACCTTGTGGAAGTTGAAGGTAGTCCTTATTCAGCAGGGTCACAGAGGGGCTGTCTGATGTTCAGTGAGAGCGAGAATTGGACGTACTGATGCGGAATTCTAAAAACAAAACAAAAACAAAAACCCTTCAGTTTCCTGAAAGTGATATGCAGCGGCTACCCTAGACAAAGGCTGTGTTTTGACTTAACTTGAAGCTGTCAACCATCCAAAAATAAAGCTAACAAATAATAGTAATAAGGCACCATGAATAGACAATAGATGAATTCAGAGAGCAAAGTCCCTGTTGCAAAGAGCTGACAATTTATGCAAGAATATTATGACAGAGCTGATAATGACAAACGTTCAAAGAGCATTGGGTTTTTTTTTCCCTCTCAAGAGCCTTACAGTGAAGAGCTTAGACTGAGAGAAGGTGGCATGAAAACTGGAGTAGGCAAATTAAACACAATGAGTGATGAAATGGAAAGCCATTCATTGCAAAGAAGAGAAAGTGAGAGGAGATACTATTAAAGCTTCTAAAGCAGTGTAACTGAGGGCAAATCCGAGGGCAGTGAGGAGCAGTAAGGGAGCTTTGGAAACAAAAAAAATCTGTGAATTTCAACAATAAGAACAAAACTGGAACAGCTATGCATGGATAATCAAAGATATAAAAGCAGATAATTTTGGTCCTAGAACAGGATGATGAAACTAAAGATCATTTGCCTTTAGGAACCAAGGATGTTGAAATAGGAGTGTCATTCCGTGTGCTTAACAAAGAGTAGGATGAAATGAAATTCATTATCATGTGTACAGCTGATCCAAGAAAATATTAATCAATCCATATTGTAGGTGGGGCCCCTGAATTTTGCACAAACGCGCCAAATGGACTGACAATTCTTTGTTTCATTTTACTTTGGTACATTCCAATGCAGGCTAGGAAGAGAAAAGCAGGACGAGTGGTAGCCCCAAAGAGCGGGCTCTTGCTCCAGAGCAAAAAAAAAAAAAAAGCCTTGTTTTCCAGATTTCTTTTGGTCCTGACAACCACCCAGTGCCCATTAGTAACCAGCTTTTGTGTGATAGCATGATATATTGCATATGTTTACAGTTTACATTTCCCCAGCTGTGTGATATTATGCACTTTCAATTAGGTTGGGGAGAGGAAAGGAAATCATGGCATTTTTATGCAGACTGTAAAGTGTAGCTTCACAAGACTGATTACCTTTCAGAGCCTTTCCAATAACCAAGTGGGAAGGAAGGAGCAATTTTTAATCCTTACTGTCAAGCTTCCAGGTTGATAGTATTAAAGAAAGATGGTCAAGTTTTTCTTTGAGGTAAAAAGAAAATATAAATTCCTGTGACTCAGTGATACAGTCATTAAAACTACGCTGCTAATTCATAGCCACCCCTTGAATCACCTGTTAAGGGAAAACCATTTTTATTCTCAAACCACAATAAGTGGTATTCTATAAATACAAGACGTGAGAGGGTTCTGGCCAGGGCTGTACTCATTAGAATCCTTCCTTAACTCAACGTGGTCACTCTCAAAGTGTATCTAGCCATGGACAGTACTGAAAATAGCCTCTGCCAGAAAGCTGCTAGCCCTGAAAACCTCTCACAGCATATCCACTGAGCTGTCAGGCCTTCTCTGATTGTTGTTCATCTTTCTTATGCATATGGAACTTCTTCTGAAGTTTCTTGAAGGTAATTTTAATTTCATCCTAATTGTCAAACTTCTGGGTTAACACAAAAACTCATGTTCTTCAACACCATAGACAATGAGGCAAATCGTAGATGCGAAGAATCATAACTACTGGTGATCCCAAAAGCAAGTTAATTGTGGAAGCATAATGGATGTCAATTGGCTATAGCATTATTGCTAATGAAAACTTGTATATGAGAAGTAATATGAAAGACATTATCAGGCAAAGGTATGATCAGAAGGGGAAGTGGGCTGATTATGACTTTGTGCTCATAGCCGCAAGATGTTCAGAGGTATAACTGAAGGCTTCCAGCACCCTAGGTGTTTCTTATATAGAAGGCTTATGGAAGGACATATAGACATGAATTCTGTAAGATGAGAAAATGTGAATGCTTCCAAGGTACACTGATAGCCATGAGATTTTTTTTATTTGTTTGCTTTATTGATGGATTTTGCTTTTATATTACAAATATTTTCAGATTACACCTCCTCTTTGAGAGATCTCTTGTAACAAAGTACAACAATTGAGCAAAACTAACAATGATGAACTCATCTGAAAGTACTTGCCACCTTCCACATCTGTAGCAACCCCCCAACTTCTATTTTTAAATTTTTTTTCAAATGAAGAGAAATCTGTTTTCTCTCCCTCCTATCTCCCACTCTATTGGGAGGGGAAAAAAGGAAAGAAAGTTGCTTTTAACAGATATGCATAGTCAGACAAACTAATTCCCTTGTCGTCTGGGTACAAAAATATCTATGTCTCATTCTGCACCTTAAATCTATCACCTCTCTGTCAGGAGGTAAATAGTACGTCTCATCATTGATCCTTTGGTATCATGGATGGTCATTGTATTGATCATAGTTCTTACAGCTTACAAAGTAGTTTTGTCTTTATATAGTGTCATTGTTATCGTGTAAGTTCTGGTTATTTCATTCTTCATCAGTTTATAAAAGACCTTAAAACTGTCCATCTTTATAATGTTGACATTATAGTATAAATTGGTCTTCTGACTTTGCTTGCTTCCCTCTACATCAGTACAGATTAGGTCTTTCTATGTCTCTCTGAAATTTTCTATGTCTCATTTCTTACAGCACAGTAGTATTCTGTCACATGCATATACCTATTCAGCTACTCCTCATTTAAGGGCTTCTTTAAAAAAGCTGCTATAGATTTTTTTGTGAATATAAATATCTTTTCCTGTTTCTTTGTTCTTTTTTGGGTATAGGTCTCATGGTGGTGTCTCTGGGTCAAGGGGTCTATCAGAGTTTTGAAAAATAATTTTAATTAGCATCCACTCAAGAAATATATTTTTTAAAAAAAATGCATCCTGTCCAACATGGATTATATACTTTTCTTGGTTTGCAGGGACTATTCAAAGGACTAAAGCTAAAACCACTTTAGATAGAGGTTAAAATGCCATTATACAGGGAACATAAGATCATAGAATTCAGAATTTAGATTTAAATCATCCTGACCCCTTGTCATTTCACAAGTGAGGAAACTGAGTCATAAAGAACTTGGCTAAGCTCACTGGATTCCCCAAGTGTTAATTATAATTATACTTAAACTCTGACTTTGCTTTCCTTGGATCCTGATCATTTATTTTTAAATAGTGTTTTGTATCCACGCTTTGCTCTGTGAGTCTCCTAGTGGCATTTAGCCAAAAAGCAATAAAATTCTAACTTGACTCCGCCATGACTGAATGAATCTAAAAAGGGTGAGTCAGCAGAAAGGATACACTCAGGAGTAATTGGAGAGGAAGCAAATACCAGAAAGGAAGCTGCTGGTAAGAACACAGAGCTGCCATGATTATACCCTGACGGGCTTCCTAAGCTACAGGATGGAAACCAGCGGCAATGAGTTCTAAATCCACTCTCACCACGTATGTGCAGTGTGACTTGAGGCAGTTGTATCATTTACTTGTCTACAGTGTGAAAGTGATGTAAAACCCTATTTCTGAGAAGTCAATATGCCAAGGAGGTGTTTCTCCTACAGATTTAAGCCATCAAAAAGTAATCAAGTTAAAGAAAGTTGACCCAGGCTCAATTAGATTAAGTGACTTGTCCATTATTGGGCAATTGGGCAACTAGGTGGCAGTGGGTAGAATGCCAAGTCTGGAGTCAGGAAGACCTGAGTTCAAATCTGGCCTTAGGCACTAACCCTGTTTGCCCCAGTTCCTTATCTCTAAAATGAGCATGGAAAAGGAAATAGCAAACCACTCCAGGATCTCTGCCAAGAAAACCCCAAAAGGGGTCATGAAGAGCTGGACACAACTAATTGACTAAA
Organism: Trichosurus vulpecula; assembly: GCF_011100635.1. NCBI lineage: Eukaryota > Metazoa > Chordata > Mammalia > Diprotodontia > Phalangeridae > Trichosurus > Trichosurus vulpecula. The sequence continues at coordinate 296,624,991 of NC_050576.1, read as the reverse complement.
CAACAAATGTACCAAAGCCCTGATCAAATCATGTTTCCTAAAATTTTACAATATACAGAAATAATATAAAGACAAACATAATATCAAAAATATGATTCATTTGTAATCTAAGTATTAATCCTGTCTCCCAACATCAATGTTTACAATATAATAGTAATGTACTCTGTTCTGAATGAGTGAGGAAGAATTAGAAATAAGGTAGCTAAGATTAAAAAACCACAGAATTGTAGTTACACGGATTGTATTCAGGCATCCCCTCTGCCATGTCTGACCAATGGTCATTTAGTCTCATTGTGAGTGATTCCAGTGATGCAGAGCTTACTACTTTGTGAAGCATTGCAGTCTATTTTCAGATGGTTTTAACTACCAAAAGAAAAGTCTGTTCTTACACACGGCTTCTTAACCTAGGGCCTCTGAAGTTTTGCTTTTCTTTTCTATTATATTAATAACTATCTCAACATGATGCATTTCTTTTATAATTCTAGTATTTTATGCATTTAAAAACATTCTCCAAAGGAGTCCCTAGGCCTTTCCCAGACTTTCAAAGGATTCCATGGCACAAAAATTCGTAAGAACCCGTGCCTGTATTAAGAGAATATCTTTCCCCCTTTACCTTCTGCCTGTGGGACCTAGTTATGCCATCCAGAACAACATAAAATAAATCTAATCATTCTTCCATATGACAACCTCATAAATATTTAAAGACAAATACCATGTCACTTCAATGTAACAAATATTTATTAAGCCAAAATATTAAGTGCTGAGGATACCAAAGAAAAAATAAAGCAATGCCTTCCCTCAAGGAGCTTATTGGCTACTAGAGAAATAGAATATGCATAAAAAGAAGCAAGTTTTAAGGTAATTAGAGGAAAGAGTGCATTAACTACTGTGGAGAGGAGAGGAGAGTTTAGCACCAACACTATGGCCGTGGAGGCAGAGGATGTGAGCAAAGAGAAGAAACCTCTGAGACGCCCAAAACCCGGGAGGCTCTTGGAGACAAGTGTCATCAGTCAGCCCCTGTTTGAATAAGCACAAATTCTGAACGAATGGAGTCCTCTACTTGACTCTTGTGACTCACTCAAGGCCACCATTGCATGCTGAACTCTGGTGCCAACTTCTATTTCTTCCTTCTCTTTTGGGCCCTTTGGCTCAGAAACATGGTATCCCTGGCAACTGAGCCCATATTCTATGTGTCTGACTTGATACTTCTGGCCTCTCCCTGAGTAAAAATAACATTGCCACAAATTTTAATCCTGCTCCTCAGCTTGAGAAATCCTCAGTGCCATGGATGGTCCCCAACACAAGCAGATTACATCCTTGGCCCCACCCACCCAGGAGTATAGTTAAGGAGCATTATGGTTTTCCGGGTGAAAATGTTTTAGAGAATTTTCTTTTTACCACATAGAACTTCTTTTTTAGCTCAAAGATAAAATGTTTCATTCATTTCACTAACTTCTAATAAGATCTTCTAACTATAAGCAACTAGAAACCATTCATTTTCCAGAAGTTTTTAAAAAAAAGACCCTGAAAATTAATGGTCAAGTAAATCCTGGGCTAGAGGTGCTGAGGGAAAGCAGAAGTGTTAAAAGGAGAGCTTTGGGATGAGGTGTTAATCATACAGGAAAATCCAAGTGTGAACACCACCTCCTGTTCTTGGGGGAAAACAGAATCATTGATATTTCTTCACCAAAAGAAATTTTGTTCATTTCCAAGGTCAAGCATTTCATTTAGCAGTAGATATGTCATGTAATCTAGCATTCTGGGTTCTGTGTTTGACACAATCCCTTCCCCTGTTAGACTCCTCTCCCCAGCTTTCTCCCTAGAGTTATTGTATCCTCTCTCTCTCTCCCTCCCTCCTCCTCTTTCTCTCTCCTGTGATTTTTCCCTATTAATTTTACTTCAGATTAATGACTTTTGAGCTCTCACCTCTGACTCGTGACGTAGTGTGCGGGGACTTGAACAGTGAATAAAGCAAATGACTTAGAGATGTGTGTTTTTTCAGTTTCAACAAACAGAACAGGGATGAGCTCATTTCAGTCTGGGAATCCCAGTTAGAAGTGTCATTACGATGGAGAATTAAAATTCATCAGTTAAACCAAGCAATCAGGGAATTTTTTTGTCAAAGAATGTATTATCATCAATTTTTTAAATGACTTTTAAACAATAATGAGAATCCTCTTAATGAAAGAATCTCCATGGCTAGATAAGTGCTAATAATAACTGATATACCATTAACTGTACTTTCCTCACATTTCTTCCTCCTAAAACTTGATATTCTCATTAATTCTTTCCTTCCTCTGGGATCCCCACTCATGGGATCATACAAATTCTCTTCCCCTGCCCCAGCAGCTTACAGTGATACCAAGTGCAGGCCCCCTTCCTTTGTAGCTTACATATGAGGTAAGACATAAAGTAATTGGTGGGTGCCCAGAGATGATAAATTGCCACACCATTTCCCTTTGCCCTGGCCACCCGTTAGGAAGGATGGGAGGAAAGCTTGCCACCCTGGGTCACCCTGATTTGTTTAAGCAACCATTTATGCAGATACTAGAGTCTAATAACTAGGCCATAGCTTGTGTTTATATGTGTTTCCCTGTTCAGAGGAGCTGAAAGTGTTTTAGCAAACATTCATCTCATAAATCCCCATGACAGCTTTGTGAGGTAGAAGGAGGTGGAAGGGAGGGCTTTATTATTATCACCCTTTTGACATCTAGGGAGGGAGGGGCACACACATAAGAAGGAAGGGGACTGAGGAATGAGAGAATCTAGAACATATCCTGCTGGTCCTGCCTCCCAGCATGGGACTGAGATTATGAAGGGTTAACAATGATGAAGTGCTGTCCTTCAAATCAGGAGGATTGTGATGCACCTTACCCACCATCAGAAGGAGGTAAAGAGCACTGTCATCAGAGAACTAAATTCAAGTGATGCTTCTGCCTCTCCCTACCAGTGAAATCCTGGGCAAACCTTTGGACTTCTTTGTGCCTCAGTTTCTTCACCTGTCAAGTTGAAGTCTTGGACTTCAGGACTTTATAATCTCTTCCAGCCCTCTGTCCGTCATCCTAAGAGTCTATATGTCATATGCTTTGAGTTGTTGGGCTTTTTTTAATTTTCACTCAGTCTTTTTTGTGACCTGTGGTTTGCATAAGTATACTGGGCCATACCACATACCTTTTCGTTATAGTCTTTGCCTGCATTAAGAATTGATTCCAGAGGCTCCTGCTTATAATTTCTCCATTTAATGCAATGTGTAATCAAGAACAGGTCGCTGTTAGGTCAATTCTTCCCCCACATGTATCTTTTCAAATAATAAATAATCAGGAGAATGGGAAAGGGGCATTGAAAAGATAGTTTCAAAGTTAGCCCTCATAAATAACCAATTTCCTGAACAGACATTTTAATATTTATATGCTATGGAATTCCTTCCCCCACCCCCTTGGAGATCTGGCTTAGGACTGATATAAAAAGTATCCAGAAATAGAATGTAAATGCAACCATCAGTCCTGGAGACATCATCTTTAGCTCCCCTCAAGTATGGTAATACTTTAGCCCCTTCCTGTCTACATGGCCCTGATCTATATGATTTAAATGGGCAAACATGAAGAAGAATCATACAGAATAAAAAGGCTTCTAGGGAGAGGTGTCTGTTGGCATTAATGAAATCAGCACACCATTAACCATTCATGGGGCTCATAGGATCGTAGATCTAGGGCTGAAAGTGCCTTCAGAGGCCATCTGTGCTAACCCTCTCCTTTTACACATGAGGAGTCCAAGACAGCCCAAGGTCAGGTATGTCAACAGTGGGATATGAACTCAGGACTTCTGACTTCAGAGCCAGTGTTGTCTCCACTCATGCCATTCCAAATATTAAAGGATACGTAAAAGAGATGGCAAGGGAGATTCTCTTCTCAATGTTGGCATTGCAAATATGGTAGCTAGGGTTAATATGAGGCCTCTCCTGGGGCTTCTGAACCACATGCCTTCTAATACAAACCTTGAGCCAGGGCATTCTATTATCCTGTCCCCATCTTTCTCTGCCAATCTCCGGCATCACCGTTATGAAGCACAGGCCCAGCTCAATCCTTAGCTCACCTGGCACCGGCCCTGGCAAGTTCTATGTGCATCCCCCAGAATCTTCTCCCCTTCCACGCAGCCAGTATGAATGGTTTTGGATAGTACCACCAGGCAGAGTATATGTGCTTGACTATGAGAGGAGATGTTATCATTTCCGTACTAGCTCGTGCCTTCATGGACCCCATCGGTCAAGTAATGTTCCAGCTCCATCTATTATCTGCCCCCTTGAATCCCAGGCCATCGTTTTTCACATTCCAACTTCACTCCAGCTCTCTTTCCCGGAGAGAGGCAGATGTTGGTGACTTGGCAAGAACCATATGCGTACGACCATTGGTCTCTTCTATAACTGGTGCCCAAGAATGCCAAGAGAGGAATAGCAATGAATGCAAGTTCTTCACATGTGAGGGACATGATAATAAGCAATATAATTATGATTATTTTTATTATTATTATAACATTTAAGGTTTGCAAAGTGCTTTACATATATCATCTCATTTGATCTTCACAAAAGCTTGTTGGGTAAGTGCTGTTACTGTTGCCGCTTTCCAGATGGGGAAACTGAGTCAAAGGGAGGTTAAGTGACTTGCCCACACTCATACAGCTAATAAATGTCTGAGGCCGGATTTGAACTTTGCTCCTCCTGAATCCGAGCCTAGTACACTGTGTCATCCACAGTTCCCTGGCCTACTAAAGAAATCCCTATATGCTGGTGTCGAATCTTAGCCTACCCTTTATGGAGTCCAATAGTTTGTAGCTTCCAAGGCTTCAAATTGTGATGCACCAGTGAACACAACACAGAGAAACCGATATTCTTCTATAACAATCTTCTCAACACCTAAATCTCGGAGTTGCTGTCAGCCTTTATATTTTTTCTACCAGATCATTTCTAATAAGAAAAGATTTTTTTACTGGATCCAGTTATAGCAGGAAAAGAGACAGGGCTAAGACACTGAACCAGTGGTTTCATTGCTAATGGGGAATCTCAGGTGAGGAGGCAGCTGCTACAACTGTAAGGCAGCACTTTTCTGCCACTTAGAGCCTTAAGAGAGTGGCTTAGAACACCAAGGATTTGAGTGACTTGCTCCAGTCACACAGAATACATCAGAAGAAAGACTTGAACGCAGGTCTTCCTGACTCTGTGGCTCTTTATCTGCTACACTATACTACATGACTACAGATGAGACAGTTCCAAAGTCAACTTATCTAGAGGGGTCTCTTAAAGGATAGAGTAGAATAGTATGCATTAGGGTTTTCCCAGAGGCGAAGACAACACGGATGAAAAAGGCAAGAAAGCCACCAGCAAAAACCACAAGTGACTTGTTCACATGTAATAGAATGTTTGGTTCCTTCGCAGGCAATTTTCAAGTATCATTTTATTATTACCACTATCCAGGATATCGTTTTTCTCTTTTTTGTTGCTTTCTCACCCCAAGGCAGGTATGTGATAGATACAGCCCAGACCAACTTGAGAAAGCCGATTGTTAAATTTTCAGTGTAAGGATTTATACCTTACAAATGGTCAAAAGCTACAAATGAGGGCTTGACTTATTGTTTTGTTCATTGTTTAGGCTTAAGAAAAAGATGACGAAAATGTTAATCACATATATGAACTTAAAATTTTATTGTGTGTACATTTAGTTTCTCTGGAGAGTTGGTTGTTAAACACTTACCAGTACACCACTGCTGCCAACCCATCACCCGGCACCGTGTGAATGTGAATGAGAATTCAGAAAAGACACAGAACTGGAAGGAAACCAGAGTGACTCAGTCATGAGTTAGTAATGGATACTAAGCTACCACTAACTTCTCAGCCTTCTCTTTGTCCTTGTTTCTCTCTTCTTCCTCTTCCTCCTAATTTGATACATTCCCGGGCAAAGGCATGAGTTGCAGTACTTGCAACTAATAGTAACTTACCATTATGTGGCACTTTGTGGTTTACAAAGTGTTTTCCTGACAAGCATCCTGGGAAGGGAGGAACTCAAGTGATAGTCACCCCATCTTATAGATAAGTGAACTGAGGGCCAGAGAGATAAAATCTCCTTCTCCTTAAACAAAAATCATTTGTCCTATTCCTAAATCCCCTGTTCCCTCGGAGCCCCATTAAGTGACCAACAGGCTAAGCCAACAAATTTATTCAAATCCAAAGATTAATGACTAATGATGGCTTTAGATATCACTCCTCTCCAGTAAACAGTTGCAGCTTAATTGCCCTTCAGTGCCTTAACAAAACCCTAAATAATATGAACAAGAATATTATTAACTGCTAACACTTGGCAGTTTGTGCCTCCAAGCTGTTGACTCTTTTTTCGTCATTTTCTTGCATCACTCTCATTTCTTTTCCCAATTTTTCTTCCACCTCTCTTATATGATTGTCAAGCTCCTCTTTTGGGCTGTTCCACAAGTTCTTTCTGGCCATAAGACCACTTCCCATTTTGGGGGTGGATTTTACCTGTAGGTGTTTTGAAATTGTTGTCCTCTTCTGAGTTTGTGCCTTGATCTTCCCTGTCACCTTGCTAACTTTCTATGGTCAAATTCTTTTTTTGTTGCTTTTTGCTCGTCTTTTTTGGCCTTCTTCCTTTCTTTTAAATTTGAGCCCTGAAAGAAGCATTGTCTCAGGCTTCTTGTGGCAGGGGCTGCTGGTCCTGGCGGTTTACTTGGTGCTGCACAGATGTTGCACTGAGGTCTACAGGGACCCCTCATGTCTGGTGCTGCTCTGAGAGGGTGGGATGGAGCAGGGTGACTGGTGCTGCTGGAGGCTGCAGGGGTCTGATAGCTTACCCGGTGCTGAGCCAGGTTTCCTAGTAGTGCTAACATGCGCTGAGGCTGGTGGGGTGTTTCTGCTTTTCTCCAGGGCTACACTGAAGCATGTGGAGTCTGGCCACTGGAGAATGCCTGTTTGCTGGGCTATGCTAGGGCATGTGGTAGTTCTCAGAGTTGGAGTCTGCCCATTCCCCTGGCTATGCTGAGGCACATGGTATGGTTCTGGTGTCAGCATTTGCCTGCCTCACTGCAGCTTAGGATCTACTGCTGGTTTGCTGAGGTGGGGCTTGCTGGGATGCTTCCTGTCCTGGACTGTACCCCCCCTTTTCTCCAGTGAGACAGATCTTTCTTGGCAATCTTCCAAGTTTCTTGGGCTAAAAGATTGTTTGCCCCCCGCCATCTTTTTGCTGGTTCTGTTGTTCCAGGGTTTGTTTTGGGGTGCTATTTTGTGGTTCTTTGGAGGTAAACATGGGAGAGTTTTGTTGATTTACAATTTACTCCGCCATCTTGGCTCCCAGAAGTCCTGACAATTTGCTATGCCTTCCATACACATCAGCTCATTTGGTACTGACAGTACCCCTGTGAGGTGGCCAAATGAGAATATTATTATCCTCTCTTTGCTGACGAGAAATCTGGGACTCTTAGAGGTTAAGTAACTTGCCCAGAATCGTATAGCTAAATTCCAATTCTAGTTATGTTCTTTCCAGCACGCTACAGAGAAAGAACCCAAATGCCATTCTATAAATGGCTACCAAGCCCACCTAGGTACAAATCATTATCTGCTTAAACATGGGACCAGAGTTGTTAAATTTCCAAGGCAGAAGAAATAGTGTTTATAAGATATACTTTAGAAGCACTCAGGATTGTGCAGGCAGAAAGAGAGAAATGTGAGAATTATGGTATAATAAACTGTTGTCTTCCCTTTATGGTGCAGTCATAGAAACTGTGTGAAAGCATACTTAGGATTCTTGGGTAAAACACAGAATCAACCAAAGGATTACAAAATGCCAAATCTGCTAGGAGCCTCAGATTGTTTGTGTGCACCTTGGGTGTAAAATTTTTTCATCAATCAGGTCATTTCTGTTTCTAATTAGAATCTTAATGCGTTTGATACGTGCACATATATGCTCAGTCAAAACAGACTTTTGCTTTGCCCAGAGACAGATAACCAAAATGGAGATTGTAACCACTAGCATTCCACCGATTCCCATGCTTGCTATATCCAGAGCTGCTATCCCTCAACTCACAATGTGATTCAAAGGATACTCTGCTATTTTCCCCTGTTTTAACTTACAGTGTTGTAAACATCTTTAATGAGAAACCTTTCAATTTTGCTCATTCCAGAGGCATGGTTTTAGTAGATGACACAACATAATTTTAATCTATACTTCTTTATTTATGTTTGCTCTTGGAATTTCTGCATTAGAAGCTAAGACAAATGTCCCAAATTACCATAATTTTTCCATATGTAACCTGTACAATCCTGAAGAATATTACTGCCACCAATCAAATTGATTACATATTCATATTCTGCTCCCTGAAGTTTGGTGTTGAGTTTGATGCTTGCTGCCCAACAAATCACAGATGTGAGCCATTCACCGGCTTGGGGGTCAGAGCCCTCTGTGTACCATTATGAATCTACATGGAAATCCTACGTGCTAAATTTTGCACTTGGACCTTGCCTTTAGTTGACACTTGTAAAATTGCCAGTAACAACTGACTTCCCTGGAGATTACAATGATCAGGGGCCTGATTGGAGCGCAAGTTATTTCAGCTGCAGTGGTCAATCATGTTTGCTCTAAATGTTCCTGCTGGCCTCTTTGTTCGATTTGAACTAGCTCATCTAATTGAAGTCAACCACAGACACGAAAGGGGTTTATTATTGGATTTTGCCATTTCTGAATGCTAGGACCATACCAAGAGATTCTTCCATGAATGATTTTGATTGTACTACACCCTTAAACTTAAGAGTTTGAGAGACTGACTAGAAGCTCCACCATATTAGCACTCCCTGCTTGAATTCCATTCCGCAACGATTCAACCTGCATTTATTAAGTGTTTACTGTGTGCGTGGCCCTGCATTTGGCACTGGAACCCAGTTGCATGTTAGCAAGATGAAGACTTTCATATTGTGCTACCTGTCTAGAAGACCATCTAGAAGACTCACAATTTGGCTAGCAGCAGGTTCTGGTCCCTTTAAAATAATATGCAGAAGAGTATGTGGGTTAACATTTCACTGCACATTAATTCTTTTTTTAAAAACTGTCATTTAATTTTAAATGCTAATATGCATATGGTTAATTAAGAAGCCAGAATTGGCTATAAGCTTGGTGAGCTCTTAGAGAAGGGAGAGGGAGATCATTACGCTTCTGCTCATGGATAGCTATTTGTGAACCAGCTGATAATGTGCAAAATTAAGATTTCGTAAGTGGCATTTTAAATGAATGGTTAATGGCTGAAGATTAATTAAACAGTCAGAGTTGCTCAGAAGAGAAGCTGTTAAAAATTGTGTTTATAGGCTAGTCACTTGCATGCTGAAACCAAAATCCTGATGGATGGTGGCATCTCTGTTTTCTATGGGAGCATTTTAACTAAGTTCTTGAGTGGGAAAATCCACCTTTCTCTACATTGTGTAAAGTAGTTACAGAGTCCTTTGGGGCTCTCTTTCGTAACAAAAAACTACAAAGTAGGAGAAGGTGAGAAGAAAAAGCTTTTACTGATGGGATTTTCCCAGAAATCCTTCATTCAAACTTCATCACACCCAAATATAGATAGATAGATCGATGGATGGATGGATGGATACATAGATACATATATACATACTTACGTAGATACATACATACATACATACATAGATATACACAGATAGATAGATAGACAGACAGACATTAGATATACACACATGTAGGTATTATATGTGTGTTTACACTTCATGTGGATGCATATGTATATACTGTGTTTCTTTACCAAGAGATTTTAAAGAAGCTACTCTATCATTCTGTATGAGGGGAAAAAATTCTATCAGGAATTCTTAGCCTGGAGTCTCTAAACTTGTTTTTAAAAAATATATTGTGATAACTGTATTTCAATATCTCTATGAATTTTATTTTATGCATTTAAAAACATTACTGTAAGAGGGGTCCATAAGCTTCACTAAGTTGCCAAAGGGGCCCATGACTCAAAAAACATCAAGAACCCCTGCTCTCAGTTTCTTCTTTTGGATCAACTCAGCAAACATACATTGAATACCTACTATGTGTAAGACACTGTCCTAGGCATTGGGTGGATACAAAGACAAATAAGATCCTCTCTTGGAGAAATTTGTAGTCTTTTCCCACTAGAATGAATTTTTCCTTCCATGTGCCTGAAAATACTAACCCTCTTTTGTGGAAAATGTTCTTTTAATAGATCTGGCTGCACTACATAAGATCCTTGAGGGAAGAGACTGTTTCTTACACATTTTCCTTCCTTCCATGATGCCTTACACAAAATAGGCATTCAGTAAATGTTTGCTGAATGAATCATCTATAAATTAGTTTTCTCAAATTGGCTATTTCAGTATTATAGGCTCTTCTTAAGTGCCTATCTGGAAGTCCTGGTATATTTTCCTGTAAATTATGTGAGAGTGAATTTTACTTATGCAAAACATCTCACAGCATTCAATTAATTTTCTTCTTGAATTCATCTGACCTAGCCCTCAGCTTGAAGGCAATATGATATACTGGAAACAGTAGGATCCCTGGGAGCCGAATTCTAGTCCTCAGCACCACCACTTACTAGCTTCATGACCCTAGAGAAGTAATTTAATAAAATCACAGAGTCTGAAATCTAGATGGAACTTTAGAAGCTAGCTAGTGTCTCTAGTTCAACTCTTAATACAAATCCCTACCATAAGGTCCTCAACAAATTGTCATCTAACCCCTACCTGAAGACTTCCAGTGATGAGGAACTCACTGCCTCCTGAGGCATAACCCATTCTACCACTAATGATTAGGAAGGTTTTTTCTTACATCAAACCTAAACTTGTCTGTTGGAAATATCCACCCATTATTTCAAATCTGTCCTTTACAACCAAGCAGAATAAGCCTAATCCCCCTTCTGTGTCACAGCCATTTAGATACATGAAAACAACCATCACACCACCTTCACAGTCATCTTGCTTCAACTCATCTTTGATCTTTCAATGGCATATTCCCCTGTTCTCTTACTATCCTTGATGCCTTCTTCTTCTGAACATGCTAAAACTTTGTCAAGTGACTTGGCCAAGGTCACATAGCTAATAAGGTGCAGAGCCAAGATTTTAGTTCATGGCTTCTGTCTCTAAATCTGATTTTCTTCCCACGCCACCATACCCTCTGAAAAGAGTTAATGCCATCTCTGGTCTTCTTTTCTCTATGCTAACAACAATAATGATTTAATATTTGTAATTATACAACAGTACTGACTTTTTATCCTGCCCTATGATGATAAACCCAAAAAACTCAATGTATATTTGACAATGGCTGTGTGGCCCACTTAGACATATCCTTGGGGTTCTGTTTTGCCACAGCATTTCTCAAATCTCACCTCTAGCCTCCAGCACTGTGTCAATGCTTTTTTTCTGTGGCTGAAGCTTGACCTAATGTCACAGACCCTCTCTCACTGATAAACCATGGTACTCAAGTTTTTCAAAGGAGATCTATCTAGGGGTGGGGAACTTGCAGACTCAAGGCCCCATGTGACCCTCGAGGTCCTCGGATGCAGCCCTTTGACTGCATCCAAACTTCACAGAACAAATCCACTTAATAAAAGGATTTATTCTGTAAAACCTGGACTCAGTCAAGAAGGCCACATGGGGCCTCGAGGCCACAGGTTCCCCACCTCTGAATAGTTCCTTTGTTCAAATTTCTCTTTCATTCTCCTGCTCTTTTAAAAATAATATCTGCATGAAGTTCATGTCCATGAAATCTTCCACACTACAAAATATCACTAAATTGGAAGCTTCTTGAAGGCAGGGACTGTCTTTCTTTTTATTAATTGTATCCCCAGTGCTTAGCACAGTGCCTGGCCCATAGGAAGTGTTTAATAAATGTTGATTGGATTGGATTGGATTCCTGTCGGTCAGAATGGTTCTACTGAATAGACATCATCAGGTCACTTTCCATTGTAACTTAAGTGACTATATAATTAAATCTTGAATACATGCTCATTTGAGAGTGTAGATGATATGGCATCAGATATGTAAAAGTCACTTAAATTTACTGCAGGAGAACTCACTGTTACAGGCCTGGTTAAAATGAAAGTTATGAAGAAAGAGAAAACTAGTCTGCAACTAGGAAACCTTTAGCTTTGAGGATGGGAGTAACACAAAAGCATTCTATTGGCGGGTGGCAGGTGGAGGCCTGAAAATTGTCAGTTTCTGAGTTCCTCTCATGTTGGGTAAGTGTGGATAAAAGCATTAATTGAGCACTTGTAGGCTGAAAGCTTGCCACCAACCAGGGGGCCTAAAGTGTTCTTGCTTTTTTCACAGGTAAAAAGAGACAGAGAGAGGTTAGCTACACTGGATTCTCTGCATCACAAAGTAGCCTCCAACCGAGGGATGTGTTTATACGAAGGGAGAGTTTGGGGAACAACATTAAATTAGCAACAAGGCCAATCTTAATTGTTATTGATTGCAAAATATACAGATCGGCAAGCAAATGCTGTCTTTCTCTCCTCACCTGAAGCACGTCTTGTAATTTCTTCTAGGTTTTGAGTCAGCACTGTCCCAGACTGTAGTAGGAGGGTGGGAGGTGACAGAGGAGGAGGCAAGCTCGGTTCTCTGTATAAGGCGAAGGAAGTTTTGGACATACTTGGTCCTTTTTGTGTGAAGGGAGGAAGTTTTGATATTTTCCTCATTTTCATTGTCAAAGCTGCTGTCTGCATCAGTGTTGATGGTTTGACCTCCTTGCTGCAGTTCGGGAGAAGTCTCTTGTACCTTAGCAACATGTTCTGTCTCCACAGTCGAATGGGCAGGAATTTGAATTTTTTACCTCAAGCACTGTTATCAGCCTGCCAAGGGAACCTGTTTTATTTTTTTTATCAATACAAATAAGTAATCCATTATTCCCACTAAAGCCCATTCAATTAAGAGTCTAAATAGTTCTATTTATTTTTCCATTTTACTTAATGCTATTTCCAGTGAAATGCTGCATTTTGCCCTAATGCTTGTGGTTTGATTTCACTTTAGCTAAATATTACTTTAATTAATTGATTTAACAAAAGACAGCATCATAGTTTCTGTGCATCCTTAACAAGCAAAAAGTGTAAAAATGCCCTATACTTTTTTGACACTTTAGATAAATTCTCTATTTTTTGTGAAAATGAGAGAGTTAGCTAAAAGCATTCATAGTAAAAGTGAAGACAGGGGAATTGTAGTGCTGTAAATTATAGGTGGTTCATCCAGAAAATGAAGAGGTTGTTCTTATTTCTGAGGTCTATGAACTTTTTAATATTTTGATAACTTTCAGTATACTTAGTTTCCTCTGTAATCCTATGTATTTTATTTCATGCATTCAAAATATTATTCTGGGAAGAAGTCCATAGTCTTCAAAGATGTCCATGGTTCCCAAGAAGGTTAAGAACCGATGGTTTAGTAGAATAGAAGCTCCTTGAAGGCAGAGACTATTTGATTTTTATCTCTGTACCACCACCACTTCTGACAGTGCCTGGTCACAGTAAACATTTGTTAAATAAACATTTATTAAATGCCTGCTTTGTTCCAGGCACTGTCAAACATAGGGGATACAAAGAAAGGCAAAACATAGTCCCTGATACCAAGGGCCTCGTGTAGATAACTATGAGCAAACAAGCCACATGCCAGATAAATAGGAGGTAATGCACCCAGGGAAGGTCCTAGAATTAAGGGGAGCTCGGAAAGGCTTCTTGTAGAAGCTGGGACTTGAAAAAAGCCAAGAAAGCCAGGAGATGGAGATGAAGAGGGAGAGCTTTCCCAGCATGGGAGAGAGCCAATGAAAATGCTTCAAGTTCATAACCCAGATTCTGAGTTCAGCAAGAAGACTAGTGTCACGGAATACCTAGGAGAGTGTGATGTCTAAGAAGACTGGAAAAGTCTTCTTTTCCAGACTCAGAAAAGTCGGAGGAAAAGTATGAGCAGGTTATGAAGGGCTTTGGATGACAAACAGAGAGTTATATATTTGATCATGGAGGTGATAGGGAGACACAGGAGTTTATTGAGTAGGGAAGTGATATCATCAGACCTGAGCTTTAAGAATATCACCTTGGCAACTGAGTAGAGGATGGACTGGGATAGAGAGAAACTTGAAGCAGTGAGACAAACCAGCAGACTATTGGAACAGTCACCAGGTGAGATGATGCTGAGAGCCTGCACCAGTGTCAGAAGAGGTAAGCGGAAGCAGATGAGAGATGTTTACAAGGTGAGATCAACAGGCCTTGGCAACAAATTGAATATGGCGAGTAAGAGAGAATGAGGGGGTAAGGATGACACTTAGGTTGTGAGCCTGGGTAAATGGGAGGATAGTGGTATCCTCCACCAGGAATAAGGAAGTTAAAAAGAAGAGAAGGTTTTAAGGAAAAGTAATATGGAAATTAGAAAGAGGGAGAGAAGATTGGGGAAAAGAGAATGAGTTCAGTTTGGGGACATGTTGAGTTGAAGATGTCTAGGAAACATCCTAAATATTGGGGGCAGGTGTGTGGCATGGTGGATAGAGTGCTGGGCCTAGAATCAGGAGAACCTGAGTTCAAATCCAGCCTCAGATACTTACTACCTGTGTGACCCTGGGCAAGTCACTTAACCCTGTTTGCCTCAGTTTCTTCATCTGTAAAATGAGCTGGAGAAGGAAATGGCAAACCATTCCAGTATCTTTGCAAAGAAAACTCCATAAAATGGAGTCATGAAGAGTTAGACATGACTGAATAACTTAACAACGAGCCAACAATCCAAACAAATATCCAGGTCAAGATGTCCATTAGGCAGTTGGATCTGTGAGCCCAGAGGTCAACAGAGAAATTGGGGCTGGATAAGAAGACTTGAGAATCATTAGCATGGAGATCAACATTATCAGCAGGCAACACATTGTAGAGGGGAAGAGAAGAGGGTCCAATACGGAGCCCTGTGGGGTACCCATGGTTGAGCCCCCTGTAACTTGCAGTCATTCTTCCTAGTTCTGCCTTCTGGATCTATAAAGAATTGGCCTAATTCCTCTTCCACTTCACAGTCCTCTAGAAATGTGAAGATAAGCACCAGCCCTAGAGTCAGGAGGACCTGAGTACAAATCTGGCCTCAGACACTTGACGCACTTTCTAGTTGTGTGACCTTGGGCAAATCACTTAACCCCCTCCAAAAAAAAAGTTTAAAAAATGTGAAAATAACTATCTTCTGGCCTCACTTTCCCTTGATTTTACCCCACCCTTGGGTCTTCTCTTTTCCATTCCTATTTCCCCAATTTTCAGCCAATCAGTTACCTAATTCCCAGGTTCATCACGGCCCTAGCTGCCTTGCTGTGGACCCTCTAAAGTTTTTTAATGATGCCCTTACAGGGAACTGCACACATTACTCCATATGTGACCTGACCAGTGCAGAGTACAAGGGAACTATTATATCCCTCCATCTGGACCCTCTGTTTCTATTAATGCAGCCTAAAATCTCATTAGCTTTTGAGCAATTGCATCACCTTGTTGGTTCATATGCTCCTTTTGGCCAGCTAGAATTCCCAGGCCTCTCACGTGAACTCTTGGCAAACCTAGTCTCCCCTAACCTATACTTAGGGAATGGATTTTTTAACCTGAGTTCAGGGTCTTTATATTAATTCCAATTAAATTTCATATTGTTGGTTTTATCCCATAAAGACCTTTTTAAATTCTGACTCTGCATTCCAACATATTAGATACCTCTCCCTGCTTTGTGTCACCTGCAAATTTAATAAATTCTTCTCCATCCAAATTCCTGATAAAAATATAGAACAGGGTAAGGTCATGGGTGGAATTCTGTGCCATACCAGTATATATGTCTGTTGTGCTAGAATCAGAATTGTAGAGTTGGAAGAGATCTCAGACACCATGAGGTCCAACCCCTACCTTGCTCCATGCATTCCCATTCATATAACATCCCCAGTGGGTGGTCTTCAGGCCCCCGCCTAGTTCTATCCTCTGGCGCCAATCAGAACAAACCTGATCCTCTTCTGATATTTGGTTGAAGACACCTATTTTGTACCCTCTAACTCTTTCCTTCTACAGGGAAAATATTCCCATATCCTTCAACTGATGCTTATTCTGAGTCCCTCTACACCCTCCTGCTTGTACCCCTCCAAACACATTTGACATTTTGTCTATGAACTTCCTAAAATAGGATGCCTGAAACTAGACAACAAACCCAAGTGTGTTCTGGGCACAGCAGAGTACAGAATGGGGTACCATCACCACCTTCTATCTTCCCATATAGAGAATTCGTATTAACTTAGCAAAGTAATTTCTACTAATTTTCTATTAATTTAATTTCTATTAATTTGGCCATTTTTATTGCTTTAGCTTTTTTGGCTGCCATATCACATTGATGATCTATATTGCTTGAATTACTAATAGTAATTCACATTTTTGTGGCACTTTATTGCTTGCAAAATACTGTTCTCCCAATAAACTTATGAGGTGAGCAGTCCAGTCACTAAGCATTTATTAAGCATCTTCTATGTGTCAGGCACTGTGCTAAATTCTAGTGATGCAAAGAAAGTGAGGACAAAGTTCCTTTTCTCAAAGTAGTGTAAGTACTATCCCCATTTCATAGATGCGCAAAGTGAGGCTCCGAGAGTTTTCTGACTTGCACATGGCTTATGGCTAACACGTGTCAGAATGCCAGGTGTCCTCACTCCCAGTTCACCATTCTAACCACTACACCACACTGCTCCCCAGCATTCTGTGGGCATCGTTTGGTTGCATTTATTCAGCCAATACTGAGTCTGCCTAGCCTGGCTGTCATTCGTTCTTCCATTATTTTTCAAAGTCTATCACGAGACTTTTGTCAAATTCCCTGCTGAAATCTGTATACCCTATGTGCAGGGTAAGGACACATAGATTCAAGATCAGGGGACCAGACCTCAATCTAGGTGGCTTTGGACAAGTCATTTCTCTAGGCTTTAGTTTCTTGATCTATAAAATGAAGAGATTTGCTCTCAAAGGTTTCTTCTATCTCTAAATGCTGTGACCCTTTTAATTCAACTATACAGTAAACTTACAATAGGTTTACTTGTCTGTAATATCGAGAACCGTCTCTCCCTCCCTTTTAGAAAATTGAGATGTGACTTTCCTTTCCCTAGACTCCTAGGACCCCTCCCACTTTCCATAATTTCTCAAAGATTGCCAAGAGCAGTTCAGTGATCCCAGCCTCCTGTTCTATCAGTACCTGGTAGTAAAGTTCTTCTGGCCTTCTAAACTTGAAGTCGCTTTAAAAAACAGCTAAGTGTTCCTCCTCTCTGCCACCTGTCTTAAGCTTAATTTCCCTCCTCATTAAGTTTGCTGTAGCCCATGCCTGAATTCTCTCTCTCTCTTCACTTCTGCATCTTAGATACTCTGCCTTCATTTAGTTACCGTATCCTGTTTAAGAACATTCTGGATCCTTTCAGTTGTTACCCTGTATTTACTTTGTGTATATTCTATGTCTATCTATTTGTATGTGTTCATCTTGTTTCTACTAATGGATTGTAAGCGCCTTGACGGCAGGTACTGCTTAATTTTCATTTATTTAATCTTTAGTGTCTGGCACATAGCAGGTGTTTAATCAATGCTTATTGTTTGTTGGATCAGTTGGGTGGTAGAACTATCTGTAAAGTTAAAAAGGCAAATCTGTAACCCAAGGGAAAATCTGGGCCTGTGATGTAGATTTGGAGTCATCCACATAAATGATAGGGGAGGAAGCTGTGAGAGTAGATACATTCACTAAGGGAAAAGAGTATAGAGAAGAGGGCCGAGGACAGAGACTTGAAGAGCAACTATCTTAAGAGTATGAAAGAAAGAAGAGAAAATTTTCAAGTGAACAGATAAGGAGGAACCAGAAAATTAAGAGAACCAGGAGAAACAATGTCTCAAAAATCAAAAGAGGAGAGAATGTCCAGGAAGAACAAACTGGATGGACTTCAAGGAGAAATTAAGGAAAGATCACTGGACTCTGTGGTTAGGTAGTTGTGGGTAACCTTCAATAGAGCAGTTTCAGTAGAATTATAGATATAGATGCTAACTTTCAGTGAGTTGAGGAAGAGGAGGAAGTGAAGAAATAGTGACTTCTGTGATGACTAGAGAATTTCTTTCCGAGAGTTTGGTCCTGAAAAGGAAAATAACGAGGTGCTGACTTGAGTAGTTAGCATGTTCAAGGGAAGATTTGAGGGAAGGAGGGAGAATTGTGTATGGCTTTTGGTGTACAGGATACTGAAGAGCTGATAGAAATGAAGGGAGTGAAAATACAAAAGAGTAGAGAGTTAATGGAAAAAGAAATGGGTTCGGGAGGGTGGGCAGAGGAAAGGAAAGGAGCCATATTTACTTCTGAGACAAGAGAAGAGAATGAGGAAAGGCACAAAAAGGTTTTGGAATGAGTTGAAATGCTTGTTTGTAGTCATGGCCCCTTCCTTCCATCTTCTGTACAGTCAAAAACACTATCAAATTCATTTTGTTCTCTAGCCTGTCCTGTGCTAGGCAGGCGTGCATTAATTTTTTTTCTTATAAAAAATATCCACCATGATTTTTCAAGCTTCAGAATGATGTGCATTCACACATCTGAAGATAAAATTGATCTTTTCAAAGTGACATTTGACAAATTGAAAGTTTGTCACTTTTACAGTGAGTTTGCTATAACCAGAGCTTGTTTTCCATGTTGTGTTGTATGTTTCTTGTTCTGTCTACATGTCTGTTTTTTCCTTTAGAAGAATCAAAGTCACTGGACGTTAAAACTGAAAGGAAATTCAAGGATATTTTAAGCCAACCTCTTAATTTTACAGATGCGAAAACTGAGGCCCAGAGAGGTCAAGTAAGGTCACAAGGAGTCTGTGGCAGAGTTGGAACTAGAATCCAGTCGTCCTGATACCCAATCCCGCGCTCAAAAGCATCATCTTTTTAAAGAAAAAGGAATGCCAGCCTGGTTGTATTTCCGAAGTATGGAAATAGTAATGCACAAGAAATTCCCAAGAATATGTCTAAAACATTAATTGGACAAGACGAGAACATTCAAAATAACCTATTGTATTGTCCATCTAGCTCCCATGTGAAAAACAAACTCTATTTTGATGGGAACTGTCACAGATAATTTCTGTACATAAAATACAGCCAGGAACAGCTTTCGAATGGAGTTGTCACTTTTATTTAGCAGGTGAGGGACTCTCTATTGTTGTCAAGTCCTCTTTGCAAAAGCATCACTAACAGAATGATACAGGCCCATAGAGAAGAGGAAATAGTCACTCAGTCTATACTGAAACAAAAAATGGGAAGCTCTGTTTCCCTGTCAGTGTTCTTTCTGTGCATTTGAAGACTCTTTTGTTCATCTGGTCCTCCATGTAGTCAGCTATGCTTTTATATTATTGGAATTTTATTTCCTTACTCTGTACTGGTTTCAAAAAGTATATATAGATTAATAGGTCTTTGCTTCTATGCATTGTTCTTCTCTAGCAGTGATGTTACGATATGCCATTACATTTGGGTTGTCATCCAGACTAATATAGACATCCAAAGTAAAGAACTGAAACTAAATCTTCCAGGATGGAAATTTGTACCTTAACCTTCTTTTGAGGTCCTTTATTTTCCTTACACTTCCAACTTATAATCATTTCATATGAGTAGAACTGTAACATTCAGTTTTTTTTTTTAAAAATCAATGTGATGATCCCAGGGTTGTACTGATAAATGTTTAATAACTGGCTTTCCCCCAAAAAAATATACACAAAGTACACTTTTAAGTTTAATCTGCAAGAACATTTCCTCCATCACTTTCTTAAGTCTAGGCAGCAATAACAAAAAAAATCAACCCCTAATTTTGTAGTGCCTACCATTTCTAAGCTGTGAGTGCTCACAATTTAAAAATAGGCTCTCAGAAGCCAGTGAGCTGGCTACGGCATAACCCTCAATGATCCTTCCATTGCTGAATTATTGCGGGTTTCATAGAGTCTTACACCTGGAAAGAACCTCAAAGGTCACTTGGTCCAACCTTTTCCCAAACCATGATTCAGATCTACAAAGCCCCCAACAAGTCTTCCAGCTGCCTTTTGGAAACTTAGTAACAAGAAGATGGTGAATATTAACCCTCTGAAGGCAGCAACCCAGTTCATTTGAACATTCGGGAAGTTTGTTTCTTAGGCTAAGCTTTCTGTTCCTTCTACCTACTGTAATTCAGCATACAGAGACTGACAGTCTAACTGTTGTAAGAGTCGTCAGTGTCATTTAAAAAAAAGGTACAAGGAAATCCTGCTGGGTTTGTGATCAATTCAAAAGAATGAGATTTCCTACTGTCAAGGAGCTTGTTATCTAGGAAGAAGAGAAAAGATCATCACACAAATAATAATAAAAAAAATTAGATATCCTTCTTCTTTCTTAAAATTCAGAGAGAGAATGAGTACTCATACTGGAAGCACACCTGCTAGAAGCAAAATGAAGTTAAATCAAGCCTCTAATACCCTCTCATTCCATGGAAGAGCATGTGAAAACCATTGGATAAAGACCATATTTATCATGGAGAATTGGAACTATCCGTTGGGGAGGCAGAAGAATGGCCTGAGCCAAGACCCTTCTTCTGGTCTGGGGAAGAGGAACAAATAATAGAAGGGGAAAGGAGAAAACTGAAGGAGAGACCTAGAGCTAGACAGAAAAAGAGTAGCAAAAGAAAGGCAAAGCCCTTCACCAACGCTAACACTTCTTGGTGTAGAGCTGAAAGAGAATTCTGATTTGGGAAGGTGGGGGACTTTTCTCTAATTGTTTCCCATGATAGACATCAAACTCTCTTCCTCTGAGAAATTCTTCTCTTTTCCTCAGTCATATAAAGGGGTCTGCTTTCATAAATTCATATATCACCCATTGCGGTGTGATGCATTTCCAACTACAACTTAATTTTTCACAGAAATGTTATTAAAAATACAAACTTAAAAACCTATTTATGATTCACAGCCAACAGAGTAATGAGATTCTGTGTGGTGGTAGCTGTCACATTTTGCCTAAGCCCTATTGTGTCTAAATGTTAGCTATCTTATTAAGCCCTATTAGAGGATTTCACAATAGTGAATTGTTTACACACTGCTGGTTCTCCACTGTCTGACAGTAGGGCAGCTTTCACTCATTAATGGCGGTGATATGTCACATTACTGGAAGTCGCTGAGCAAAACCAACGAGCATACAGGACTAATTAATTGAGAGTTTTCGGTCCTAAATCTTTCTCAAATGTGGCCTTATGTATATTTAATTTGGACTTTAGCATATTATCATAAAAGAAAAGAGCTTGCTTTCCTTTATTAGATTTAAATGAAAAAGACTACACTTTTGTAATTAGATATTTGCTCTCTAGTCCCAACTGTGTTCCCCAAGGCTGTCTTTCCTAACACGGTAAAGTCAGTCAGGAGAGTGGAAGGTTTTTCACATTGCTTCTCCATTTCTCCATTACACATCGAGAATGGTGCATGGGGTAAGGGCTTTTGTTCACCCTACAAAACCTCTCTCTGAATTCGCTAAGTGGTATTTGGATACCAATCCCTCACACCCCTCTGTACATGAATGCCTGGTTCAATAAACAGGTCTCTTATGCATCCAACCAAAGCCCAATTTATTTTGATCCTTTCAATTTGAATTTTTTGTCCGGTGTAATATTCTTCCTTTGAATAGGAGGAACTAGAAGAATAAGACTCACAGCAGATAGCAAAAGAAATGTTACATTAGGGTCCAGGCATTGCTATGACAACACAGCCATACTCCATCGTCACCACTACCATCAGACACTGCTAAGGAGATCCCTTTGCAGTATTTAAGATAAGAATTTTAATTTATATATACATATATATATACATATACACACATACATATATATGTACATATATATGTATTAGACATTGAAAGCCCGCACTTTATTTGCTAGTGTCAGAGCTGGTTGATAGACAGCTAAGTCAGTCTCTTTTTATAGTCCATTTCTAAAATGAAACTATAAATTTTGAAGCTGGGCTTCATCATTGCAGAGAGAAAAGCTTTTGCAGCCTATTGTTGAAATATAGCATTTTCTAGGATTTATGAGGTTCAGATTCAGAAAGATCATTTGCCAAGCACTTAAGGCTGGTTTTGCTGCCCTGTGCTTTTACTCTTTTATTCTCCCCCTTCCCCCAGCAAACACAAACTCCAGCCCCACCCCCCAAAAGCCATTAGAAATGAAAAATTAGGAAGAGAATCTTCCTTGATTATATACAAATGTCAGCCTAAGGGGCGGGGGCAACAGTCATGGACATTTACAGTAAGAAGGCTTCCCTAAGCAAGAGAGCTTCTTTGCAACAAGCACATTAAGTCAACCTCTATTAGGAAAATGCTGGTGGTGCTTGTAACATTTGTATTTTTAAATATGGGCCCAGGATTTTGGAAATTATATTATATGCCTGGTTCTGTGACTTGATCATATTCCCATTCAGCTTGTTTTATTCACGTTCATTTTACATAGGAAAAATATATTCCCTGTAACTTGTGATCATAGTATCTGTCAAGAGGCTGAAAATGGAGAAAACTGCCAGACAATGTCAGATTTATTAACAGTTCCAGAAATCTGAAATTAATGCATTTCTTTGTCTTTGAAGAGTTCAGTGCCATGTGCTATACTTATCCTAATGGACAAGTGAGGGAAGAAGCTCATCAATTAGCCCTTTTACAGCAGCTTAGGGTCCCTCAAATGCATGTAGGGAGGACTGTTGGCTCACCTAGATAGATTTCCCTTTAATTTGTACGTTTTCACAGTGAATGACTTAATAGAACGTTTTTTCTAACAACTATATTTTATAAAATGACAAAAAAAAATTCTTTTTTCTCTTCCAGAAATATTCATAGACAGTCTGTTAGAATGGTTGTTGTAAGACTAGGATGCAGGAAACCTAACCTCTTTCCATAGCTAGCTTGGGTAAATCACTTTACCTTTATGAGCCCCAATTCCGAATCTGTAAAATGGAATGGTGATTGAACTATTCGATGCATAAGGAACTTCCTCATGCTAAATTACTATGATTCTAGGGATTCCAGATTAGTTTGTGACATTTTTCAGATGCTAAAGTGTTCTGGTAGCTGCAAAATGGTTAGTACTGATTGTGTGGGCCTGTATTAGAAAACATTCCACATATATGGAATGTTGTTTCTGTTCAAACATAGCATCCTGTAGTTTAAACGAATATCAGATCATCTTCTTAAAGTTACAATTGTGTTGTTCAGTTGGTCAACAAGCATTTATTTATTAAACATTTACTATGTGCCAGGTACGATGCTAAACACTGTGGCTACAAAGAAAGACAAAAATAAGTTCCCTGCCCTCGAGGAAATCACATTCTAATGTGGGGACAATAGGTACATGCCAGATCTACACAGACTAAATAGAAGATCATCTAAGACAGGGGAAGATATGAACAGCTTGGGGAACCAGGAAAGACTTCTTGCAGAAAGTGGAGTTTGAGCTGAATCTTGAAG
Organism: Trichosurus vulpecula; assembly: GCF_011100635.1. Classification (NCBI taxonomy): domain Eukaryota; kingdom Metazoa; phylum Chordata; class Mammalia; order Diprotodontia; family Phalangeridae; genus Trichosurus; species Trichosurus vulpecula. The sequence goes on along the minus strand of NC_050576.1, from coordinate 296,601,495 downwards.
GAAGCCCTAGGTAAACTAAGAGGTGGAGGGAGAGCATTCCATGCATGGAGGATAACCAGGGCACAGATACGAAGTCAGGAAATACAATGTTGTATTGAGGAATGGCAAATAGATTAATGTAGCTGGATCATAGAGTATGTAGAACAATATATATGGAGATATGAGGATCATGGAGTATATGAAAAAAAGGATCATAGATCATAAGAAAGGGAAAAGGACCCACATGTACAAAAATAGTTATAGCAGCTTTTTTGTGGTGGCAAAGAATTGGAAATTGACAGAATGCCCATCAATTGGGGAATGGCTGAACAAGTTGTGATATATGAACATAATGGAATGCTATTGGGTTAAAGGAAGTGAGCAGCAGACGAATTTCAGAAAAATCTGGAATCTTACAAGAACTGATGCGGAGTGAAGTGAGCAGAACCAGGAGAATAGTGTACACAGCAACAGCAACTTTGTGCAATGACTAACTTTCATAGACTTAGCTCTTCTCAGCAATACAATGATCTAAGACATTTCCAAAAGACCGATGATGGAAAACACTATCCACATCCAGAGAAAGAACTATGGAGTCTGAATGCAGATTGAAAAACACTATTTTCCCTTTCTTTTTTTCTTTCTTATGGTTTTTCCCTTTTGTTCTGATTCTTCTTTCACAACATGACTAATGTGGAAATATGTTTAATATGATTGTACATGTATAGTCTATATCAGATTGCTTGCTGTCTCAGGGAGGGGGGGAAGGGGGGCAGGGAGGGAGGGAGAAAAATATTTGTAACTCAAAACCTTATAAAAGCAAGTGTTGAAAACTATCTTTACGTGGAATTAGAAAAAATAAAATACTGTTAGTGGGGGGAAAAAAGAAAAAGGATCATAGAGTAGGCAAAAAGATTGGAAAGGTAGGAAGGCACCAGGTTGTGAAGACTTTGAAAGACAGGTACTGTCTTGCATCCTGCATCAAATTTTAGAAGCTTCAGTGATTGCCCATCAAGCACATTAAGCTTTACTCTGTTTGCTAATCCATCTCCTAATCACATTGTTCCTCGCCCCTCATTTTGCAATTATGACTTTGTTTTCTTTCCACCTTCTGCACTCTGGCTGTATAAGAAAACCCCTCTCGCCTTTTTATTGGAAATGCAACTGACATGGCCTTCACAAGAGTTTGGCTGCATTTTGTCAGTAGAATCCGAACAAGATGTCTTTGTGAAGATACGCACCAGCTAAACTTAGAGCTCACTGTCCAGTCTTCTGGAGTTCAGATTCTGAGGTTTCCATCTCTCTAGTGAAGATAATCTAGTGATTTCTGGCTTAAAGTTGACGTTTTCCAGGTGTTAGATTTTTTTTCCTTTTTTTTTCCACTTAAGAGGCAATGTGCTAGAGTGATCCAGAAATGCATCATATTTCTTCTGTATAACAAGGGACATGCCAGGATTATTGCCTAATTAGTTACTTAAAATATTCATCTGAGCAGATAAAAACATTGACTCTGAGCCTGACTTGTACCTTTTTATGGCATCTCTGTGAATATTCTGTTTGGTACGTAGTAAAGTCTGCAGAGAAAAGCATTGCCTCTGAATTTTTCATATATTCCCTCCGTTTGCCATCCTAGCTGCTGCCGCCTACAAAATTTGAGTCATACCTCACCCGAGCAAATTCACTTTTAACGTTCAGATGCCCTGAAGAGTGCAAGAGTGGGAGATGTCTAAATATGCTCTGTGCAGAAATTGGAGGCATTAGTTCTAACAAAAGCTATAAAATAGTTCCAATTTTTGCGGGACAATTTTGGAGGCAAATAGATGTCTGTCCTGACTGTCAAGAGTCTGAAGAGCAAAAAGGGACACACAAAGATGTTGGGTTTAGCCTCCTTTTCTTGGTAGTATGTTCTAGGGAAGTCCAAAAGTAAGCAATTTCATTTTCTGTTTCATTGTAAAACACATGCCCAAGATTTGGGGATAGCAGTATGTGGGATTTTATTTGGATCTAGACTATATGTGGTACACTGGGAAGAGAAGTAGGTTTGAAGTTATAAAACCTGGGTTCAGATCCTGTCTCTGGCACTGTTATTTGTGTGATCTTGGGTAAGTCACTTCTGAGCCCCACTTTACTCACCTCTAAAATGAGTAAATTCAACTAGATGGCCACTAAGGCCCTTCCAGCTCCAGATCTATGATGTATTTATTTCTTCACTGTCTTTAGGGGAGAAAATGCAAAAAACGACAGATGATAGATGAAAAGAATAGATTTTTGTTGCAAAAGAGAAAAACTAGAGCCATGGAAAGGAAAACTCCTTGTTCACCCTTTGATTACTGTTGCTGTTGAGTCATTTTCAGTCACGTCTGATTCTTCGTGACCCCATGTGAGGTTTTCTTGGTAAAGAGGCTGGAGTGGTTTGCTATTTCCTTCTCCAGCTCATTTTACAGATGAGGAAACTGAGGCAAACAGGGTTAAGTGACTTGCCCAGGCTCACATAACTATTAAGTGTCTGAGGTCAGATTTGAACTTAGGTCTTCCCTGTTCCAGGTCCAGCACTCTTTCTACTGCACAACCTAACTGCCCCTCATCTTTTGATAGAAGTATCCAAAATTTTTCAGCCCCCCACTATTTTAAGAAGAGGAGCACACCAAAGGGCACTATGTATATAATAGGTGCTCAAAAAGACTTTTGATGTGACATGCTCTGGAGTAAGTATGGCCATTCCTAACTGTGGCTAGCCCTAAATAAAATTGTAAAGTTAGGCAGAATTTATACTTAGTGCCCCCAGCTTTGCTTTCAAGCACCTGCCCACCTGGGACTCTCCTCTCTTCTACTTTATTCCTTACTGAAATCTTCTCTCCAATCTTTCATTCCCATAGAAATTACTGATCACAGCAGAAGGCATTTGCATTTTAACAAGGTTTGCTTCTTAACCTAAAGGGATTGCCCCTAATAGTGGAATTTCAGGCATGAGCCAGCAGGTGGGAGAGGACTTGGTGGAACATCAAGGCCTTCCTAGTTCCCCTAAAATCACCCACACAGACCTACGCCACCTGGACCATACACAGGTCTTGTTCTTAACTAATCCTGGCTGCTTTCTTCTGCAAGTCCCCGTCAAAAGACCCTCTCACATGATTGGTATTTTATTCTGAGTGAACCCAAAGGCAATTTGGTTTGATTGGGTGTTGAATGATTTTGACCAGTTCTCCTGGCATAACTTCATAGACACAGTATCACTTTCCTTTGATTATCCCGTGGCCCATCTTACACAGCCACACTTGATTTGACAACAAGAAGCTTGGGTACTGGTATTGGGATGTATCTGATTCTGCCAGATGCTGAGGATGGCATCTTCATTGGCAGCGTGGAAGCTGCTGTAGTCCTCAGCTAGTTTGGTAGCAAACTAGCAGAGGGTCCACTGGTGGATGACGAATTAGAAAACTCTATTAATAAAATATTTTCCATTTGACAGATAAAGTATAATAGAGACAGAGCTGAAGGGTAGTCAGTCAGCAGCCTCCTGTAGGAACGTGAGTAGAAGCCAGTGAGATGGATTCCCTAACAGTTTCTGAATGGGTTTCATCTGGGGCACTTAGGTGGCTATATTTATCATGGAGTCACATGGAAAAGGTTTCAGGTAACAAGGGTTGTTTCAGAGCACACATTTCTGCAAGCATGAATAAGCCATGCACACCATAACTTGGCTGGGCTACTCCTGTTACAGCAATGAATAGCACCAAGATGCTACAGTCATTACAGCTAAAAAGCTAAAGGAAGGCAGTGGTGCATGTGAAAGAACTTGTTGAAACACATGTTAAATAGTAAAATATCTGAGCAGGACCTGGGAATGCCAGCTGGGATATGTGGACGGATAATGCGTTGGCTAGAGGCCATCAGGAACGAATTTGGTGCTGGGCAGATCTTGAAGCAGAGAGCAAATTTAGCAAGAAGTACAGGCAACAGGTAATATTACAAGCAGAGGCTGCCATAGAAATAATACAAAGCTTGTGGAACTGAGTGTTGTAAACTAAAAATAAAAGAGAAATTAAAAAAAAGAAATAATATGAAGGACTGTATTGGAGTCAGCAAGACCCGTGTTAAAATCTCACTTCTGCCACTTGATTCTGTTCAAGATATTTAACCACTTGAATCTCTGTTTCCTCATCTATAAAGTGGGGGTATTAACAGCACCTATCTCATATGTGAAATGTTTTACAAACCTTAAAACACATTGTTCCATAAGAAATGATGAGCAGGCAGACTTCATAAAAAGCTGGAAAGATTTGCTTGAACTAATGCTGAGTGAGGTGAGCAGAACAGGAGAACACTGTAAACAGTATGTACAGTGACTCACTTTGATAGACTTAGCTCTTCTCAGCGATGCAAGGACCTAAGGCAGCTCCAAGGGATCCGTGATGGAAGATGCTATCCACATCCAGAAAAAGAACTGTGGGGTCCGAATGCAGATTGAAGCATACTATTTGCTCTCTCTCTTTCTTGTTTCTTCTTTCACATGGTTTCTCCCATTGCTTCCGATCCTTCTTTACAAGATGACTAATGTGAAAATATGTTGAATATGAATGTATATGCATAGCCTATATCAAATTGCATGCTGTCTTGTGGCAGGATGAGGAGAGGGGGCGGGGAGAACACTTAGAAGTCAAAATCTTATGGAAGTGAGTGTTGAAAACTAAAAATAAATACATTTTTTAAAAATCCCTAAAACACTATAAATTTCAGCTATTCAGTTAAAGTAAGCATTCATTATTTCTGCTGTGTGCTAGGTAGCGTCTTGGGTATTGGGCCTACAAAGACAAAAAAAAAGCCTATATTGTACTGGGAATGAATATGTACACAGATAAATAATTACAAATTATCTACAAAGTAATTTCAGAAGGCACTAAAAAGAAGGGGAATCAGGAAAGACATAGACCAAGAAAAGGCCACTGAATTTGGCAATAAGATCATGGATGACCTTGGAGGGAACAGCTTTATTGGAGCAGTAGGGACAGAAGATTGCAAATGGTTGAAAATGAGTAAAAGTTGAGAAGACATAAGGAATGAGGATAGGCGTTTTTCTGAAGGAAAGGTATAGAATCTTAGCAAGGGTGAGTCAGTTCAGTGAAGTAAATAGAGTTCTGGATATGGAGCCAGGATGATCTGGATTCAAATTGTGTCTCTGACATTTTCTAGCTGGCCAACCCTAGGCAAGTCACTTTACTGAACCTCTGTTTATTCATCTATTGGAGCACATGCTCCTTCCAATCCCTTTTAGCTCTAAATTTGTGATCTTGCTGTGGTCTGAGAGGTTGGTAGGATCAAGCGAAGGCTTTTTAAAGATGGAGAAGATGTGGGCATGTCTATAAAAAGCAGGCAAAGGAGGGGCAAAAAAATCCCAGGTCATATTTAAGGGGATAGGATGAAAAGATCAAGAATATAAGTAGAGGGTTTGGTATTGGTAAAGGGGTGATGGTGATAGAATAGAATTTGAGGTCATGAATTGGGGAGAAGGAAGCTTTCAGCCTAAATTTTTTCAATAAAGTGTGAGGCAAGTTTCTGTGCTGGGGGAGAAATAAGGAGGATGGTAGAAACTGCTTCAAGGTTGTAGGTTATTCAATACGCAGCCAGTCAGGGCAGAAGAAAAAGATGACTGCACTTATAGGGAGAGCCCGGTTGAGATTAAATGGCATAAATTTGTAAGGATTCCAGTAGGACCAGAGAAGAGGAGAGAAAAAAAAGATTGTGGAAGTGATCCAGGGTTATGTGTTTGAATGGGATGCGAGGACAAGGAGGACATTGGATTCTAGGATAGAGGAAAGTTTAAGGCTTAACTGATTAACTACTATAGGATCAAGATTTTAAAGGGAGTAAAATAAAGTGGAAGCAGGGGTTGGGGGTGACAGCCTGGGCAAGCAAGGAGGAAGTGGTGGAGTGAGTGGAGAATGTGGTAAAGGCTGAGAACAGGTTAAGGATGGGGTGAGATGGCATCCAGGGCATTGCCATTCCTGCATGGGTCTAAAGTGGAAAAGGTGCAGAGCATGGGAAGGGAGGAAGCTGACAAACTGGGAAACAAGTGTATTTGAGGAGACATTGACCTGTAAAGTGGAGGCTGCAAGGATAAGAGCAGCAGTCAGGGATTTATACCCTCATAACTCCAATGGTTGTATATTGCAAGCCTCCTTCCTATGGATCCATCATCTTCTCTTCTCCACTTTAGATAGAGCTGTTGTTTTCTACCTTTTCCTTTCTTTCTTTTCTCAGCATCTGAACCAAACCCACCTCCATGTCCTTGACTTCTTTTATCCGTTCCTATCTGTTTTCTTTTTCCTTTCCTCACTTTAAGCAATCAAATAACCAGTGAGCATTGATTAAACAGCCACTATATAACAGAGAAGCACTGTGCTAGGCTCTTTGGCTACAGAGACAAAAGTGAAGCAATCCCTGCCCTCAAGAAGCTTCCAGTACTTATGGGTGGGGTACACAACATATATGTGTACATGTATGTAAAATAGATACAAGATAATTTTGTGGGTCACAAACAGTGAGAAATGGGAAAGGAGGATTAGGACAGACTTCCCATAGAACACAGCACTTCTGCTGAGCCTTGAAGGAAATTAGGGTGTCCAAGAGGCAAAAGTGAATAGAGAATGCAAGCTGGGAATAGGGAGACAGCCACTGTAAAGGGATGGGAGGAACAGTAAGAAGGCAAATATGACTGGATTATAGATTGTGTGAAGGAGAGTAAGGCTCAGTAAGGCTGCAAAGGTGCGTTAAGGTCAAGTGGGGAGGGCTTTTTAAGCCAAACAAAGGAGGTTTCATTTGCTCCTGGAGGTAATAGGGAGGGGAGGGACACAGTCAGACTTATGTTTTAGGAAGATCATTTTGGTGGCTGCGTAAAGGATGAATTAAAGTAGGGAGATGTTAGTCGGGAGGCTATTGCAATAGTTCAGGCAAAAGGTGATGAGGGACCAAATTAGGAAGGTGATTATTTGAGTGCGGAGACGGGGCTATTATGAGAGATGTTGAATACAAAAAAATGGATAAGATCTAACACCTAATTAGATACGTGATTGCATGTCAGCACAGGTCACCTATACTTAGCTATGATAGCATCTCCCAAGGTTCTTGAGTTGGGCCAGGGAAGGAAGGGTTGGAAGATTATTCTGGAATATTATTTCATCCAGGCTATCCGTGAATTTTCTGGTGAATCAAGTAATCAATCAGCAAGCATTTATTAAGTGCCTACTACATACCTGGAACTGGGCTAGTCACTAAGGATATGAAGTCTTAAATTCCTGATCATCAAAATAGCCAAGGTAGAATGGCCCACCAGGACAGCTTATTCATAGGTCTGGCCCCAAGCAAGAGAGAGGGTTCTCACTGCTTATGCCATTCTCACCATGCTAATACAAGGTCAGCCTGGAGAGAAGGTCTGGAGATAAGTGAATGATGCTGACTGCTTTCAGCTCCCCATTGGGTCTCCTCCAGTAGATTGGGGCTAGCAATAAAAAGTCAGGATCCAGCTGGCTTTATATAAAGGCAGGGCTACCGTCACCAGTGTAGAGAATTTCATAGCTCTCAGCAGCTGTTACATAAAGAGAAGCCTCCCTCCACCCCTTTCTCTGGGCTCCTCTGGGCTTACATCTGTCTTTCCAGCTGTAAAGTTGCTGAAATCTAGGGGACAGGGTCCTATGAGCTTAGAGGGAGAATGTAAATAAAAACAGCGCTGCATAAGTATGAATGTCGTTGTGCCTGTATCCATCTGCAGGTGCATGTGGAGGCATACACACACACACTCTCACACATATGTGTGTATATGTGTATTTATGTATATAAATATATTTTATATTTATGTACATATTTATAAACGCATACATATATACACATATATATTTATACGTATATATACAAATACACATGTATGTGTGTATACATACACACATGTATGTATCTTGCCACAAACCTTAATAACATTAGTCATGTATTTTAATCAATATGGAGCATACTAGATGCCCATTCATATTCATACGGAATGAAGGGTTTTGGATTTTGTGATCGCTAATAAACATTGATGGTGTGACTAGTTTGTACTAAGCATTCAGCATGTTCCATCAAAATGGCAGCTCTAATTAGGTTCCTTGAATTAGCTAATGGATTTTGAGAAAGATAGCTTACAAAGCTCTTACAGCTGTCCAAGATATTCCTGCCATGGCAGAAAGACAAAAGGCCCCTGGAAGCTACAGCCTTTAAAGCGTTAGAAATGCAGCTGACAGTTCAAAAGATAAATTACATTCATATTTTTTTCCAGTGAAAGTCCTAATACTGAATTAATGTTATTCCTGTAGTGATCATCCATTAAGAACCCCATCCTATTATGAGGATGCATCCTGACCATTAGGTCCTTTCTTATTTTCCTTTGACACTGCACTCCCACCCTGCTCCAGCCCCCACCATCTTCTTCTTGTTCCCTTCAGCTCCCCAGATATTTGGGATATAGGGTAAATAACTCTTCAGAAAGGAGAAGACTCTTCTTTCCTTTTCCCAAGGTAAAACTGAGGGATTTGCTTAAATATGCTGATTTTATTCAAAGGAAATATCAGTTTAAACAATAAATAAGGAAATGATAAAGTGAATCAGTTTAAGCCTTTTCCACCACCATCACCACCCCCCTTACCAGCTCCAACTCAGGTCATGTGTGTAATTTGGAGAGGCCTCTTCCTGGGGAGAAGTAGATTTGTTTAATCCTGTATTTGTCTAGGAGATGGTTAGGCTATAGCTGAGGAGCCATCTCTTGACTGGATCTACATTTCTACTTCTCTCATTTCATGTGGAGTTCAGAAAATAATAAACTGCTATCCAGTGCCCTCTTCACCTTTACTTTCAGTGGATTTTTTTCTTTAATAAATAGCGAACTAGTGACATCTGGATGGTTGCACATAATTTATCTGCAAATAGGAAAAAAAATAGTTGCCAGTTGAACAGACAGTAATAAATTAATTGTTACTGCACCCAGTGGCAAACAACAAAAGTCAGGGGAGAAATAGATCCCAGCTTTTCAGAATGGAAGACTGGGGATCAGGCCTACGTTTTAGGCCAGGAACTTTTCATTAGCCCTCTAATTGCAGTCCATTTCTCCATTAATAAATATCCTTTCATCTCCATTTATACAGTAATGAAAATTTTGTACCTAGTATACCCACAAATCTTTAAAAGGTATGTTTCTTGTGTAAGACACTTTAAGATCCATAAGTAAAAAACAAAACAAACACAAACCTCCGTGATATACCATTGACTCTTAGTTATCTAGGGACTGATTATCCAATTTGAGGGTTGTGCAGGGTCTTTTGCATCACTTCCCTTCTCTTACTGCCTGCCTTCTGACCCCTTCTCTGCTCATTAGCACCCCTACCAAAGTGTGGGAGGGACAAGGAGAAAAATGTGAGATCCACATTAGTTAATGGTGTTGTTTACAACTCTTATAAAAACCCTTGGTTGAAATTGTGTACACATAAGCACATACATATGCATAAATGCATAGTCCTATGGGGCTTTCCATTTTTCATGTTCTGCTGATACCCCATTACTATGGATAATTGAGAGTTGACTACTTGTACAAAATGCTGTTAACAAAGCTGCTATAAGTGAAGAATCAAAAAACACCACCACCACCACCACTCCTCTCAAAAAAGGGGGTTAATGCGACATATAGATTACAAATTGGACAGCTGCTTTGCCTAGCTTCTACATAAATAAAAAAGAGATGGGTTGTTATAAGAAGTACCAGAAAAGAGAGACACTCAATTATTCCTAGCACATGACTTTATCATGATGAATAAAAGGCATAATTGACATCATCTTTATTGAAGAAACCAGCAACTGTCACACTGTCAAGAGGCTAGTGCAAACAGCAAGAAAGCGTGTTTTTCATTATTTCCACCATATATTGTTTATAGAGAGTTCACTTGTCATCAGCCAAGGAGTACCTAATCTCTCCTCTTCTGGCCCTTCTAAGACTCATTCACTTCCCAGATCAATGAGACGGCAATAAATCGCCCACATGTCTGATATTCAGATGCTACCATTAACTCGCCTAAACCATTCACTGCCTGTTTATCAATTCCAGTCTTGTGATGGCAACTTCCCTCTAAAATAGCATTAAGTATATGATAATAACATTTCCCCTCAAGAACAGGTTTACTCGAAGTTGGTTTTTTTCTTTTTTTTTTTAACCCTCCCAATTTTATTGCAATTTCCATTTCTAACGTGAAATGGTCTTTCTTGCTACATGGATAGTGTCAGTGCTAATAGTTAAATAAGAAGTAGATTTTGGTCGTTAAAAATTTTCACTTTCTAAAGTGCAATGGAGGCTGAATTTCTCATGCTGTTGCATAGTAGTGGCAGCCAACTCTGAGGTCCAAAAAGTAGAGAAGTACGTAGCAACAGAGAGTGTTTCAAGCTGAATTGTGGCTAAGGTTCGGATAGCTAGACCATCTGCCACCAAATGCAGGAAGTCACAGAGCCACAGAATTTTCAAGATGGGAGGGACCTTAGACAACATCTAGGCAAACTCCCTCATTTGGCCAGTGATGACGTATTGTAACAAAAGGAAAGACGGAAAAGATTAATTCACAGATCAGAAACCATGGAAAGAATTGTCAAACACCTTTTAAAAAGCAGAAAATTATCTTAGCGTACAACTAACTCAGCTTTCTGTGTTTCATGCATTTGCCAGGAGGTTCTGCCATGCTCTAAGACATTTTGAGAGGATGCATACCATTCCCCTGGTGTGGGTTTAGAAAAATCTGAACCTCTTTTATAAAAGACTCAAGTAATCCAAAGGAGATGATGATTTAAGCTGTTTTCTATCCCATAAGCCCCAGATGTCAGAAGGGCAATACTGATATTATAGGGTCACTGCGTCTCACTTTACGGTCAGACAAATGATAGTCACATGCTTCTTTTGGAGTTTGTGACCTTTGGAGGATAGAAGTGATTATAAGCCTCTTACACAAATCTACAGAGTTGAAAGGTAACCATTTTTGTGTGAATTGAGTAGTTCTTATTACTTCTCTAATATAGAAGGGTAACTTAAGACTCTTATATGAAGATGTTGAAAGCAATGGAAGGGTTTGGGTAGTTCAGAATATTAACCTGAGTTATGGATGAAACTATCTTTAATTGATCAACATACAACTTTTTGCTTTTCCTTGAATATCAACATCATCATATCAAATCCAAAATTTATTGGCAAAGAAAAATTCTTATTATGATCATTTCTAAGGTGACTTATACCTTAAATGCTATTATTCCTGTTCAGTCTTTTTTCAGTCGTGTCCAACTCTTCATTACCCCAGTTGGGGTTTTGTTGGTAAAGATCCTGGAGTGGTTTTCTATTTCCTTCTCCTGCTCCTTTTACAGATGAAGAAACTGAGGAACACATGGTAAAGTGACTTGTCCAGGATCACACAGCTAGTCTTCCTGACTCCAGGTCCTGCAATCTACTGTACCACCTGGCTGCTCCTCAAAGGTCATATGTAGTGTAGCTATATGAAAATTAAGACTATATTTTTCCAATTTCATTTAGGAATTTCATTACAGGACTACAGATTATTTAATTTATATTTCATTAATGTATATAAATGTATATTGGAGTCTAGTTCATTCGTAGTTAAAACTGTTTTCCCACTTCACAGACTGAGCTCTGGGCCCCTTAGCATTCAGAAGATGAACTTCCGACTGACATGTGTTTCTCATAAAAGTTTCTTCATAATGTGAAAAACTGTGTCTCTTTTTCGGTTGTCTCATTTCTATACCTCCCCAACTGAATTTTTGAGTGGTTCTCTGAGTGAGAACCCTCCATCTTTGTGCTAAAGAATAAGCTCAGCAAAACTTTCTTCCCTTTCAAACTTTGTAGTCAGAGTCCAGCAGTTGGCCATATGAAAGGCTATCCAAACACCGAGGTGTGGAGAGTCACAAATAGCATTTAAGAGAATTAGTTGGCCATAAAACGCCCAAAGTGGTCGCTCAGGAGAGAGAACTGATTTGTGTCATTCTCTTAGAGGAGACCAAGATCTTAATTCACCCCAGAAAGTTCCCATTGTCTCATGGCCTTTGAACATGGATACTTCTGTTTCTTATGTTTGACCATGAAACTGATATTCACCTCTAAATGTTAGATCTGTATACTTAAAACTCAAATTTATTGTGTTTGATTTAAGCTTAGGAAATGATAATTTTATCTGTCAAGTCTTAAAGTTGTCAGTGAGAATTTTTCTGACAAGTATATATGGTGGTGAGGGGAAGACAGAAGAGAAGCAAAGGGAGGGGACAGAGGGAAGAGGATAGAGAGGAGGGAAGGGAGAAGGAATAAAGAGGATGGAGGGGAGGAGGGAAGAAGCAGGAGAGAGGGAAAAGAGAAAGGAAGAGGTAGAAGAAGGGGACAAGAGGGAAGAGAGAAGGAGAAAAAGAAATAATTTGCTCAAATATTTTAGGAATTAGAGGGTAGCCAGGTAGTACAGTGGATAGAGTGCCCGGCCTGGAGTCAGGAAGACTCATCTTTCTCAGTTCAACTCTGGCCTCAGCCACTTACCAGCCATGTGACCCTGAGCAAGTCATTTAACCCTGTTTGCCTCAGTTGCTTCATCCGTAAAGTGAGCTGGAGAAGGAAATGGCAAACTACTCCAGTATCTTTGCCAAGAAAATCTCAAATGGGGTCATGAAGAGTCAGACATGACTGAACAACAAATAAAGTAGAAATAAGAAAAACTCACTTCTTCTTAAGCCATCTTATGCTCAGTGTCTGGGAACTACAAAAGATAAACTATTAGAGAAGTATATGATGGTGAATTTTTACCTATTTTATCAGTTAGTAGGGTGACATCACAGATACAGAACTCACCTAGAAGTCAGGAAGACCTAAGACAGCCTCTGACACATAACAGCTGTGTCACTCCAGGCAAGTCACTTAAAGTCTCAGCGCTCAGGCACGTCTTCCATAATACTATAAGTTGCCAAGGATGTGCCATTTTTCACTGGCAGTTTCCTGTATCAGTGAAATCACAAGGCTAGTCCCTGTCCCTTATCATCATTTCTCTCCATTGTATTTTATATTAAATGCTATAATACTTCTGTAAACCCTATGATATTCCAGGTAGTAGAAGTAGGCTATAGCTACAGTAGAAGAGTTGTTACTCTGGGTGTTGTAACATATGTATTATGAGTCACGTTCTGAGCCCAAGCCCACCCTGCATTACCCAAAATGGCCTTTCGTCACATCTGTATACACTTGGTATATGCAAACATGGAATAGATAGGGGATGCTTCTTCTGCTGCTACCGCAGGCTTTTAGGAAAAGAGTCAACCTTGTTTTGAAATCTTTATACTTAAGGAAAAATAAGAATTACTGTGAGAGGCACTTGATGGATTTCATTCCTGCCTTGACCCCCACCCCACCCCGAACTGTGTATTGTTAATAAAACTGACAAAATGACCAGAGACAAAATGCATTACATGCTTATTCATAGCTTTGAATGTCATGTAACTGTATAAATTACTCAAAAATATCACACTGGGTTTGAAGAAATATATTAGAATACTATTCAAAATAGAAATTATCCAAAGGGACATTTTATGAGTAATAGCCAAATCAGCTTCTGTAAGTTGAAAACAGCCAGGAGGTCATTGTGCAGTATCAGAATAATGCAATTATGTGTTACATACTCATAATGGTGAGTTGAAGCTGTGAATAAAAACTCATGTGTTGGGTTGTAACACTGTCCATGTGACTCACGTGGAATTTCTGGCACTTTTAAAGAAATTACGGGAGCAAGGCCAAATGTTCTAACAGGAGAGAGGCCTCTAAATGCCACATGCTACTTATGCCAAGGTAGATCAATGACTTTTATCAGCAGAGGAGATGGCATTGATCCTGTGACAGTGTTCAATTATAGCCATCGATCACCTGGGAGAAAACTGCACTCCACTGCCCTCCAGGAAAAGAGAGGCTTTAATGACTGCCACAAGTGCCACGGGGAGGTTTCTTGGGCCCTCATCGAAACTACCAGCAGGAAAGCTAGGATAGGAAGCTACCAGCTTCTACACGTGCAATTGAAAGGATCAAGGAAAAGAAACTTGGTCTTCCCTGCTAATGCAAGCGAGAGAAGGGATGCCGGGCCAAAGAACAAAATAAAGGGAGCTGTGAAGAGTAAGGGGCAGTTCACCAGGCTGTGGTTGGAAACGTGAGAATGAGGATGTGGAAGAAGCAGACCCAGTGAGAAGGAAGGACATACAGGCACATTTTGGAAGGTCAGAATGAAGTAACCAAAACCAAGATCAGCAGTGCAAGAAGGCTGATTCATGTTGGCAATCTAGGGTCACTGAGATGACATATCAAGGTCAGGGAGGGTTGGGGAAACACTATATTTCAAGCTAACGATGAAAGAGAAATAATAACTATAAAATTACAACAACACTTACGTAGTACCTTCTATGTGCCAGTTGTTTTGTTGTTCAGTCATTTGAATCATGTCCAACTCTTTGTGACACCATCTGGGGTTTTCTCAGCAAAGATACTGAAGTGTTTCGCCACTTCCTTCTGCAGCTCATTTTACAGACGAAGAAACTGAGGCAAAACGGGTGAAGTGACTTGTCCAAGATTACACAGCTAAAAAGTATGTAAGGCAAGATTTGAATTCAGGTCTTCTTGGCTCCAGGTCCAGCCAACTTCACAAAAAGTGCCTGAGGATCTTAAATACAAAGCTATAGTTTTTGTTTCTCCTCTTCTTCCTGAACCTGCTACCTCTTGGAGGCCTGAAAGGAATATCCTGGACTTGAGAGTGAGGAGAAATGGTCTTGGACTCTGCCATTCACTTACTACCTGATGTTCAGTAAATTGTCAAACCTTTCCTTGCCTCAGCTTCCTTACCTTTATAATCAGAATGATAATTACTAACCCACCTCCCTCATGGGTAAATATGGAGACAGAAGATACAAGTTGTGAAAGTTACTACTGGTGGTGGTGGTGCTGCTGCTGATGGTGTGAATGGTAGTGGTCATGCTGGTGGTAGTAGTAATAGTACCAGCATTCAGCTTTCCAAATATCCAGTTACTTGATTTTCGAGCAGCTCTTGTGATCAGTAATGACCGAAACTTGGCTGAATTCAAATTTCCTTGTCAGTGAAGGTACATTCTACTAGTCTGGAGAAATTCTTGACCCTGCCTGCAATTCAAAAGTCCATGCATGAAGAACCAAGCACTTTAATGAAGGCCTGACAAATCACATACAAGTATGTAACTAACTCCATATTAAATGACAGCTTGTCATCATCTTATGTGACCTTGCCTGTCATACTCCATAGTGTGGTTAATCTATTCACTGCGGGCAAATTAAGCCAGAAATTATTTCTACCACCAGTGTGAGCCTCCACACCAATGTCACACAGAGAAAACAGCAGTGACAGCCTGTCAGCAAGGCTGAAGCCAGAGACCATGCCCACAGGTAGTGGCAGTGAATACCGAAAGGAATTGGCAAGATCCATCCTGAAATTTAAGTCACAAGTTAGAGTCATTTATTCATTCATTCATTTGATAAACATTTATTTAGTACCTTGCAGGCACTTCGAAAAGATCCAAAGAAAATCGAATCATTCTCTCTACCTTTCAGAGCAGCTGCTAGCCCTTTAGTCTCAGACAGCACTGGCCCTAGCTATGAAAACCTTTCTGGCCAATGTACTTTTTGGAAAATGGCAATTCTTTCTAAGTAATTGGGGGCAAGGGGGAGGCAAAGTGCATTACTTTCATAACCTCTTTGAATATTCACCCTGGGTCTAATCCAGAGCTATCTGGAATGAAATGAAATTTGAATAATAGTTATTAAATCCATTTTAATCTAAGTGGGCCCAAACAAAGTAAAGACATCTTTGTGATGAAATGTTAATCAGTTGGAAGTATCAATGTGAATGCTATGGTTGTGCTTTTCAGTGAATCTGAAATACTTTGGAATTACTGATACTGAGCAGAGATGAAAAAGGACCCTTTTCTGCTTATATTTAAGGAGAAGAATGGAAGGATGTTTATGATTCCTTGCCTCACCCGTAGCTCAGTGAGTTTACATAGCACTTACTTCACAAAATGTTTTTCTCCTGAAAATCTTATTATTAATTATCCTTATCATTACCATTACTGTCCCCATTTTCAAGATGGGGCTATTGAAAATTAGGGAGGTAAAGGTCAGAGCCCAGACCCATTCCATCCTAGTTCTTTAAACTCAAAATGCAGTGTTTTCTGCATTACCACAATAGAGAGTAAACCGTTTTCTCCTGAAATATGCCCGTTCGATAAAAGCTTCCCTTCCCAGATCCTTGCTTTGGGCTCTACCAAGAGGTCACCAAAGAGTGAATGTGATCAGATCCTATTCTATAATCGGCCGTCAGTGAATATGAGCACAGCAATCCTCCATCAGGTGTTTTGAAAACCCAATTTCCACTTTGGAGAAGGCCTGAGGTGGTCTTTCTAAAATACAGCTCTCTCTTGTCCTGCCAAATTTGAAGTTAAAAGCTTTGATCATGTCTGAGTTGTTTAGCTAAAAAAAAATCAAGTTATGTTAACAAGTATTTGCCAAAGGAAGTTTTCCTCATTCCGCATTACTTAAAAAAATGCAAAAAAGTGATTTTTAATCATCTAGCACCCCTGAAATTCCATATTTTAATAAACATGGAGAGGTCCACAGCATTATATGTAGGGTACACCTGACAACAAATTTCTGCTTCCCAAAAAGCATCTTCACTAGGTACAGAGAAGTTTAGCATGTGTAAACTAGCCTCTTAGTAATGAATGCCTTTATCCATAATTTCATAATAGAATTGAACTGTTAAGCATGAAGATGATTTCCATCTTTTTAAAGTTGGCAAGCAATTTGAAAGCTAGAATTAAAATTTAAAATTATCTCGACAAGAGAGTGCTTCAAGATTGATAGGAAAGCGCAGAAGATTCAGGAAGACCTTGTCAATGTAGTTGGGAATGAAAAACAAATTACTAAAGAAATGAAGGGACCAGAAAATAGGTACAAAGTCAGACCTCAAAGTCATGTACTAACCACATTTCAAAATTTATGCGTTGGATACAGATATGTATTAGAGAAGTCTAATATTAAAGGAAAGAATTCTTCCATTATGCTCAGAATTTTAGCCTTAACATTTTAAGAAAAGGCATGGAATATTGGAGTAGTTCCAGAAGAGAGTAATAATTGGTTTTCTTCTCAAAGAAAATTGTGGAGAGTGGTATGGAATGTAGAAGGGGAGAATATCTGTATGTACTATTGTATGTATTCATTAGTTTTTGTTCTCTGGGGGTGCAGGGAGAAGGGAGGGGCCGCACAGTTTCTGTTTGCTCTCTGTGTGTTAGAGCTTTCTCCTCTACATTTTCTTACCAGGCCTCATTCTCCCAGCTGGTAATTGATGACCAATTCAGAATCTCTGGACCTGGTCCAATCCCCAATCCAGCATGGCTCTCTCATCTGCCCAGATTTCTGGGTAGAAAATTATTGTTCTCTACCCTCAAGGAAGAGAATAGCAAAGCATCAACAACAATCATAGTTTTTTGTTTCTGCATCACTTTATGGTCACAATGGGCTTTTACATATATCATCTCATTTGATGCACATCTGGGAGTTAGGTAGCCCAGTGTCCATCATCTCCGCTTTAAATATGGAGAAACTAAAGCTCAGAATGCTTATATCAGAAGACCTAGATTCAAATCCATATCCAAATGGCCACTTCTCACAGTGTGAATTTTGGGCGGGGGGGGCAGTTTCAGGAAATAGAGGTTAAGTGACTTGCCCAGGGTCACACAGCTAGTAAAGGTCTGAGGCTAGATTTGAACTCAAGAAGTTGAGTTTTCCTGACTCCAAGACCAGCATTCTATATACTGTGCCATCTAGCTGCCCTAAATATTCTAATTGGTCAATTATAACTATGATAAGATGGCATAATTGGGGGCAACCTTATGTGAGATATACTTAGACATACATACATACATATATGTGTTTGTTGGTGGCAGTGTTGGTTTTAGATTATGTACTCCTACATCAGGTCGTTACCATGTATGTATAATTTATGATACAGTTAGCACAGCACCTTCTACAGTAGGATCATAGATTTAGAGTTGGAGGGAACCTCAAAAGTCATCACATTTGACCCCTTCATTTTACAGGTCAGGAAACGGAGACCCAGGTCTTCTTCCTCTAAGCTGGTGTTCTTTCTTCTGTACCTGTTCTCTCATTAACAATCTCCTACCTTTTCTCAAATGTTACATTGACGTTAAGGGCAGCTAGGTAGCACAGTAGATAGAGCACCAGGCCAGGAGTCAGGAGGACCTGAGGTCAAATCTGGCCTCAGACACTTACTATCTGTGTGACCCTGGGCAAGTCACTTTACCCTGTTTGCCTCAGTTTCTTCATCTGTAAAATGAGCTGGAGAAAGGAATGGCAAACCACTTCAGTACCTTTGCCATGAAAACCCCAAATGGGGTCACAAAGCGTTGGATACAACTGAACAACATAAATGATCTTCCCCACCCCTACCCCGAACATAAATACTAAGGATGGACTGATATCATTCCATTGATCTGATGTTAAGTTAGAGTGTGCTGTATGTAGTAAGGAACCAAAAAAAGACACATATGCATTTACCGTTTATTGCTTTATCTATTCTAACACACTCTAACTCTTGGGAGGGTAAAAAGACAAGAAGAATGTTGGAGTTGGGTTGGGTTGGGTTGAGTCTCCCACTAGAGATTCATGCCTGAGGCCCTACAACCTTCTTTAAAATATGGACATGTGGGAAAAGATGCCACTTGTCAACAGAGAGTAAGGAGACAGTGGGTTTTGTCCCTAGATGGTTTTTATGACTTTCTGGGGTTTTTCAGGTTTTCCTCTCTGGGGCTAGGCTTCTTTTCTGGGGGAAATAGTCATGTTCTTGTAAGCTATAGGGAATTCTCTGAATCCTAAATAGCTGAATCTGTTTTCCTTCCTTGTTCCCTGCACTTGAGAACTATGATCTGATCAAACCCGTATTTTTTAATTTATGTATTTATAGGCATATGGGAGAATAGTTTACAGGCAAAGTACGATTTTTCACCACAAATGTTGGAAAAATGTGGGATTTTTTTTAATATCGCCTTATCAGTTTCTTTCTTTTTTTTTATTACTGATGACTTCATTCTCTTTGAATTCAGTGCTTCAGTTTCTTTGGGGTAAACTAATAGATTATGTATGCGATATTTGCACAGCGTTGATTGAATTCATCTGGTGAGTTCGAATGTGGTTCATATATTCACGTAATTGTCAGAAGCCAAGTTGAAATTCAGAACTGTTGCATGAGCATTGGATTGGGCATCATATTCATCTCACATTACTCAAGACTGAGTGAAGCTGTTTTATAATATAGCACTGCTTTTTTTCATGCCTTCCTATGGTTAAAAAAAGGAATATTGGTTTTTTTCTTCTTTTTCCTAAATATTGAGGGAAGTTTTTGTTGGGGTTTTTTAATAAAATACTGCAGTGAAGCATAGTAGGAAACTATTTACTTGTGGTTGGGTGTGTTTTTTTAACATGTCTAAATAAAAAACAAGGATGTGCAATATCAGAGGCTTGGTTTCTACCAGAGACACGGTGGGCTACTAAATTAATAAGCTTTCATTAAAGACCTATTGTTTCCTGGATACTTTCCTCATTATTTTAGGGAAGGTTTAGGAAATAGAAATTACGGTCCTGCCTTCTCCAAAGTCTTTGTATTCGAGATAGAGAACGCTTATCTTCCAAAAGATCTGTAGCCATTATTTTGCCACAATGATTCGCAGATAGGATTTGCATCGTTTTTTGGCAATACCAAGGTGTTACCAAGTTGGTGCTTTTAATGGGACCTGCTATGACATTTGTTGTTTAAAATTATATTATATTATATCACATCATGTTATGGTATATCATATATCATATCATATTATTTTATTATATTATATTATACTATATATAGATGCTATATATATATGTATATGTATATAGCACCTATATATAATTAGTACATAATATAATAGATGCCCTCTCATTGTCCGTTCTCAGCCTCTAGTCCTTGGCTTCTAAAAAAATCAAGTATAAAGTTTGCGGGTCTCAATATCAATAGCTCAGTAGTGCTTTAGGGTTTCCAAGTATTTTTACATACGTTATCTCATTTCCTCTTACTGACTAAACTGGAGTTAGGAAGTCCAGATACCCTGCTTGATGGATGAGGAAACCAAGGCACAGAGAATTTAAGTGATTTGTTTAAGATCATCCAAACAAGGTTTTCTGACTATGAACTGTTTCTACTACCCCAGAGAGGCAGCATGTAGGGGTAGAAAGAACATTGGCCTCAGGATTGAGCAAACCTGGTTTCAAGTCCATACTCTGACACTAATGATGTGATTTTGGCCATCTCACATAGCTTTTTCAGTTGATTCGCCTGTGAAGTGGAGATAGGAATGCCAGCACTCACTGCCTCACTAGGTTTCAATGAAGAAAGTGTTTGGTGAATAGGCTATAGTGGTTGTCCCAAAACTCTTAGTGCAGTTTTCAGCTTTCATGGCTTAAAACTAGTCTAAGACTTTGGGATACTCTGTATAATTTTGTTATTGCTGATGTCATAAATTTCATTTTTATCCTTTTATGATCTGATCTTCCCCTTAAAAGAAGGAAATTCTGTTCCCTTCCTCACTTTTGCATGTTCCAACATTTTTATTTCTCCTACCCACACCTGCTTTTATTGTACCTTGTGCTGGCAACCACTCCCCTCTCCCATCTTCTGTAATAAATTCTTCCTCTTTATCTTTAGAGAACCATTAGAGAGAAAAAGAGAAGCCAGCAAGGTGGAACTGAATTAAGTAAGCCCTTGGTAGGATGAGGCCTGTATGAAGCACAGGAAGAGTGGAGGAAAAGACAGGGCATGGGTGAGGCATAGAGACATAAAATATGGACACAGAGTAATGCTGATATTTTCTGCTCTTGGATGCTTCACATCCTTCCCATGAATGCCACATCTCCCTGGTTCGGCTTACCTCTCTTCCACTCTAGTGTTTTGCTTTGTTCATTCCTTTCTTAGCCTTACTCTTTACCTCCTAGTCTGAAAATTCTCGTTCTTTCATTAAAAGGTAAAATATCTCACACTAATAAAGACTGAGAGGCAAGGTGGCATAGGGAGTAGAAATAAACCTTGGATTCGGAAAGACATGTTCAAGTCATGCTCCGACACATACTGGTTCTATGTACCTTGTACACCAAGCAAGAGATTCTAAGGTAAAATTTATATTGGTAGAGGGTGCTTCTGGGAGTTCCCTACATCGATGAAATCACAAGTTCAGACAAAAAAAAGAAAGGAAGGAAGGAAGAAAGGAAGAAAGAGAGAGAGGGAGGGAGGGAGGAAGGAAGGAAGGAAGGAAGGAAGGAAGGAAGGAAGGAAGGAAGGAAGGAAGGAAGGAAGGAAGGATTGTGTGAGGAGTCAGTTTGACTTAACAGATGGAAGCCCAACCTTGGAGCCCCACCCTTGACACATACTACCTTTTCCAGGAAACTCCCAAAAGGAGTTGTTGGGCATAACTGAAAACAATCCAGCAACAGCAACAAAAGCTGTGTGACCACGGGCAAATCATTTTCAGTGCCCCCTGTAACTTTCTAAGAGTCGCAGAAAGGTTACCGAGTTAGTCAACTAGCATTTATTAAGCACCTACTATGTGCCAGGCATTGTGCTAAGTGCTGACATAAATGGCATAGAAGATAGAGCACTCAACTTGGAGTAAAGAAGATCTAAATTGGAATCCTGCCTCAGATATTAGCTTCGTGACCGCTGAGCAGTTTCCTCAGTTTCCTCATCTGTAAAACAGGACACCTACCTCCCAGGGAAACAAGTAGGAATCAAGTGAGATGATACATGTAAAGTGTTTGTGTAAACCTTAAAGCACTATATGAACATTAGCTATGATTAATATTATTAATTTTCATACTTATAGTTTCCCAGATGAATGAAATCATAGATTTGAACCCTCCCCCCCTCCAAAAAAAAAAAAAGAATGAACTTTTACAGATCCACAAGAATTCTCGTTTGAAAAAGTAAGATAATTGTGCAAAGTAAAATATAGTCAAACTCTACGGTTATCTGATCATAAGAAAATACGTTGAATATACAAGGTCAGTCCCTTAACTGAATATCCCACTGAAGAAACATATAATATTTTTAAGTCTATTTTTTAAAAATTTGCATCACTATTTTTATATTTTCTCTGGCTTGCTTGAATTGTATTGTGAGACCTGCTAAATTCACATAGGCCCATCCCTCTAAAATTATAAGTCCTTTTGACAAGTAGATAAAAAACCAAGTTTTCAACAGCGTTGTGCACTCGTGTGAGCATCATTCTGTGTGATCATTTGCTTTCCAGTGGCCGCCCCACAAGTGGATGTGCTGACCGAATCCAGAAGCTACGGAAGGAATATCACCAGGCCAGACGAGAAGGCTTTTCTTTATATGAAGATGAGGAAGTGAGAGCAAGGCCTTCTGATTATGAGCAACATTGGGTAAGTTTCTGCCTGGTCCTAATTACTGAAGTCTTTTTTAATATAAAAGTTGCAAAAGCACTGTATTCTTCAAGGAATTTTCCAGTTTCTAGCTGTATCAAGTTAGCTTAGAGACTTGGATTTCATAGACATGGAAATTCCGCAGACAACATCCCTGCCTTCTCGTGGAGATTGTTTGCATATATCCAACCACTCTAATCTCCAGTAGCTCCTTCTAATCGCTCTCATATTTAGCCTGCTGCCACCACCACTGAACATGTATGCTTGTAGATATGGGTAAAGCATATCTCCGCTAATTTAGCAATACAGGGAAATTATTCACTACCTATTGGATGTAAGTCTTTGCCTTCCACCTCTTGGGTCACAGGGCTTTGGGCAAGCATGAATTGAGAATGCAAATAAACCATCCTCACTAAGAAGTAAAAAAAAAAAAAAAAGATAAATGGTTACTAGAAGTAAACCATCAGAAACTAATGTCAAGAGTGTGATTTTCAAACAGAGGCATCATCGTGATGCCAGTATTGTATATTGAGATTGTATATTGACTTTTGAACAATTCACACTGATAATTGTCCCAGAATCTTGCAAGAGCCTTTGTTTAGAAGTAAGCAATATTTTCGATCAGAGGGAACTTTCTATGTCTTGTCATTTCAAATCTTTATCCTTCAGGGGACAGAAAGATTTGTCATAAAATTCTAAAAGGATGTCTGCCATAGGCTTAGTTATATGAAGAGGCAAGGATACTTCTCCTCTCCTTTTCCTCTCCTTCCATGTAGGTATAGGGTACAACATGGCACTGCGCATCCCAACAGACCTCACCCCAAGTGATCGAGGGGGGCAAAGATGACAATATTTTAATCATCAAGTCTCTGTTCATAATACCACCAGCACCCTACATCTTCCCAAATCCCCTCTTTCCCTCTTCCAACCCCAAAGTTTCCTGTGTTGTTTTTAATTACAAGGCACTGGTATTCACTGGTGTGATATGATTATTGGGCCCCAAAACACCAGCTTTGAAGGAGCTAATTCTATTGGGGAAGGGGGGAGAAACAAAGGAAATGTTTTCACCTCCTCATTCATTAATAAATGAACTGAAAAGAAAGCAATGTACTAAGGCAGTAAAGAAAATACAAACTTGAGATAAATCCCAATCTCAGCTATCAGTGTTGAGTTTATAGTCTAGATAGGGGTGGAGATTAGATACAAACACAGTCAGCTACAATATACAATATTACTTGATAAGCACATCAGAGAGTTTAAAAACAGTGTTTTTGATATCAAAAGATGAAAGTCATTACCAATAGGCAGTGATCAGAATGAGCTTCCTGGTGGCTTCAAGATGGCATTTCTGTTAGGCTTTATAAGATGGCAGGAATTCAACAGCAAACAAAGGAAATGGAAGTCATTCCAGGCATGGGGAATTGTATAAACAAAGGCATAGATGTGGATTCCTGTGATCACAATCAAAATCACAGACTCTAGACCTAGAAGGGGCCTCAGAGACCAGCTAGTCCAATCCATACTTGAGAGAGAAATTGAGCCCAATGACCTACATGTTTTCCTTTCATTTTCACATTTATGCTGTAGTAACATCTTGAGGTTTGGCATTTAGAAGACTAATTTTGACCCTGTGATAGTCATCCAAAGTAAATTCATTGACTGGATGGGCCTCTTTAAATGAAGGGTTAAATAGCTCTTACCATCCAATCAGTAGGTCCTACTAAGGATGAGTGACCTGACCCCAGCTCCTTAGAAAGGGACTTGGCATTTTCAAATCATAGTTGCTATTAATTTTATTATAAAGGATGTCAGAATTGAACAGTTTGATTTTTCAGGAAAAAAAAAGCACATAGGCTCTTGCATAAAAAGGCATATGTAAGGGACAGGCCTAACTCAAGCTGATCCCCTTTAGGTCTGGGTTAGCCGTTGAAACAAAACGATACATTCATAGATCATTCAGCTAAACAAAGGAGGCTTACAGGGCTTATATGGCATAGAAAGGATATTCAACAAGGACACTGGAATATTTAGTTTAGGTAGACAGTGCAGACCTCTTGCCTTAGCAGGGGACTGTGTGGTGATTCAAGTGGTCTTGGGACATCCAACAAGCCTGAAGGGCCAGCTCTCTCTGTAGGGCCTTTTTTATGACCTAAGTCAGGGCTGTCCAAAATACGGCCTGCATGCGGCCCACAGTGCGATTTTATGTGGCCTGCCTGTGGGTTTTAATTTTCACAAGTGAAAAAATAGAATAATAATTTGCATGGAATGCATATTAGATTTTTTAATTCCATCACTAATAAATAATCTCATTGGGGCAGCACTGGCCCTGGAGTCAGGAGGACATGAGTTCAAATCCGGCCTCAGACACTTGACACACTAGCTGTGTGACCTTGGGCAAGTCACTTAATCCCAATTGCCCTGCCTTCCTCCCTGCAAAAAAAATAAATAAATAATAAATAATCTTATTGATGTCGATTTCCTTTGGTGTTTTTAAGCAGTATTATGGACGGAACATATGGCACGGAATTTTCAATCCATCTGTGGGATGCGTTCCGTCTATACGATGCAGACTGGTCATTATGCACCTACCTTTATACCGTTGTGTTGTCGTTGTGTTGTTTTGTGTTTGCTTTTATTCTTCATGTCTTCACCTGTCGTATTGATGACACGCGTTCCCCCATTTTCTATTAGTGTGCTGTATTTTTTATTCTGGGTGCGGCCCTCAAATAACTATTTTATTTTAATGCAGCTCTAAGATAGCCTAAGGTTGGACAGCCCTGACCTAAGTAACCAGGAAGCATAGTTGTGCCAGGACCAGCTCATAAGTGTAGGAGAGCCAATTGTGAAATTTTCAGTGTGAGCATTTATATCTCAGAAATCAGCAAATGCTACACATCAGGGCTTGATTTATTATTTTATTGATTGTTCAGACTTAAGAAAGTGATGAGGATAGTGTTAATAATTCAGATTAAACTCAAAGTGTGTCATGCATACATGTCTTTTTCTTTTCAGAAAGCCAGTTATTAAACATTTACCAGCAGACCCTTGCCAGGGAGCTACGACATCACCATGACAATATAGGCAGTCAAGAAGTTGCATAAGGGGAGGCTCAGCTTGGGCCTTGGCCCCTTGGTGCCAGAGAAAGCTTTGTCACCTTTCAGGGAAAACCTAGGGTGATGGGAACCCGATGGATGGTGGTCCTCTCACCAAACAGTCACTTTAGATCACAGCTTCCTCCCTGCCACAAAAAAAGGAGGGGGAATTGTCACAACACAAGCCTGATCTTGCTTTAGACTAGGGCACATGAAGCAGGCGGTTCCCTGAATTGAGCATACCATCTCCCACCTTCAACATTTGTACCGGCTCTTCCCCAAGTACAGAGTGCCTGCTCATCTCTGCTTTTCAGGTACCAACTCCTTCAGGAAACCTTCTCGCATTTTCCCCAGCTGGAAGTTTTCTCCTCAGGCTCAAATTTTCTCAGAAGGCGAGTTTCGGATCTGTACTTTGCCTCCATTTCATACTGCTTGGAGTCATGTTGATCCAAATACATGTCAATAATTGATTGATTAATAATAGCTAACACATTACACTTTAAGGTTTGGGCAGATCTTTACCTGTTATTCCATTTGATCTCAAAAACCCTGTGAGGTAGGTGCTATTATTAGCCCGATTTTACAGATGGGAAAATTGAAGAGTTAAGTGATTGCCTGGGAGCCAGATAGCTAAGTGTCTGAAGATGGATTTGAACCCTGAACCCTTTTGGTTAGTTGTTTCAGTCATGTCCAACTCTCTGTGACCCCAGTTGAGGCTGTCTTGGCAAAGATACTGGAGTGGTTTGCCATTTCCTTCTCCAGCTCATTTTACAGATGAGGAAACTGAGGTAAACAAGGTTAAGTGACTTGCCCAAGGTCACACAGCTACTAAGTGCCTAAGGTCAAATTTGAACTCAGGTCCTCTTGACTCCAGGAACATCACTCTATCCACTACACCACGCATTTGAACCCTTACCCCACTCTGAGTCTAGCACTCTATCCATCTTCTACCTTACCCCCCACCCCCCATCCTTCACTCAGTTATATGCGGCTATCTCCTGAAGGGCACAGATTGTCATCTACTTATTTTTGTCTCCTTTCTCCTCAGTGCCTAGCCCTGGCATTCAGTGATTGATAAATATTAAAAGGTGAGCTCCTTGAGAGTGAGGAGTATTTCATTCTTTGTCTTTGAAGGTACAGAGGCCAG
This sequence comes from Trichosurus vulpecula, assembly GCF_011100635.1. Taxonomy (NCBI): domain Eukaryota; kingdom Metazoa; phylum Chordata; class Mammalia; order Diprotodontia; family Phalangeridae; genus Trichosurus; species Trichosurus vulpecula. The sequence goes on along the minus strand of NC_050576.1, from coordinate 296,574,686 downwards.
CACTGAAAGAGTGCTGGCTGAGTAACAGATTGGTAAGCGTGTAAGAGGGCAAACAAAGTGACGGCCAAAGAGAAGCCGTGTGTGTGTGTGTGTGTGTGTGTGTGTGTGTGTGTGTGTATCTGTCTGTCTGGATCTGTGTGTGTGTCTGTCTATGTCTGTGTGTGAGTGTGTGTACTGTGTGTGTGTCTGTGTATGTGTGTGTCTGTGTGTCTGTGTGAGTGTGTGTCTGTGTATGTCTATGTGTGTGTCTGTGTATATCTATGTGTCTGTCTCTGTGACTATGTGTGTGTCTATGTCTATGTGTGTGTGTCTGTCTGTCTGTGTGTGTGTGTGTTTCCCATGCTCTGAGCAGTCTGATCTTTGCCAAGAGTGGCCAGTATTTCCGTTTCAAGGAAAATAAGTTTCCTTGGCCAGCTGGATTCTAGGACCTTCATCCTCACACCAGAAAGCACACTGTCATAAAAGAAGAGGAGTGTTCATTGTGCTGGAAGTTTTCCAGTGTGCATCTTTGAAATCACAGGCACTCTTCCCCCCCCCTCCTCTTCTCAAGCCAAAGAAAAGCATTCGTACCTTCTGCCCAGGAACAAAAAAACAAGCCTGGGAAACTTGACCACAATGGTGCAACCCTCAGGGTCTGCCAATGTACTGCTTCAGCCTCTTGCACAGGCCTGGGGGGCAAAGGATATGAGAATTCACATTTCGTTCCTGTCAGTCAAACCCTTCCAATAAGGCAGGACTTTGGGAGCCAAGTACAGTCACTTTTGAAGAATACTAAACTCTTCAAAGTAATCTGATAAATAAAGATCATAAAATATACCTTTTTTGAGCAGCATCACTGTGGGCCCAGAAATGGGCACTGATTTTTGTCTGAAAGCTCTGAGGCCTGTTTCCATCTGATTAAGATGACTCGCAACTGTCCTTTCTCTGACACCATAACACAACAGAATTTCTGATATCCTGGCTGGGGCAGGGGAAGAGGAAGGAATTATCTCACAATGTACTTTTTTAAAAATGGGATAAATTGAGTTAAAGTACCCAGCAGGCTTAAAAGCCAGTATTGTGAAAGAAAGTGATCTCATGACAGGCAATTGGGATCCATAAATGTTTTAAAATAAGGTCAAAAATTCATCTTAAATAAGGCTGCTATTTTGTATATGTCCCTCCCCGGTTTTTTCATTTTTTTCCTCTGGTCTTCTTTGTTGTTTTCTATATAGTTTTTTTTTTTTTAACCAGGAACTCACCCCCTTCTCATCTCCATTTCTCTCATTTGCTGTTCAAATTCAGTGACGCCTTTTTTTTTCTTTTTCTAAGGAGCCCCTGAATTATTCAATTCACTCTTTTAAAGTAGATAAATACACGCAGATTGCAGTGTTTGTAAAATCTCACTTGAAACTTCAAGATTCTTTTCAGTTGGTCTGTTGGGGAGTGCGTTATTTCATTGTTGGTTGTTTTTTTCCCCCGCTGTTTTCCTGTCTGTGAAAAGCTACAGAGCCAAAGTCACAAGAATTAGATGGTGGCAAGTGAAATAGCTTAGCATGTTTTTATAGGCCCAATTAAGCAGGCTGGATATGCTAGCTGTGAAGTATTAATATTTGCCAAAGGAAAAAAGAAATACCTGTTATCTGTGTTAGTATTTTGTTTTCTGGAAAATTTGTTAAGAATGTCACAGTCCCCTGGCAACTGGCTGCCTCTCTTACTGGAATTTGAAGGCTTGTTGCTTGAATAATGGCAAGATAAATAACCTATGAGTAATTTGAGAATCAGTAGCCCTCTGGAATTTTGGGCAACTTGGCTACCTTTATCATTATCTTTACAGGGCCTACATCATAGGTACTGATTGTTTAGAAATTCTTAATTAGATCAATTGGAAACGTCTATATATATATATATATATATATATATATATATGAGGGGTATGTAGATGTATGAATTTGGAAGGGAGAGTATGGGCCTACCCAGGTTGAGGGGGAAACTGCAAGGTAGTAACTTATTTGGTTGCTTAGGTTGGCAACCTAAGAACTAATGTTATCAGAGATGCAGAATGGGATAGTGGATCGAAAGTGGTCCTTAGAGTTAAGGAGATCTTTGGGTCACACTCCGGTCAACTCATTTAACTTTTAAGCTTCTCTGGCATCTCCTACAAGTTACAGAGTAGATGCCAGTATGAATTGGTCCAAGGACTTTCCTCACTAGGTATTCTCTATATCAATGAAATCATGAGTCAGTTCCCCTCCTTTAAAAAAAATTCTTATAGACTGGCTACAGCCATAGCAATTCTGGAAACACAGGTGTGAACTACATCAGTGATGGTAGTCCCCATATCAACAAAATTTTAGAGCCTTGGGATTTTGAAATAAGATATTATATATTTCCCATTTGGTTTTTTCATCTTCTAGTTCCCTAGTTCCCTAACTATATCCTCAATGCAGAGATGGTGGGATGAATAAAATAAATCCTGCTTGCTACATGTTAGGAGGGACATTGGCAAACTAGAGTCTGTCCAGAGATGAATGATCAGGATGGTGGAAGGGCTGGGGAAGAAACAATTTAAAGGTTACCTAATCGCTATCATCTGGAATTTGGAGAGCTGTCTTTTGTCTTCCACCAAATTGAAGAACTAGAAGCAATGGCTGAAATATTTCCAATACATATGATTTCTAAGAATCAAAGCTGTCCAAAAGGGAAATATGCTGCCTATGGAGGTAGCGTATCTCCCTTATTGTCCCTCATCTTCCCTTATTGTCCATTATCAGGAAGGCTGTCATTACCGATTCTCCTGTTGAGGTCTCTCTACCTCACATCTTTTCTCTTTCCACAATTCATCCTCCACTTAGCTACCAAAGTGATTTTTCTAAAGCCTAGATCTGACCATGTCACCTCCCTTCTCAATGAGCTTTTTGGCGAATCCCTGTTACTTCCAGGATCAAATATGAAATCTTCTGTTTGGTATTTTAAAGGTTTCCATTAACCTGGCCCCTTCCCACCTTCCCAGTCTTCTTACCTTTCACTCCCCTCTTTACATATTATGAGCCATCTACATTGGCCTAGTTGCAATTCCACAAAGCATTGATTGGGCCCCGTGCCTGGAATTCTCTGCCCCCCTCTCCTCTGCTCTTTAGCTTCCCTGATTTGGTTTTCTTTAAGCCTCTGCTAAGACCCCACCTTCTCCTGGTAGTCTTTCTGATTAGAACTCAAGCTCCCTGAGAGCAAGATCTATCTTTGCCTTTGCATCTGCAGCCTGGCTCACAGTAATCATTTAATAAAATTTTGTTTACAGACTGATTTTAGGTTTTACAAAGTATTTTCCCCATAACAACCTGATGAGGTAGATGGTACAAGTTTTGTTAGCCTCATTGACATAGGAAGAAACTGAGTCCCAGAGAGGGGTGGTGACTTGTAGACGTACATGAAATACCAAAATAACAAACCAAGATGTGTATTCTTTCCATTTTGCCATGTTGCCTCTAAAAATCTGAAGATGATAATGATAATAATTGTGATTCATCTCTTTATGGTACTTTTAAAAAAATACTAAGTGATAAGTAAGGTTTGATCTTGTAAGTTTTTTTTATTATAAAGCAAGGAGTTCTCAGTCTTGGGATCGGCAAATTTAGATGACAAAAAAACTCATCTTAATTTTTGCTATACTTTAATTGGAATGTAGCATTTCTGTGAATCATGCATGTAGGCAACAATCATTATTCTGAGAAGGGATGCATAGGTTTCACCCGACTAAGGAAGGGGTCCACAACACACAAACACATACACACAGCTGAAATAGAAGGAAAATAAAGAAATCGAAACAGAAAAAAAAAAGAAAAGACCATTAACTTCTGGTGTTATACATTCTGTTTACAATTAAGAGTTTTTGGTTTTGCTTTCTGGAGAAAAATGAAATGTGTTTCACTCATGGAAGCCATGTTCTCTTTTCAGTATTGTTATAAGTCTGGTGGAAAGAAGAAATATTTAAAAGGAACCTCTAACTTGCAATATGGAAGTGTTATCTTCCAAAAGTTTGTTTTTAAGTCATTTGTTTGGGAGTTGGAATACATTTTCCATAAAAGGAATTTTACAAGTGGATGGTTAAGTTTCCAGGCCATCCCACAAAAGCATTTTTAACTCATAACATAGCTGTACTATAAAACTAATAATACTTGTTATAAAACCAACCTGACGGTTTAAAGGTTTAGCCTGGAGAAGAAAAAAAAATTTCCTTACCCTTTTCTGAGCATAGACTGGCCCAAGGGAAAATTTTTTAAATATTGAATATTAAGAAATAATATTTAAATATTTGAAATTTAAATAAATAAATGAAACTTGTCTGTGACACCTTCCCACCTCCTTTTCTGTGTCCCTTTCCCCAAACCCCAATACACATCCTACCCTTAAAGTATCCTTCTCCTGGCCTAGACCACAGCAGACCATACAGCCCATTCTCCCCACAAAATTCATTATAACCTAGGACCTTTCTTTATTCCACCCCAAACATAACTCCTATTCCTTCATTGCAACAGATCTCAACTAAATTAGGAAGAAAATGAACCTAATTCAAACAAATTTGTGAGAGACAGCCCCTTAAGCTTCCCAAAGGGCCTTCCATTTCTTAGAAGAGAATGTTTCTCAATACAATTAAATCAACAGTTGATATGATTTCTGGTACTAGAACAAAGAAAAATGAATCTGTTCCTGTGAAATGAAAGAAAAGGGAAATGTGGTTCAAGTCTGTTCCCTTAAACTGTTCTTGCTTTTTATACATTTTTCCCTTTCTCTACTTCTAAGCTCAAACTTTACCTAAAGGCTCCAGATTTTCTTTTCTCTGTGGTTCCTGGTGGTGCATTGAGGTGGGGGCTTGGGAAGGGGGGGTGGTGGTGAAGCAGCATCCATTTGTATGCATGTGGGGAGTTTGTGAGTTGGCTGTTTGTATTTCAATAATTGACTATATATCTATTTTTAAACACTTCAAAACTCCTGTCTTCAGCTACTTGAATTACTCCCTAATTCTCACTATGTAACTTTTTTCCAACCCAAGAGTGTTGAAAGAAATCCAAATGGATGCACTGAGTTTCATCAGTTCTCTGTTAAGGTTTAAATAAAATCATTCTTGGTCATGCTATAGCAGAGCAGCCTGGCCTGCCTGGCTCCAGTCCAAACCTAAGTAACAAAAAAGGAAAGGGAAAGTTCAGAACTACGTTATTTTTCCATAATATGTCAAAAAGTTCTATGTTGTACTTACATTAGAATGAAAAAAGAACTCTTTGTGCTCTTAATGAGCAATTAATTCCAGCTTCAGGATGTTGAGTTTAGAATAGGTTAGGCACCCCCAAACCACAAGCGTTTGTGTTGGATCATGGTGAAAAACCAAAATTCCTTCTTCTAGAATAATAACATTCTTTTCTTCTAGTGCAATGGGAGAAATGACAATTTTATATAATATGGGAAACCATAGCAGAAACTCCTATGAATTCCAGATTTCCTAAATGCTCTCAGAATTGCTTAAAGTCAGTTGCATGAATTTTAAATGATTATAGAGAAATTCTGGGGAGAAAAAAAAACTTTTATATACCTCCCACCCCCAAATGAATGGAGGTAGACCCTGAACAAGTAGAGATCTAAATTAGTATTTATATTGTATGAAAAGTGTCACCCTAACCATCATGAGGGTGCAGACTCCTTATAAAACCATGTTTGGCTTTTGAATTTAGTGCCTTACTGGTATCCAAGGGAACATGAACTTCCTTTGCTCCAGTTCCTGTTGTAATTAACCAATCAAAGTCCTCCCATGGCTACCCTAGTTCTTTGAGTTTGGGGAGCATTTTGGCTCAGAGTCATTCTGAAATGTAATAATAACTATTCTAATCAAATAGGGAAAATTCAAGTGTTGGAAAAATATGAAGAAAACTCATTTTTCTGAAATATACAGAGAAAAGTCAAACCAGAAAACTAAAATGCTAAAAACAGAGAAGAGTTGGCATTGGATTCTCTACCAAAAGAAACGATATTGGGGAATACAGTTTTATAAAATGTGCTAGTCCCTGTGACTTTAACTCATTTAAAACTTTCCCCTAATTTCTTGTTTTTCCCTTCTCATCGCCTATTTACAAGCTCAGGTCCTGCTTTGCTTTGCATTGGTACTAAGTACAAAGGTTGATGCTACTGAAACTGAACAAAGCAGGGGCAAAAAGCATTCCTTCTCATGTGTTCAATAACTGATCTAAAAAGAGAGCAAGTAACACATTGAGTTACTAAAACCATTGGGAAATGTTTTCCTTTCTCCTTTCTTAAAATAGTCAAGTACTTCTGGCCTACCTCCATAATACCTCCTGTACAAGATCTACCTCATGCCAGGTCACCTCTCAACTCTGCCTGTTACCAGATGCCTCTCCCTTCATTTGGGACAAAAGCAAAAGAGAAAAAAAGTCCATGAAGCCAATTCATTTTTTCCCCAACTTAAATGCAAACTTACAGCAAACGTGCGACAGCTGCTACCGTCGTCCGTAGGAACATGAGCAGAGACCAGAGGGTGGTGGTGTTATGTTGGTTCAGGGAGGATATTAATGTCTGGAAGATTTCCCTCGAAGAGTAGCAGTAGGGGAAAGGGGCGGAAGACATTCCACATCACAATCTGATGTCTCTTTTCTAATGAACCTTCTGGCATGCTTTCCAAGAACGCACGCCCCTGAAGCATGTTGGGATGCCATTGCTTTTCAGCATTTTGTGCCCCATGGTGCTAATTGCCAGATTACCAGATTTGTGTCTAACAGCAGCCCTCCATTTTCATTTTCATCCATTTCTTTCCCTTGCTTCATCTATTTAGTATGTAGTGAGTTTTCCTTTTTTCCATGCACATCTTCTAAAACTAACTCCTAAACTTTAAATGTCCAAGGAGCACTGCCGTAACATTGAGATACACACACACACACACACACACACACACACACACACGTATATACAGGTATGCATATATACACATATCCACATATACATACGTATGCATATACATATACATATACATAAACATATGCGTACGCATATACTTATACAGGGTTGACCCACTCTGACAAACCAATGGGAGTGCATAGACAAAAGTAACTCTTGCATAGGCAGGCTAGGTACCTGGTATATCTAGATTCTGATCTGCATTGTGGGGAAGTATTGATGCACTGAAGCGCTTGTTAACTGACTGACAGTACTCTCCAGGACAGATTCAATGCCTTTTAATGAAAAACCAGCCTAGACTGCAAAGGGATAGGGCTGTAGGAAGTCAGGTTGGCCAGCCCACATGGCAGGACACTATCCATGCATGATCCTGCCATAGGTGGAGCATCCAAATTAAGGGAACCACAGATCTTTTTGAATTTCTGAGTGTCATGGAACCACAGAATCACATTCCAGCAGAAGCTTGTGGGCATTTTGTCAGGCAGATGCCTATTCAGAATGGTTTGGATGCTAGACTATTCTGACTCCAAGATTCCATGAATTGTTGTTAGAATAATCAATGTGAATAGTGGCCAATTTTTGAAGGCATTTGACAACATTTACATGAGTTATTTAAGAAAATCCTGTGAGATTTAAGAGTTCAAAGATTTACTAGAATTATTTGAGTTTTTTTTTAATTTTAGTACATAATTCCAAATTGCTTTCTAAAAATGGCTGTACTATTTCACAGCTCCACCAACAATGTATTAGTATGCCTGTCATTACATGACCCCTCCAACATTGACCATGGCCATTTTTTGTCATCTTTGCCAATTTGCAGAGTATGAGGTGAAGCCTCACGGTTGTTTTGTTTTGCAGTTCTCTTATTACTAGTGATTTGGAGCTTTTTTTTAAATGTGGTTGTAAATACTTTGCAATTCTTCTTTAGAAAACTGTCCACATCCTTTGACTATTTATCTGTTGGGGAATTATTATTGGTCATATATATTTATTGTCTATATATCCTGAATTAGAGAAATTTGAAATAAAGATTTTTTTCTATTAAAACACTATCCTAAATGCATTAATTTTGTCTGTGCAAAAACTTTTTTAGTTTCATGTAATCCAAGTTATTTATTTTATAATTGCCTCTATATTTTATTTGGTTAATAATACATCTCCTGCCCATAGCTGTGAGAAGTACATGATCTCATTTTTTTCATTGTTTGATCATTAATATTAAGGTTGTATATCCATTTAGAATGTATTAAGGAATATGGTGTGAGGTATTAGTCTAAGCCTAATTTCTGCCAGACTGCTCTGCTTTCTAGTTTTCCTAAACATTTTTAAGCAAAAAAGGAGTTTTTCTGCCCTAGTTAATTTATGTTTTCCACTTTATCAAACACTGAGTTATTGTTCTATTCTTTTTGATTCTCCTTTGTTTAGTCTGTTCCATTGATCTCTCTCTCTCTCTCTCTCTCTCTCTCTCTCTCTCTCTCTCTCTCTCTCTCTCTCTCTCTCTCTGTCTTCCTTCTCAAAGACCAAAACTTCAACTCATTTTACTCTGGTGCTCACAGATTGCACCACAATAGGTCCCTGCCCAAACTCCACTTAATGGCTATATCTTGGGCCCTCCTGGCTCTGAATGAATGTCAATAGTAACTCTTTTTCTTTTGATCAGCAACCCTGAGGGTCTTCCCCTCCCAGAATGATTTTTTTTTAATTAAAGAGGCCATCCCTTAACTCACTTCTTTTTTTTAATTAAGATTTTTTATTTTTAGTTTACACCACTCAGTTCCGAATGATCCCGAGTTCCAGATTTTCTTCCCCCCTCCACCCTCCCTTCCCAAGACTGCATGAAATCTTATATATCTTCTACATATGACTTCACATTGAACTTATTTACACAATAGTCAAGTTGTAAAGAATTATGACCAATGGAATGAATCATGAGAAAGAAGAAACAAAACCGAAAAAACAAAGAGAAAAAAACAAAAGAAAAAAAAAGGAGAGCAGTGTGCCTCAATCTGCCTTCAGAATCCATAGTTCTTTCTCTGGATGTAGATGTCTCTCTCCCTCATGAGTCCTTTGGAGTTGTCTTTGAACCTTGTGTTGCTGAGAAGAGTGAGGTCCATCAAGGTTAGTCATCACAGAATCCATATATCTTTGGTTGTGTATAATGTTCTCCTGGTTCTGCTCCGCTCACTCAGCATTATATCGTGTAGGTTTTTCCAGGTTATTATGAAGTCCGTATCTTCCCCATTTCTTATAGCACAATAGTATTCCATCACATTCATATACCACAACTCGTTCAGCCATTCCCCAATTGATGGGCTTCCCCTTGATTTCTAATTCTTTGTTACTACAAAAAGAGCCCCTATAAATATTTTTGTACATACGGGTCCTTTTCCCACTTGTGTGATCTCTTTGGGATACAACCCTAGAAGTGGTATTGCTGGGTCAAAGGGTATGAACATTTTTATAGCCCTTTGGACATAGTTCCAAATTGCTCTCCAGAATTGCTGGATCAGTTCACAACTCCACCAGCAATGTTCCAATTTTCCCACATCCTCTCCAGCATTTATCATTTTCCTGTTTTGTCATTTTAGCCAATCTGGCAGGAGAGATGTGGTACCTAAGAGTTGTTTTGACTCACTTCTTAAAGAGGCCTATTCACTGAATGGCCATTACCTCACTCAAAGTGAGAACCTGAAAAGGCCTTAGCCGAAAAGGGCCAAGTTCTCCCATTGCTTCCTGAGCCATCTCCAATCATCCTGATGAATATCTGGCCACTAGACCCAGATGGGCTCTGGAGGAGAATGTGAGGCTGGTGATCTTGCATAGCCCTCCCTCACTCAAGTGAGACAACTGCAATTCATGTCATCATTTCCCTGATGTTGTGGTCCTCTTTGAAAATGAAGGACAAACACAACAATAATTGCATATGTTTACTTTTAGTTTTGGATAGATGCTATTTATGATATTTTCTATATAGGTACCTCTATGCCTGGATTTTGTAGAATTTTTAGCATAAAAAAGTGCTGCACTTTGTCAAAGGCTTTTTGTGCATCTACTGAGATGATTGTGTGGTCTTAGATATATAAGTTTTTAATGTGATTAATTATATTGATTCATTAGCTAATGCTGAGCCATCCTTGCGTCCCTGATATATAGATATAGATATATAGAGATATGATATATAGATATAGATATATATAAAATTTGGTCATAATGAATAATTTCTTAGATAAATTGCTATAGTCTGATAGGATTTTGTTAAGTTTTTGAGTCAGTATTCAATAACAATATTGGTCTGTCATTTTCCCTTTTTTATATTCCCCTAGTTTTGGTATTAGGACTATATTTGTCTCATAAAAGGATCCCAGCAAAGAGCTTTCTTTCTTAATTTTTGAGAATAATTTGTGAGGTATTAGTACTAATTTTTCTTTCAGAATTTGATAGAATTCTTTTGTGAATCCATCAAGACCAAGAGTTTTTTCCTTTGGTATTTCTCTTACATCTGAATCTATCTCCTTTTCTGATGTTGAGTTATTTAAAAAGTCTATCTGACCTTTGGATAGTTTAAGAATTTTACATTTTTGAAGATTTTCCTGTGTTGTGTTCTCAATTTTGTTAGCATATAACTGCATAATATGTTCTGATTTTTTAGATTTTCTTCTAGTTTTGTTGTGATTTTGCTTGCTTGTTTGCTCTTTTATTAATTTTATTTTCTGCCCTTCTCTTTTTCATTAGATTATCTAAAGGTTTGTCAACTTAAAGAATCAGCTTTTAGTTTTGTAATTTCTTTGGGTCTTTTTGTTTCTGGTTTATTCTTCAATTTTGAAAATCTCTCATTTTTGCTTATTTTAGGTTTGTTTATTTGTTGGCTTTCTAATTTTTTTTTAAATGCACACTTAGATCCTCTCTTTCTATTTTGTTAATGTATGTTTGTAGAAATATTATTTTACCCCTGAGAACTGCTTTAGCTGCATTCCAGCAATTTTGGTATGTTATTTTATCATTATCATTTTCTTTCAAATAATTATTAATTATTTCTATTATTTGTACTTTGACCCACTCATTTTTTAGGATTTCACTGTTTAATCTCCTTTGGAGTCTGTGTTTTCTGTTTGTGGTCCCTGAGTGAATTACTATTTTTATTGCATTATGGTCTATAAAAGATATATTGACTATTTCTTCCTTTTTACATTTGTTTGTAATATCTCTGTGCCCTAATATGTGGTCAATTTTTGTAAAAGTTTCACATGGTGATGAAAAATATATATTGTAGGGGTTTTTTGCTACCCTCTTTAGAAGACACCATAAGTCTTTTAACTCTAATTTCCTGTTTCTCATTCTGTTAGGCTTATCCAAAACTGTGAGATGGATATCAAAGTACCCTGTCGCTATTGTGTTACTGTTTATGTCTTCTTGTAGCACAGTTAATGTTTCCGTTATGAATTTGAATGCTAAGGCATTTGGAGCATATAAGTTTATTTACTGGTGTTAGTTTGTTGTCTATGGTTCCTTTCACCATAAAGTAGTATCCTAAAGTAGTTATTCCCTTTTTATTTTTTGAATGTTTTTCCTTTGTCAGTATGATAGCAGTTCTTGCTTTTTGGATTCACTTGACACATAGTAAAAAAAAATTTTCCATCTTCTCAGTTTTATTTTGTGTATGTCTTATTTTTTTAAATGTGTTTCTTGTAAGCAACAGATTGTAGGGTTTTGTTTTCTTGTTCAATCTGTTGTTCTTTTTCATTTTGTTGGATTGTTTAATCCATTCACATTTAAAGCTATGAGAGTTGTATTTATATTTTCTTTTACTTGTTGCTAATATTTTTTCAAATTTTATGATTTTTCCCTTTTTTGCTATAAACACATATGTCCTTCATTTACTTTAGCATATTCTTTCTTAAGGTGGTCATATTCCCAATGGCTCTCTTCACCTCACTTTTGATCTCTTCTTTCCATTAGTTACCCCTTTCCCTTTGGGTTTTTGTTTATTAGTCCCTTTTTCTTATTTTCCCACTTATCTGATTATTTAGTTCTCCCTGCCCCCTTTTTTCCCCTGTCAGTCAAATAGCTTCCCTCTTTCTCTCTGCTCTTCAACTAGTGCTATTCATTAGTTGTTGTTTTATTTATTTCACTTTTGTCTTCCATTCCATAAAGGGCTCCTCATACTCCCTTTATAGTCCATATTCTTTCTCTCTCTACTCTAGATGATCATTCTCTGGGGCCTGACATCTCTATTCTCAGTATCACTCATGGAATTGAAACTTCCAAGGTATCCATTCTGGGCTCTTATCTCTAGTCAGTATCTGCTACTGCCTTATAGAGCTTACCACTTGGATTCCACTTTTGCACTCACTCCCAGAACAAAACCAATTCCAGCAGGTGACAGAGAAGACACTGCCCCACAGTAAGATACCTTGCCATGTCCCCAACTATGCAGTCCACCACTGATCTATACTCTCCCCCTGGTTACCTTTTTTTCCTCCATTTGCCTCAAAATCTCTTCTTGGGGCAGCTAGGTGGTGCAGTGAGTAGAGCACCAGCCCTGGAGTCAGGAGGACTGAGTTCAAATCTGGCCTCAGATACTTGACACATGTACTAGCTGTGTGACCTTGGGCAAGTCACTTAACCCTAATTGCCTTGCCTTCCCCCATCAAAAAAAAAATCTCTTCTCTGGGTCCATGCCCTCATACTTTCCCACATTATAACATACGAGTGCCATTTAGGGTTTAGAATTAGGGTTAGGATTAGGGTTAGAGTTAGGTAAGAGTTCTGATTTCCCCCCTCCCAAGGTAGGTCTTTACAAGCACCAAATGCCCTAGCCCACACCCAACACATTTTACAGAAAATCTCTTTTATACGTAGGAGCATTCTTTAGTGGTGCTCCTTCCTACTACCAAAGCAAAGCCTCTATCCTTTCTCCTACCTTTTCAATCCTTCCTGCGCTCCTCTTCACTTACTCCCTTGTAGGTCTGTATCTTTCTGAGACCACAAGGGTCACCTTCCCCTCATTTCTAGCCCTCGATGTACATCACAAAGTCTATTCTGTCTCCTTGCTCTCATCCTCTTTCATTCACCCTCCCATTTTGTAATGTAGTGTCACAATAAACACTGATTTACCTGTAGGATGGGCATTGCCAGGTTCTGCCCATAATGCCTCAGTCCCTCCTCTTCATTTCTTCTCTTCTTTATCTCCACTTGACTTCTGCCTTCAACTCTGTTTTTTTGTGTACATTTAGAAAAAAAAGTGTCTTACTTGTCTCTCTGCTATCATTCTGTTGTTGTTACTGTCCTTAACTGCCACATTTATTCACTTCTCCTGCATTTCTGTTCTCTAGGGTATTTAAGAAGCAAATAATCTCTTTGGGTCTGGTTGTCTTTCTAAGAATATTTCAAATGCCTCTTTATTATTGAAATCTGTTTTTCTTCATTTCCGGTTAACCTCAGATTTGCTGGATACATCAGTCTGGAATGCATCCACTGCTCTTCAAATGCATTATACCATTTTCTCCTGCATTTTCTTGTGGGTACAGAATAGTCTTGTGTTATTTGAATTTCATTTTATTTGTATTTGAAGGTCTTTGTCCGGATTTCTGGTAGAATTTGTTGTTTCCAATTTGAATCATTAAATTTAACCACTATGTGTCTTGGATTTTTAGCCTTTTTCCCTTCCCGGAAGCAATCTATTAATTCTTTCGACTAGTATTTCATTTTCTATGCTTAGAAGGTCTGAGCAGTTCTTTTCTTGTATTTCCTACATTATGGTATTCATGTTAACATTTTTTGTTCTGTCTTGCTCTACTGGGAGACCTACGATCCTTAGGTTTTTCTCTACATATCCTATTTTTAAGATCAGTATGTTTTACTTGCATAATGAACATATTTTCTTTTAAATCTGATTGGTTTTTGCTTCTTGTTTTCTAGAATGTCCTTCACTTCTGTGTATTTGCATTCTCAGTCTATTGTTTTCTGTTTTGTATCTTTGGTGAGACTTGCCATTGCAGATACAAAGTTTTTCTATTCTGCCTATTATCATTGCTGTGCTGACCATAAATCCTACTTGTATTTTTCCCATTTCTCTTTTAAACCACTCAGAAAAAGCATGTCCTGGTTCCACAGTCTCTTCAAATTCCACAGAGTCCTCTATCTCATAAAGTGTCTGGATCATTTTCCTTTGTTTTGCAGTATTTATTCATAGATGGCTAAACTCATTTACTAGATCTGAAGGCTTTATTTCTTTCTGCTGTTCATCCTTTCCCTGTTGATTTATTTACTTATACTCAAGGTCTTTGAATTTTCTTTTTCCTGAGATCTTTGGTAATTTCAAAGACTCCCCCCCCCCTTTATTTTCCCCTGTTGTTCACTGTCCAACTCCTTCCCTTTTGATGGTGGTTTCCTTGCGGGGTGGGGGTGGTGGTGGTGGTGCTGGATCTCAGTGTATCTCAGCCTCTTCCACATTCAGCAATTCATAGTTCACCAGCCTAGGTCTCTACCCTAAGTGATTTTTGCATAGTAAGAATTGGCCCCAGCTAAATGATGACCTCTTTCATTTAGGTTTGGTGGAGTGCCATGCTCTCCAGAAACACATAGTGACCTGTTCCAGTGTCTTGTCCAGATTATTCTATTCCTAGTTCTCTGACCTAGCAGGGAACAGCAGTTCAGATAGTTGTTATGCTAGTGCTATGAGACTGATTTCTGTAGTTTAGGTTTTGAAAACTCTGGGGGGAGGGGGGGGAATGGGGTGTGGTGTTGAGCTCTATTTCAAGAACAGACACATACCCTGCCCCTTTCCCTCTGTTCCTGGCTGTCCTGCAGAGATCTTTTACAGCACAGACTGCTGCCTCCACAACAAGCTTCTGCCCCTGGAGTACTGCCATGGCGCTGGCTGGCTTCCGCAGCCTGGAGCCAGAATCCCCACAGCCCTGAAGAAAGGGAGGGGAGACCAGGGTATAGGGCTGAATTTTATTGCAAGCCAGTGTGTCAGAACCTTAGGTAAAATCTTTGAGTGCTAAATACATCTTCCCTGCCAGAATTGTGAGAAGTTGGGGAGGGGTATCAAGTGAGCTCACTGTAGAAGTCAGTTTCTGGTTTGTTTGTTTTTTTAAATCTTCCTTTGGATTCCAGGTGTCCTACATTGTAGAGAGCTTAAAGATAGTTTATAATAATTTCTGTACATAATTTCTGTTTTGGAGAGGTTTGATAAGTCAGGGGGATCAGAGAAATTGTCTAGTCCTCCATCTTGTTAGTCTTGTCCCTATTCACTTTCAGCTATGCACTTTAATTTAAAATAATTAGAACCCATCCCTTAAGACCAACAGATATGTGGTCATGCTCTTTACTGTGTCCAATTTTAGATGCAATATCTTGTCTAGAGTATTGGTATTCTCCTTTAGAGTGAACTGAAGGCCACATCCTAAGACCAGCAGGGATCTGAGCTCTTATGCTTATCATGTAGC
This sequence comes from Trichosurus vulpecula, assembly GCF_011100635.1. NCBI lineage: Eukaryota > Metazoa > Chordata > Mammalia > Diprotodontia > Phalangeridae > Trichosurus > Trichosurus vulpecula. The sequence goes on along the minus strand of NC_050576.1, from coordinate 296,559,300 downwards.
TAGCAGGATCTCAATTCCCAGCACCAGATTAATAGTCTACTTAACTCCTTCTCTACTTAACTGGACTATATAGCTGGACCCCTTATAAATTCATCACCTTTGTTTTTAAATCCTGAGTCTCTTTAATTTGCTGTGTCACAGGGGCAAGCCTATTGTCTTTGTTGATCCTTCAGGACCTTTTTTCAAATGTAAATGAACCACTCAAGATGCCTATAAATGGGCTACTCTAGGTGGCCACTCAAAATCTGAAAGGGCAAAAGTCTAAGACCTTTGCCCCAAATCCTTACTTATGTCCTTGACTTGGGAACAAAATTATCTAATGGAGATGCTATTAAACAGTAGATTTAGGTAGTTTAGAAACAGATTTAAAATATTTTTATCAGGTGCCCACTGATGCTTTTCTTTGAGGCTGACTGACCCTGGCTACATTAATATACACAATATTTCAAAACACAGAGACCCCCTTTTCTTGAACTCTCATATATAACAGGTCTGTTTCTGTGTTTATCAAACACCCAAATAAAACTTGTTACTGTGCTAATGTAAGGCAGCTGTCATACACCTGGTGGCACAGTGGATAAAATGCTAGGACTGGAGTCAGCAAGACCTGAGTTCAGTTCCAGCCTCAAACATTTACTAGTGTGTGACTCTCAGCAAGTCACTGAACCTCTCTTTGTCCCAGTTTCATCAGCTTCAAAAACGGGATGATAATAGAACATACTTCCCAGGGTTGTTGTTCCAAGGATCAAATGAGATAATAACTGTAAATTAGCATGGTGCCTGACATATTGTTGTTGTTCAGTCCATCAGTTGTGTCTGATTCTTCATGACTCTGTGGACCGTACTGTCCATGGGTTTGTGTTTTGTGTTTTGTTTTGTTTTGTTTTTGGCAAAGATACTGGAGTGGTATGTCATTTCCTTCTCCAGTGGATTAAGGCAAAGAGATACAGAGTAGGTGCTAAATAAAGATTAATTTCATTCTTTCCTTCCTTCTTCCTCCCTCCCTCCCTTCCTCTATCCCTTCCTCCTTCCCTCCATCCCTCCCTGCCTTCCTTCCTTCCTTCCTTCTTTCTTTCCTTTCTGCCATAGAATAAAAAAGGAAAATGGAAATGAGAACATTCAGGTTACTATAATAGACTAATGCAAAGAGAATTATTTCAGCCCAACAACTATGCTTTTTGGAGCTCTTAAAAGAGGTATGCCAAGACAGGTTACATGCACCAAAAGGTACCCAGGGAACTGTGACCTCAACTACTTCAGACAGGTAGGTATTTGTCTTATTCTTAAACATCTCCAGGCTAAGAAAAGTTCTAACTGTCCTGATGAAACAGGCTGTATTTAGCACAATTTAATTTCATTACAAATGTTCTTTTCTTAAATTCAGCTTCCTTAGCCATAAAAATGATTTATATTGAGGAGAATGCCTGGAAAATAGTACGCCTCTTTTTCCTCCCAAAATGTTAGCGCCTCATTTTTCTTCCAATGTTCTATGGTAAAGTGGAAGGCAGTGTGAAACTTCTAGATCAGTTTCCTCTCAGATTCAAGGAATGAAAGGTCCCCTGCAAAATGCATTAGTAGAAGTGCCTGTCTGGCTCCATCTCAGCCATAACTCTAGCCTTGTTGAGTTTTAAATGCCACCAAAACACGAAGGACTTGAGGATTTTTTCCACACTGAAGATGTGAAAAATAATTAGAGGGTATCTCTGGGTGTGACTTATGAGCAATTATCTATGAATATATAAAGGTTTTATTTTCTCTGTCAAGCTACATCGTTATAATTATTTAAAATGAAAAATAAAGTCCCTGCCACAGGCAGGGAGAGATTGGGTGCATAACTTTATTAATTATTCGTCCAAGGACTGTAATGCAGATGCTAATCTAATAACAGAATCACATTTATAATGCAGAAGAAAATTCGAGCTGTGAGTTCAGAATGATGCACATGGGACATAAATGGTTCTAGCCAAGACTTGTCCTTTCTCACATTGAACTAACATTCACCCTTTATCTCTGTAAACAACTACATTAACAATGAGAATTTCAAGAAGGTCCTCTTACCCTTTAATGGCCTGCCATACCCCCACCTCATTCTAATCCCGGCAGGTCAGCCTACTTAGGGCTCACCAGAATATGGGGCTCTCCCAACCCCACAATCTGTAACTAATTCTGGCCCAAAAGAGTGTGTGTTTGTGTGCCTGTGTGTCTGTGTGTGTATGTGTGTGTGTGTGGTGGAGATTTTAGGGGTCTTGTTTATCTACCTTAAAATTAATTCTGTCTCAGTGATGGTCCCACTGTGACCTTGGTGACACTAGTATTTCAGTGACTAGGATCCTTCTCGCCTATCCATCTATCTATCTATCTGTCTCCAGGAGAGATAGGTAGCATAATAGCCGTGGAGTCAGGAAAAGACCTGAGATCAGTTCTTGCCTTGCGTACTCACTAGTGTCGAGCTAATCACTCAGGCTCTCTCTGCTTCAGTTTTTTTTTCATCTGTAAAATGGGGATAATAATAGCACCTACTCCACAGGATCTTACAAGGATCTAAGGAGATAATATATGCAAAGTGCTTTGCAGACCTTTCTGTCATCATCTCACAGTGCCTGACTCCTAACCTCTGTTCCCTTAGGACTCCGAGTTTCAGCCTCTGACACCCCTCACTCGGTGTACATGACATATATCATTGGCCTCATTGGACTTGAGATACTTGTCACTTGGACCTTCCCTCATCACCTGCTCCTATCCCAGCTGGAATAATACATTTATTTTGTTTGATGATATGTAAGCACCTAGTAGGTGCTTAATAAATGTTTGTTTAATTTGACTTGGACCTTCCCTCATCACCTGCTCCTATTCCAGCTGGATTAATACATATATTTTGTTTGATGATATATAAGTACCTAGTAGGTGCTTAATAAATGTTTACAGAGCTTCCCTCATCGCCTGCTCCTATCCCACCTGGATTAATACATATATCTTGTTTGATGATATATTTGTTTTCCTGTTGTCTTCCCCATTAGATTTAAGCTCCTTGAAGGCAGGGATCATCTTTTGCTTCTTTTTTATCTCCAACCCTTAGCATAGTACCTGGCACATAGTAGGTGCTTAATAAGTGTTAATTGTTTCATACTAGCGAGCTTGAATTCTGCTTCTGATTCATTTTGCCTCTTGACCATCCTATTTCTCACAGGTACATCCCAGATAAACATATTTCTGCTTATGCACCTATGTTTAAATTTCTGTTCTCCACCCAACCCTAGGGATCTCCCTGGACTCTTGCTTCTGGCCTCCTCCAGTCTGACCTGCCCTCTTATGCCTCTTATGGCTCAGGCCCATTTCTGAGAAAACCTGTCCTTTGAAGCTCATATTTATTTTAAAGATTTTAAAACAGAAGCCACTTGATTTCTTTTCATATATTGTGGTAAATATAAATACTCAGAAATAGATGATAATAACAGCTAACATTGACATAGCACTTTACATATATTACCTTGATCTATCCTTAAAATATCCCTGAGAGGGGAGTGATATTTTTATCTCCATTTTACACATGACAGGGAAGTAAATTGCCCAGGGTCATGCAGCTAGGAAGTCTGAGGCAGGATTCAAATTCAAGTCTTCCAGATCCAAGCCCAACACTCTATCCATTGTGCCTCCTCACTGTCTCAGAGAAAGTAAGAAGACCAATGCCTGGTATGAGTGTGATGGGTGTCTGAGACCCACGTAGGTATGTCACATACATAGCGTGCTGATACAGGCATCCCAGTCAGACGTGTTTGCCAGCCTTCTCTGACAGACAAAGACCAGTGTCAGCCTGGGCATTGTCTGATTTATGCACCCTACTGGTTAACCCCATTTCCATTTTCAGCTTCTTGGTGAGTATCACAGACCCTACATCTGTATGATTACCTTTCTTCAATTCTTATGAGGAAAGTGATGCAAAATTCTGATTCCTCCATACTATAGCACAAGCTTCTAGAAGCAGAAGTTAAAACATACTTTAAACAAAAAATACAGCTGCTAACCTTTGCTATAAAGGGAGAGACAGTACAAAGGCTAAAGAGCTGAAGATTGGAAAGGGGTGATTTTTACTGATAAAGCTTGTTTTTCATTCAAGGCTACACCGTAACTGTTGTGAGAAGGCCTGATGAGCCACTAAGGTCTGGACATTTTCATCAGACCATAAAACATACACACACACACACACACACACACACACACACACACACACACAAATGTTTGGGTTTTTTTCTTTTGTATTGTTTTGCTTTTAGCAGACCCAAAATTCTCTCATTGAAAGAATAATACACTCTGATATATTAAACAGAATTCCTCAGAAGTTATATAAATTTCCAAATAGAGATGGAATATAACAACACAAACTTATACTATGCCACATATTACTAAAGGTTTAGAAGTTTATTCCAGAGATGGCAGTTAACATGCATGCTTCGGTAGTCTGGGACTTCACCTGATTTAACCTCACTGAAAACCTATAGCTAGGCAGCTAAGTGGCACAATGAGTAGCGCACTGGCCCTAGAGTCAGGAAGACCAGAGTTCAAATCCAGCCCCAGACACTTACTGGCAATGTGACCCTAGGCAAGTCACTGCACCCTGTTTGCCTCAGTTTCCTCATCTGTAAATTGAACTGGAGAAGGAAATGACAAACCTCTCCAGTATCTTTGCCAAGGAAACCCCAAATGGGGTCACAAAGAGTCAGACACAACTGAAATGACTGAACAACAACAGTGAAAACCTGTCCACTATAATCATGGCTAGACTTTGAAAACGTACTGTTTATTAAAGTCTTGCTTAATAACCAATGCTGTGTGTTTTGATGATGAAGAAATAAAGAATGCATCAAACTCTTATTTAAAAAGTAAAACAAATCATTGCAGCAAATATCAAAAGTTCTTTTAATGTAAAAAATAGTGTAAGGTTTATTGCATAAGTCAATAAATTTAATTATTTACTTTGTCCAAAGTAATTCACACCACACTCTAAAGTCCTTCTGGACCAGAATGCCAAAACTTGGGTGGGAGAAGCCAGTATATTATGGCGTCATTTGGCCTCTAGATCTTGTCCGTCATGACCAGCTTAATATGATAGAAGAGTATAGGGTGGCTTGGGATTGAGAGCCAGGATTCACAAAGTGGTTTGGGCTTCATTAAGGTACAGCATCCAGATGTGGTCTTTATTAACCAGAGAAATAAAAGATGGCTCTGTCTGTCTCCACTAATTCAGAAAATTTTCTCTGAAAGATAGTGTCTGCCCCCACTTGGACATTTCTGCTATGTGAGAGGAGACCTAGACAGACAATTATGCAAGGAGGGTTGAAACATTCCAACCTGCCTCTCAGCACTACTGAGATCTCAAAGTGGGGAGGACTTTCTCACCATCTATAGGGAACTTCTCTCACCTTTTGTTCCTGGACGCCCAGAAGAATAAGAGCATTGGAAATAACCAGAATAGCAGGTTTTCATCATCATCCTCATCATTAGCATTTATATAGTGCTTTAAGATCTACAAAGCACTTTACTAATATTATCTTATTTTATCCTCAAAGCAACCCAGGCAGGCAGGTGCTATTATTATCCCCGTTTTATACGTGAGGAGACTAAGCCTGAGGGAAGTTCAGTGACTTTCCCAGGGTCACTGAGGTAGTGTCTGGATTTGAATGTGACTCTTTCTGACCTCTAGTCCAGGCACTCTATCCACTGACCACCTCACTGCCCAAGTAAGACCCAAGGGAAACCCTGGATCTCCCTACTACAGGTAGAGGTCCAGTTACTTCTACCACCTCTCAGGCTTTGTTAGCACCTAACATGTAAAAATTGCAAATAGACCAGTTCCATATGAATAAGAGAGTTATGTATTCCACAAGACAGAGAAATAGACTTTGTCAGTGAAAAAAACCTGAAAACAACAGGCTGTTATTGTAACTGACCAATGGACTGCATGTATAATATATAAAGAAAGCACCGAAGGATATATTAATGTATAACCTATTGGCTCCCTTGATAGCCCTAGAGCAGGTAACCTTATGTAATCCCCTGGATAGATTCCAGGGGATTTGTGAACTTGGTGGGAGGGGAAGAAGGGGGAGAATACATCTTTATTTTCACCAACCTCTAACTAAAATTTAGCATTTTCTTCATTTATTTAAAGACATTATTCTGAGAAGGGGTCAATAGGTCTCAACAGACTGCCAAAGGGGTCCATCCATGACACAAAGAAGGTTAAGAATCCTTGACCTAGAGAATAATGAGCTCAGCAATGCCCTCCCTCCTAAAGGCTTCACCATCTACTCCTTTCTTAGCATTCCAGTGGACCCACAATCCTTCCTCCAGTATAAATCTTAGCCAGCCAAGTCATACCCTCACATTCTGGGCATCTTCATTAAACCGTCCCTTCTCCTCTGTGATTTCTTGTCCACATCTTCCCAGAAAATTTCCCTTATAATATTCACCCAATCTTTTGCCAGCCTTCCTCTGGATCGCGGAGACCAGTTTACCCCTTGGGCTATCCATCTGTTATGCCTTACTCCTGCCGCATGTCTAACCCATTCCCTTTTCCAGTTCTGCACATTCTTGATGATGTCATCCACATGCTGCCTTTCCCATGCAAGTCATCTTTGGCAGAATACTCTAGCCAGCTTACCACTCCTCCCAGCCCAGTGCTTTGACCAACCCCTACCCCTAGAATATGCTCCTACCTCACCTCCACCTGTTAAATGTCTGCTTTCCTTCAAGGGTCAATACAGGATCCACTTTCTATATGGAACCTTTCCCAGCAAATATGCCCTCTCCCCAACATGAACTTGTTTCTACTTTGTATGTATTTGTATATATTTATATAGGCATATGCTGTCTCCCCTGGCAAGATTAAAAGCTCCCCAGGGGCAGGGATTGTTGCAATTTTGTCTTTATATCCTCAGGGCCTAATATAATGCCTGGCACATAGTGGGTACTTTTAAAATGCTTCCTGATTGGAAAAGTAATTAATCAATTAAATATCAATTATCCACGTTGATAAACTGAGGCACAGAATAAGTTCTCTTGAGTCATGTGGTAAATTAGAGGCAAAAGCAGGACACGTAAATGTTGACTCCCAGTCTTGTGTTCTTCCTATGCTTTGCCTTCTTTCCACCCATGATACAAGATTATATATTTGGCAAATTAGCCTGATGGTGGTTAGCGAATACTAACTAATGCATCCCTGTTGACATTTTCTATTGCAATGAAGCTAATTTAGTTATTGTCTCCTGCATCTCTTCAAATAGTTCTACCTGACAGGCTAGCAATTAAGCCTATAGGGTGAGTGTATCCGATATGTGTTTTCATGGATTAATTCAATGTATGTTCATGAATTTTGAAATAATAGATATAATGCGCAGTAGCATGACCCCACTTGAGTAGAAGAAAAAAATCGAATTCAACATATTTTAATGCAAATTTTACCTTTGTAAGTGGATGACCTGAAAGGAAAGAGTTTCCATAGTAACCTAAGGGAACACATCACCTGTTTATCACAACTTCTCCATGCAGTGAATTGGGGGTAGATTGGGGATACACGTTGATGTTTGCTAGGAAAATCTCTGACAGCATTCTGTGATAGAATGCTTAGAAGATTTTGCTTTATTTGTAATTAATTTAGGAAATAAACTTTCATAATTAACTGCTGCAGTACCCAGTTACACCGGCCAAATGATCTGCCAGTAGATTTTTCTAATTTAATCTGTCGAAAATGACAAACAGGCCATCAACTTGAAAGAACCAGATTAAGAATGAATGCTCGCAACAGGTCTTTCCTGCTATCTTTGCTTTTATTTTTCCCCCTGTACTCTGTGTTCACCCTTAAGCATCACTGATGTTTTTCAAAGCACTTAGAGGTTTGGGGGTTTTTTGTTGTTGTTTTCTTGGTCCTCCTTTCTACCTCCGAAAATGCTATGTAAAAGCTGCCCCTTCTCTAGCTAAGCTCCCATATTATGAAGATCTCATGGAAAAAGGATGTATTGATTATATTTCACATTCACTACTGACATTACGGTTTGAGCTGGTGGCTTTTTGGAAGTGCCATTAACTAGGAATGAGTTTGACATCCAAGAACCGTTATAAAATTATTTTTTTCTCTTTTCTTACAGATGTAGATTGTAGTTATAAAAAAACATATTGGAAAGCATGTCTGGAAGCACATGGTTTTTTCTCTCTCTTTTTAAGGGTCTTTAGAGTAAGAAGCAGATGCATAAAGTTTTGAGGAGTATTTCTTTGAAGTGCTGTCTTTGGAGTCAGCTAACTGACAAGACTGTATCTATAGGCATGGGTATGGGACTTATGGGGAGAGGATGCATTGACTACATTACCCATCTGGCACCCATCTGGCACCAGCAAATAAAGACAATACCAGATCACAGAAAAATGATACCAACTGCTTTCTTGGTATAAACGAGCAGAAAAGGTGCCACCCAACAGCACTGCTAAGTATGAGCAGCGTTATCCATTAGGGTATGCAGATTTCTACCCTGGAATGGCATAGCATATGGAAAACAAAAACTGAACAAACTTAATCCTACAGCTGTAATTTGTTAAATATTAAACCAAGACCACCTTGCCATACTTAAGTTGCTGGTGCACTTAGGACAAAAAGTTCTTTCGTAGTGCTATTGAAGGTAATTCCTTATTCAATTAAATTGTATTTGTTGAACTCATAGTATATGCAAGGCCCCATGTTAGGCACTGGGGACAAAAAGACAAAGTAGAAAATCAGTCTCTGTCCTCCAGGAGCTTATGTTCTTTAGGACCCTTGGATAAAAGGAAGGTATTGACGTTGAGCAAATGTACATGTGAAATCATGGAAGAATGAGGTTCAGTTTAGCCAAAAATAAACGTTTTGTGGCTGCTTTTAAAATCAATCAGTAAAGATTTATTAAAAGCCTACTATGTGCCCAGCACTGTGGTTTGAGTACTTGCTTTTTTGCTGTTATTTAATCCTTTATCTCTTTGTTTTTATTTTTCCTTCCTCCCTCTTCACCACCCCATTCATTTCTTTCTTTATTCCTTCCTTCCTTCCCAGCCTCTTTCCATCCTGCCTTCCTTTCCCTCTGCCCCTCCTTCCTTCTATCTTCTTTCTATCTTTTCTCCCTTCTATCTTTTTCTCTTTCCTTTCTTCCTCCTTTCCTTCTTCATTTCTTTCCTCCATTTCCTATCTCCCTCTCATTCCAAGAGCCAGCATTCTGGTTAGTAGAGTGGCTAAGTGTTCAGAATTTAATAATAGAACTGTGAGAGATTTAGTGCCTTCAGGCAGGCCCTTCTACTCAGGAGGACCTCCAACAGGGAAAGATTGTTATAGACAGTGAAAGGAGCTCTCTCCTATGAGACTGCTTGTCCACAGGAATTGGCCTTTCACTATTTCCAGCATTGACTCTGCAATATTGTTTTCTGCCTTGCTCTGTCTCCACCTCCGTACCAGATAGAGTCACAAAAAGAAAGGTATTCGAGTCCGAATTCAGTTGCAGTAGAAGCTCCAAAATAATACCTACCCCACAGGGTAGTTATAAACACCAAAGATATAATGCATATAAAGGGCTTTGTAAACCAGAAAACACTGTAGAAATAGAAACTATTGTGAGTAGTAGTAATAACAACCTAGAGCTCAGTTGGGGTTGTCTTCAAATATGATAAAGGAGGGTGGGCAAAGAAAGGATGATCTTCTCTGCTCTACAACCCAGGTTCATATATTCATAGATAGCTAGATGACCCAGTACTATATAGAGTAGAGACAGGAAGTCTTTAGTTTAAATTCCTGCCTCAGATTCTTACTTGATGTGTGACTCTGGACAGGTCACTTAACCTCTATCAGCCTCAGTATCCTCGTCTATAAAATGGGGATAATAACAGCATCTATCTTGCAGGGTTGCAAATGAAATAACATGTAAAGTGCTTTGTAACCTTAAATCAGTATGTAAATGCTAGTTATTATTGTTATAGACTTATTTACATCTCTCTCAACTTAGCTTTCCAAAATATGCAGAGGGGGAGGAGGGAAGGAGGAAGAGGAGGAGGAAAAAGAGGAGGAGAGAAGGAGAGAGAGAGAGAGAGAGAGAGAGAGAGAGAGAGAGAAAGAGAGAGAGATCTTCCTACTTAGGCAAAGGATTCTCACAAATTTACAGGTAGTGAGACAGTAGAAATTCACAAAGAGATTAAAAAGTCTCTGACCCATGTGTGGAGGAAGAAGAAGGATAATTTAATATCTTTCTTTTTGAATTTCATAGAGAATCTTATATTTTTGATGAGATAAAACAATGAGAAAATTACTGAATGGGTTAAAAAGGTACTCAGTCTAAATGATTCAACAAAATGAAATAAAAGGTTGTCATTTAAAAGCACCAGTCACACAGATAAAGAGCCTTGCAAACTACTTAGAGGCCCCTGTAAGCACCTTCCTACAAAGATTGCTAATGAGGATGCAATGAGATGAAACTTGTAATTTAATATTTTATTTTTCCCCAATTACATGTAGAGACAATTTTTAACATTCATTTTTTAAAAATTTTGAGTTCCCAATTCTCTCCCCACCTCCCTTCCCTACACCTTCATTGAGAAGGCAAGCAATTTAATATAGGTTATACATGTGCAGTCACACAAAACGTATTTCCATATTAGTCATGTAGTTAAAAAACTAACAAAAAAAACAAGAAAAATAAAGCTTAAAAAAGTATGCTTTGATCTGCATTCAGATTCCATAGTTCTTTCTCTGGAGGTGGATAGCATTTCTTATCATAAGTCCTTCAGAGTTGTCTTAAATCATTGTATTGCTAAGAATAAATAAGTCATTCACAATTGATCATGGACAATATTGCTGTTACTGTGTACAGTATTCTCCTGGTTCTGCTCATATCCCTTTGCATCAGTTCATGTTGGTCTTTCCAGGTTTTTCTCAGAACATCCTGCTTGTTATTTCTTGTAGCAAAATGGTATTCCATCATAATCATATACCACAACTTGTTCAGCCATTTCCCAATCGCTGGGCATTCCGTCAATTTCCAATTCTTTGCCACCAATAAAAGAGCTGCTATAAATATTTTTCATACATATGGGTCCTTTTCCTTTTTAAATCTCTTTGGGATACAGTGGTGGTATTTCTAGGTCACAGGATATATATGGCTTTATAGCCCTTTGAGTACAGTTCCAAACTGCTTTCTAGAATAATTGAATCAGTTCACAACTCCACTTATAATGCATTAGTATGTGAGATAATATTTGTAAAGCACTTTAGAAACTGTATAAATGCTAGCTATTTTATTATTAAGCTAATTATGTTTAAAGAAGACTAAGAAAATACAAGACTGGAAGAGAGTAGGAGATGAGATTTAAAGGAAGAGGGATTATGTTTGAAAAGGTTAGATTTCAATAAATGAGTATAGCTAGGTCTCATTTAGTGCAAATAATGAATACCATTTAGTGATGATAATATTTGACTTAAAACTGCATATTTCTATTAGGTTGGAATCAACTGTCATGTTCTACACAAATATAATTTTGAATAGTGAAAAATTCAAAAAAGTTTGGTAAAGAACTAAATTGCATTTTAGTGTTATTCTGTATGAAATTTTCAAATGCACAACTTGCATTGGAGACAATATCATCAATGCATGTGCCTTTCCTCTTCCAACGTCTAAGTATCAGGTTCCTTCCCTGTGCTTAAATCAAAATGCGACTTTACTTCCTCTAGTTCTTAGTTTCCCCATTTCTAAGGTGAGGGTGTTGAACCAGATAATTTCTGAGTTGTCTCCCATCTCCAAACCTGGGTGCAGCGGCCAGGAATGAGACCATCACCAGTCTGTTCTTCATTAAAAACAATTAAGAAGTAGAATGAACAAAAACAAATTATGGGATTAACCATATGAGAAGCCACCCAGAGAGAAAAACACAGAGCAGGAAATGGTCTTATGGAGCCTGGACAGAGGAAACTGATAGCCTCTCAGAATCTAAGCTCAGAGAGACTGAGCACCTTAAGGTAGAAAGAATCTCATCTGCAGAACATGTTTCTCCTGCTATACTTTTCATCTGTATTTTACATTTCTTCTGTCACGCTGTCTATATTAAGAAATCTTCTTGCTCTCTAAATCCAATTCATTAGTTTTCCTCCATGGATAAGAGGTATAGCATTACTGATGAGAAAAAAATAAGAACCAAGCTAATCAGCCTTGGTAAATTCCAGACTTGCTCAGTATTGTCATTGAAGTTTCATTGTGGTATATTGGGAGGGGGAAGGAGGGACACTGCAAACAAAATCAACATTAGATGTCAGGAGCAACAAGGTCTGGGCCCCATTGTATCTGTGTTTCCTTGTTTCCCAAAGGGGTAGGTAAAAGAGTAAGGAACGTTTAATTGTCCTGTAAACTGACTGACAAATTGGCATCCTGGATGCGTATGGCTGATCTTTTCAGTGAAATGCCTCAGAAACCCCTAACAACTATCATCAGGAGCTGTGATTTGCACATCCTCCACTTGGTTTTTATGGAGAAGGGGAAAGATGGTGTGATTATTATCTCTTTTTTTCTCTAAGAATGTTTTCTTCACCTCTAGGGAAATGCATTCTAGCAGCATGAGCACAACTATTAATCAACACTTGTAGCAATAATCAGCGAGTGAAAAATAGTGACCGGAATCCAAAAATGCACTGGCATAGCAGCCTTTGGAGTTTTCCCTTTGTGATCATGCCTTGGCATTCTAACGTGGATAATTTATACAAAATTAATGTTGGCACCTTCGGAGGTGCAAAGATTTATAGAAACAGCGTGTACTTCTTCATCCATTTCAGAAAAGAGAAATAGTTTCTGGTCATGATGGGTAATATTTTAGAGCCTTTAAAAATATACTTGCTATCCTCACAGTCTTTGTAATAGGTTTGGCCAGCTATTCCATTTGCATTTAAAGGTGGCTGTCTCTCCTGAAAGGCAAAAGTGTTCCATATTTCCTGCTTCATTATACCCTAACATTTTCACCAGAAGGGGGTGTGAGGATGATCAAGGATGCAGAAATAACTCGATTCCCAAGATTGTTCCCAGTACATTCAGATGATATTAGCAAGACATCTAGAAATGATACATAGTTAGCAGGACTGCAAAAGTACCTGAATGTAGCATACACTATTTGGGAGCAGCTGTGAGAATAACCTTGATCTCTTGATGAAATGGTACAAGGCTGATAGGATGAGAAAATACTAAGCTAGCTTCAGTGGACATCTCCTTTCTTATTTCAGGTTAATGGTGCAAAGGGCACACGATAAGAAGACAGAGGACCTTGGTTCAAATTACAACTCTGTCTTGTGACCTTGGTATCTCCCTGCTTTGCTTCTCAAGACCTCATTTCCTCATCTGTCCGTTGAAGGCATTGTATTAAATGACCCCTAAGGCTTATTCTATCTCCAAATTCTGTGATGCTCTAAAATAGAGTCAGGTCAAAGTGATTTCAGTCCCAAGGGGATATTGAGATTTTCCCATTGAGCTTTGCTTAGGCTTGGTGGCAGGGATGCATACACCTTGGGAAACAGAAAGGTCAACCAGGAATCTAGAGAAAAATAGTTAGATACTATCTCACATCTACGGAATGATAGAAATGGTACCCACAGGTTCATGTAACATGAGCCCTTTCTTTGAGGGTTGCTTCTGTCATTAAAATCAATGCAACTTAATTAAAGCAAATTATAGATAGATACATCTATAAATAAGATATTAAAGTGTGCTGCTGAATATGATAATTGCTGCATATTTAGCAATCAGCGTGTGTGTTCTGCGTTTGCCAGGAGGGATTTCTTTCAGTGGAATCAATGGAGCTTTATTAAAAACCATCCAAATTAGAGGGAGAAATGATGAGTGTTATAATAACGCAAAATCACTGTTTCAACTTCCATTGCAAAGCAAGGAAAGCAAACTACATCCCTTTTTTCATGCAAGGAAAATATTAGAAATATCCTGTTTTAAAAACTGGATATTTTGAATTTATAAATTCTAATTTTTCTGCATTCTATTCCCCCAAAAGGAAGGCAGAGAGAAAATAACAATCATAAATAAAACAATTCAATGCAAATACTGAAGTGTGAGGAACACTTGAGGGCTTGCATTAGTGGAAGTGGAGAAGGAAATAAGAGAAGGAAAAACAAATAGTATCCATTTCTATGCAGAGTTCCACTCTGGTTAGCTTCTGATGCCCACTCCTTAGAGTTGTTTGCAAGACTCTCATAGGTATATTCACATTAATAATCTTTGAAGGATAAAACTTGTTTTGTTTTACCTTTTCCTCATATTCCTCTCTCCCATATAACTATATGCCTTCCATCATGCCACTGAAAATTAAGCTCGTATGGAAAACAGACATAGCTATATAGCCTAATTTTAAAAATCAAACAAATTCCAAAATGACAATTAAAAGAAGCCAAGACCCATGTAATTTATCTTTGCATCTTCTGCAATGTATAGCGTAATGTTTTGCACTTAGTAGGTGCTTAATGAATGTTCATTGATCTTGTAAATGATCAGGAGTATTCTCAAATTTAAAAAAAAAAGAAAAACTTTAACGTGTATCAAGGCAAAATATTTAATAAACAACTCTCAAAAGACATCCTAAATGTTCCATGCCCCCGTGCTAGATTCATGAAAAAAAATCAGAAAGTGTATGTTAATTCAGAAATGTTCATTCAAAAATTCAGAAAGTGAATTCAGTTGAGGGAAATGGGGAAGGGGACAATAAAGAATTATTGAGATGTTATTTGTTACAAAGCTTCCAAGATAAAAAGAAATTAGGAAGGAGCAAAGGGGAAAGTTTTTTAATAATAATTTGAAAAGAATAGAAGAGAAAATTTCAGGACAGCCCACTTCAAACTGATCATATTTAAAGGCATTAAATTAGTCCTGTTTGAATTAGGTTATGTACTCTATGACTCAGCAATCCTGGCTTTCATTCTGTTCCTGGCATATGAGTCTTCATCTCCCAGCCTTGTGCCCTTTCCCTGGCTGTCCCCCATTCCTCAAATGCTCTCCCTGCTCACCCCCCCTTTTTTCCAGGCTTCCCTGGCTTCCTTCCAGAATCGACTCAAATCCCATCTTCTCTTAGAGCCCAATCTGTATTCCCTTGGGCTCCCCATCCCTTTCTCTGCTATTCCTTCCCATTTCCACTGCATCTTTACTATATGTGCAGAGTCGTTGGCAAGTTGTCTCCCCTTTTAGACTGTGAGATCCTTGAAGGCAGAGACAATGTTTTTGCCTTTGTTTGTATCTCCAGTGCTTAGTACCAAGCTCAGCACACTGAGTGACAACTAGAAACTATAGGTAAATTGAGGCCCAAAGAAGGAAGTCACTTGCCTGGGATCAAAAAAGTACTGAGTAGCAACTCTAAAATTTGATCCCAGGCACCTCTACTCTAAATCTAACGTTCATCCCATCACCCCTCACTGCAACAAACATTAATTCTGGTCCCTCTCTGTGAAAGGGAGAATTTGTTAAGTCTTTCTCATTTCCTAGGGCCCACTTACCAAATAAAGGGATTACATTTCTTATGTCTACACACTCATTTCTTCCAAATGCAAAGAAAATCCTGTTGGAAATTTCAAAACAAAATTACATTTTTCAGTTTATCATTTCAAGCTATCTGCCACTCTAGGTCTTCAGGGACATATTATCTAATGTTAGGTGCTGCTCATTCTGATTTAAAAGTGGAGACATTACTATAGTGTTGTAGTCAAACTACAGGGAACATGGCCACAATTATTACAATCTTTGGTCCTAGTACAGTGAGAAAGATGCTTAGCAGATGAAACCAGTGAAAAGAATATCTAAATGGGACCTTTTTTAAATGGACTACCAAGTGTTTTGCATATGAATAGACTGACTCGGAGAGCTTCTGAGTACTTTACCTGTATTATCTAATTAGTACTCTCTTTGAAGTAAGTTCCTTTTGCCTCAGTAAATTCTCCCTTATATTTAAGGTGGGTTTTATCTGATCTGCTCCTTTCCTCCAACAACTCAGTTAACAGCTCAACTGCTCCGGCACACAGAGGCCTGAAGAGGAAGAGGAGGAGGAGGAAGAAAAAGGGAGGAAAGGGAGGAGAAGGAGAAGCAGCAACATCATAGTGCTTTGAGGTTTACAAAGCAGTTCATAAATATTATCTCATTTAACCCTCACAACAACACAACCACAGATGAAGAAACCAAGGCAGAGGGAGAAGAAATGACTTTCCCAGGATCACACAGCTAATGTTTTAGGCCAGATATGAACTCAGGGCTTCTTGACTCTAGTCCAGCACTCTCTCTGCTGCACCAATAAATCGCAGAAATCAATAGCTCAAAATAGAGTCCAGTATTGGCTCACTTTGCCTTTTGTCTTAACTCTTACAGAATTCCATTCAAAAAAGCACATCCTGGTGTTTTTTTTCCCATCTCATTGTAAATGTTCCCAATAGTGCTGTATCATACTAACCTATTGGTACAGGATTGAAAAGAAATCAGGCTGTCTAATAAACCTTGGGCAGCAAGTTTGTACATTTTTAAAAGCCATCATTGAATTTAAACAAGCATAGTTTTCATGAAAACCTAGTGGATCAAGTAGAGAAGGAGTACTTTTAAAGATATTTCCTGTAGCTGCTGTTGAGTTGTTTTAATTATGACCCTTGGGGGGGGGGGGGTCTCCTTGGCAGGAATACTGGAGCAGTTTGCCATTTCCTTCTCCAGTTCATTTTATAGATGAGGAAACTGAGGCAAACAGGGTTAAGCAACTTGCCCAGGGTCACATAGCTAGGAAGTGTCTGAGGCCAGATTTGAACTCAGAAAGTGGAGTCTTCTTGATTTCAAGTCTGATACTCTATCCACTGCACCACCTAGCTGCCCGATGTCTTTGGAAGCTAGATCAAATGAGAAAATATATGTAAAGTACTTTGCAAACTTTAAAGTGGCATATAACTGTGAACTACTATTATTGTGCTGACATTTTTCTCTAGCGAGTATTAGACAGAGCGATGTCTACTCAAGATAAGAAATATCAACGGCAAGGCCACACAGTCAGTAAATAAAAGCTGGGATTTTGGGGCAAAGCTTATGACTCTAAATCCAACGTCCTTCCCCTTCACTTACTCCAAGGAATTTGCGATATTCTTGATGTGAGTATTCCCACCAATATTGTAGAGCAAAACCCATTCTGTATGACTCTTGTGCGCGTCCTCTTGTGAGTAAACTAGAGGAAGGGCACCACGCTTGAAGCTTCACTTCACTTCCCCTGACATTGCTAGAAGATCACTAGTGCATGCAGGCCATCCGTCAGTTCTTACCACATAACCAATCCAACTGATTGTTCTAATCATACAGTCATTAAAAAGATGCTCCAGGACATGTTGTGGTCCACTCTCTTGTTCTGTCCTCTCCCCCAAATGTGATGAAGCCCAGAGAGACAATTAAATGAAAAAGCTATGGGGTCTTATTAGGCTTTCATTACTATATTCATTAATTTGAAAAAAATATTGTATTATCATTTGTTCGTCCCTTCATCTCCATTAAAATCTCAGTCCACTCAAGTGATGATATGAGCTTTCATGTATGTTAATATTAAATATTTTCACCGATCATGTCCTTTCCCTTGAAAGTTTTCAAGAAGGCATTCTGTTTACCAGAAACTTTCTACTGTAAAGAAACATCCTGTCTCCTTGATGAAAATCAGGAGGCAGGTGAATTCTCTCCTTCACCTATTTAGAAGGGTTTGATCTGAGCAAGTAATCCTCTTAAAGCAAGGCTGATTTATTTAAATTTGTATTCTCATTGTGTCCACATGAAGTAAGTGAACATACAGGGAAAAGAAAATGTAAAAGTTTTAACCTTTGGGATAAACCCCTTTTTTCCTTTATTGCATTCATGAATCTTTATATGCTAGTGCCCAAGTACACCTGCAAATTAGAAAGACTTTCCTAACAGTTATTTCTTACCAAAAGTTGGAATGAACTGTGTTGGGAAGAAGTTGTTTCTCTACCACTGAAGATATTGTATGTTGTATGAAGATTTGGGAATTTTGCAGGGGGTGTACTTGCATAGGGACACGTTGGACTGAATGACCTCTGAAGCCCTTTCCAAATCTGAGATTCAGCAATATTAGTAACTGAAGGTAGAGCCAATGTAATACAGAAGTCATATGATGCACAATAGTCAGAGGACCTGGGTTCAAATTCTGGCTCTACTTGAGTGACTTTGGGCAAGCTGATTACTCTCTCTGCACCTCACTTTCCTCGTCTGAAATATGAAGGGATTGCATTAGATGATCTCTGAGGTCTTTTCCAGCTCTAAATCAATGATCCTATGATTACTATAAAATGTACAGACTGAATAGAATTTTAATAACAAATATTTTATCTCCTTGAGCTAGATGGTGCATAGTGACCCATCCATGCCTGCCTATCCAATGCTACTCTTATTTGTATCCTGCTATAGCTGCGCCACAGAGGGTTTGCCCAACATCACAGAGGCCTTTCTTACCCTCTTATCTCATCACAAAGATGCCAGTAGAACATTCAGACCATCTGCCTGTTGTCCCTTCCCCCTCAGTCTGCCATGAGACCATCTTCTTTTTTAATCATACATTTCCCTGATAATGTCCTTTACTTTGGTTCTTCTTTGGAATTTCTGTTCTTGTACCATACTCTGTTCACATTCGCCAAGTACCTGTCCATTGCCCTCTAAGTAACAGCTATTTTTAGTTCTTCAGCATTGTCATGTTCTGGGTTTTGTACCCCATATAGCAAAACCGATAGATTATTAATAATTTTCAAAATTCAATTTTGTATGCCCCTTGTCTTGGACCATCCAAGGAACCCCATTTAGATGATGCTTGATGCATACCTTCTTCCCCCTGCTCTCATTCACACTATCCTTGTTGCAATGCAAAACATTGGGTAGAATCCATCTATCCATCTATTCCCAGTGAAGGACCCTGGGTTCTAAGAAATTGCTATTGTGTTTGTCCTTCGTTTTCAAAGAGGACCATGACATCAGGGAAATGATGACATGACTTGCAGCTGACTTTTATTTGAGTGAGGGAGGCCTGTGCAAGGTCACCAGCCTTACTTTGTCCTCCAGAGCCATCTGGATCCAGTGACCAGATATTCATCAGGATGGCTGGAGATGACCCAAGATGGTTCTAAGAAATAACATATAAATGACCTAAGTTTTCGTTCAATGTGTTCCCACTAGGAACTCCCTGTGCTACAGCTTCATTTTGTGATCTATGTGGCCAAAGCTTATTTCTCAGACAGATCCACCTGCTTCTGCTAGATGAAGTCAAATTGTTAGGGAACTAAACTAATTTCTAAGTGTTTTGAATGCAAACTAGCTCTAGTTTCCCTGCTAAGACCCCATTATAGGATGGAGGCCTTTTGGTAATTAGGCCTTTTAGGTTTTAAATCAGAAATTTTTCATCTGAGTCAATAGCAAGAGGATAGTCATCACTGAAAGGGAGGTGATATACCACAGAGAGGGGGCCAGTCTGATTTATATGTAGCTTTGGCCTCTTGAATTTTAAAGAATACATCACTGCCAGATGCATTATTGATGGGAAAGTAATACATTTTTTTCCTAGCTAATAAATAAGCTTCCCCAAGGGAATTGCCCCTTATTCTAAATGGACAGCACCATCAGAAAAGTCTTCTGAATATTTAAGCCTAGACCTCCCCTTTCTCAATGTCATCACATTGATGAGTAGAATGATCCCTGTGCACCCTTTTTCCTACCTCTTAGAGATGTTATGAGCCTTGGTTAATGTTTGTAAATCACTTTACAACACTTAGACTTAAGACAGTAAAATAGTTCGGAGCATTATGCTATAACAAAGAGGGTTCTGGTTTCTGTTCATAATGTGTAGTGGCCTATATTGAATAGACCCTTAAGCAAATAAATATTTTCCTCTTAAGTTGACGGAATCACCTAAAGAGCACTTAACCAGCCTTGTATGTATTAGTTACTAACATTGTGATTTTATTTTTCCCCTTAGAGAGATAATCACGTGAGGCCCCCACCACAAACCCCCCCCCCCCGGCCCCTTTCAAAGCCATCTCCACATGTTGATTTCATCATGATTATGTCTTGCTGTCTCTAAACGTAACTGTGCCTGATATTGTATCTCCTTGGATACAGAGGCTGGAGGGGGTTACAGTCTTGCAAGTACCCTGATGGGACTGCTTTTCCTTGCCTTCCACAAGAATAAAATCCACACAATTGTGGGTATTGAATCAAACCTTTCTGTGGACCCAGATATTTGCTGTGGTTATGTAAGTTTAGACAGGCATAGCAGGTGGGTATCAGGGAGAATCATTTCATTCCACCACTGTATCCTCAACCAGTTGTACACCATTTCTGGCTCTGTAACCTCAGACAAGTCCATTCATCTTTCTGGACCTGACTCAATTGTCCCATCTGAAAAATCATCTTGGATTAGATGATCTTTAAATCCCCTTCCAGCTCTGAAATCCTTTTTCTTCTTTTCCTGGTTGGAGGCCAGTGGTCTGTTCCATCCTAGCAGAGATAATTACTGGAAGATTTGACTGATTCTAGGACTAATATTTTATACAGAACATGTCGATAATAGTGTAAAAAATCACACTTCCCTTATAAGGTCTTATTCATAATGAACATGATTTTTTCACATCTCTTCAATAAGCAGAATTAACATTCCCACATGAACTAGAAATATGGTACTAAGCTGTTAATAGCCTCCCTAGGGTGGCCCTAGGCTAATCCAACCCTGCACTTTATGTTCAATTTATAATTGTGTTTATACATTTGCCTCTGTGTTATGTAGGAAGATAGTCTTGTGTGTGCTTACCCCTAAATCTTTGAAGTGACAAGAAACAACTGTGTGTGTGTGTGTGTGTGTGTGTGTGTGTGTTAACACATCTGGAGTATTATACATGGACACCTCCTTATGCAATGAAAAACTAGGGGTTGGCTAACCCTAGAGCTTTCCTACCTCCTAAGGCTACCTGGGTAAGGATTATGGGGAGGTAACCGAGTTTCCTTGTCCTTTCTTTAGCCCTACATTGCATATGATCTGTTGTTACCTCCTCATTCTCCTTCGCCCTCATACACATATCTTCTTATCTCCAAAATCCAATATACGATCCTCTGTTTGGCTTTTAAAGCCTCTGAAAACCGGGCTCTCCCTACCTTTCCAGACTTCTTACACCTAATTTCCTACCATGTATTCTTTGATCCAGAGACATGGATCTTCCTCTAATAGGACAGTCTACCTCCCTACTCCAGTGTTTTCACTGGCTGCCCCCCTGGTTTTGAATTCCCTCCCTTCTCAGCTCCATATCCTGGTTTCCAAGCTAAAATCCCATTTTGTGCAAGAAGCTTTTCCCAATCCCACTAGTGCCTTCCTTCTGTTGATTATCTCCAATTTAGCCTTTATTTATGTTGTGTGTACCTAGTTAGTTATTTGCATGTCCCTCCATAAGCTCCTGGAGATTAAGGACTGCCTTTTGTCTTTCTTTGTATTCCTAGCACTTAGCACAGTGCCTGGTACATGTTCAATTTTTCAGTCCTGTCCAACTCTTCGTGATATAGTAGGCATTTAATGCTTGTTGACTTGACTTTTGCCTAAGGGCAAAACTTTGAGATATTTATTAAATTTCAATAAATAAATTTCATTATCTTATATAATACACAATGGATATCGAGATCTACCAAGGATTCACTTTTGCCTCTATACCAATACCAGTCCCTGTTTTTCTCTTTTACAACTCCCTATTTACAAATAATAAGACATGCCAATCAAAAGCAGTTAGGATCAGTTATATTTTATCCAGAGTAAACCAGCATTAAAATACTAATTAAATTAGAAACCATGAGTACAGACTTAAAAAATATTAAAATCTTGGACTAGACATCTGCTAGTCTTGGAAAGAGGGAAGGAAGGGACATGTAAACAGCTTCATTAATTCATAGTCCAGAGGAATTTCACCACCAATTGCACATTCTTAGCTGTTCTCTCCAGATGAGCTAGATGAAAGGATTAGCACTTATAGTGGATGCCAGTTACACTCAACACCAGCCATGGCCATGGTCAGTCACCCATTTTACTCTGTCTCTTCAGCATCCATCTCTTCTCCCTTTCTCTTGCCTGACTAATCCCAGTCCGATCCTTAACTCTGTCTCTGTCTTCCCAACCCTGTTGGTTACCATGTCGGTACCAGCAGCACTGGCCAGAATGACCTGGCTTCTCTACTTTCTTCCTAGAGTTCCTCTCCCATCATGCAGGAGCCTCATCTATACTTCATAAACTTAGTCACCTCTTGCTCCTAGAGCTCCTCATCACCTCTTGAGATAGCTTCTTTTCCAATTGAGGGGAGATAACACTGTCTCTGTGAGACTCTACCCTGCTTTGAACTGTAATAAGCCAAAGAATTCCATTCAGGCCAGCTATAAATGTCTCTGGCAGAAGATAATAAAGAGTTACAGGATAATACATTTAAAACAGGAAGGGACCTCAGAGGCAAATCTAGCCCAACCCCCTTATTTTGCCCATGAGGAGATCAGAGTACAGAAAGCTTAAGTGATTTATCTTAGGGTCATACTGGCCATACTAGGAAGCAAGAGATGGAATGCTGAATTTAGGGATCTATATGTAGCCTGGTTTGGCTTGAACATAGAGGCAAATAATATGTAATAAACACTGAAAGGCAGGGAGGGCCCTCTTTTGTCTTCTCTATATACTCACTCACTTGGTGAACTCACTGCTTTCCAGGGACTTAATTATCACCTCTAAATATATGACTCTCAGATCTATATATTCAGCCCTAGTCTTTCTCCTGAGTAACAGTCCCACATCACAGGTTGACTACCAGACATTTTGAACTGGATGTCCTGTAGACATCTTAAACTCAGCATGTTCAAAATAGAACTCATTATTTTGCCCCTCAAACACACAGTTTTTCTACTGTCAGGACACCACTGTCCTTCCAATCACCCAGGTACATGAACTCAACATTATTGTTGATTCCTCACTCGCCTTCTCCCCACACTCACATCCAGTCAATTGTAAGATCTTGTCATTTCCACGTGCACATCCACTCTTCTCTCTCTCCTCACCCAGCCATCACCCTAGTTCTGACTGTCATCTCCTACTTGAACTATTACCTCAGTTGCCTAGTTACTCTCACTTCCTCAAGTCTCTGCCCTCTCTAATATAGCTTCTCCATAGCTGCCAAAATGATTTTCCTAAAGCCCTGACCATATCACCCCACCCCCACAACCTTTTTTTAAAGTTTATTAATTTATTTTTAGTTAGTTTTTGGTTAGTTTAGAGAGGTATTGAAGGCCTGGGAAAATAGTAGCCTTTTTTTCTGTCTTTTCTCTTCCAAGTGAGATAATATTTGTTAGATAGATAGATCACTAAACAAATAAATAAAATGAAGCTCTTAGTGCATTACTGGAACATAGTGGATGCTATAAAAATACTTATTCCCTCCTTACCTGCCTTCCAATCTTGGCCAGTGTTCAGTAGGTATAAGTACAGGAAAGTGCCCCATGGCCAAAAAGGGGTGGGGGTGGGGCTTCCCTCCACTCCACCTTTACCTCCCTTTCAAGGCCAACTAGAGCTGCCAACTTCCCAATCTCCCTAGGACTAGTCACAGAACATTCTGCACTGGAATATCATCTGCTCCCCAAAATGACAGTATCACTCACAAGGAAAGGCAAGTTCAGGGTAAAGAAGACCAAGACTATCATTGCTACCCAAGGTTTTCCATTCATGTCAGTACACTAGTGGATATATATTATAAGTGAGGGGAGTGGTATCCATTAGAAGGCAAGAGGAGGAAGGACAGATCACTTCTCTCCAGAAATAATTCCCTTTTCATATCAACAAAAATTTCTCTCATCTCTCTCTCTTTTCACATATATGTATATATACACATACATACACACATATAGATACATACATACACATATAATATCAATAGGTTGTTCTTATGGTTAACACTTGCTAAGTGACAATTAAGGATTTTTTTAAGGGGGTGGGGAGAGAGTTTCAACCTTTGATTTAATCAATGTGGGGTCTTAAATTGTGGAAATTCCTTCCTGATTCAGATGCTAATGTATTTTATCTGTAATTTATAGTCTTAAAGAGTTTCCTGAGGCACTGAGGGATTAAGTGACTTGTATATAGTCCCAGAGTAAGTATTGGTCAGAGCAGGGACTTGAAGCCAAACCTTCTTGACTCCAAAGCCAGCCTTCAGTCCCCTGTGCCACACTATTTCTATATTACATACCAGATTTAATTATAGACTATAAACATACTCCTCCCAGTAATATCATTTGGTTCCATAAAAATGCTTAAGAGGGTGAAACAGCATTACATGAGGCAGCAAATTCCATTGTGTATATGTAGTAAATTATAAGTAAGAAAAAGTAATGCTTCTGGAGCTCAGGTATTAACTCAGATGGTCACTGGCTGTCTTATTTTCAGTACAAGCAGCATGTACCTATACAGCAACCAAATCATATGAAAACAGAGTTTCCTTATAGTTACAGTACAGTTTGCCTGTGACGCATTCATTTAATTCAATTGTTTCATAATAACATTGGTTGGTGCATGATATGCAATATACACACACACGTATGTGTATGTGTATATATGTGTACACACACACACACACACACACCAGGACTCAGAGGTCTGAGGTTCTAGTCACAGATCTGTGACCTATTAGCTGTATGGCCTCAGGCAAGTTACCCTCACTGAACCTTAGTCTCCTCCTTTATAAAGTAGAAATCATTATTATTGTTTGATAATAACCCTACCTTGCAGGATTTTTTGGCGAACAGGTGAGGTGCCATGTATATTCTTTTACTATAAAAAAAACTGGAAAATCTTATAGGAATTTAAGGTATTGTTGTCACTTTGTGTATGCAAAAGAAACTGCATAGTGGGGAAGCTCTCAGAACAATTCAAATAACCTTAGACTTAGGCAATGATCCTCCAAAACTCCTCAGAAGCTCCACATCGACATCTAAGCCAGGAGGTCAACATGCTGTTAGCACTAACCCTATGTATCCCCAGGCAAACTTTCCACACTGCTGCAGCATCGTTTTAACAATTGATGATCAGTTTTCAGACTTATGTGACAGTTGGTGAAAATTCCTTAGGAAAAATTTTTCTATTTGTACCAAGAACCACAAACATTCACTGAGCTATAGGTTCTCCAAATGTGTGATCTTTGTCCAATAACTGTCGGGGAGATGGACGCCTGGTGAAACCTGATTCCTTCCATGTTGATATTTTTGCTATACATGAAACCAGGAGATGTCAAGAAGCTACAACTAGAAGGTGACTTAAATGAAGGCTGAGGTCCTCCTGGGAATGATGAGTGAAGGAGTTGTTGGAGCTGAGTTCACTGTACATCCAGAGGCAGTAAGAGAAAACTCATTTTATAAGACACTTGGTCATCTTGCTTGCAATGAATGCAAGCAAACAGACCACCTTAAAGAAAGCCACAGTTTCTGTGTCACAGATGGTGAAAAAGAGAAATTCTCAAAGAATGTGTCAAAAAGAACCTGCCAAGACCATCAAGACTAAGTCAGCATTCAACTTGATATTCAGTGACATCAGTTCAAAGATACACATAGGCGAGGTTAGAAAAACATGTCACAAAATATGGTTCAGGATCAAATAATGAAAGAGGCCAACATCTTTCAAATTACTCAGAGGTCTGGGACCTTATGTCACAAATACATTCTTCAAGGAAAGGTATTGGATGGGGTGAGCATTAAATAACATCACGAAAAAAATTCAAAATTGTTTTTAAACAGACAGGAAATGACTAGTTATGAATGTCAAAGTCACTCACAAATCAGTTGTCTGTGTGCAGCTAGTTCATCAGATGGTCCAAATAAAGGTGGAAATAGATACCAAATTAGAAGGGAAAAGTGGATAGGACTACATTCAATTTATGGTAGTTTCAACCTGAATTCCTTTAAAAAAAAAAAACTATAGCCTAAAAAATTCAAGTGGACAAAAGTTTTAAAAATTGACTATCATCATTTCTAAGAGAAGTGGGGACAAAATAGTTGCCAGAACAAAAAAGGAAAAAGAACCAGAAATTGCTTTGGTCAGTGAGCATTTGATCTCCTTTCTAACTAGAAACATGACAGCCAAAGACAACGCCAATTTAAAGTGCATATTTCATTTGTGAAATTTTACGGAAGACAGTGGAAGATTAAGAGCAATATCATTTCACAAAATATTGAAAAGAAGTTAAGTGGAAATTGAACTTGAAGAGAATGTGATATGAGAGCTATCCCAAGAGCCTTTGTCAATGAAACTGTAACAGCACAACAAACATATGTGATATGGAATAGCTCTGCCGGCATTTCTAAAGCAATCTATTCTGTGGAGTAGAATGGTAGCTCTTGAGAGCTGGGACTCTCCCACTTGTGTATTTGTATCCTCAGTACCTAGGACAGTACCTGGCACATGGTAGACATCTAATAAATGCTTATTAATTATCAACATTAGTGGAACAACATATTTTGTGTCCTACTATCTCAATACCTGAAGTACTCTGTGAGAAAGCAATGATAGCACTTGTGAAAATGAAGTTGAGGAAAATAGTTGGACTTGACCAAATATATATAAATCAAATCTGTGCCAGAAGTCACAATCTTAAAAAATAAAAATTCACTGGCTGATTTTCAAGATTCCAAAAGAATGAGGGAAAAACAATGATGATATGCTCTCCAAAAAAAGGCAAACAAGAAAAAAAGAACCTAGCAACTATTGAATGGTATGTCTATTTCTTCACCTCTCTAACATCCTCATAAAGAATAGTCTATGATCACGTGGAAGGTGTCCTTACTTAAAAAGAGGAGATGGAGACCAGAAAACTTTCACTAATAACCTACTACAGTAGACAGTGTCTCCACAGTCACACAAATTAATTTGAGAAGTGTAAAGAATATAAGATCCCACTTTGTGTAATATTTGTTCATTGGGGGAAAAAATGACTTGGTATAACTCAAAGTCCCTTTTCCAAAAAGATGTCTCCTAGAAATACATTAGGATCATACAAGATTCCACAACAGATGTGGGTATGGAAACCATTTTGGTCTATGTCACCATCAGTCAGGGAAAGACCAAACAAAGAGACATAGGTGTATCAAATCAGGACAAATTCAGAGTCCTCAATCTGGCTGAAATCAATGCCCTGAAGTCTTAAGAGGCACTGGGTACAGTCAGTCCTTTAAGTTGAGGTCATGGATTGACTGTGATAAAGTAAAGTAATGCCCCAGGGAAACATACCTGAACAAAGTACAAAGAAAAGGACTCCCAATCAACAGAAAGGCTCCACAGATGCTCTTTCTTTGGAAACGACATTGTGCTGATTGCATTGAGCCCCAACTTACTGCAGGGCTTTAAATGGCATGCACAGTCAATCAAAGTAAGTCAAACTAGCTATTCAGGGATTTTTTTAAAAGTAGGTGAAAAAGTATGTGAGCAGATTATGACATGCAGTGGAATTAGTTCATCAGTACATATGTCTTGGAACAGATGGTACACATGGAGAGTGGGTAGGATCCAGAAATGAAAAGAAGGTGGAGGTTGGCCTGGACCACTTTTTGGAAATCCCCTACTGCTGTCGATGACCCTGAGCGGCTTGCCCCTATAAAACTCTTATCTTTTAAATACCGGCATCTGCTCACTGGTGTTCTATAACTTTAAATCATTGAACATCATGAGCTCAGGAGAATCAAAATTATGGTTGACCAATAAGTCAATGGAAAGGCCCAGGGCAGGTATAACTAAGCTAAGTGATGACTTGTATACAAGAAGACAGTGTAAAACACACAGTCAAGAGTGTGTATTTATTAAATGTGAGCTCCTAGAGAACAGAAGCTGGCTTCCTTTTCTATTTGTATCACCAGGCTCTGCACTTATTGTAGTTCAGTCATGTCCAACTCTTTGTGACCCTGTATTATGGAATTTTCTTGGCAGAGATACTAGAGTGGTTTGCCATTTCCTTCTCCAGTGGATTAAGGCAAAGGTTAAGTGACTTGCCCAGGGTCAAACAGCTAGTCACTGTCTGAGGCTGGATTTGAACTCAAGTCTTCCTGACTCCAGGCCCAATGCTCTATCCACTGAGACATCTAGCTGCCAAAAAAAAATATTTTTTTTCATTTATTCATGTATGCATGACCAGAAAAGGAGGTGGACCAGCTATGTATTAAGAGTAAAGGATAATGGCGTGCTCCCTCCTATCTGTCTTCCATACTTCCTCCCACTGCATTCTCAGACCATCCTGGCTTCTGCTGCACCACCACCACTACCACACCACCTATTGGCAGGAATAGCTTCTCGGTGTTAGACCCTCCATGCAGCAAGTGTAACTTTTCTTTGGGCTTTGATGAGCTTAAAGAACAATTAGTGAAAAGGAACCAAATGACATCTAACATTTATTTTTTGGAACAACACCTGAAGGAAATCAGCCTTCTTGAGCCAAGCCAGCAGGGATGATTCTGAACCATCTGCACTTTGAGAAAGAAACTCTTCTGAAGCAAATGTGGAGGCCTTTTCAGGGCCAAAGGAAGAAGAAAGGAAAAGAGACTTAAAAGCTTACCTGGGACAGAATGAAGAGAGATCTCTGCATACCCTTCTTGTTCCTAGTCTAGATACTTGAGAACCAACACTATCCAGGAGCAATCCACCTGGTGGCAAGTCTAGCTTTTTGTTGTTGCTTTTTAGTCATGTCTGACTCTTCACAACCCCATTAGAGGTCTCCTTGGCAACAATACTGGAGTGATTTTCCATTTCCTTCTCCAACTCATTTTACAGATGAGGAAACTGAGGCAAACAGGGTTAAATGACTTGCCCAGGGTCACACAGCTTCTGAGTGTCTGAGAACAGATTTGAACTCAGAAAGATGAGTCTTCTTGATTGTAAACCTGGCACTTTATCCACTGTGCCACGTAGCTGCCCTAAGTCCAGACTAGTCCTTGATCAAATCTCACTTCTTCCCTTCCTCACCTCCATGTTTGTAAACTGCACAGCTTGCACCAGACTGTACATCTCTTAAAATCTCTTTCATTAAAAAAGCATTGTATTCAGTGGTGGGATTCAGCCAGTTCTCACAGGTTTGGTAGAACCGGTACCTAATTTTAGGTTTGGTTTCACGAACCCATTATTAGTGGGGGCAGGGCCTATGCCCCCCACATCAGCGGCGGGGATGGCACCTCAGCTCAGTTCCATGGAGAACCGGTTGTTAATTCATTTGAATCCCACCACTGAGTGTATTATATACCACATCCTTTAAAAAACAAAACATAAAGCAATATCCCCATTTGTCCAGATCTGCATGACATGGGTACATGGGCATTCTCTACAGTAGATTGCTGAGGGAATGATTTGTGAAGTTTAGTGACATATTTCTAAGGACTAAAAACTTAGTTCTAAATGTGTTAATTTTTTTTGTTTTTTGGATTTGAGTTTTGTTTTGTTTTTGGTTTATTTTTTTGTTGTCATTTTTGGTATTGAGATAGTTTTTAAACTCCATTCTCAATCAACATTGCTGATCAGTGTAATGAAGGCCCAGGTATCCTGTGTAAACAATCTGAAGGGACAGCTCTTCTCAGGTCCCTGAAATGGGTACAGCTGACTTTATCTAAGACCATCTCTTTGATGTTAATCTAATTTATCCTGTGATTGGCTTACACTGCAAGCATCTATACTTTGCCAGGCCCTACAGACCAGTAAAGAGTCCTGGGCTTCATATACCTTGCTGACTGGAAAGGAAGATAGGAAACACCCATTTATTAGTTGCCTACTGTATGCCAGGCTCTGTCCTAAGCCCATTAGAAATATCATCCCATTTGATTCTCACCACAACCCTAGGAAATAGGTGCTATTATTATCCCCATTTACAGTTGAGAAAACTGAGACAGGTTAAATGACTTGCCCAAGGTCACACAGCTGTGTCTATGTCATATTTGAATTCAGGCCTTTCTTGACTCCAGGCCCAGCACTCTATCCACTGTGCTGCCCAGCTGCCACTAGGGAGAGAAATAATCCAGTCTGTCTGTAGGGGTTTTTAATGCAGAAATTAAACCAGGTGTTAAATTGGTAGGTTGACAAGCTGAGCCTGAGAGAGAGGAAGGAGCTGAATATCCAATTAAATTTAACTGGATTCAAAAACAATAGGGCAAGGGGAATGAATTACACAGAAAGTGAGGACTCATCAAGGAATGCATCCTGTTGGGGCATTTTCCTTACCAAATGACTCAGTGCTGTGGAAACGATCATTCTAATTCTTGACTAGGAAATGAAAATCTCATATTTAAAATGTGTTTTAATTTCATGAATCTGGTCTGCTTAAAATAAACAAACAATATAGAAGTTTTGAAGAAAAAAAAGAAAAAAGTGAGAGATGAATAACCCAAGTGTGACTCTGGTATTCACAAGATATTACAAACCAGAAAAAGGCTTCCAGGCTGTTGTATTGATCTTCTGTGGAGGATTTATAGAAAACTATACATAAGAGCTTCACAAAATGAGAAGGTATGGCAGGATGGGTTGTACCAGGTTGTCTACTTGGTAAAAGGGGTACTGACAAATCCATTGAATTATCAAAGTGCTTTTCTAGCTATGTAAAGATCTCTGACTAAATAAATGGCAACCGCTTATATGCACGATTCCTGTCCTTGCCTGATTTCCCACCCCACTCCCCAACACCTACTCTATATCTGCTCCTCGTCTCAAACCCATGTAGGTTCCTTTCTCAGATCTCAGCCCATGGATTCATGAATGCTCCATAACAGTCTAGTCTAAGCCAGATGGGAGTGAGGTGAAGTGCCTTCAAAGTCCTCTTAGGTAAAGAATGAGGCTTTGATGCTGCTGTTCACTGTTTCAAAGGAGCTTAGGTAGCAGGGGCGGGGAGAAAACTCTCAGTAGGGGTCTACTGGCAACCAAACTTTCTTCTTTTTTGTATCAGCCATTAGCATCTAAGAGAAGTCCCAGATAGCTTTCCTAGAAGCCCAGTTCAGAATGAGTTCAGCGTCTTCTTCACTAGCATATAACTACTTTTGTTCTTTCCTCTATGACATGCAGTTCTTTGCTGATATAAGAACAATTTCTGCCACTCCATATGTATTTGCATAATTTTATATGCTGAGCAGAGTTCTTGGTTTTATAGCAGTATAATAATTTTTTAAAAAGTGAAAATTGACAGGCTTTTGGTATTATTTGCAGCTGGTCTATCACTTCCTCTTATTAAAAGCCTCAGCTTAAAGTACTATGCAATTATCTTCTTTGACAGGACCACAGCTTATGTCTTACATCCGCTCATCATTTTCTTCTTCAGGTTTTTTTTTTAACACACTTTCCCCTCCTTAGATAAATTACTGAACATAATCCTTTTATATTATTGAGTGTGTTCCCTGCTCTATACAAACTCAGAGTCTTCTATCCTACTGAAATCAAAGCAGTGTGATCTAGCTGATAGAATAGTCACAGTACATGGTGCCATCAGTCCTTTGAGTAGTGATTGGGGATTGACTGTGGTAAAATAAAGGAGAGTGTCACCCCAGGGCTACAAAGGTAGTCTCTACATCCCTCTCTCAACTTATGCCCTCCTTTCTGTCTGGTGTCATTAATTTGATTAAAAGGTGAATAGAAGCCATGGTGGTTTTGCAGAACGTAGAATTACTGCAGAAACTTCCTCTATTAATGGAAATTATGAGAGGAAGAAAATGGTACTTGAAGATCAAGAATGACATTAATTTTGTGAAAAGCAATCTTATCTGGCAGATGGCAAGTGCTATTTTACTCCCAAACAATCTTCTGTGGGTTTGTGTCCAGTGAGTGTTAGAAATCTAAGAGCATTTTATTTTGGCGACGTTTCCACAGCACTTGGACATTTAGCATCTAGATAAAAGATAAGTTGGAAGCAAATTATGTTGGTGAAATTGAAGAATGTAGTAATGACTTCAGTGCGGATGAATCAATGGCCAATTAAATGATTATATCAAATCCAACCCTTTAAATTCTGACTTAAAATAATCAAATTTCTAGGATTTTGAAAGTAAGTGCTATATAAAATTAGGCTCTGCAGTAAGCTTTCTATGACCCACACTGGTGGAAGAATACAGAATTTTGATTAATCAAATATTCCAGTATTTCTGCAACCTTTGATTTTGTCAGAGTTGAGCATTCTTCTGCAGAAGCAGATCACAACTTCTCTAGCAATTAATAGATGGTCTTTAAGAGTTTCTATGGCTAAATTTCACCATAGTATGGCCAACCTAGACTTGATCTTTCTTGACTATCTAGATAGCCTCCCTAGCTACCCTATACCTTTACTCATTCCTGTTGGCTCATTGGTCAAGGTGGGGGAGTTGAAATAATCCTTGCTCCCCATTGCTACTTCCAAGTTCTCTCCCTGCCTCCATCACTCAGTAACACTTCCTTCTTTGAGATCTATGCAATTCATATGTACCACTCAGTGAAAATCCTGGTAGCTGTTGTATATAGACCTGAGATTCCTCCCCTTCCTTCCTCAACAAATTCAGTACCTGCTCACTGTTTTTCTCTCCTGCCTTCCTACTAGGGGAATTACATACATATCATCTCTCCCTCAAACGCTCTAACCATTCAGTTCTTTAACCTGCTCATTCCCCATGACCCACTCCTCCACCCAACCTCAGCCACACACAGAGATGATCATATTCTTGATATTGGCATCACCCACAAATGCGCCACCACTGCCATGTTGAAGAGTTCCAAAATCCCCTTATCAGACCACACTCTATTGGCTTTCCACCTCTCCCTCTGCCTTCTTTTACTAACCCCTACTCTTCATCCACACTCGGACCTTCAATCCATCTTCACCTCAGTTCTCTCACAGGCTATCTCCCCTGTACCAGTTGTTCTCTCCTCCTTTCCCTGTCTTGACCTGCCCTGAGTAAACCAGTTCAACTCTACACTGTCCTCTTATCTTGAGTGCCTGGCTCCTTATCATATTACCAGCTGTACCCTGCCAAGTCTTATCCTCATATGACTCCAATTACCTGCTTCATGTGGCTGAATCTAGGCAGAGAGAATCACACAACCATTCTGACTGAGTCCACTACAAATTTTAGGTTATGTGACTTCAACTGGCCCCTCACTACTGGTCAGCAACCCTTTTACTCCTCCTTTATCAATTCGCTATCCCACTCTCCACACCAGTTCTTCTAAACCTTTCAGTCCCTCCTCAAACCGCCTCCCCTCTCCCCATCCTCTCAGCTGGGAATCTTGCCTCTTATTTTACAGAAACAATTGAGACAATTCACCATGAGCTCCCTCTTCTCCCCTCTTCCTTATATCATATCACTCAGATGCTTTCTGACGCTCTCTTTTACCTGGTTTCAAAAGAAGAGGTGGCCATATTCCTTCCCAAGGCCTCCCTCCACCTGCAAAAGGTTTCCCATTCTATCCCCTCTCCTCCAACAGATTGCTCCATCCGTCATCCTCACTTTCTCACTTACCTTCAATCTTTTCCTGTCTACTGGCTCTTTCCCTATTGCCTGCAAACAAGCCCATGTCTCCCCATCCTCAAAAAACTTTCACTTGGTCCTTCCATTCCTACTATCTTCCCATATCTCATCTTCCCTTTGTGTCTAAACTCCTTCAAAAGACCATCTTTTCTCCTGTCATTCACTTTGCCTACAGTCTGGCTTCTCACCTCATCATTCCACCGAAACTGCTCTCTCCAAAGTTATCAATCATTCTTAATTGCCAAATCCAATAACCTTTTCTTAGTCTTCATTCTTCTTGATTCTCTGTAGCTTTTGCCACTGTTGATCCCTCTCCTCCCCCTGATTTTCTCTTCTGTCTAGGTTTTCAGAACACCTCTCTCTCATGGTTCTCCTCCTACTGATCAATTCACTCTCCAGTCTCCTTGGTGGATCATGCCATCTAATCATAGATGTCCCACAGGATTTTATCCTGGAACCTCTTCTCTTCTTCCTACATACTAATTCACTTGGTGACCTCATCAGCTCCCATGAGTTAAATTACCACATCTATACTGATGAATCTCAAATCTATTTATCCTACCCTAACCTCTCTGCTGACCTCCAATCTCCCGTCTCCAATTGCCTTTCAAACATCTCAAACTGAATGTTTAATAGATATTTTAAATTCAGCATGAAAACTGAACTTGTTTACCCCCTAAACCTACACACACACACACACACACACACACACACTTTTTCTATTACTATAAAGAGTAACACTAGTCTCCAACTCCATCAGGCTTGCAACTTAGGTGTGTATTCCTCAATTCCTCACTGTATCACACCCTTCCCCCCTCCCTACCACATCCAGTCTGTTGTCAAAGCCTGTCGATTTTACTTTTGCAGTATCTGTTGAATATACCCCCTTCTCTCTGAGACAGCTATGATCTGGTGTGCCCTCATCAACTCAAGCTTGGACAATTTCAATAGCCTGCTGGTAAGTCTGGCTGACTCACATCTCTAGCTACATGAAGCCACCCTGCATTCAGCTTTCCTAAAGTGTAGGTCTAACCATGTCACCCACACACATACATGCAATAAACTCTAGTGGCTCCCTATCACCTCCGGAAACAAATACAAAATCCTCTATTTAGCATTCAAAGCCCTCCATAATCTAGTCTCCCTGCCCCACACACTGTCCAATCTTCTTATGCCTTACTGGTGACCTTGCACAACCCTCTCTCACTTAAATCCAATTCACTTGCAAGTCATGGCATCACCTTCCTGATATCATAGTCCTCGTTGAGAATGAAGAACAAAAAACAACAATTTGTCCTGTATAGCTTGTTTGTATATATTTGTTTACTTGTTATTAGATTGTGAGCTTCTTGGGGGCACTGACTATCTTTTACCTTTTTTTGTATCCCCTATGTTTAGCTCAGTGCCTGACAAATAGTAGGTGCTTAATAAACATTTATTGACTGACTGGCTCTAGCCTTCACTAGGCAAGTCATAGGACCATAGGGTTAGATCTCTGCAAGATTTAACTTCAAACTACATACCTTAAAACATGCACACACAAATATGTGCACACACACACACACATACACACATATACACACACACACACACAAACACACACACCCCTTACAGCCTAAGCTTGGCATTAATTTTTTTTAATACATTCTCTTTTTCTAAGTCATTCTTACCATGCCTTTTAATATATCATCATAGTGGCATGCTTCTCATGTTGAGGGTCTGGTAGGTTTGCCCTATAAGAATGAATGACAAATTGCAAGTGACTGTTGCTCCTGATGCAGGATCCTTTAGCTTGCTGATTCATCTTGTTTAGTTAAATTGCAGTGCCTGGAAGATGAATAGAAGGAAAGCAAAATGCTGATGAGCAGCTATATCATGTAGGCATTGAACTTTACAAAGAATTCTTTCACTTTAACATTAGATGCCCCTAAGAACTTCTGGTCTAACATCCTCAGTTTTACAAGTGAATAAAAAGACCAACAGGGGTTAAGTGACTTGTCCAAGATGGCACAGGTAGTTAAAGGGAGATCCAAGATTCAAACTGAGATTCTCTGACACCAAATTCATCATTCCTTCTACTGTTCTATGTTCCTAATGTGCCTTCTAACTGTGACACTCCATGATTTGATTTCCATTTTTTTTTGTAATTCAGCACCTATCAAAAAGGTTGCTCCTCTCCCAATTTTTTTCCAACCAGAGATGTTTCCTACTATGTAAGCAATTACATAATAAATGTTCCTTATATGGTGGATGTTTCTAACAACTTATTTGTAATACAAATCAATTAGGCAGCTAGGTAGTGTGGAAAGAATGTTAGATTTGGAATCAGGAAGTCCTTAGTTCAAATTAGGCTCTAGACATTTACTAGCTATGTGACCCTGGAACTCATCTATAAAGTAGGGATAGTAGCACTTACCTCCCAGGAGTGTTGCATGAGATAATATATGTAAGGCATTTTGTATACCCTAAAATGATATGTAAATGCTCACTATTAATGTTTACATCTGAGTTGGCATTTTTTAAAAAATAAAACTCTATATCAACTTTCTTTGGAAGGAAATAAAAAGATCAGAAGTATGTGAACATTTATAATTACAGATTTATTAGGTCTCATAAAACAGACTTTTGTCCCATTGATAGTTGAAAGTATTGATATAGAATATAATCCTATTTCTTAAGATCTTCCTTGAAAATATGATTCTTTATTAAAATAACATAAATATTTAACTAATCTCTACCTTTATTTTATAAACAAATCAAAATATACTATAGAGCAAGATTTAAAGAAATATAAATATCTATGTACATTAAATGTTTTCTCTTTTTCACTGGATTTAAATAGTTAATAGCTCTTGTTTAATATAATTTGGGGTTTAATTCTCAACTCTAAGAGCTCACCCGAATTCTCTTCCTAGAGTCAGAAGCCTTCCTGGACTTCATTACAGCAGTCCTTCTTCTGAATTTCAAATCCATGCCATGAAAGCTTGATACTTTGACCTTCCTCCTACCCCCATCTCTCCCCTGCTTTAGATACCAAATCCATCAATTATCTACTTATTCTAATTGCCCTAGATAGGATTTAATCCATGCCCAAATTCTGCTAATCCAGTCTCTCAAAGGGGAAATTAAGCTTCCTTCACTCTGTGGTTTGGCTATATCAAATCCCTGTGTCTTGTCTCTGTCAATGGCCAAGCAAATAGAGAAGGCTAAAGGTAACTGAGTTTTTATCATACTTGGTGATGGTCTTCCTCCAATCAGGCTGAGGTTCCCATGACAACCAACTTGTATCTCAGTCACTCATTCCTCTCAACTTCCTCTCTTGCTTAATTAAAGTATAATCTGCATAGAAAGGGGATTTCATTAGTTCTGTAGGCTTCAGCATTTTATATGTTTTTTACACAAAAGATTTCTTTTTTAAAGTGGGTTCTAAACTCTTGAAATAATCATTTAAAAGTCATATACTAGTTCCCTCACATTGGGGGAAATTTTTTATTTACAAATTCATTTTCATTTGATTACATACATATTTGGGTTGGGGGTGGGGGAAGAGGCATACATTTTTGTATAATTTCACTGTTAAATATTTGGGAGTAGAATTAGTGTTTGATTTAGTGGTCATAATGTGTCAGGCCTGTGGTGCCTCACACCTCTATCCTCATCCTGAAGTCTTGGGAAACAGCGAGACTAGCGACAAGGAAAGAGGGGCCACCCCAACTAACTGGACCTTTTGCCCTGAGAACTTACTACCCCATACCAAAGCAGAACACCTACATTGTAAACTGAGGCCCCAGTTTGGTCAAGGGCTGCTGCTCTCTTCTCAGACATGGACAGTAAAGACTACTGACTGACTAGGGTTGTTTTCATTCAGGGGAACGCAAGCCACTGTGGAAACCCTGGTCTTTTAAGAGATATTTCGGTCCAAGGGTAGAGCTGTTTAAGTAGCCCTGGACTGAGAAAAGTCTTCATTCTTCAGAGCTTTGCTCAGAGGAACTGCTCTTCCTGGACAACCTCTGTGCACCAACCATTCTTACTAAAGCTTTTC
This sequence comes from Trichosurus vulpecula, assembly GCF_011100635.1. Lineage (NCBI taxonomy): Eukaryota > Metazoa > Chordata > Mammalia > Diprotodontia > Phalangeridae > Trichosurus > Trichosurus vulpecula. The sequence goes on along the minus strand of NC_050576.1, from coordinate 296,521,707 downwards.
CTGCTAGCTTGTCAAGCTACTCACCTTGAATCCCCAAATAAACTCTTAAGTCATCTCTTTGGGATGTGACCCAGCAAGCCCCCATCAAAATGCTCTGTGCTCTATGAGCAAAGCAGAATTGTAGTATGTCAAAAGAAACATGAGATGCACAAATTGGGAGACATTTCCCTCCCCGATGGTCATATGGAATATTTGTGCCTGACCTGTGGTAGAGCCTTCCAAGCTCATATTAGTCTAATTAGCCAAAACCAGACACACTGTACACCCACCTTGATGTAGTGATGTCACTGTGGTCCTCTTTGATTACAAAGACAATAACCAACCCAGCTCTAGTCTTGCTCTTTAAGTTATGACACACCTTTCATGACTATGCCCTGACAGCCACTGTAAACCATATCATATCATACGCCTAACAATATCTGTCCTGATCCATGGCAGGACCTTGCACAACTGACTTTGTGCCTTGGACAGAAATTTAACTAGGAATTTATATGTCTCAAACAAGCTTAAATCAATCTCTCTCTCTCTCTCTCTCTCTCTCTCTCTCTCTCTCTCCCCCCCCCCCTTTCTCCCTCTCTCCTCTCTCTCTCTCTCTCTCTCTCTCTCTCTCTCTCTCTCTCTCTCTTTCTCCTCTCTCTCTCTCTTCTCTTCTTCTCCTCTTCTGTCTAGTCTTCTGCCTCTGTGTGTATCTTTCCCTGCCAATCTCTGTCTCTCTTCTCTTTTTTCTTCCTCTCTCTGTTTGTCTATTTCTCCTCCCCTCTCCTGTCCTCTTCTCCCCTCTTCTGCCTTCCTATCTCTCCTGTACTCTCCTCTCCTTTCTCTCTCTCTCTCTCTCTCTCTCTCTCTCTCTCTCTCTCTCTCTCTCTTTCTGTTCTCTGTGTGCCTTTGACTCTATATATTATGAGATACTAGGAAATCTTTTCATTACCAAAGTGAAATGTTTTTTAGAAAATGAATAGTGTCATTGAATTACATAGCACATATTGGGTATGTGTGGATATATACTAGTGAGTATTTGCTGGAGGCTTCCACGTTCATGGCACGGTGACCAGTTCTGTAACCAAAGAACTCCTTTGCTGCTCTGAGCATGATCGAATGTAAAGTTCCCATGGCGTGCAAGTGCTGTAGTAGGAACCACAAAATATTCAACTAATATTGTGATTGTTTTTGTTTTTAGTAACACTGAAACCTCCACATAGCTTGGTTAGATATTCCTTTCATATGGGATTCTCTTAAAAGCTACTGTATAAAGTTGTTGTTTCAATCTGCAGTAATACTAAGCTTGTACGCAATGGAGGCCTTGGTTACAACTCTTCAGAATTTAGAATTTTAAGTCTCAGAAATAAGGTGAAATTCTCCAAAGTCAGTTGTTATTTGCCCCAAAAATTTAAGAGGGAGAAAAAATTATTCAAGTGAATAGCAACACCTCTAAAAAAGTGCTTATGAAATCTAATTTGCAATACCAGTGAAAACTGAAAACTGATTTCTTAATTATTCAGTCCTATCTTTGTACTTTGCAAACCAGGAAAAGATGAAAATTTTTACACATTATCAGTCACTCAGTCAGTTGCAAAGTCACGCTAAAAGCTATTTGTTATTCATAACTGAGAAGGTGGGACTAACTAGTTCTTAATCAAATTGACTCATATATTTAAAAATGGATTCTACAGATTCTAAAATGTTTGAATTTTTATTTTTTTTTTAAATTTAGTCCCAGATTATTGATCTTGGAATCATTAAGACCTGAGTTTGAATTCTGCCAGAGGTAATTGCCATGTGATCCTGGGTGAGCCATTTAACCTCTCTGAGGCTCACCTTCCTCACCAATGAAACAGACCTAATAATAGCACCTACCCTACAAGGCTCAAATGTGAAGCTCAAATGAGATCATGTGTATAAAGCAGTTTGAAAACCTTAATGCACTCTCTAAGTGTAAGCTAGCATTCTTATTACTGTTAAATATCATAGGGGGCTTATTGGTGAGTGTGTCTTGTAGGGCTTATCAGCTGATAGAAATTCATTTCTGTGAACTCATTAAAAATGCACAGCATTAAAATAATAGTTATATGCATCACTTAAAGTATCTCGTAGAACTAGAGATTTTTGTGGGTCCCCTTTTTTATTCTTTTAGTAGCGTAGTCCATGATCGATATTGTTCCAGAGTAAAATAAATGAAAACAGCAGAGGAATAAGTGATTAAAAACTACATTCAAGAAGAATAGTAGATTCCCAACCAAATTGAATAAGCAGTGATTACCAATAGCCAATGTATAATGTAATTAACCCCAGCCCCGCCCCTAAGCCATTGCTTACTCTGCTTCTAAAAGATATATGACAAATTAACCTCTTGCAGATTTAAGGGACCAGTTTTTGCAGGAACTTTCCTTTATATCAAATCTGTGTTGTCTTCTTTCAAGGGTGATTTTACATCTCAGGCAGTGCAACAACATCTTTATTTGGAGGTAGACAGATGGGGAAAGGAAACGGGGCTGGCTCTTTAATTAAAGACATAGAGCCAGAGTTTGCTTTCCAGGCTTATTGGACAGTATTAATGACAGGAGGAGCTGAGACTCATCTGATAGATGGAGCCAAATTTGTATCCACAATCAGTTTCTATGGTAACTGTATCTTAGGCCACAGACACAAACAGAGCTGGGCAGGAGATGACTGATTTTATTTACTTTTTTTTAAGAGACCACAAAATAGATATTTTAGATTATTGAGAGGCTAATGTGTTCATGGATGTTGATTACGTAAGTTTTACCTCATAAGGACCCAGTAAATACTTAATATTTTCACATAGTTACAGGTAACTTTGTTGCTATTCATAGTAAGTATTAAGTAATTACTGTGTAACCTCTACAAAGGTTTAGAAGAGGTAATATCCAGAGACAATTAATTATAGATTACATTAATAAATATTCAGTTACTACAAGTCATGAAGCTAGCAAGCATTTCATGTGAAAGCTTAAACTCCTTACAAAGTAAATTTATTCAGTGAGAATGAGCATTAGGGTATAAAGGGTCAGCCTTAGAATCAGAAAGACACTTGGGTTCAAATCCTATCTTTTATACATACTAGCTGTGTGACAATAACCAAATCACTTGATACTGGTGACTTCAGTAAGTCCTAAGTTGGTGAGTTACTAATTTGTATAAATGGAACAAGCTTCCACATCAAAAACTTTCTAAGGTGGTGAAAATACAGGTTCAGACCACACACACACACACACACACACACACACACACACACACACAAAACACACACACACACACACAAGTAAACTAGTTAATCAGTTGAACTTTCTTCATTTGCTATTTTTAAAAATTAGCAGATGTGGCAAGCTTGTCTATCACTGGAATACCCAGTCATTTAGAGATTACTGAGCAGCTGAAATAAAATGAGGAAAAATCAGAACAGCACAAATAACTATGAATCTCTGTGAGTTCTCTGTTTCTATACATGCCATATTTATAACTACGTGTATTCACACATATGCATCACATTCCTGATGAGAATGAACTGAGCAGTCTAATTAGATCAATTTCTCCTTTGAAAAAGTGTTATCATTTTTCTCACAGAGCCGTAAGTAAAGCACAGTGACTGGGATATGTCCCAGGACACTGAAAGTTATAGGACACAAAAATTAGATGCATATACTTCTTCAACATTGAAGTAACTGAGCTTAGCACATAGCCAGTTTATCGTACTCATCTGTGAGCCCCTGTAGTAACTGACTTCTCCCTCCAGCTCAAATAAATTTGTCTCAGTTATGTCTTTATATATATATTTTGTTTTTTCCCAAATTACATATAAAAATAATTTTAACATTCTTTTTTATTTTAAGTTCTGAGTTCCAAATTCTATCTCTCCCTCCCTGCATGCCCCTCTCCCTGAAATGATAAGCAATCTGATATAGGTTATATATGTACAGTCATATAAAACTTATTTCCATTAGTCATTTTGTGGAATAAACCTCAAAAGGAAGGAAGGAAAAAAGAAAAAAAAGGAAGGAAGAAAGAGAAAGAAAAGAAGGAAGAAAGAAAGCTTCAGTATGTATTCAGATGCCATCAGTTCTTTCTCTATAGGAGGATAGCATTTTTCATTATGAGTCTTTTGGGATTGTCACTGTATTGCTGAGAATAGCTTAATCATTCATAGGTTTTCATTGTACAGTACTGCTGTTCTCCTGGTTCTGCTCACTTCATTCTGTGTCACAGTTGATAATCATACAATATTGCTGTTACTCTGTACAATGTTTTCCTGTTTCTGCTCATTTCATTTTGCATCAGTTCATGTGGGTCTTTCCAGGTTTTTCTGAGAGCATCCTACTTGTCATGTTTTATAGCACAATAATATTCCGTCACAATCATATACCATAGCTTGTTCAACCATTCCCCAACTAATGGGCATACCCTCAATTTCTAATGCTTAGCTACTGCAAAAAGAACTGTTATAAATATTTTTGTACAAATGGGTCCTTTTCCCTTTAAAAAAATCTCTTTGGGATACAGACTTAGTAGTGGTATTGCTGGATCAAAGGTTATGCACAGTTTTTTTTAACTCTTTGGGCATAGTTTCAAATTGTTCTGCAGAGTGGTTGGATCAGTTCACAGCTCTACTAACAGTACCCAGTTTTTCCACATCTCCTCTAACATTTATTTTCCTTTTCTGTCATATTAGGAAGTCTGATAGGTATAAGATGGTAGCTCAGAATTGTTTTAATTTCATTTCTCTAATCAATAGTGATTTAGAGCATTTTTTCATCTGACTATAGATGGCTTTGATTTCTTTGTCTGAAACTTCCTGTTCATATCCTTTGACCATTTGTTGATTGGGGAATGACTTGAATTCTTATAAATTTGACTCAGTTCTCTATGTATTTGAGAAATGAGGCCTTTAATATAGATACTTGCTATAATTTTTTCCAGCTTTCTGCTTTCTTTCTCATTTTGGTTGCATTGGTTTTGTTTGTACAAAACCTTTTTAATTTAATATGATCAAAATTGTCCATTTTACATTTCATAATGTTCTCTATATCTTGTTTGGTTCAATTATTTCTTGAATTATTTTCCCATCATGAATTATAGAGTTCATTTGTGTATGTGAACTGAGCTGTTCACTCCAGGTGCCCGAATGGCCAATTATGGTTCTGTGTACCCTTATTGTAGAAGGTCTTCATACTGAAATGTGCTCCAAGATGAGCTGATTATTTTCTGAAAGTCTTTAACCCTATTTAAATAAGTTCCTTCCTAAAATTCTTCCAGTTCAGTTTGGTTAGGGCAAGGTATTTTCAGAAGAAGCTGTTTCCACAGCAGGTGTGTGGATTGCTGCTTTGCAGGGGCAGGCTACCAATACTAAATGAAATACACTTTTTCCAAAATAGCCTCTAAAATGTTATGCCGTGGATTTTAATCTTATGATGTATCTGGCAGCACAGGACTCATTTTTTGTAATGGATCTGAGCAAGACATATTTGTAAATGAGGATGTTATGTACAGGTGAATAAGCCTTATTGCAACTCTCTGCACAGCCTTTCCATCACAGCAGCTTTTAAATCTCTTCAGCAAAATTGACGTATGGTGCATAAATTACAAGATTGGCAGAAATGTGTTCTAACCTGTAGAACGTGAAAAACATGTTAATTTTCAATTGTTTCCGCTTTTTTACAATCAGACATTTTCCAAAAACCCTGTGTGATTTATTCTTTTCTTTTTAATGAATTGTTAAAAATGTTTGAAAAGGCATTAAATCTTCCCCTCTACCATTAATCTAAAGATGGGGGAAATGGGGGGGGGGGTTAAATGGCCTCTTACTATATTGCTTTATAAAACTGCTGATTCTAGCAATGCCAAGATAGAAATACATACTAATGTAAGAAGCCCTGAATGCAAACAGCAAGCTCTTTACATTTATGGAGAAAAGACTAATAGCCTCATTTTAACAAGGCTCTTAACACCAGGCCTTTAGCATGCATTGAGTGAATGGAATTGGGAGGACTCCCGTGGACTAAAAGGTTCTTAATTCAACATTCATACCTAACATGGAGCCCTCCTGATAAACTCTCATATTCTAGCCAAGTAGGGTTGCCATGTGGAAAGCACACTGAGTCAAGCTTTTCAAGTTATTGTGAACATTTCACTTCTTAAGTCACATCACTGATGGAAAGATAAATATATTTGAAACCCAATTGTGTTCTCTAATATAACAATGTTATGGAAAAATTCTAGGATTTTGTTATGACTTAAGTCAAGATTGTTTCTCTCAACTATATATTTAAGGCACTACATTCAAGTCGGTTTTTTTTTTAAGAAAACATTTGGAGGCTAGCAAGTGAGATTAAGTGTTTCTTAAAATAATTCTACTTTCAATGGGTTAGAACTTCTGATTTTTTTGTGAGGAGAGAGGTTCCTCACAAATTCCTTACTACTTCCTTTGAGCAAACTTAACCCTAAGTTTTATTGGTAACAGCACGAAAAAAGAACCATGACTGCACACGTGTGCATGCCTCTTCTTTCTCCTACCCCCTCCTAAAGCAGCCTTCTCTCATTTGGCTCCATCTCCCCTTCTTCTTGTAACAGGTATCCTTTTGGCAACTGCCAGTCTCTAGTTCCCTACAATTTACTTAATAATTTCCTAGGTACAAAATGGAGTATTTGTGGGAAGACAGCAATTTACTTGAAAAAGACCTGGGAGTTTTAATGAACTCCAAGGTCAGTATCTGAGTGTGTTTTAGCAGCCAAAAAATTCCGATTTAATTTTAGGCTGGATTAAAAGAAACATGAGGTCTCCTATAGCCTCATAGGCCCAACCACATTTGGAGTAGTATTGTGTTCAGTTCTAGGAAGGGCGTGACAGCTATCTTCGGATGTTTGAAGGACTCCCATGTGGAAGAGGGCTTCAGCTTCTGCTTGATCTGAGAGGGTAGACAAATTTTCTAACAAAGAAAAGCGTTCAAAAATTATAGTGGGATGTCTTTGGAGGCAATGGGTTTTGTCTTACCGATGGACTTAAGCAAAGATATGATGACCATTTGTTGGCTATGTAAGGAGGGAAATGCTCAATTAGGTACTGGTTGGACTAGATGGTCTCTCAGATGTCTTCTGACTTGAAGAGTTGGTTTCATGTTATCTTCAACAACCTATAAGGCCACCACCCCAATTGGGATGTTAAAAATGAATGGAACTAAAGAAGAGAATCTATTTTCATCATCATCCTTAACATCTGTTGAGTTCCTATTGTAAATACAATTATAAGAGTTGTTTATTATATATACTTAAGAAACTTATAATATGTAAATGAGATATAGACTCATTAAGATATGACTTTAGTGAGTCTCTGATTTTGTTGGTATAGACACTCTATCGTTGTAGTTCATAAGCCCTGGACACCTTTTCATCCTATGTAGTTCTTGCATATTTACATTTTTCCATAAATCTTTACATTGGATCTATCTAAACTTCCCAATTCTTTTACTATCTAGAGTAGAAGTGTCCAGGGGCAAGGAGCCTTGAAAGTTCCATGAGTGGAGCCTTGAAAGTTCCATGAGTGTAGCCTTGGAACCAGATTAAAATGTAATTGGGAAATGTTCAACAAAATAAATGAAAATGTAATACATAATAATATATAATACATAATACAAGATAATGTTAATTTGTGGTTTTCTAAGTCAATATACATAGTTTAGGATCTATTTGACAATATTGCCATAGAGGGTATTAATATACCACTTCAGCTACCCATCTGTTCTCTCTCACTCCCATTATATGACTAACCAACCACCTTTCCTCTTTATGCAAATCTCCAAAATGCCTTTTGTGCAACTTTTCACATTCAAGTTATCATTGGTAACATATTAAAGCCTGTTTAAACTTTATAATACATTTGAAATATTGATATAAAAGTGATGCACTTTTGCAACAGTGAACAGTAGAGAAGCTTTGAAAGCACAGCACAGATTCTAAATGTGACCCACCCCAGTCTCTTCTTGCTACTTGCAGCTAAGTCTAGTTCATTGTCCTTCTTATCATGCCTTTTCAGGATCCAGACATTAATGGAAAATTCAGTAGCCTATTTGTCCATCTCTGTTATGGTCAATATACAATCAACCCTATGCAGGAAAAACTGTCTCAAATTTCTGTGGACTTAATAGAGAAGCTTATTATAGTCATCCTAAGCTCAATACAATTAGAACACTGACATCTGAAATATAAATCTAAATTAAGCATTTAGATTATCCATGAGGTAGATAGAGCATTGAATATAGAGTTCAGAGAGACACGAGTTCAAATCTTGACCCTGCTGTGTATTACTTATGTGACCTAGGGCAAATTACTTAATCTCTTTAATGTGATGGTTCTTGGAGTTAAATGAGATCATGTATATCAGGGCTGTCCAAAATGTCACCCCCCTATAAGCACAGAAATTTACACAAATGCTTTAGTAAACGAAGCCAAGCTACCACAGAGCTCTCACTAAAATGGCAAATCAAAATATATTGTCTGTTGTTTGAATAAAAACCTAAGGTTGGACAGCCCTGATGTATATAAAATGCTTTGTAAACCTTAAAATGCTATGTAAGGTATATGATGATGATGATGACAACGATGGTGATGATGATTTAGAGCTGGAAAGGGATAATCTATCCCAACCCCTAATTTTACAGAAGAAGAAATCGGATCCAGGAAAGGTTGATAACTAGTCCAAAGTCACACAAGTAATAAGTTGCAAAGCCAGGATTTGAGCCAAGAGCCAATGATTCTAAATCCAGTATTCTTTTCACAATGTCATGCTGGTTTTCATCATCAGTAAGGAATCCTATCTGAACCTTAGCTAGGGCAACTTCCATGATACAAGCAAATATTTAGGTCAATGTATGCTAAGAATTTAAATTATAAATAAATATAAATAACCTAAGTGGAAAGATGCATGGTGAGCATATATATATACCATAACATATGACACATATATACACATGTACAGCAATACAAACATACATACGTATATAGCAACACTCATTTCCTGGTAAATTTGAATATATAAGTATGTATATACACATGCATGAGAATACATCTACTTGAGTAATTGACAAACTATAAAATGCTACATAAATATGATGCTATTTTATGATTATTACTCTTCCTACAAGGCCCACCTCAATTTCTCTTCCATGAAGCGTATTAAAAGCTAATTATTCCTTTCTCCGAACTCCAACATTATTTATTATCTGTATCAACTCACTTACACCCTGATGCCTCAGTGTGATGTTGAATTAACCTTGGGTTCTCATAGGCTATGCCAGTAGAACATAAGCTCTGGCCTGGCCTGTCATGCTGCAAAGGCTTTTGAGGATATGAGGATACATATCTTTTATACAAGAATCAACAGAGCTTAGAGAAATTCATCACCAAATCTGATGAATTTTTTTGGCCAAAGCAACTCAGAAACACTATCTGCAAAGGGGTAGGGGAGTTGCATTTTATATCATTGAAGAGAAAACTCACAAGGAAGAAATCAGAGATCCTATAGTCAGAAAGACCCAAGTTCAAATCCTTCCTTTAAAACTTAAAAAGCTAAAAACAAAGATCAGGAATAGAATGTGTTTGGGAAAGCATATGTCTATATATGTGTGTATATATGTATATGTGTATGTATATATAGCTATAGAGAAATATATCTGCACTTAATTTCAGCCTTCGGGGGGGCGGAGAACAAAGTAAAAAAGTACACAACAGAGAACAAAAGAAAACTTGCAAGGAAGCAAAGAAAAGATGGACAGCTCTCAACACAACATGTAGTATTTGTCATACAGGCTTTCTTGAAAAGAAAATTTATTGTTACATATTTTGAATCCTCTCTTATGTTCTGCTATGTACAGGGCATGCTTTTTTTCTTTTTTTGCTTTGTATTTATTTTCCAATATTTAAGTTTATGATATGTTTTGTTTATTTTCTCTATTTTATATTTGAGTTCTGGTGTTTGAGTCTAAAATGAAATTTTAAAAAAACCTCACTAACTCTATGACCCTGGATAAGTCACCTAATGTCTCTCAGCCTTAGTATCCCCATCTATAAAATGGGAATGATAATGACACCTACTTTGCGGGATTATCATTAAGATTGAATGAGACAGTACTTGTAAAGAGATTTGCAGGCCTTAAAGCAAAATCTAAATGCTAGCTATGATTATTATATTATTTGTGAATGTTTACTCTCTTATCATCTTCTGATCTCACTTGAGGACAATAGCTGTCTTATACTCCTTTTGAATCTTCCATAGCACCCAGCACAATGCCAGGCACATAGTTAGGCCTTCAATAAATATGTCTTCATGATTTATGGGCTTAAGAGGAGAGGGAATTATTCAGTCAATCAACTGGTATTTACTATATGCTCAGCGTTGTGCTAGCAGGATTAAACATCTCTACCCTCCGAGCGCTTATGGTCTACTTGGCAATATAAGGCATGAAATGGCAACAAACAATACAGTGTAAAGAAATGGCGAAAAAATTAAATATAAGTAGTACAAGTTATAAGTGCCATAAAATTCAAAAGGCAGAAAATTCAGTAACAACCATAGCAGCCAATGAGGTTTTCCTGAAGGCAGCAGCCTTGTTACTTGGTTTCACTCCCATTTAGCCAAATAAGAGTTATTTGGAAAAAACAAGTTTTTAAATACTGGGTTCAATCCAGATAGGTTATGGGAAATGGGAGTTACTTGGATCCCAATTTTTACCTAGAAGAACTGAGTCTGTTGTTAGGTACCTTATGAGTTCATTGTCAATCCTTGTAACTATTCTGAGTCTCTGCTTTGCCATGGTTGATTTTGGCGTGCAGCAGCAGCACTGATTATAATTTCGAGATGCTTTGTCAGTAACCAGGGTCTATAATTGATCTTCATCTCTAATTACTTTTCTCTCCACAGGTGTCTGGAAAAAGTCCAGATGGGAGTTCACACAACCTCCGCTTTGAGGGGATGGAAAGACAATGTGCATCCTTACCCAGGTAGATCACTGAGGCATCTCCCTTTGCCAATTCACTCTCAACTGCAGCCTTTTGAGTAATCTGCATGAAACAGGCTCTTAAATGAGGGATTATGGTATAATTTCCTTCCATTGCCTTCTGCTGCAGCCTTGATGCCATCTTCACAACTGTGCTAACAATTGAAACACTTGTGGGGTTTTTTGCAAGAAGAAAGTAGTATGTCATTGCAGCTGAACATGTCAGCAAGAATATTGGATGCTGAACAGAAATTCTAAACCATTGCTATAAAAACGACACTAAGCATAGAGCATCAGGTCCAGAGACTATATCATAATAAATTCCCTGTCCAGAAAGTTGCCTATGAGTGTCTTGACCTTTGAGCTTAATGTTACTAGCAAAGGGTAAAATTTGACCCTTTGTCCCACTGGAGAGTAACACAAAACTGACTTGAATTATTCTGTGATCATATTCTCTGTGGCAGTACCAAATATTACTCCAAAGAGCACATGTTCTTAAAAGTCACACACACATGAACACAACCATGTGGGAAAAGTTTGCCTGGCAGCCCTATCATAACATGATCCACTTATGCCATAACTGGACACCCTTGAAAATGAGATCAAATTCTCAAAGGTTTTCCCTATTCTCTAATTGAAGATAATTCTAGTCTCATATTAGCAGGGAATGACCCAATAAGAACTTTCAAAGATTATACCCCAACTTCTGTCGTGTGTGAATTAGGAAGCTAGACTAAGAAACAAGGAAAAGCTAGTTGACAAATAAAACAATAGAAATATAAAGAAATATCTCACCTTTTAAAAGGAGTGAGGGCTCATTAAAAATGTTATTTCTCCAATCTGAGCAGCATCAGACTTGAACCAAGTCTTTGCCCAGAAATGTAGTTTCTTCTTTGACTCAGTGGAGAACAATGTGTTAGCCATAATTTTGCATATAATTTAAAAAATAAAATAAAATTCTCGATGCTAGAACAGGCCTGCTTTTCTAAGTTGCACTGTGGTCTTCAAAAGTGGAAAAATCCTAAAACTAGTTAATAATTGCTTTAAACAATGAATGGGTACACTGTCCGAAGCACAAATCAAAACAAATCAACAAATCTGGCTTCCTTGTATCTAAAAGTATTTCTATTTTCTCTCCATGTCATATGTATTCTCTTTCTCCCTCATTCCTTTCTCCTCTTCCTATTTCCCTAATCTGATGTTGTTATTTGGGTTTGGTTTGGTTTGGTTTGGTTTGATTTCTTATGGGGAACCAGCCTACTCTTTACCTTAGAGGTCTGCTGATTGTAGTAAAGGCAAGGAGAAAGTAGTGTTTTCATGAGAGACCTAGAAGTAGTCAAATGCTTTCGTGACCAACAAACATGGCCCTCACTCCCTAACTAGGGATGGAACAACATTCATCTACAGAGTTGTTTCAAATAGGAGCAAATGAAACCTGTAAAGAAATCTAATCAACAATTATTAGCCATAATGTCCCCTGAACATCCTAGAACAGTTTCTTTCACTTTATAAGCACTGAAATGATGAAATCATAGTTGAATATAAACAAGTCAGTTTTAGGATTAAACACTGGAGGAGGGAGTTTTCTGACAAAAGCATCACATTCACAGTATTCTGTGGGGCTGTATCTATCATCAGAATGTGTGAATTGACAAAAAAAATCCAGCAAAGTGGATGTGTCTGTAGCTGAATTGTTCAATTTCTAATGAAAATAATTTTGACAAAAAATGCATCCACACAATGGTAGCAATGATTAGATGCACGTGTGAGCAGACCTTCATTGCTACCTGGCAACCAGTAGTAGCCACGGTGGAGAGGAAACAGAATTTAGATAAACATATGAAAAAGAGTTCATTGAAATGGTTTCTTGTTTTTTTAATGAGGAAGATAAGACTAGATTAACTATATCAATTTCTAAAAAAGGAAATACAAAACAATCCCAGAGCACTTTCTCAAATCTGTAGATGATTGAGTATACAGAAAAGAGAATGCTGAGCGATAGGAGGATTTCCTAAGCACCTTAGCTAACTTGGATAGAAGCATACACGTTCTGTTTAAATACCCAGGACATTTTCCTTGCTTTGGGGATCCTTTTCTCCCCTCTATAGTTAACTGAGGCACAGTGTCTCCCTTTTTCAGAATTAAAGAATAGTACATCTCTGCTTGTCCTTTCTTCACAAAAGAAGGAAGGAGCTTTAAAATATTTATGAAGTTAAATTTTTAATTAAAAATTGTGATAATTCTGTCAGTTGAAAAGAAACGTCAGCCTTGGAAGAGTCTTAATGGGCAATGGGTTTATTTGGAGCCTCTTTTGTTAGTGTGAGTACCTTGTTAGCATTCAAAATATATGCCAGCATGTTGGTTTGTCCTTAAAATCTGAAGGCATAGAATCACAAGGAAAATACTTCCCAATGAATTCATTGCTGGGACCAAAATGGCGCCAGGAAACTCGATTGGGTTGGGGGAGGGAGGAGTTAGTATCTTTAAAATGGGTGCATGTAGCCTGTTGACACCTACTTTCAGAATAATGGAAAAAGCAGTACATAAGAGGTGAAAGAAAAAAGAACATTCTTAGCACTTGCAAGATTTTTTCCCTTTTACTCCTTTGAGTACAGTTTTGGAAATAAGTGTGTGGCCTTGTAAATGAGCACCAGACATTCACAGAACAACAACATTAACCAGTCCTATTCCCACCATCACCAATAATTTACTTTCTGGGTGAATCAAAGGAAATGAATATAACATCCTTTTCTATTTGTTCAGTACAAATTATTTTTTTTTCCTGGGAGGGCATGCAAATATGTATTTCTAAGGCCAGGATAATATGAGAACAGTAAATCTATGTGTTTTTTCAAACTGTCTCCTTTTCATTGAAAATATTGGCTCCAATAAAGCTGAGAGGCAAATACATCATGAAAACTGATCTGTTCACTCCCAAGCTTTTCTCTACACAGTCATTTCAACACACTATGTCTTCATATAAGCTTTGATTTTGCCATTCAGAGAAATCATATCCCCTGGGAGCGCAAAAAGTAATTCCTTCTCCATTAGGACCCAAGCCTGGGCTTCTGGCTAAAGACTGAGATTGTCCATCACAGAGTCAGATTCATAATCCATGATGGCAACGTAGATATGATCTGTAGCTTTGTTGGTGGCTGGCTGATAGATCCCATTGGTAAGAGCACAGCATTAAGGAGACCGAGATTTGATCGATCGCATGGGCCAATAAACTTTCTATTGCAGCATAGCCCTAAGCCCAGCCAAGCGTCTTAAAGTATGCCATCATTCACAAGTACTGTGAGTGGAGGAAAAAGCACAAACCCAGAATGGTACCAAAAATACTGACTCTAAAATCAGAGTACCTTGGGTTCAAATTCTGGCTTAGGCACTACATATATGACCGTGGTTGAGTCACCTTTCTCGGTCGCAGTTTCTTCATCTGTAATATGAGGGGATTGGACAAGATGACCTCTAAGGTCCTTTCCATATCTAAGTCTGTGAGCCTATGATTCTTATGGCTAGAAAAGTAGCACATGCCCTCCTGATGAAGCAATATCAATTAAATATAGGAAATAATACTCATTTGTGGCTTATACATGTATATTACAGCTTTTAATCATCTTTCAAGTGCTGTCTCAGAAAATCAATCTCTTAATTCCCTTGGATCCTTCATTTGAAGAATGAAATAGTTTTGATCCATAAGTGACAGAAGAACATTAATACTACACCTACTAGAGAGGCAATTCTGTTTTATTAGAACCCTCCTGGGACTTGAAAATATGCAACTTCTGAGTTAAGGAAGAGTAGAATATAAGTAACCTGAGAAAGATTCTAATATATATTCTGGGGGGACGGCAGCACAAAGCATTCCCTACCAGAGAAGCACTGCATTTGCCAAGGCTGGGGGTGAGCAAGAACCTGTTCACACCATCGTTTGCTCACAGGAATTATATTGTCCTTTTACACATTGCATAAGTTATTTGGGAAGAAAAAATAAATTCTCCCTGGAACATCTCAAGCCGCCTTCGACTTGCCTGTGTAATGAGAAGCAGCATACCAATGCTGAATTAGGATAGAGGGAGCAAACAGCTAACACTCAACTTCCTTGGAGCTTAAAAGTAAATTTGCTTTCCAGGCTTGTTCTCCATTTTTCAGCATTGAATTCATTTGTGTCCAGATCAGGATACACACCATAAGGCCACACTTCCGCTTTAACATTTCAGTCATGTTTTGTTGCATGCTCCTTTTGTGGCTGCGTATATTTTTGTCCTCCTTCAGTAGAGTGCCACGTAGGAGTGCATGGTCAACCTTGAAACTGGGAAGCCATGCACACTTGTCTGCTCTGGGATATTCTCCCCAAAGCACTCTGTCTGGTCACCTTCTGATCACTTTACCTAAAGAGCCTGTCCCTCTCAGATTTCTCTTATTCACTTCTCCAGTTCACTTCTGTCTTACTCACTGCTATTGAATTTCCCTTGACCAGCCCAGGATTATTTTATAGCATGTGCAAAGCAGAGGGCAAGGACATTGCACCTTTGCAAAGCTCCCCGGTAATACCAGTGTCGTTCTTTGACCGAAGGTAACCTGGATGATAATTACAGAGACAAAAAAATGCACACACATATATCTGTAATGTAGTAGTAGCTGCTGTAGCAACAGCAACTAGGATATGTGTGTGTGTGTGTATATACATATATATATATATATATATATATATATATATATACTATATATAGTTTATATATATATAAATATATAAAGCACTTTAAGATTTCAAAGTATATGTGTGTGTATATATATATATGTATATATATTATTTCATTTGAAAGTCGCAGCAACGCTGTGAAGTAAATGCAATTATTCTCCTCATTTTATAAATTAGAAGATCGACAGTGAGAGGAGTTAAATGACTTGCCTAGGGTCACATAGATAGTAAGTATCTGAGACAGAATTTGAACTCTGCTCTTTTTGACTCCAAGTTCAACATTCTATCCATTTTGTCACCTGGCTTTCTCCAATTTGGGTAGTTGGAACTACTTCAGTAATGCAGATCACAATCACTCGTGCTTGCTAATCCTGCAACTTTTTCCCCATTCTTCCTTTAAGTACACTATTGGGGATCTACCCAACACGCCAGTGACCTGAATCATATTCTCTTGACATTTCAAGACATGTATCTTGACAAGGATGCAAATGGAACACACTAGCTGTTCATTGATGTTCCTACAACATAACCAGACTATCTTTTTCACTTATATAGTTTGATGGTATCCTTTATACATCTACTTAATTCTTTATTTACAGTATGTTGCAGCCTGCTCAAGGCCACCATGAGCCTTTCCACTGCCCTTTCCCATTTCGGTTTTTCAGAGACTATAGCAAATCCATGACTTAGAGCCATCGGACACTAAAATAATACTGATGTTTAACAGGTCCGTCTTTATTTCATGGAGAAGCTTGAATCTTTAAAGGAGTTTTACAGTTTCCCAAAGATAATTTAGTCTACCGTTGACCTATTCAATGCTAGGCTTCATTCATTGTTCATTTCACATATTTGTCCAAGGTAGATGTATATGTGTATGTATGTATGTATGTATGTGTGTGTATATATATATGTATACATACATATACTTGTGTGCATATGTGTGTATATGTATGTATGTGTGTGTATATATATATGTGTGTGTGTGTGTGTGTATATCATCTATGCGCATCTCTGTGGGTTGTCCATCCAACTGTATATTGTAGCCTGGATAATAGATATATTTCAGCCTCTTACTTTGTCCTATGAAGATGGCTAGGCTAAATTCTTTTGAATGGTTATGGATATTTTGCAGCACTTTCTGCAATGTTAGGCTAGCATTGTCTACAAATACTTAGGTCAAACTCCTTTGATTAATGCTTCTATTTGCTCTGATTGCAATACATTACTAAGTCTCCTCTGTGCATACAAATATATACTAAATATCTTAAATTCTTGCCACTTTTTTACCTAAAAGGAACTAAGCTTAAACAATAAACTTAAACCATAAACTTAAACAATCAGTCATTTCTCGCCAAAGTAATCAATGTTCCAAAGCTACTTCATTAAGTACTTTCACTTTGTCACCAGGCCGTAATATTAATCTGTCAAACATGATGTTTTTGAAGCTTTCCATTTCAGTCACGATGGATCTTTTGAATCTTCAACTTATTTGAGGCTCCTTGAACTAGAGTGACTTTTCTTTCACACCTCCTGAGGCTACAGATACACACCGATGCATCCTTGTGCTGCCAGTTACCCATCAGTCTCCAGCATCTTCCTTTGTGATGAAGCATTGTTTTGAAATCCCTTCCTGTTCTTGAAAAAACCCTTTCATCAGCACAAAAATAAAAACAAAACCTGTGACTGGGACTAATTTAAAAGTAATACATTCAGATAATCTGGAAAGCTTGTCCTATCCATCTGCATATGTCAGAGTGTGATTTTTTTTTGAAAAGCCAGTGAAGCTCATGTAGATAAAACCAACAGATAAACTTTCTCATCCTTTCCATCAGGGTCCCTAAGTTAAAAATCTGATTCTGTCAGTCGCCTATTTGACTGGCACTCAATGCAGAGAAAAAGAAATAAAAATGATGAATTAGCAATACTTTAGTCTTTTTTTTAAACATTAACCCATCTCCTTTGTTAATTCCAAGTTCCTGAAAATGCAAAATTCACTGGGACTTAACATCTTATAGAAGCCAAACAGCAGGGGTTAATGTTAGAGCCCTATCATTTTTTAAATGTCATTTAGTTCCTCAGATAAAAGTCAATTTTAATCAATCTCTTGGTCATTTCCTTGTATTTGATATATCCTCAATGCCAGCAAGGACAAGTGACATCAATTATTCAGTGGAAGGCTTCCGTTAAAAGTTTAGTTAGAGGCTTAGTGCTATCCCTGAAGTGGAGGTATCCCTAAAGCAGTTGTGACTAAATCTTGGTTGACCATGTGCGTTGAATTCCATTGTATTCTACTTTTTCCTATTTCACAACAGATTCTAAGCTATTATACCTTTTTTAAAAAATTAAAGATTATTTTTAGGAGAATAAGTGTTCATTTTTAAATATCTTTATTAATGCCTTTATATTCCCATTTAATGCATTCATTTCAGTTCTGATATATTACATCAACATTTTATATTCAAATTAGATCTAGCATTTTAACATTTTACCTTTAGTATACTTTTCCACTGTTAAGAACAATTTCTTAAATGATTAGAAGTACTAATCAAAGGCAAAGATAATGCCTTTTGTTTTATAAATCATAGTCATTTTCCCACGTAGTTCTTCACATACATACAATCAAACCCTCCCTTGTGACAAAGAAAAACAATTAAGCAGTACCAACCAGGGAAACTACCTTATCTAACAGTCCATGCAATATTTTATACCCATAATCCCTTCTCCCCTCTACTGAGGAGGAGGGAAACATATTATGTCATCTATTCTCTGGGACTAAAATTGGCCATTGCAATTAATTAATCTGAATTAAACTGCCTTTTAATATTGTTTTTGTTTACACTATTGGAGTCATGTTTATTTTTCTCTCGGCTCTGCTTACTTTGCTCTGCGTGAGTTTATAGAAACCTTGCCATGTTTCTTCAGATTCCTCATCTTCATCATTTTTTATGATTCGATGATATTCCATTGCACAGCATAACTTAATGTGTTCAGCTATTCCCCAATGGGGAGACATTCATTTTATTTGTAGCTCTTTATTTTCTGTCTTTGGCCTCCTTGGGGTTTGTGCTCAGTACTGGGATCACTGCATCGAAAGGGTAGTGATTCTTGTTTTATTATATTATTATTTTATATTATGTTATATTATATGTCCTAATATTATAATTAATTTTAACTTGAAACATTTCAGATTTTTATTGTCAGAATATATTTAATATAGATTAAATATTTATTTTCCCCTTCCTTCCCCTCCACATGCCCCAGACCAATAAAAAAACCACCACCAACATTCTTTTGTACCTAGGCAGCTGCTTGCTTTTCAAAGCCCAGAACCACATATAATTCCTCACATTATATTCCCTGGCAGTTCTTGATGTTTGACTATTTTATTGTCACTCTACCATCTGCCTCCAAGAGCTTATTGCAGTGGGAATGATTGTTGTGGTGAGTTTCTTGACAGTGCTGAAATGTTTTCCTCACTATGCCATTCTGATGCTACACACTACTTCCTCCTGTCTTCATTTCACATGCCACTGGCTATTGTTTCTCTCTCTGAGTTCCATGTGTTTGTGTCTCATCATGGTATCATCTTCAGGCAACCACACTATTCCCACTAAACCAAGTCCTACAGCCTGTTGAGAATTTTCTGATTGTGTGTGTGTGTGTGTGTGTATGTGTGTGTGTGTGTGTGTGTATTCATTGTTTATAGCACAGGAGGAGGCTGGCAATATTTTGTGATCATTTCACTCTAGGTTATAGTTCCAAGACTCTACTTTAACAGAAAGCTATATGCCCCACATAAAATAGAAATGCAAGATGATGATAATTAAGGGTGAAATGAATTGGTTCCCTTTTACAAATCTGTATTTTATTGATGCCTCTTTATACCATAGTAATTTCTTGAAATACATCCCCTCCAGTCCCCAATCAAACACTCTTTTGCAACGAAGAAAAATACTTAAGCAAAACTGACATCATGATCTCATCAGACAATGTATACACCATTCTGTACCCGTAAGCTCCCCTTTTGCAGTACTAAGAGAAGGGAAGGGTGTTATCCAGAACTAAAAGTAGTCATTTTAAGTCATTGGAGTCCCTGAATGCCTTTAAGTATTGTTTTCATTGACTTTATTGTAGCCAACATATGCATTATCGTGTATATTGTTCTCCTGCTTCTGCTTTCTTTGCTCTACATCAGTTCATACTAATTCTCCCTTGCTTCACTGAGTTCCTTATATTTGCACCTCATATTCATTGTTTTCATCATTTGTCCCTCACATCCCCTGTAATCATTGTTTTCTGTTACATTCATATTCCACAATTTGTTCAGACTTTACCCAATCAATGAAGTCACACTTTGCTTCCAATTTTCCCCCCTTTGGGGGGCAGTGCTAAGAGATTCGTTTGGATTTAACATAATGCAAGGGAAGGGAACATGCATTTAGTGCTGTTCATTCGTTTCCATCATGTCCAATTCATGACACCATTTGGAGGTTTCTTGGCAAAGATACTGGAGTGGTTTGCCATTTTCTTCTCCAGCTCATTTGACAGATGAGGAAACTGAAGTCAACAGGGTTAAGTGACTTGCCCAGGGTCACAGAGAGAGTAAGTGTCCAAGGTCAGATCTGAACTCATGAAGATGAGTCTTCCTCCCTCCAGGCCTGGCATTCTCTCCACTGGGCCACTTAGCTTTGCTGAGCACTTCACAAATATCTCATTTGATCTTCCTAACAGCCCTGAGCGGTGGAGGCTATCACTATCCCCATTTTGGAGCTGAGGAAATGGTAGGTACATGGTGGTTAAATGGCTTGTCCTGGGTCACACAGCTACTGAGTATGTGAGGTAAGAGCTCTAGGCCTAGCATTCTATCCACTGTACCACCTAGCTGTGGAATATGCAGGTGAAAATTCCAAAGGTGATGATATTCCAACACTGTCCAGCCATATCCTAAAACTAGAGAGAAAACTCAACCTGAGAGCAGAAGCTCTAAAACAATAGGAGGGGCTGACAAATCTCCATCCCTGTTTGAAGATGATTTCAGCAGTAGTGAAAATACCTTAGTCCATGCTGAAATCCTGGGACATATACTTTGAATTGGCTTTAAGGTTGACCTGTTGTGAGGTGGAGAATGGTGAAACTTAATTATGTATATACATATATATATATATATATATATATATGTGTGTGTGTGTGTGTGTGTGTGTGTGTGTGTGTGTGTGTATACATATATGCCTACTGTGTGCTGCACAACAGGGTGTCAGCAGGGTTCTGCTCCTCCCCCAATCCTCAAGCCACTCAGACCCCATGCATTACCCAAGAGGAGAAGAGCCTCAGCCAATGGAGACTTCTTTTTCCATCCTTTCATTTTACCCTCTTCCTGACCCACTAGGTGACCCAGATCCCATGATATGGTGGCCAGGCAATAAGAGCAACACGGCTACTCCCATTGTTTGAATGAGCTATGTCTTACTATGTACAATCCTTCCATCTTAAGACTATGCCCTGTCACTGTGTCCTAAGGTCCTCAAGCCTTCCATTCTGCCCTGCTCTCTCCAGATTTACCACCTGCTATTACACCCTAAGGACCTCTGGACCCAGTCATCTACCACACTGTTGCATTTTAAGGCCTTCCAGACCTTTCCACCTCCCCTTCAGCTGCACTCTGCTGTATGTGGTCCTTTCCCCAATTAGAACAAGAGTTCCTTGAAAGACAGTGTAGAACTGTCTTTATCCCTAGCACTTAGCACAGTGTTAGGTACATAGTAAGTATTTAAGAAATGCTTTTTCTTTCATTCAGTCCACAATTCATTCATTTACACATGTAAAGCAGGAGGCTAGATGCTGATGAGATGCAAATTTAGATAAGATATAGTCCCTGCTTTTAAGGAGCTGGAGCTTACAGTCTAATAAAGAATGAGATATAGTTCAGATAACCACAATAATGAATCAGTCAATAAGAATTTATTCAATATTTATTACATTTAGGCACTGCCCTAGAGGTACAAATACAAATGAAAGCAGTCTCTAAAAAAATTCTTACATTCTACCTGTAACACACAATAAGGTATAAAAATTATATTGCAGAAATTCTAAATAAAGTAGTCTTCCATACAGGTGAGGTCTAAAGAGAGAAGGTTGTTACCCCCAGAGGTGAGTTTGAAACAGGGAAGGCTTGCTGGAGAAGGCGTCATATGAGTTTATTTTTAAAGGATGGTAAAGAGGGGAAAGGCCAATGCTCCAGCTATAGAAAACAACATAAGCAAAGGCACAGGTATATTGGGGAGACAAGCAGATCAGTCTGGCAGGAGCATGGAACATAAAGAGGAGTAATGTGAGGTGAGACCAGAAAATTAGAGTGGCATCAGACTGTGATGGGTCTTAAGTACTATGCAAAGCAGTTTAAACTTTTCCTGGTAGGTGTCAGACAGCCATGGAAGATCTTTGAGCAGAGGAGCGCACGACCACATTTCTATGTAAGAAAGATTATCCTAGCAGCAGTATAATGCCTAGATTGAAAATGAGAGGGAGGTGCTGATTAGAAGGCCTGCTTGTTAAATTGAAATGAATTGAATTGAATTAGGAGGCTATTGCAATCATCCAAGTGCATTGGGAGTGAGGGTCTATACTAAAGTAGTGGCCCTGGTGCTAGAGAGGAGTTAATGGAAACAAGACATATTAGGTATATAGAACTGACAGGCATGGTAACCACTTGGATATGAGAGGTGAGAAAGAAACCGAAATAAAAAATGACTCCAAGGTTTCAAACATGGGTTCAAATGTGTGAGTGGCAGCATCATGGACAGAGCTAGTAAAGTCAAAAAGAGGAGCCAGGATTGTTATATATGGCTTTTGAATCACATAGTGGTCATTTGATTGTTAAATCAATGTAATCATTTTGAAAGGTTGACACTACCTAGCAGCATTCATACCTCTAACTTGTGGTTGTGTGATTTGTCCTTCCTTCTCAAAGAGAACCATGACATCAAGGAGATGATGACATGACTTGCAGTTGACTTTGATTTGAGTGAGGGAGGGCTGTGCAAGGTCACCAGCCTCACTTTCTCCTCCAGAGGCATCTGGGTCCAGTGACCGGATATCTATCAGGATGTCTGAAGATGGTCCAGGATGCAATGGGAGACCCTGGCCCTTTTAAGCCAAGGTCTTTTCAGGTTCTCACTTTGAGTGAGGCAATGCCGCTTCGGTGATTAGGCCTCTTTGAGAAGTAAGTCAAGGGATGGCCACTTTAATAAAAAAAAAAAAATCAAACTGGGAGGGGAAAGGCTCATTGCTGACCAAAAGAGAAACAGTTACTATTTACTTTCACTCTGAGCCAGGAGGGCCCAAAAAATAACCATTAAGTGGTGCTTGGGCAGGGACCTATTGTTGTCCAATCCATGAGATTTAATATTTCCTAATTACATTTTAATCTGGTTCTACTTGCTCTCTGGAGTGTCTGGCTAAGTGCTGCCCAGAGTCACATGGTCAATATGTAGTAGACACTGAACCAAAATATATCCAAAGTAAATGCAAGGTCACTTTGAGAGCTAGCAGTTAGGGAATCAGGAAGGGCCTCATGTAGGAGGTGGAACTTGAACATTTTGGCAATGGTAAGGAGAGCTCAAATACTGGAATTCAGTTTCATAAACTAAGGCCCAGAAGGTTGTGATTCGTTCACAGCTTCAGTGACTAATATGGGACAGAGCCAGACATTCTGACTCCCAAACCATTGTACCACATCAGTTTACCTGCTTGTTATCTCATGATGCCTACTAATCATGGCAAGAAGACATGACCCCTGCATTCCATTTTATGTGGGGTTGTCATCTCAGAGTATAGCACCAGGTCTTAGAATGCTTTGGATGGGTGGGGGAGGAAAGACCGCTAAACAGAAAGACTAAAGATGCATTAGACAGCCTAATGCTGCGTGGAGTACATATCAGCTTTGGAATTCCTGAGCTCCCTGGAAACACAGGTTCAAAAAGTGGCAGGGTCGCCATCAAATCATCCTCTCTGTAAAGAAATGCAGCTTTAAGTACAGATCTTTCAGGGGGGTCCTGTCTGTAAACCACAGAGCTTTAAAGGTCTCTTGAGTCTTTAGTCTCTCTTGAAATACTACCTCTTCTGTGAAGGCTTTCTCTGAAGTGAAGGCAAGTTGCTGAGTTTTCCTGGCTGCCATTCCTCTCTCCCCTGAACTTTCATGTCATTCTTCACTCTCCATTATAGGAACCTTTGTGGCGGTATTTATACATGATGTAACTACTTCACTAATATATGTCATTGGTGCTCATTGTCACTAAAGTAGTTGCTTAGGTGCTTATGTGAGTTTGGTTTATCCTAAAGCTACAGGTGAAAAGAAAATGTAATGATGATGATGATGATAATGATTTGAATGATAGTGTTTTTATAGAAAAGGCGGATCAAAGGTGAAAATCCAAGAGTTACTATAACTATATTTCACAATATAGACTTAAAGATAAACCTAGATTTCTTTCAACTATTAACCTAGCAGGAGGGAATTTCTGTAGGAAGAGAAAGATGGTTACATAAACCATTTTCTAAAATGGATGTGGTTATTTTAACATAGATAAGTCATTTCACCTTCCTGAAGACGGAATGGGGCTAACCTGAAACTAACAAGCTGCTTACTGTCTCCACCAAATTAGGCTTAATACTGAAAGACATTCCTTGAGAAGTCAAGAAGGTCAGGGGTCAAGCCATCAACCCATGGAATACAGCTGTCAAGGCCACCTTTTGCTTTCTCCAAGGGAATAACTACAGAAAATTCAGCAAAGAAAATATTTGAATCAACAGGGACAGTTAAAGAAAAAAAAATGACCAGATGTCCCAGAAGAATCCAGGGGTAATATGGAGGGAGCTAGTGAGCACCAAGTGTGCAGGGCTTGGATTTTATCAACCTTCCTAATAAATGTCACTTGGCTATTCAGAGAGAAGAGCAGTTGGTACAATATGGAAAGGTTTTAAAGTCCATTAATTTCTTGAAATGAAGCAGCTGGCCTCATTGGTTATTAAATAATAAGCCAGATTCTCCCTAGTGCCTAAGTCACCAGTGCCTGATAGTAAATTAGGCATTTAGGGAAGCACATCAACTCTTTAAGAAAATTAGGGTACAATTTAGTGTACTTTACCCTTATTAAGAAGATTGCATGAGGAAAGAGACTATTAATGGTTTCATAAGACCTGAGTTCAAGTCTCAGCTTTGACATTAATTCATTCTTGGACCATGGGAAAACCATTTAATGTTCTGTGCCTTAGTTTTCCAATCTGTCAGGTGTGACTAACAACAATAATAATAATATATAATGTGTATACACACACTATACCTCACACAATTGCCTTAAAGAAAGCACTTTAAAGCACTAAATAATTACAACCATATGAATATTAGGTGATTTCTAATCCATATCAAAATAGAAATGGCACAGGTTGCAGCTTAGGCAAATAAACAGTCCTTCTGTCAATACTTAAAATTAATTTCTTGGATTGTCCCTATGGCATGGAGTAAACTGTGATGACGGCAGATTGACTCATGTACTGTAAGCAGCTGACAATACATAATAAGCAATATTGTGAAAAATCCTAGTATGAAGATGATTGTGTATTAAAAGGTGTCGACAATTTCACCACCAGATAGCAAAGGGAAAGATTCTCTTTTTTCAGCATTTCTGAAATCACAACCACAATGTTATGCCTTGGCAGCAAAATTATCCTTTTGAATGAAGAAATAGAAAGTTGACAAATGAAACTTAACTAAACTGTGGAAGCCTACCCCAGGAATGCCTGGTCACCATGAACAGCTTATTCTCTAAGAAAGTGAAAGACATGAGACTGCAAAGAGTAAAGATGTCACAAAGTACCTTAGAGTCTGTTCTAGGCAGCAAACACAGTTAAACATGACATTTAGGCACAACACACAGAGAGAGTCACAAATCATATTGTCATATTATTACTCACCATGTATTCTGGGACATGTCATGTCAGGGTTCCCCAGAAGATCCAATGTAACTGGGCCAGCCCTTCTGTGTGACTTGTTCCCCTAGGGGGTGGCCACTCAACCTCTTGCAGATGTTAGTTATTGGGACACCACCATGAATGACTGCAGCTGGTGTCCTGCAATAATTCCTCGGTGATGGGCGCCAGTAATGCCTGTCATTTGTTTGTGTAATTCTCTCTTCATGGACCTCCATCTGCTGGGCACGTGTGGAGTAGACGTCTATTAATGCTTTTGGATTCGGCTATCTGATTGTAAGGTAGCTGTGCATCATTTCAACATGTTTCAAATTAGGATGGGGTGACTAGTTTCAGTGTGTTTTTAAAGAGCTTAGTAACTGTGGAGTGGTAGACAGATCTACTAAATACAGATGGACATGCATGACCCTCATTCATTCATTCGTTCAACCAGTCAGTTGATTCTTTCAACAAACATTTATTAAGCACATACTATGTACAGGGTGCTGTGCTAAGTACTGGGGGAAACGCAACATTTAGATAAGACACAGTATCTGCTCTGGTGGAGCTTAGAAATGGATGGCACAAACACACATACTTCAAAATATGTCATCATTTTCACAGAGTGAAAAACATAATGCTTTGTGAAATCTGAAGGGCCCCCTTTCTTTCTACCTGCTAATTTAGGTTCCTCTAACATCCTTCAAATGATTCCATTTCCCTTTAACACTTTATTTCCCCCTTTAAGCCATCAAGTAGTTATCAGAATTTTGCCATCTTGTAACTAAAGTGAGAAAGTGTTGCAAGTGGGATGGATGAGAAATGTTTTTCATCCATGTTGGTAGGAGCACTAGCCAACTGATGAAGCTCCAGTTAAGTTTTGTCTTCCTTGTGGGAATCAGGGCACCCAGGAGACCTTAGTCACATCCCCACTGAAATTATTCCCTCACCATGGTTCAGAGAAAAGAGGATGAAAGAAGGGAAGAATCAGGTGAGAGCGAAACAGAGAAGGAATAAGACTGATCTAAGTGGTTAGAGCCACTAAATGCTTGTAGAACTGGAAGAATATGCCACTGAGGGGAGAAAGAAAACAAAAAGCAGAGACTAGAGACAAGCTGTTAAGGCTTAGTTAGCAATTTTACCTCTGGCCTTAACCTATCTTGTTTTTATTGTTGGTCCTTCATTTTCTAACAGGACCAATGACATCATGGGGTGATATTTAAGCCAAGCAGAGTTAACCTATCTAGTGAATAAGATATTACACAAATAAATGATACATAAGCTGCACATAAATATATTTCATGTTGTATTGCCACATCTGGTCACTATATCAAGAACTGTTATAGTAAACAGCAGCTGCCCCTTTAATTTAAGCTTTTTTCCTGCCATGGCAAGAATCGAGTCCATTCTACCTAGAGGTACCAACTCTGGTAGCAGAATTGTTGTTTCAAAGTGGAGTGGAGAAAATGATTGCTTTGGGAGCAGGGGATGTATCTTGTGAAAATATTCATTTTTCTTCTTGAACCTATCCAAGTAGGAGCATGCAAAAAGGAAAATAGGCAACTAACTTGTCCTTTAGGATGTTCAAGATTCTAACAGCACAGCAAATGAAACATAGAACTTAAGGAATAAAGGAAAGACACATGAGTTAAAACTTCACTTTGTCATAATTGGAAATGAAGACTGAAGGAAAAAAAAGCAGACACACACCACCACCACCCCCAAAAAGGAAGTCTGAAGGAAAATAACAGAAGGTAGACTAAGAGCTGGTAGAGGTTTACAAACACCCAGTCACATATAAAAAAAAGGTCTGCAGGAAAATAACAATAAAAGGTAGGCTAAGAGCTGATAAAGATTTCCTTCATGCTTATTTCTCTACATCCTTTCTAGAAAGAAAATAATCGTAAGCAGCTTTAAACAAAATATTTCCATGCAATGATTGAGGAAAGAGCAAATGAAGAAAGTAATGAATTATTAATGTTGAATCCTAGGCCAAACTGCCCCAAGCCGCATTACTAGCCATTTATTAGCCTTGGACAAATAACATTTTTTCTCCCCTCAGTTTGACCTCTAAGACATTGTCTAATTTCTCATAAGGACAGCCTAAAGAGGAATGATGTTTGTGATGGACTTTTCATTCTGAGGTGAAACATAGGGATGAAAGAGTCACACAATATAATTTAAAAAAAATTTTAACAATTCTGTTAAAAATTAAAGCATTAAATACAGGTATGTTAAGATCACACTGCTTTGCACCCATTTGTGAGTACAGAGTACTTTGTGTAGCTGTCTTCTTGTCTTCCTCGGTAAAGGAAACCCTCCATGGATTGGATCAATGCTACCCTGTCCATCGTGTAGTCCACCCCTCCAAAGAAAAGCCTTGTTTCATTATTATTTTAGATGAGCATTTATTAATAATGTCAATTAACAATTGTTTCTTAATAGCACTTATTTCTGGAACATTGACCTATATCTTGGAACCCTTGCCTTAAAAATAAATGAATAGAAAACGGCTCAAGGACCAGGTAGAAAATCCTAAACTTTTGCTTTCTGGTTGGTTTAAGAGGCCTGAATACCAGAAGAGCAACTTTGGGCTCTCCTTTGAATTAATATCAGTGTTGCTCTTTAGCAAACTTCCAGCAAGCCTCCTTGGAGAAGGGGTGGGAGGTAGAAGACAAGGTGCCAGTGGCTTGCTGCCCCATCTCCTCAGCTCTCTCCAATAAAACAGCTGCTCTCCTGCCACTGAACCACAACGGTGGACTTCAGTAATTGGTTTCTTGCAGAGTCAGCTCTTTTTCCCTTTTTTTCCTTTCATTTTCCAGGACAGATGTTTCTAGTTAGTGAGATCAAACAAGCTGCTATATTGTGGATTGATTGTAAAACATTTTACAATCTGCACCATAATAGATAAATGCTGAGTAATAATATGGAAGACTTTTATATTTTAATGAATACTGTTAAGCATTCATAATAAGGTGTATACAAAAACCTCACCAAAACTACTCGTTTCAAGGATTAAGTCTTGGAAAAGAGTAGTAACATTCTCTGTATTCAGTTAAAATGTGATTATCTTGTAGAGAAACATATATTCAAATAACTAAATGATTATCTTGAGAATCACATATTCAAATAACTGAAGAGCCCTTACAGGTCATCCAATGAGACCCACAGTTAAGTAAACTGAGGCCTAGATGGATGAAGACACTTTTCTAATTTTACACAGTGGTAAGTTAGGCAACACCCAATCCCATTATTACTTTAAGCCTTATGCTACCATGAAAACTAGTTGCAAACCACATAAGTACATAAAAGCAAATGATTACATCTACTATAAAATCAATCAATAAAAAGGACCCATGTGAAATTGACATTGATGGTACACACCTAAGGGGCATATCTAACATATGAGATAATAGAGTAAGGATCCAGAAAAATCTTAACAGGTTAGACCAATGGATCAAATGTAATAAAATGGCCTTTAATGATGACAAGTGAAAAGGTACTCAGTTGGCTTAAAAAAAAATCCATTTCACAAGTACAAGATTGGGGAGACATGGTTAGATAGCAATTAGTCTGAAAAAGATATAGAGGCTTCAATGAATCACAAACTCAGCATGACTCAATAGTATGACATGGCAGCAAAATGTGATAACTTGGGCTACATTAAAATAGGTATAGTGTCCAAGGCTAGGTAGATGATGCCATAGTCCAGGGGTGGGGAACCTAGGGCCTCAAGCCCACATGTGGTCCTCTAGGTCCTCAAGTGCAGCCCTTTGACTGAATCCAAACTTCACAGAACAAATCACCTTAATAAAAAGATTTGTTCAGTAAAACTTGGACTCAATGAAAAGGCCATGCCCAAGGACCTAGAAGGCCACACATGGCCTCAAGGCTGCAGGTTCCCCGTCCCGGCCCTAGTCAGACCATACCTGGAGGATTGTGTTCAGTTCATGGCATCTTATTTTAAGAAAGACATTGAAAAGCTGAAAAGTATCCAGGGGAGGGTGATCAGGCTGATGAGGATCATGCCACACAAAGGTCAAGTGAAAGAAGCATGGAGATGGTTAACATGGAGAAGAAAAGTCTTAACAGGGGACATGATAGCTGTCTCCAGATGCCTGAAGGACTGTTATGTTGAAGAAGGATTAGGTTCATTAGGAAAAAGAAGATAAATGGAGATTACCGTGTGTCAGATATGTGCTAGATATAAAGAAGGACTTTGAAATTTCCGAAAAGTTAATTACTTGTAATGTTGTTGGATTTAACAGTAATTTAGTTCTTAAGTTGATCTTCTTTCATATGTCTGCACGTGTTTTCTCTGCTAGACTGTAAACTTCTTGAAGACAGTGTGGTTTTCTCTCTCCTAAGTCCTACAGCAAAGTATCTTCAATGTATTAGGCACTCAGTGACTATATATGGCTGGGTTGATAGCTATTTTAGAAGTTCGAATACAATAAAAATATTTTAAATAAAGAACTAAATTAAATGACAGATTCAGATACTTTAAGGCTATGTTAATATTTTTTTCTAATTTTAATTGCCTAGAAATCTCAAAAAGAGAAATATAAGAATGTTACTTTTGCATCTGAGTTTCTTAAAACTAAAATTTGAAAAATATGCTCATACAAGGGAAGACGAGTAAAAAGTAAAGTGGAGAATTCCAACCCAAAGAAGTGATAAAAAAAATCAGGGTCACCTGCAGAAAGAAATAAAAATAAGGCATTTCTACTTAGTCATTTTTTTTTCTAAGCCCCTAGTGTGACTCTACTGAGTTGGGGGCTGCCTGGTGGTCCAGAGGCACCCTTTTCCATTATTCTTGCCAGTTTTATATTTTAATCATTGAAAATAAAAGGATGGGTCTCCAAAGGCATTCCTCCAAAGCTTTGGGGGGAAGACAGCTGCGTTAGTGACCCAGCAAGGCTGAGAGGCAGCCAAGCTGCCACTGCTTTTGTGGCAATGGATGACATCTTTAATTATTCTCCATAGCAGAGGCGCTAGCCAGCTAATGCTACTTCAAGCCAGTTCTCCAAATCATGTTTTGCAGCTGAAAATTGGTTTAGTATGACTGTTCCCAATTTGGAGGCCAAACCTGACTGGTTTTAAGGAGTACCAAATATCCCAATGGTGGGATGGCCAAGAAGCAGTCTTTTATAAAAATTGAAATGACAGTACATTCCTTCATAAGTCAACTTTAAATTATCCACGTTTATTTCCTTTAATCAGAACAGTAGAAATAACACAAGCAGTTTCCATGAGCATTCTCTTTCTTTAGCTAAATAGCCTCTAAATGTTTTTTGTTGTCCCTTGTAGACCAAATTCTTGCTTGAAAGATTGAAGACTACTTTGTAAATACTGTCTCATTTGAGCCTCACAACAACTCTGGGAAGTAGGTGCTATTATTTTCCCTGTTTTACAGAGGAGGAAACTGAGACAGATTAAGTGATTTGCCCAGAGTCACACAGCTGATGACTCAGGCAGGATTTGAACTCAGGCCTTCTTTGATTTATAACAATCATAATGACAATAGCAACTCATGTTTATACAATGACTTTTTTTAAAAGTTCACAAAGCATTTCCCTTATAGCAATGGAGAGCAGCATAATACACTAGAAATGCTTTTGATATCAAAGAACCTGGGTTTGAATCTTAGCTCTGTTTCCACATTTGTAACATGGGAATGATTATCCTCCTACTACCTGGGACACAGGATTTTTGTATGGAATGCACAACCTTAAAGTGTGTCATAAATGTGAGTATTAGTACTATTAATTT
Source organism: Trichosurus vulpecula (assembly GCF_011100635.1). Lineage (NCBI taxonomy): Eukaryota > Metazoa > Chordata > Mammalia > Diprotodontia > Phalangeridae > Trichosurus > Trichosurus vulpecula. Next base: position 296,490,267 of record NC_050576.1, on the reverse strand, counting down.
CTAACCTTGGGCAAAGCACTATTTACCCTCTCTATTTCCTCATATAAAAATATAAAGGGATTGGCCTAGAGAGAATGATCTCTAAGGTCTCTTTCAGACCTAAATCACACGATCCCGTGATGTAGATAGTACAAGTCTCATTCCCCCAGCTGTGCTCATATTTAGTTTTCAGTTAGTAAATATATTTTAAATACTCGAGATTGTCTTTTGCGAAAGTATGTGGTGAATGAGTTTTAAATATGGATCTCATTGAGATTCCTTCTGTAGACTTTAAGATGATACTATAAATATATTTTTCCCCTCTGAATTTATACCTAACACTGAAATAAAAGTGCCTTCTTCCTGGAAGAAATATTTCTTAAAAATAAGTGATTTCAAGAAGTACTCATCTGTGAACCTTTTACCGATTAGAAATGGCTCCCTACTTAAGACTTTCTAATAATGTCCTTTAAGGAGCATTTTAGCTCATTTTTATAACACATCTAGGTTTGGTGATTTATATTAAACATTAAATGTAATAAATTCAGACTTTTTTTTTCAAAAATGAGCTACACTGTCTCTGACTCACCCATTTTAGTGGAATGCTCCCTAGAAGGTTTAATTTCTATCCTCACTTGCAATAAAACAAGCTTCAATTGTCTCTTCCTTGACATCTCTATTAGTGGAAATGACATGTTTGCAGTGACGTGGTAACAAGATTGGTTGTTGATGCTGTTTGATGTTAAAGACCAAAGGTCCCCTCCCAAAGGCCTGAGCCCAGTACGTATATCGCTGACTTTAGCTTTCTTGAATGTTGTGCCAAAGACTGTGTGAGCTTTGGGCTTTTGATCAAACAAAAGCCAAAAAGAAAAAAAAAGTGTTTCAAGGCCCAGGAGAAGATAGTTCAAATAAGTAGCTTTATGTAACTGAAGTTTTTTTTAATTGTCCTCAGAGAATTGAGCCTTGAAATTTAAATTTATCTATAAAATAGAGAAGTGTCAGAAATTGATAGTCTTCCTATTTTGCATCCATTCTGGAGATTACATGTGTTTTGTTTTTCTAGGATCTCTGGGCTTAAAGCTGGAAGGACCCATAGAAATAGATGATTTTCTACAACCTCCATATACTGAGGACTAGAGAAGTAAAATGATGTACTTAAAAATAATAGTAATAACTGACATTTCTATTAAGTTTACAAATCATTTTATATACTTTATCTCCACTAATCTCACAACTCCCTAATAAAATTGATACTATTATCGAGGCCGCTCGGTGACTCCATAATGCGTAGAGCACTGCACCTGGAGTCCGGAAGACTCGAATTCAAATCCAGCTTCAGACATTTACCAGCCATGTAGTCCTGGGCAAGTCACTTAGCCTCGGTAAGGTCAATAATAGCACCTACCTTGCAGGGTTGTTCTGAGGATATTTTAAAATGAAATATTTAAAAATGGCTTTGCAAACCTCTAATGCTGTATAAATGGTAGCTATCATCGTCATCACCATTTTAGAGGTGAGGGAACTAGGATTCAGAGAGATGATTCGCCCAGGGGCACCCAGGTTTAAGGGATTAGAACCTAGTATAACTCTCTCCAGATCCAAACGAGTCCACTTCCACTATACGTTGGGGAGAGATGGTCACATACCACGTGGGAGAAGTCTTTTAGTTCAACTGTGAAAGGGAATGGAATACTTAAAAAAAAAAAACTTTTAAAAATCTGTACTTGGTACAACAGTAACTTAAGATCTTCATTAAAAATTATGGCGACTTTTGCTCCAAAATGTCTTGCTACCCTCTGCAAGTAAGTTAGAACAACATTATAAATTCAATTTTTGTTATGATTTGAAAATAAAAACACATTTTTCTTTCCTTCCTCGCCTCCTTTTTTTTTTTTTTTGGTCTAGGTCAGTAATTTTCTCCATGCTAGAAATTCCAAGATCTCCCATATTGAAAATTTCTCCTCTACAATAATTGAGATGTACAATTTATCTGCCTCCTTTAATGGCTTAGCCTAAGATCCTTTTATAAGGGGATTTGTTCTGTGAAGATTGGATTCAGTCAAAGGGCTGCACTTGAGGACCTAGAGGGCCACATGTGGTTCCCCACCCCCATCTTAGAGAGTTCCCAGCCTTGTGACTTGTCCAAGGCCACAGCTTTGACTCCTGGTCTCTGTGACTCAAAGTCCAGGACTCTTCTTTGTCTCAGTAAGTTTTACTTTCTTAACTCATAAAAACTGCTTACCTTTCAAGGCTCCAACAAGCCTCCGATTATTTGCACAATATTCATCAGAAGATTCCAAGGGAGGAAAGATAAAAGGAACTTGTTTTTCCCAGTGAGACAAGATGCCTGAGGGAAGACGAATTCCAGCGTTCAAGGGCACAGAGATTAGCTCAGTTAGTTAGAACATGGGCTAATGAGGCCACCACTCTGGGCTCAGTCCTCATGTATTTCTTTTGGCTCTGCTCTGTTCCATGGCACTCTTAGATCTGGCCAGCCATGTTGGCTAGGGCCATTTGGAGGACTGATGGGAAGTCATGGAGGAGCCAGTGTAAATCCATCACTAGCACAGTCAGTCCCCCAACTTACAAAAGTCCATTTGTAAATTGATCGTTTGGAACTTGGAAACGTTTTCCCATGGAAACAATGTTATATGAAGTGGTTAGGTTCCCAGGCCAGCCCGCAAAAGCCTATTTAACCTGTAATGTAGCTGAAGTACACTGTAGATTTGGAAAAGGCAAAAATGGTAGAAAATAAAACTTATAATTGTAGTATTTAAGAAAAACAATAAAATTGAATAAGAAAGTGCTTTCTTTGTCTGTATTGTTAGTGCTTCAGGGAAAGTGGATTTGATTATAGGATAGAGATGAAGACTTTTATGGAGATTCTAAAGGATATATTTGGATATTTTCAAAAGCTAAGGAAATTGGTGGCCTTGCTTGCCTTGGGGCATTTTCCTTTAAAAAATGTTTACAATTCTCCAGATTATTTTTTTTCAATTCAACAAATATGTCTATTTCAATAAAAATATCCCTACTATGTGTAAGGACTTGTGCTGAGGATAAACAAAATATGCCCTCAAAGAGCTTCTGTTTCTATTGGCTCACAAGCTAAACAAAGAAAAAGAGATTTTTCCTTAAACAAAAAAGCATGGGGGGGTGCAGAAAAATAGGGTTTAGTAGGATATATGTATGTGTAGGGGTAAAAAAAAGATATTCACCTGAAGCAAAATTAACTGATCTGTACATATAAAAAATAGAGGGAAAACAAATTTAACTGCTTTGGACAATCTCCCTACTAACAGATAAAGGATGGGGACGAAAGGAAGTGATGGAGAAGACCAAGTTATATTTGTTTCCAAAACAGGCCATCATGTTGTACTCTCCTCTGTCAGTTTGTTTCCTGTTCTAGAAAGGGTATGTAGGGAAAGGACCACTATTCAGATATTCTAAATGTTTTTAAGCTAGCTCTTTGTGACTCCAGGAGTGTCCATTCCTAAAAAGCAACACAAAGGACATTCTTCATTTACTCAATCAAATCACCCCACCCTCATTTAAAGGATGCTCCATCAGTCAGCCGGGATCACAGGCTTCAGACTTATGTGTGAAAAGTTCTTGAAAGGCTTTGAATGAAATGAAAGTATTTCCAAATTGACTGAGGAATCTCCTGAGGAGTCCCAAGGAGTGGCTAGACAAGAGAGCTCGAACTCCTGGAAGGCTCCCCTTAGGGACTGAAGGGGCCCCTTCTTCTTCTCTTCTTTGTCCTGAAAAACACCTTGTAGCTTCAGAGGGTCCAGGGAATTTTGGTCTTTCCATATGTGTCCTGGCAGAGTCTCTGTATCAGCTAACGCTGGTGTCTGCATTAGGATCCAAGGACAGACTAGGCACAGATTCATCCAACTTGAAGGGGAAATTCTTGAATCTCATAAATGGGAGAAAAGAATTTCCAGCCATCAAGAGTGGGTGTGAGCCCACTTTCCCCTGGACTTTTTATGTACTTCTGGGGCAGAATAAGGGGATGTTCCATACCAACTGTTCTTACTACAATGCCTTAGTAAATACTGCCTTTCTAAAAGCTATTTAAGGCCGGGTAAATAAATGATTCAGCAAGGTGGTGAAGTGGATAGGGTGCTGGCCCTGGAGTCAGGAAGGCCTGGGTCCAATCTCTGCCTCAGACTCTTATTAGATGTGTGAGCCTCATCAAGTCACTTAACCTCCGTTTCCTGAACTATACAGTGGAGATCATAACAGCACCTATCTTGAAGGGTTATTGTGAGGATCAAATGAGATAATATTTGCAAAGTGCTTAGCATAGTACCTGGCCAATAGGCTCTATATAAATGTTTATTCCCTTCCCTTCCCTTCCCTCTTGGAGGGAGGTACACCTTTGGAGCTCAAGGAGACGGCATTAAAAAATAACCCATGTCCCTGAGGAGGAGATTTACGCTGTTACCTCTGGGACTCAGTCTCATTAGTGAGAGTGAGAATTATGATAAAGATGCTTCAAAACTTCTATGGGCTCCACTTGTTGATGAAGGACAGAAAATGAGTGACCCTGAACAATTAATTCATTTTTACCTCACTGCAAAAATCATATTTAACACAGGGGTTCTGTGCCAACAGCTGTGATAAATACAAAGTATTACAAGCAGCTGAGATGATAACTGCAGGAAGACTAGATCCTATAATTCCAGAACAGGGATTAATTTTGTTATCTCCCTTTTCTAGACCCACCTTAGAAAAAATGTAGAAAATGCTTTCTGGGATCACTTTAGCTCAGACAAGATGATGTCTTGAGGTCTTTACTGCCCCTTGATTCTGTGAAGCCATATGACCTTGAAATAAATGGCCCATTAGGTGAACATCTCTATGGCATCTAATTTATCTAGACCAATGCAGACAATGATCCAGACATAAAAACTAGATAATATGCATTGTCAACCTGGCCGCCTACTTCAAACCTCCATTCCCATCGCAATATCACCTAACCTTGGCCCCAGAATTTCTGGCCTCAAAGGCCAAACCCAAACCCAACAGAGTTATCATAAAGCAGAAAATCAGGCTGTGGGGGCCAGATTTTCAATGTTCTGCTGTCTCAATGTGAATTGCTACTGTTCCCAATCTTCTTAAAAATACATCAGATTCAGAGTCACTGACCTTGACGTACCAAAAGATATTTGGGGCACTTGGCTTTAATTTGAAGAATGTATTAGGATTCGTTGGCATAGTAGAAAGAGTACCATATTTGAAGTCAGCGGACCTGGGTTCAAATCCTGCTTCTGCCACTGTGTGATCTTGAACAAACCACCTAACCTCAGTGGGCCTCAGTTTCCTCAACTGTAAAAAAGGAGTTGGATTATATAATCTCAGGTTCATCCTGTTTCTAAAGCTATGATCCCATGAATTTCAAGTTTAAAAAGTCCAAGCATTCAGTAGCTCTTGGATAATTTTCCTTGGCTTGCTTCAAGGCTCATTTCCAGTGCTACCTCTTGCATGAAACCTTTTCTGAACTCTCCGGTTGTTTCCTGCCCTCCCTCCTTTCCTGAAATTATTTGTATTTACTTATCTTTGTAGATGTAGTATCTTCCCCACCCCATCTTCAGCCAGAGGAGTCAGACACAATAGCAACATTCCTGAGTGCTGCAGAACCAGATTAAAATATATTTGGGAAATAGTGAACAAAGTAAGTAATAGAATATAGATATTAACATGTGGTTTTCTAAGTCAATACGGGATCTCCAGGGATCCTTATCCCCAATTCTATTTGAGTTTAACACCATCGACCCAGCAGATGGTAAGCTCCTGCAGGCCAGGAACAGTTTCATTTTTGTCTTTACATCCTTAGAACTTAGCACAGGCCCTGAATAAGTGCGAAGTGCATTGAATCGAAGTCCGAAAGAAAAAGCTATTCTACATATGTACCTCTGTGACTATCTCTGCTGTTCAAAGGAGACATTCTGAACCTTTGGGAAGCATATTTGTTGACCCGCAAATGGCGTGTAGGACCAGGTGCATCTGGATTTCTGGATAATTGCACTCACAAGTAGCTACACGCAGGCACAATTAGGCACTTGCACCTTGTTTGAAGGCACAGGTGTCTAATTGAACCCACAAATGGCCATTTGGCAGTCGTGATTCAGTATGCATGCAGCTTATTATGGGCAGTAAGTGGTACCAACAAATAAGAGGGCCTGGTTAAGGAAACGCTGTAAATCGGTTCCCTCAAAGCTCAGTGGCACTGGTAACTGCCCTCTCTCTTCTAACTTAACACTTTAACTGAGTCCCTGCCTCATGGTGAGAGGCATCTTTGAAGTCAGTAGGCCCAAAGAAGAAAATATCTGCACCATCTTTAACAAAGTAAATGCTGCTTTATGCTTTTAGGCTAATTAGACCTAATCAAACACATATTGTAAACCTGGCCAATCAGAAAATGTATTCTGCCCTGATGGGACTGGTCTGTTTATAGTGGCTACAAGACTGAAATATGTGTCCCCAGAGACACTTTGGTAAATATTAGTTTTCTAAGGGTTAATCTATTCTGATGAATCATTTAATAGGAATGAGAATTACAGGGCCTCCTCTTGCCTCAGGAAGGATCCAGTAGATATTTATTTAAATGGGGAGCAGTTGTAGAGAAAGGTGAGAAGACATGGAAACTGGGAGCTGTTCCCCAGGAGCTCAGCATGGGGTGGGGGCAGAGAGTGGTAATTGATATCCTCAGGTTTCACAACAGCTGAAGCAACAAAGCCAGGAATGGACACATGGTCACTTACACAGGTTCAACTGTCCAAAGAAAACGTGGGGAAGGCTTCATTCACTGCCATACTCCAACCTTAAGGGTAAACCTAAGGAATGTACAGTCTGCCATGTTTGGTCACCCATCTTCTTGGGGAACAGAATGAATCAAACCAAAGATTACCATCAGAACCCTTTGGCAGAGCATCCAGGTACTTCAGCATGTTCGATACCCAGAAATGGAAGGAGGAGAATGTAATTTCCCAGCTCAGGAAAATCCTCAGAACAGCAAAGATGAGTGTGCATCTTAGGAAATTCATACCAAAGCAGTTTGAGCCGGTATTATGAACTGAGTGATTTTTTTTGTAACTAAGTACACATTATCTTGGCCATGCATATCATTTATTTACAAAGTAAGACAAGTTTGTGGTTTAACCACCTTGACAAGTTCTATATCTGTCTTAGCTCTCCACTCACTTTAATATTCTATTCTTTATTTACGATGATATCCTCCCATTATAGACCAGGCAGTGCAATTGTAATAAATCTCCATAAAAAGCCCATTCGAGTTCCAAGTTACCATGGGCTTAATATGAGCAAGAACAATTTGAAAACACATATTGATTGTGCTTTTTTATGGACTGTATGACAGGCTTAACTCAGGACTTCTTTCATTTTTACTGGATTGAATCTCAACCTTAATGTCAACTTAACATAATTCTTTTATGTGGACGGCAATTCTTGTCTCTCTCCTCACCACATGCCCAAGGAGGGCTATTCTAGTGAAAAATTACTCAAGAATTCCCTTCATCATAGAGATTTCATCAGAAAGTTTCTTTTTTTAGTGGACAATGGAAAACATTCCATTTCCCATTACTTGCCTTCTTTGTGTGTTGCCTTAAGATACAAATGGAAGTTATAATTACATTGGCAGTTTGGAGGCAGAATAAAAATTATTTGCAATCCAGTGTTTCATTTTTTAAAAAATCAAAGCAAAACCTTTAACCCTGATTTTTTTTCTACCATGTGAAATTTTATTTTGAGCCACCTTATTGTAAGACAAGTTATACTTTATGAGCATCAAAGTTTTATAAGTATAAAAAATTTCTGCTCTGCCCACTGAATACTGTCATGCACTCTAGAGAACCAGAGCTGTATGCCCCATTTCCCATATGGAAAGATGCTCTCAAATTCTCACTGGGTGGTTGTTGTTGTTGTGGTCATCCTTCGTTTTCGAAGAGGACCATGACATCAGAAAAATAATGACATGACGTGCAGTTGACTTTGATTTGAGTGAGGGAGGGCTGTGCAAGGTCACCAGCCTCACTTACTCCGGTTATCCACGGAGTGGTATGATAGAAAGAACTTTACGTCTATAATCAGGGTTCAAATCCTCATTCTTCCACTGCCATCGGGCCAGTCACATGACTTCTCTGGCACTTAGTTTCATCATCTGTGAAGGGGGTTGAATTATATTCAATTAAATTCAGTAAGTATTAATTAAATGCCAGTAGGCAGGAAAGAGAACAAGCAATTTGTTGTTGTTCAGTCATTTGAGTTGTGTCTGACGCTTCGTGACACCATTTTGCGATTCTCTTGGCAAAGATACTGGAGTGATTTGCCATTTCCTTTTCCAGCTGATTTTACAGATGAGGAAACTGAGGCAAACAGTGTTCAGTGACTTGCCCAGGGTCACCCATCTAGTAAGTATCTGAGGCCACATCTGAACTCAGGTCTTCCCGTGACTCCAAGTCTAGCCTTCTGTACACTGCCACCTAGCTGCCTTAACAAGCAATTTATTAAGTGCCCATCCTGTGCCAGGCACTGTGCTAAGCATTCTACAGATATCCCATTTGATCCTCACAACCCTGTGAAGCAGGTGCTATTACCTCCATTTTATAGTTGAAGAGACTAAGGCAGACAGAAGCAGAGTGACTTGGCCAAGGTCACCCAGCTAGGATGTGTGTGAGGTCAGATTTGAATTCATCTTCCTGACTCCAGGCCCAGCACTCTATGTACTGCCACCTGGCTGCCTCAGCTCAGTAGCCAAGGCACAATGGAAGACACTGAGAATAAAAAGGGAAAGTCTCTGCTCCTCAAGGAGCTTATATGTCAGAAGAAAGGGGAGAAAGAACATGTATACCCAAGTAAGTAAATGCAAAATAATGTATTGTAATTTCAAGACAGGAAGAGACGGCCTCCAAGCTCCCTCCCAGCTCTAAACCTGTAAGGTTACATGTAAAAAAAGCAAAAACAGCTTCATCCCTTTCCATTGGCTTGAACAATAATCATAGAAACAATTTGCCTCTATATTATGGTGTAACAGTAGTTTACATCATTATCCTAATTGATAATCTAAAAATATAGGTACAAATTGCAAAACAGGCTGGTGTCTGAGATGTCATTGTGATATGTGATACATGTGTGGATGTCACAGCCTAGCATCAGAAAAGAGAAAAAAGGGAAGACTTGTATGAACTGATACAAAGTGAAATGAGTAGAACCAGGAGAAGTGTTTAGACAAAGACCGCAGCACTATAACATAAACAACTCTGAAAGACTTCACAACTCTGATCAATACAATGATCAGCCATGCTTCCAAGGGACCAATGACAAAGCGTGGCTCCCACCTCTCTGTGGGGAAACAGTAGACGGTGGTGACAGCCTGAGACAGGCATTTCCAGACATGATTAGTATAACACAATTTTTTTTTGCTTGATCCTACTTTGCTATCGGGTAGAGCATAGGGAAAGAGAGGGAAGTAATGATAGGAACATGAAAAAGGGTTAAGAGGAAAGAAAAGAGAATGAATGAAACATTGTAAAAGTATACAAAAGTTTGGAAGAGGACATATATATGTACCACCATGTTAAATTAATGCGTGTTAGCAAGAATAAGCTCTATGTAGTGAATTTGGAGTTTCATATGCAAACCTCATTTTCTTTCCTGTGTGTATGGAAATATTCATGTTTTCGGATGACTGTCTAGTTCATAATAGAAAAGGAAGAAAGAGGGAGGCTATGTGAGAAGAATAATTGGCTATAAACTCAAAGGACCTGGATTCAAATCCTAACTCTTTCAATTACAATTTGTGTGACCTTGGACAAGTCACCTAAATTGTCTGTACCTCGGTTTCTTTGTTTGTTAAATGGAAAAGTTGAACTAGTTAACTGAAATGGGGTCACAAAGAGTTGAGCATGACTGAAAAACAACTAAGCAAGTTGTTATCACTCTTACTTTTAGTCTCATCTTTTCTGACGGTCTTTAGATAGCAGCAAACCAAGGACAAGTTACTATCCTGCTATTACTCTTTCACATTTAATGATCTGTGGACTGCTATAAAGATAGAAAAAAGTGACTGCTTCTTGTAAATTTTTTTAATTGGACTGGAAAAGATGAGCATCTTTTGCAGACTCTCTAAAAACGTCTTCAGAACAGGTCCAATAACGGATGAGATGACAGAGACATCTTGTACCTCATCCTGTTCACCCATGTTTTAATTTCTTCTGCTAGACCTCTGTGTTTTGAAAGCATTTTATATTATGTAGCTTGGAGATTATGGAGATTCAGTATAGGCGCAGATATTTTGAAAATGTTGTTCTTAAATTAAATCATGTCTGAAAGTTTGTAGGTAACAATTCTGTCTGTAATGATTATCTGGTACCAGTACAGTTTGTGTGTTGAATTCTCAAGGTTATGTTCAGGGTTATCTTTATAGCATGGGAGTTTATCATCTGTTAATTTAGAAACAGAGCAAGCTTCCAGTGTATAATTCTAGCCCTCTAAACATATTTTCTTAGGTGTCATCTAGATGCTAAATTTTTGCGACCTCAAGTAATATATAGTCTCTATCATTCCGCTGCATAATCCACACTGATCAATAATTCTGGGCTCCTTCAGACTGACCTTCCTGTCATTCTTAGTGGCAATGGTCTGATCCTGAATAACTCTTCACTTCTATAAACATACCTATATGACCCAGCATTTTCTTGATGCGTCTTTGTTGATGTATTTTTGGTTGAGTTCATGTGGATGTCACAGCCTATGGAGCACCTTTGGGTTCTATTCTTGTATCTAACTCTCTTTTGTAGGCTTAGTTACATGTGACAAATCATATAGGGATAGAGATAGAGATAGATGCACCTCTGTATACATACAAATAGATATAGATATATACATATACATGCAAAGATACTTATGCATATATGTGTGTGTATGTGTGTGTGTGTTGTGTATGTACATGTGTGTGTATACCTGTTGTCAGACTTTGCTACTGCTTTTGGGAAATGATATTTTTAGTGTTGGGGTTTGTTTTTTTCTGATGATGATATAGGTTTACAGAGACAGCACAGGGCAGGAGAAAGAGCAGGGAACTCAGAGGACACAAGTTCAAATACTGACTCTGTCCCTCATTACTTTACTCATTACCTTACACAAGTTACTTAACTTCTTGAGGGTTTTAGTTTCCTCACCTGTAAAAAGAGGTAACATCTCTAAGGGTCCCTTCTAATTCTAGAGCTGAGATCATGTGGTCTCCTTTAATCCCCACAACAATGCAATGAGCTTAGTAATACTATCACCATTTTGTAGATGAAAGATCAAGGCTAAAGAGAAATTGAGTTGCCCAGAGTCACACAGCTACTGCATGTTTAAAGCAGTATTTGAACCATAATATTCCTGATTCCAGCTGTAGCACTTTCTTCACCTACATTATACTGCTTCTGATATCTAAAATCCCCACTGGAAAAAAATAACTCCAGGAGATCTGATAGCATTCATCAGCAAAGAAGCACCACCAAACAATTTGTCTCCTTCCTTTCTTCAGCTCTGTTCCCGTTTTTGAGTTTTTCTGGGACTGGGACTAGCAGCAAACTAATTAAAGCCAGGTAAGTATCCAAAGCAGGAGGGGTAGACTTAGGGGAGGAAAGAAGAGAGGAAAAAGTCAAGAGGGAAGAGGAAAGAAGGATATTGACAAAAAGGGAAACCAGCAGAAAACTTTCTCAGGCATTCTGTATTCAGGGCATAAAAAAGTGCTACCCTGGTCCACAACCTGTTTGACGAACCTCCATTTTCAATGGCATTTTAATTTGCTCTGGGGAAATTCTATTTGTATTAAGTCCTATGGGCTTCCTAATTAGAACAGGGGAATTCTTTCACCACAAGCAATTTTTCACAGCTTGTGTATTTTTTTTTCCACAAAAAAGGTTTTACTCTAACAGGATGTCACAAAGCAGGAGTGCAATTGTGGTTGAGATGACATGGCACATTCATCGCAAACTCCAATTTTCCACTGCCTGTGTCTACCCCCAAAGAACTCCTTTCAAAGCTCAAATTTCTCATACTTATTATCAATTCAGAAGGTAATTTCTTCTTAAAGAAAATGTGTTCCACAATTGTGAGTTCCCCAGACATAAGTGATTGGAATTTTTCCAGACATGAAATAAATTTTTCAGGTGTAGGATTTTGTATGTCTTCTACAGCGGTTTGGCATAATAACTGAGTGAGTATGTGATCCTTAACAAGGAATGCATGCTGGGCTAAACTTGAAATGGTTCCTTTAAAAGGGGGGTGGGCGATGAACAAGTGAATGGAACAGGCTACCAGTTTTCCCTACATATTTCAATTTTTACTCCTATGGCTGTCCAAATAGAGACATCATAACATAGTTGAATGGAGTGTTTTTTGGACTGAGAAGGAAGAAGCCCTGGGTTCATATATAGCCTCTGACAATAGCCCTGTGACCCTAGGGAAGTTACATAATGCTTGTGTGATTCAGTCAGTACCTTAGGGCACATCTACCACATCAATCTTTCTTGATAGAGTTACCACATGGGGAGGTACCTATGTTGATGAAATGGGAGCTCTTTTAGTATTTGCATATGTCTAGCAAATAGATAGATAGATGGATGGATGGATAGATAGATACATAGATAGGTAGATAGATAGCTCTATTTCATATTGTGTTAGTTGTTTTTAGATACAGCCAACTCTTCGCGACCCCATTTGGGGTTTTCTTGGAAAAGGCACTGGAGTGGTTTGCCATTTCCTGCTGTCATTTTTTACAGATGAGGAAACTGAGGCAAAGAGGTTTAAGTGACTTGCCCAGGGTCACACAGCTAGTAGGTGTCTGAGGCCAGTTTGAACTCAGAAAATGAGTCTTCCTGACTCTAGGCCCAACATTCTATCCACTTCACCACCTAGCTTCCCCAGATAGCTCTATATATCTTAGCTTTGGATGGATGTGTATAGATAGATATAGATGTATATAGATATAGATGTAGCTATCCATCCATGTTCACATACAGAGAGAGGGAGAAAAAAGAGAGATGAGAAGGTGCAGTATGCAATGGATAGAATTCTGGGTGTTCAAATTCTGTCACAGATACTTTCTACCTGTGAGACCCTGGGGAAGTGACTTCATCTCTCTGCCTTGGTTTCTTCATATGCAAAAGGGGATAATCATAGCATTGATCTTCCAGGATCCTCATGAATTCAAATGAGAAGAAATTTGCGAAGGGCTTTGCTGACCTTAAGGTACTATATAAATGCTAGCTATTGTTATTGGATATAGATATACACGCATTGGAATTGTCATTTACTGTTCCCTGTCAAGCTCTCACCCCCTTTCAGATACCCATGATTCTCTCACTCCCCCTTGACTTTTGAAGTAACACAAAAGGGACCCCAAGACCTGCAGCCCTCTGCTTTACTTCAGCAGCTGTGGTTTCCAGGATTGCAGACTGGGAAGAACACTGTTTGTTATTCAAGTAAATATCCCCTGTCTTATTATGACTCTGTTACAAAATCAGCATGCCAAAGGAGAAGATTATTATCTCACAGAAGTCAGGATATTCAAACCAATCGTTCCCACAGCAACTATAACTCTAGTCACATCGCAAACAGTATATATAAACAGAGATACAGAATAGCAGAGGAGAAGCTAATAAAGGCATGATGCCTCTGTCACTATTAAAAAGAGAAGCGGAGGCTGGAGGGGCCGCTCTCCAGTGGAGGAAGCCTCATTTGGCTCCAGAGCTTCTGGACAGGTGGGAATTTACTTCTCCCATTGTGTGCCTGGCCTCCTTTCCCACAAAGGATCCAGAGAGGACGATGAAGTGGTCAATACTGAAGGGGGAAGAAAATCGCAGTAATTTTTCCCCCTCCTCCAGTCCTGGAGAAAAGACATGTTCCTAGCTGTCCCTCCCTGAATCAACATTCAACAGAAAAGCTTTTTCCACATCCTTATCTAAAGGGTTTCTAAAGTGAGTGGTCATACAGAATTCTTATTCCCCTGTTCCCCTGTTCTGTACTACATCTTTGGTCCATCTAGTTGTCGTCCTCCTCCTCCCTAAATACTTCTCCCCCCACTCACGCCCACTGGCTCACAGCCAGCTTTTAAAAATTATTAGGCTCTTTTTCCCCAGACTAACTATATTAGGGAAAATGGAGAAGAGAAGACAGATGCAAGGGGGAAAGAAGAATCAGCTGGGTGTTTTGGTTTTTTTTTTTTTTACAATCACAAGAAATGGAATAAAATGAATGCCCAACAAAAAGAATTGGAATGACATCCTTCTAACTGCCCTTCCTGCTGTCTCTGATACACATGCCTCAAAGGAGATAGAGTCTAGTCCACTGTCTTCTTCCAGAATGAATTCCCATAAAAACCAAAGATAAAAGAGGGATGAGGTATGTTAAATTTCTTTTGAGACCATTCCTGACTTTGTTTTGGTCTGATGCCTACCTTCTATTAGGCTTTGGGTACATGAACATATGACTTTTTATATTGACATAAATGCCCTTTTGTTAGTCTTATACATAAATTGACTTAGGGGGCCAAAATCTTAACGCAGTGACAGAGTATATTTGTAAACTGGGGCTTCCCCACTATGGTACTCTCTTTTATACCCAGGTTCATAGTTATCTTGGGGATAGTCATCTATTCAAATTCACAGCTACAAGCCCCCACTGATGTGTATCTCTTTATAGACCCAGCCAAATGACAAAAGAATTAAACTGAAAAGGCATTTAGTGAAACAGAATAACAAGATAACAACAAGCAATTAATTCAAGTATATTAAATGTTCACAGTTCCCATTTCCAAATGGTTAGCACCCGCTTCAGGGCTATTTCCCAAATATTAGTCAATGACAAATGAAAGTTTACAAAACTGAATACATTTTACTGACACAGGTTTCTAAAACCCGTTGACTTAAAATACTGACTCTTTTTTCCTCTTCTGCATCCAATTCCTCTTACCCCTTGCTTCCTTCTCCCCAGCCCCTTGTCCTTTATTACTGTGCCTCCGAAAGCCAAACCTATAGTGTGGCCAACAGCCCTCAAAAAAACATATAGAGATACCTTGGCAGTCTGCTATATAGTTTGGGACAGGAAGCATTAATTTAGGGTAGCATAGTGGGAGATTTTAAAGCTGAGGTGAAAAGTTTATTCTTGTGCTATTCTATTATAACTTTGTAAGTTTAGGTTTCCACACTCAACAGTTTTTCTCCTTTAAAAAACGAAACCAAAAACTCTCTTGACTCTTTAATTAGAGTCTACTACCACCGAATAGAAGTAAATACCATGAAGCAGGCAAGCTTGTAGGTAGGCGTGGTTAATGAAAAATTAGCACATTCTCTCATTATCTGTCTATTTATAGTATATATGTATTTGTATGTATATGTGCATGTGCACGTATATGTATATTATATTTATATGTGTATGTATACATGTATGTATGTGTATATGTATCCGTATATGTATATGTATGTGTATGTGTATATGTATATAGGGTAGCTAGGTTGTGCAGCGGATAGAACTCTGGGCCTGAGGTCTTTCTGACCTCAAATCCAGCCTGATATTTACTAGCTGTGTGACCGTGGACAAATCACTTACCCCATTTGCCTCAGCTTCCTCATCTGTAAAATGAGTTGGAGAAGGAAATGGAAAACGACTCCAATGTCTCTGCCAAGAAAACCCCAGATGGAGTCACAAAGAGTCAGACTAAACAATAAATATATGTATATGTGTGTGTAACCCTTAATCAAAGCAGTCGAAATGCACTAGGATCAAGAATGACAAAAAATAAGCTTTTAAAAAAAGTTTAAAGAATAGTACAAGTATTTCTGTTCTTACTAATTAACTTATCAATTACACCTCAGTCTAACTGCTGGTCTTATCTCCAGACTGAATAGAAAGCTATTTTTCTAACTCAGCCTAAATCAGTATCTCCCTTTGCAAGCTTGTCCATAGTCCTAGGATTTGGTGTCAAAAGCCCTTGTAGTCTCTTACAGCTGCTGGCCAGGTGTTTCTCAGGGATAATCTATTCCCCCTCCCTCCTTCTCTCCTTCCCTCTCTTACTCCTCTCTCTCACTCTCCCAAGGCCACCACCAATTACTCCCCACCTTTCCAACGGCTTTTTAATGTGGTTTCCAGCCCTAATGCAGCCTAAGATCGCCTTGCCCTAGGTGGCTGTAGTCTGTGCTGTTGATTCATTTTGAGCTTTTAAGCTACAACCTCCCAATCTTTTTAAAAATTGCTACCTTGCCACAACTTATATGTGCGAGGTTGACTCTTTGGATATTCCATCATACTAGTTTTCTGGATATTTTTAGATGCTCGCTCTACAATGAGAGAAGCAGTATGGGATAACAGAAAGAGGGCTGGGTTTTTATTCAGAGAACCTGAATTTAAATCCTGCTTCTTCTACTTTTTATTGGCTATGTAAGTTTGGGCAAGTCAGTTCTTCGATTGTGAAGCCCTTGAGGGCAGGAACTTTCTTTTCCCTTTCTTTGCTTTTCTTTCCCACTTATTAACACAGTGCCTGGCACCATAGTAGGTACTTAATAAATGTTTGTTTCTGACCTATCTGGGTCTCAGTTTATTTACCAACTCCCCTATCTGGGCCTCAGTTTCCTCACCTGTAAAATGAAGGGGTTGGACTTTATGACCTCTAAAAATCCTTTCCAATTCTCAATCTATGATATTAGAATCTTTTTGGCTCCTAACTGACATCCAATTTGTTGTCTTTTCTTCCTAGCTTT
This sequence comes from Trichosurus vulpecula, assembly GCF_011100635.1. Lineage (NCBI taxonomy): Eukaryota > Metazoa > Chordata > Mammalia > Diprotodontia > Phalangeridae > Trichosurus > Trichosurus vulpecula. The sequence goes on along the minus strand of NC_050576.1, from coordinate 296,473,516 downwards.
GTGTCATCTGTGGATCTGACAAGCATACAAAAATGCCTTGAACAAAGTCATTGATAGAAATGTTGAATAGCTCCAGGCTAAGGATAAATTGCTAGAGTCCTCCACTAGACACTTTATTCCAAGCTGATGTTAAACCATGACTTCTCTTTGTGTTGTTGATTCCGTCCATTTCAAATCTAACTAACTAGACTATTGTCTAGCTAGCCAACTTCTCTCCATCTCATCCATAGGGATAGCACAAAAAAACTGTCAGATGCTTTGCCAAAATCTTTGTAAACTCTATCTATTCTTCCTCTAATCTACCAGTCCAGTAAGTAACCCTATTAGAAAAGGAAATTAGGTTAATCTTACCCAACCTATTCTTCCTAATGAAGCCTTATTAGAGCTCTTTGGGGCCGTGATTTCCTTTAAAAGTTTTATTGGTGCCTTTTGTCATTTTTTCTGTGAGTTAGGAGGCTGAGGGTGGTTAGGAACTTTTGATCAATTGTCTCTCCCCCCTACCTTTGCTAGATGAAATTATAAGACCAAGGGGACAAGTAGCAGAAACAATAGGGTGGAAGGACTGTGCCCCTTTCAGAGTCTGAGGGGTCAAATTTGCAAAGGGCTTTGCCCTTCTCGGACCTTGAGTGGCAAGCATGAGTGGCCTATTCATCACTTAGAAATTTTGAGTGGTGGGTTTGAATATGGAAGGGACAGGAAACTGAGGACTGACCAAGAAAAATAGGCCTGACCTGCTGCCTTTTTTCTGCCCACTCACCAAACAGGAGGTGACTAAGCCCCTTAAGAACAGAGTCAGCTCTGGAGAAAGAACCCTCTCAAATCAGCCAGCCAACAAGCGTTTATTAACTGTACTGTAGTCTAGGAATATAAAGAAAAGCAAAAGCCAAAAAGCAGGTGCTGACCTCAAGGAGCTTATATTTTAAAGCACTACTTTGGGACTTCTCTGATTTTACCATGCCATCACTCTGGCTGAGTTCTCTTCCTTCCAGTGCCCCCCACTAGCTTTCTTTTTTGTCTTGTCTTCCTCCATTAGATTGTAAGTTCCTGAGGGCAGGGACTATATTTTTTTGTCTTTATATTCTCAGTGCTTAGCATAGTGCCTGCCACACAGTAGGCACCTAATAAATGTTAATTAATTGATTGGGGGAAATAACATGTAAACAATTAATGTGAGTACAAGATATATACAAGGTAAATTGGAGGTCATCTTAGAGGGAAGGCACTAGCAGTGGAAGTATCCTAAGAAAGGCCCCTTGTAGATGGTAGGATTTCAGCTGACTGTTGAAGGAAACCAAGTAAGGCATTCTTCTCTTTCTCCTCTCTGCCTTCTTGTAACTGCCACAAGGATGATTTTTTTCTCTCCGTCCTCCTGCCCCCAATTAGCAATTTCATCTTGGAGTAGCAGTGTAAAGTGGTAGGAGATGCTGGGCCCTGCAAAGACCCGATCAGGGAAGTTGAGTTTCAGAGAGAGTCCATTCATCAAGTTGAGTCAGCTGGAAGACTCAGGAGTCCCCTGTAACTAGGAAACCGTTAGAAAGCCAGACTGAGTTTCCCGCTGGTCCCAGAACAAAGGTTCCTGTTCTTCCCAACAGTTCATGGTACTTTAGGCTAAGATGTCAGCGGGCCCAGAGCTGGAGAGAATGAAGACCATAACCAAGCTTCAGAGCCTCATGGCCAATCCCAGAGCAGCTTTAGGAGTCCTAGAGTGAGGAATGGCCTAACAGATATGCCCCAGCCCACGAAGAGCAGAGCAAGTACATCACAAAGAAAACCTGGTGTTGTTGTTGTTGGTGAGACATATCCAACTCTTCATGACCCTGTGGACCATACCATCCATGGTATTTTCTTGGCAAAAATACTGGAATGGTTTGCCATTTCCTTCTGCGGTGGATTAAGGCAAACAGAGGTTAAGTGACTTGCCCAGGGTCACACAGCTAGGAAGTGTCTGAAACCAGATTTGAACTCAAATCTTCCTGACTCCAGGCCCAGCGTCCTATCCACTGAGCCACCTAGATGGCCTTAACCATATGCATTCCCTAGATGTGAGTCTCTCTACTTGTGTGTCCATTTTCCCCACTGCATGTGAATTTGCAGGAGAGTGAGCCCCAGGTTAATGTAGGAGATATTTTGTGATTCGTGGTCTTGCCACGCCATTTTAGTGAATGCCTTTGTATTGAGCTAATTGTGTCCTTTGACTGACTATTGCTGTCATTGTTCATCCATCGTTCTCAAAGAGGACCACAACATAAGGAAGGTGATGCCATGACATTCAAGTGAACTGGATTTAAGTGAGGGAGGGCTGTGCAAAGTCACCAGCTTCACTCTCTCCTCTGGAGCCATCTGGGTCTAGTGGCAAAATGTAGATCAAGACAACTGGAGATGGCCCTGGATGCAGTGGGAAACCTTGGCCTTTTTAAGCTAACGCCTTTAACAGGTCCCAGTGACTGACTAGAGTTAAGGAAAACTCACTGAGTGGCTTATGAGCTACAGTTTTAGGAGTGTGGACCAAGAGAATACTTTGAACTTTGGATCATCACTCTGCAGGTGACTCAGCCCGATAGTATGAATTGCAAGGAGGGAAGGGAGAGAGCCCATCTCTGAAAGCCAATACATCACAGTTATTTTTCATTATCACCCCCCTTCCCAGACTGAACCAACCCTTGTGACAAAGTAAAACAGTTAACAGAACGATAGAGTGAGAGAACCTGTCACACAATGTATTCCATTTTCTTCCTCATACTACCCTGTCCCTCTGCAGTGGGGGAGGAGGGATATTGTTCTCTTATTTCTGCTTATTTTGCTCCACATTAGTTCATACAAATTTTCCCACATTTCCCTCATATCCATTATTTCTTCCTGCTCAGTAATATTCCATTACATTCACCTAATGGGTTTTTTTCAGCCATTCCCTAATTATCGGACAGTCACATTGTTTCAGATTTTATTGTGTATGTTGGACCTTTGTTTCTGTCCTGACTTCTTTGGGTTCCCGAATGAAATCTAGAATGGTTGGACTACTTCATAGCTCAGCCAACAGTACCTCTGCATCCCCATTGTGCTGTATACGGCCTCTCCAATATTCCCATTTCTGACAACCACTTTGCTTTTAATAATACAGTACATAATTTTCAACAATAAAACTTCACAAGAGATCATTTAAAACACAAAACTTAAGGCTTTTAAATGAAGATTTCAAGTGTTTTTATGACATTTCTCAATAAAACATTATACAGAAACCTTAAGACTCCTCTTTTTTTGACCATTAAAATCCTTTGCACCCTGATTCCAGCTCGCTTTTCCAGATCTATTACACATTACTCCCCTTCACATAGTCTGCATCCCAGCCAAAGGAGTCTGCTTGCTGTTCTTCTCATGTAACATCCCATCCCCTGCCTCTGTGTCTTTACACAGGCTTTGCCCTGTGCCTCCCCACCCCCACCCCCCACCATCCCTTCTTAGAATCCCTACCATCCGGAGCCATCTCCGATATCTTGCCACTGGACCCAGATGGCTCCAGAGGAGAGAGTGAGGCTGGTGACTTTGCACAGCCCTCCCTCACTTAAATCCAGTTCACTTGCAAGTCATGACATGACATCATCTTCCTGATGCCATGGTCCTTTTCCAGAATGAAGGACAAACAACCACAATGGCTTCCTTCCAGACTCAACTCAAACACCCCCTCCTATAAGAAGCCTTTTCTGATACCTGCCTAGTACTCCCCGTCACCCTTTATTTACTTTATATTTTTAACCTAATCACTTGCATTTGTAGGTGTTACTTCTCCTAGAATGTAAACTCCTCAAGGGTAGAAATTGTTTCATTTTTGTTCTAGGAGCCCCAGAGCCTAGCACAGTACCTGCACATAGTGGGTGTTTAATAAATGCTTATTGATTCATCAATTGAACACCCAGTTTGAGAGAATGCTGATATTAGCAAAGGCAAGCAGCATAACCAAGTTTACCAGCAGAGGGATTTTACCATAAGTAACTTTGCCAGATATGCTGGAGGTAGGAAGGTCCCTGAGCTGTAAGTCCCAGCTATATAGCTCCACCCTACTTTGTTCTGGAGGCTTCCACAGCCTATGATGCCTTCCCATGTCCTTTATACTCTGATTCTAAATCCCACCCTTTCTTCAAGGTTTAGCTTAAGAACCTTCCCCAAACACAGCAGCAATTCTTAGCAATCGGTCCATCTTCTGAGTTCCTTATGGTCTGTTTGGCACTTAGCACAGGCATCGGGCCAAAGACCTTTCATTGTACTCTTTTCTCTCCAACTACATTGCAGACTCCTTGGGGTCGAGGATGGTGTTTTTTGCCTCTTTGTACAAATACTTGGTTGTTGACTACAGTGATGAAAATAAGACTATACTTAAAAAGACTATAAATTTGTTCCTTATTGTCACCAACCAAGAGAACAATCTGTATTTTTTTTTGGATCAGGGTAGAGGTAGGGGCTTCCAACCAAACAGGGGCACATAGGCAAAAGCTCATTAACCAGGTTTTTTTTCCTTTCAAGCAAGCATTTGCTTCCCCAAAGCTATTCTGATGGATTGATGGATTGATTACTTGAGAGTCCTCCAAATGCCCCAGGCTTTCTTGCTCAGCTAGTACCGTCTCAGCTCTCCCCCAGCTCCCTTCTCAGTTTCTCCTTTCCTTAGCTGGAATGGGAAGGAAATCGCCACAAAAGAAAGAAAGAGACAGTATATCCTGTCCACCTCCCTCCTAGCATTCTCCACAAGGCAGAAGCAGGAAAAGGAGAGGAGAGTGACACAGCTGTATCCTTATGATTGTCAAGATGACAAAAGAGAAATGCCCAGAAAACCCCTTTTTTCAGACAAGATGCAGAAAAGTTGTACATGTCAAAATGAAGTCATTTGTGTGTTTGTTTCTTCTAGATATCACTCACTATTTAAGAAAGCATGATGGTAGATGTGATTGTCAACTTCCATTGGGCTGGTTGGGGCATTTTTAGTTGTCTTTAAGGTTAAAAAAATTTAAAAGACACAACACAGTGCTTGCTGGCAGTCTACTCTCGAAAGTCTCTAAAACTTCAAGGTGCTTCCTCACCCCACTCCCAGGTTCTAGACTTGCCTGTAGATTAGCAAAATTTCAGTTCCTAAACTTTGTACAGAAACCTTAATCTAATTAACTAAGTAGAAAATTCCTCATTACTATTTTGAGTACTGGTAAGTACATTTTAAATAAAGAAAACAATTAAATAGTTAGTTCATACCTCATCAAACTACTTAATAACCTGATAATGGTTAATTGTACAGAGTACTCATAAAAATGGGTCTACTAGAAAGGTAAATCAGAGGGAGGGGGAGAAGGAGAAGAGAAAGGGAACAGGAGGATAGAGAAGTGCTTTTGGTGTAGGTGGGGTGTTACCTTGTTAAGTGCCAGGACCAAACTGTTTTCCTATCCATCAAAGTGTCTGCCTAGTAGTTTCCAATATAGATTTTTAAGATCTGGATCAGAACCCACTTTAATTGAAGCATATGCAACCTCAGCATGACGGTACAATTCTTTTAATCTTTTCAGAAATGTTCCTCTCAATTGGTTAAGATGGGTTCACATATTTTACCTCATTCTCACAACATTCTGTGTGCTTTTAAGAAAGAGTGGCAAGTGTTATCTTACAGATTGGAAGATTGAGGCACCAAGAAGATATAAAGTGGCTTAGCCATTCATATTCTCAGTGAACTTACCTTGAAGGGGAAATCAAGCACCTAGAATGTTTTGGAGCCCAGGGCAGTAGTGGGTCTCTGGTCGCCACCAGACACCTCATTCCCCCAATCAACTTATTGTTAAGATTAATTATGGTCTTTTGTTGTTATTTAGTCCTTTCAGTTGTGTCCAATTCTTCATGGTCCCATTTGAGGTTTTCTTGGCAAAGATACTGAACTAGTTTGCCATTTCCTTCTTACAGATGAGGAAACTGAGGCAAACAGGGTTAAATGACTTGCCCAGGATCGCACGGCTAGTAAGTGTCTGAGGCAGAATTTGAATTTAGGTCTTCCTGACTCCAGGCCTGGAACTCTATCCATTTCACCACCTAGCTGCCTATACATGCACATATACATGCATGTATACAAACACATAGATGCTTGTATGTGTACATACATGTGCACATACACATGTATCTATAAATACATGCATGTATATATGAGTAAATACTTATGTGTGTTTGTATAAATATTTATTGTATACATATACATTTGCGTAGGTGCACACGTATGCACATGTATGTATATTATTTATAGCTAGGTAATATAATAGATAAAATAAAGACCTTGGACCCAAGAAAACCTAAGTCCAAATCACACCTCAGATACTTGCTAGCTCTGTGATCCTAGACCAGTCACTTAACTACTCTCAGACTCAATTTCCTCATCTATAAGATAGGGATATTAATAGAATTTGCTTTACAGGGTTGTTGTAAGGATGATATATATGTAAAACATTTTGCAAACTTTAGATCAATATATAAATGTTAGCTACTGTTATATGATCTAGGCAAAAAAGACCAGAGAATTATAGGATTTAGAGCTATAAGATACCCCAGAAATCATCTGCCTACTCCCCTCACCCCCTTATTTTATAGATAAGACAATGACTTGCCCAAGGTCATACCACAGGCCAAAAACTCCTTGAAAGCAGGGAAAGCTGTTTTCTTTTCACTTTATGCATCCCCTGTGCCTAACAGTGCCCAATACATAATAGACACACAACAGGTACATAGTAACATGATACACCAGGGGTGAGGAACCTTCGGCCTCAAGGCCTCAAGGCCACAGGTTCCTCACCCCTGTGATACATACATAGTAGGCACATTTTTATTGAATTGCACTGAATTGAACAGAATACAAGGTAATGGAACTGGGGTTCAAACCCAGTTCTCTGCCTCCAAAGCCAGGCCTCTCTGATGATCTCCTAAGGAGATTTCCGCCCTTTCCGGTTGGATGAATCCCCAGCAGCCTAGCCCAGTGTCTGCCATTCAGCACCATGGAGGCTTGTAGGGTAACATAGCATAAAGTCTTATAGGATGATTGATCGAAATTGCAAATACCATTTGTTCATAGGCCGGAACTACAAATTACAAACAGTACAAGTAACAGAGAGATTAGGCCTTTCAGAAATTCTTTCTGTTTCCTCAGAGAGAGTTTCCCAATGTATCATTTCTAAGATGGATTCATGGACTCCAAAGTTTGGGCCGATTTTGGATTCTATCACTGATTGGCTCCAAGGTTTTGAACAAACTACTTGAAATATTACAGAAAGTCTTATTTCCTCCTCATAAATAATGTACAATCAGGTGATCCTATGAACACTACCCTAGCCTAAGAGGAATGATATAAGGGTAAATGTAATCCAGTGAGAACGTATTATAATAAAATCCTTGCAAGACTCATGGTCCAACCATGGGAAATGTTCATATTAGGGACTATATCTTTCTCCTGAAAACATTTGACACGTTGGCAAATGGTAAATAACTGATATATTTGCAAATGGATCTTTAGTTTTAAATCACTTCAGCATTTACTTTTAATTAATGCCTTTACATTACACTACACATACTTGTAAACATTTGCTACTCTATTATGAGGTTCGTATAAATTATTAAAACCATAGCTTCCTGACTAACTTGAAACTCCCCTGGTTGTTGTGTTTCGTGTGGACAGCACAGTATGAAAGGAAACAAATATACTTAATATCAGTCCGTTTCATACCAGGACCAAATCCCACTGAAATCAAAGCAGCAACAGGAGTGGACTGCAAGGATAAATTTACAGTTCTCTTTGAATTGTTCAAGGAACAAATCAATAAATCAGTGAGTTAGAGAACAAATGTAGGGTAGAATAACATCTAAAGAAGCTCCTGATAAAAGCTTTCAAAAAAAAAAAAAAGCAACTACTGGTCTCTGGACCTGAGCACTAGTTCACATAAAAAAAAGGAAGTGGCCAGCAGTGGAAAGAGACTTGAAAGACACATGACTGTGAGTAACTGTATTCAATATTTGACTGTTTTGAAATTCTACAAAGTTGGGGGTGGGGAAAAGCTGCAGCCACCATCAGCCCTCTCTACAATCCTTCATTTCCTTGAATGTGATTTCCCCAGGCAACAAAGCCCAGGATGGGACCATGACAGGCAGAGTAGACAGAAAAGTCACATCACACCAAAGGGAAGGATGACAAAGGATATTTTAATTTCAATAAAAGATGATTTGAAAATAAAAGGTTTGTAATGCCATTAATAATAACCCGTTTTTACTAGCCATGTAATGATTAGCTAGAGCATTAAGAGACCAAGGCAGAATGGTGAGAAGCTCAGCAGAAGTCATTATTACCTAAGACTCCTTTAATAACTTTTATTATTTGTTGAAAATCATAGCAACAATACAGTTCAGTAACCTTTGTGCTTTAAATCCATTTCGTCTAAAAAATGAAAGCTGAATAGAATTGGATATTATGTAGAATCTTTCAATGCTGATGATATCGCAAAAGTGCTTGGCAGAATAATGAGTTAGATACTGATAGCTGGGAAAACTGAATTAGGCAAATGGCACCACCATTGTGTGCACCAGCTCAGCCTCAGCCTGCAGCTTTGGAACTTACTTAAGAGAGAAAGAATATGAAGGCTGAGCCTAATTTTCTTCAGTGCTTTTGTTAAAAGAATCACAAGGGTCTTAGAGTCTATCTCAAAATGAACAGAGAGAGGCAGAGAGAACTTCCATGTATTTATTTTAATGGACCCAACTATGGTTTAGTTGGTGTGTGGGTATTCATTTCTACCACTATAACTCCATATCATTTATCCATGTCATATTTTGCCTTAATCTTCCCCAAATTCATCTTCTGGGGATGAGCCTCTCCACTTTTAGCTCTCTCTCTAAGAGCAGACAGTCTAGGCCAGGGCATACTTGAAGCTATTTCTTATCAGTTGCCCTGCCAGAATTTATGGTCTACTGACATAGCCTTGAGCCCCCAGGTCCATCTCCATGCCATGATGAGGCATTAGAATAAGATTTGTCAGAAGGCTTCATTTTGTTTTAATCTCATAAAGGGATTTGGCACTGTATGCTAGAAACAAATATTCCCCAAAGTTACGCATTTACTCCTCCCATGTTTTTTTCATGGAGTCAAATTGTTAACCCTCTTCAAGCCTACTCACCAATTTCTGCTATTTATTGGGGCATGTTTTTGAAACTCATTTCTCTATCTTAGTGGAATATCTGTTGATTACTATCTCCCCTCTATCTTCTCTCTCATTCTTCCTCCTGCTCCCTGCCTTCTCCTCTTTAATGTAATTTAGTAAACATTTATTAATTACCTGTTATATGCAAAGTTGGGAACAAATATACTTGCAACATAATTGATATTTCAATGTTTTAAGAGCTTATTTTGAAGTTTTAAGAATTTAATTCAGTGATTATTAATTAATCAGTAATAATGCTAATAGCTAACATTTACATAGTGTGCCAGGCACTGTGCTAAGTGCTTTACAACTATAATCTCATTGGATCCTCACAGTATCCCTGGGAGGTAAGTGCTATTATTACCCCCATTTTAGAGGAGGAAACTGATGAAAAAGAGGTTAAGTGACTTGCCCAGGATCACACAGCTAGTAAGTATCTGAGGTTAGATTTGAACTCAGTCTTCCTGACTCCCAATCCAGCACTGTCTGCACTTGGGTGCCACCTAGCTCCCCGAGTTGAATGTAAGCTCTTTGGAGGGAGGGGACTTTTTTTCTCTTGGTATCCCTAAGACGTAGCGCATAATTGGTGATTAATCAATATTTCTTAAGTGAATATTTGTTGAAGAACTTGTTTTTTGTTTTGTTTTGTTTTTGTTAAAGAATTTGTTAAATACACTCCCAAACAGAAGGACACTGGGACCAAATACAGTCAGAAGTAAGGGTCATCTTCTGTTAGCAGTTACTAGGACTAGAAAACCTTCCAGTCCCTCTGCCTGACCTTCACTTCTGATTTTCCTGATTCTGCCTTTTGACTTTCATCTTGCTAAGTACTTTCTGGACTGGGAGGCACCCAACCCCAGCACCCCAAAACTGTTCCTCTCCTCCTCCCTGCACTACCCCATTTAAACTCTGGGAAGCCCAGTTCCACGTTTGAAACGTTTAAAAACACATCCTAGCCTTTTAACCTTGTGAAACATAGATAGACCAGAAAATTTAAGAGCAAATTGTACCCAGGCCTTTACTAGTTCTTAGTAAACATCCACAAACAAATTTCTAAGCCTAATCCAGTTGCCCAAGATTAACTTTGAGAGCTTGTGAGTTTACTTGAAAATATAAATGGTCACATGGAACCAAATTCATCTGTGTTTGGAAATTGTGACTGGCTTTCATTTGAGGACAATGCAGTTGTGCCTGAAGTTGCTTCAAAGTCTGAGGCAGCTGGCCAGATGTTTGTACGGTTAAATTGTACCCAAGTCTTTCATACAGCATGTTCCAAGGCAGTTATTATATTCCTTTCTGAAACTGGCCCATAATAACCTTCCAATAAAACAGGAAGCAATTGATTTTTCTACTGATGAAACTTGATTCTCCCCTGTTTCCATGCTGCCCGAGGATGTTCTGACATGTTTTGTCCTCCCATCTCTCCTTCATAGTGTAATGTCTGATAATCATCATTCCCCCCATCTATGTGCTCTCTGTATAGGCACCTTCTCACATACCAGCACAAACCCCCTTTGTGGTACGGTGCTATAATAACCTCCCTTTAAACAGATATTCTTTTATATTCTTAGTTACAAAGGAAGGTAGGGGAGAAGCAGGGACATATTTGGTGATATAAAAACAAAAGCTATCAATAAAAACTCAAAAAAATAGAAAGATATAATTTCTAGAATTTTTGAGGCCAGAGTGAAAAGGGTTGGGGTGGGGACATGGCCAGAACATACAATTAGGGAGGCATACAGTTCATGGGAAAGAAGATCTGGAGGTTTTAACGGATTGTCAACAGTCTGACGTAGCAGCTCCCAGTACTAAAGTGAGCTTAGACTTAAGCAGGTTTAGGGCAGCTAGGTGGCAAAGTGGATAGAGCACTGGACTTGGAATCAGGAAGACTCATCTTTCTGAGTTCAAATCTGGCCTCTGATACTTACAAACTGTTTGACCCTGGGTGAGTTACTTAACTCTGTTTGCCTCCATTTCCTCATCTGTAAAATGAGCTTGGAGGAAGCAGTACCAAACCACTCCAGTATCTTTGCCAAGAAAACCCCCCAATGGGGTCACAAAGGGTTGGACATGACTGAAATGTCTGATGACAGGATTATTATTCAGAATGACGTGGTGATAGTCTTGCTATGCTCTGCCCTGTGCTATTGCAACCCACCTGGAGTGCTGTGTTCAGTTCCAAACACCACATTTTTTGGTGGGGGGTAGGGGTGGGGAGATCATTGTTAGAAGCAGCATGGTACAATACAATGCAATCCTGGGATTTAGAGTTAGAGGACCTGAGTTCCAATCCCAATTCTGCTGCTTCTAAGCTGTGTGACCTTGGGCAAGTCACTGAACTTTTATTTGCCTCGTTTTCCTCATCTGTAAAATTGAAGGAGTTGGACCAAATGGCCTCTTTAGTCCTTCCTAACTCTGAATGATGATCCTGGGATTCTAAGCTGGAGAATATCAAGAGGAGTGTCATGAAGCTGTGCAGAGCCCCAAAGACAATGTCCTGTGGAGAGAGTCTGAAGAGACTAGAGATGTTAACCTGGAGAAGAGAAAACGGAAGTGGGATGTGATAGATGTTCTTAAGTATTTGGAAGGACTGTCATGTGAAAGACTGATTAGATTTATTCTAATTAACACCCCCCCACAAAAAAAAAGCGGCCAGAATTTGGAACGAGGGGTAAAAGTTGGAGAGAAAGAGAGATCTCAGCTTGATGCAAAGAAACACTTCTAGCAATTATAGTCTTCCAAAATGCAATGGAATGCCTTGGAAGGTAGTTGGTTCCCCCTCCCTTGGGGCCCTCAATAGAAGTCTGGATGACCATTCATTGGGACCGTTGTGGAAGAGATTCCTGTCTAGGTGCAGGCCCCCAAGATTCCTTTTATTCTTAAGATTCTGAATGGTTCCCCTCCCCTGCCCCAAGTCCCAGGGCAGAGGAGTTGGGAAATGAGAAGGAATTAAAATGTATAGACTTTAGAGGCAGGGACCTATAAAGATCATCTCATATAACCCTTTTCTTTTAGAGATGAGGAAGCTGAGTCCCGGGGAAGTTAAATGGTTTCCCCAAAGTCACGCATTTACACTTCCCATGCTTTTTCATGGAGTCAAATTGCTAACCCTCTTCCAGCCCACTCACCAATCTCTGCTATTTATTGGGGCAGGTTTTTAAAACTCATTTCTCCATCTTAGTGGAATATCTAATGCTTATCATTCCCCCGCTCCATCTCCTCTCTCCTTCTTCCTCCTGCTCCCTGCCTTCTCTTTAATGTAATTTAGTAAACATTTATTAATTACCTGTTATATGCAAAGTGCCGGAGGAGACTTAAAGAAAACACAGCCTTTGCTTTTGAATTCAGTCTGGAGGAGTGGAATAATACATGCATAAATAACTATAATGCAAAATAGAATCTGACAGGTGTGCATAAAAGAGGAATGAACCCAGCTACCAACAGAAGAGGCCATCTCGGTACAGATACACCTTTCTGTCTCATTTTGCCAAATGTTCAGTTTCCAAGTCCACATGGGTTGTTCCCTGTTCATGAAACTACCACTCTCAAACACCTGGCAAACCTCACTATCTCCTCCTAGTCCAACCCCTCCCTGGAGAAATCTCCTTTGGCTGAATAGCATCTGTAGGTGGCTATTTTCCCAGCTCAACCTCATTTTGCCTATGTCCTTGATCTTCTTGACCACCAGGATAGCTCAGGCTTGTTGTAAGTTACTTATTTCACCTCATCTCTCGCTCTTCCAGTCTATCTGACATGCCCCCTGCCAAGTGGAATCTTCTAGCACATATTCAATTGTGTCTCGTTGCTTCTTGTGTCTCATGAGTAGGTTTCCATTGCCTAACAAATAGCTACCACTCCTCAGCTGGCTTTCGGGGCCTCCATACCCTGGCCTAATGTATCTTTCCAATCTTTTGTTCCATTAACCATTCTATGCCCCTGTCAAACTGGACTTCAAAAAGGCATTTCTTCTCTCCCCAAGTCTTTTGCATTCTTATATTAATGTCGTAATAAAATAGGACACAGTGTTAGTTAAAGTTAAAAATGTCACATCCATATGTGGACATTATTACCCAGGGTATTGTATAAAGCAAACCATCACTGTTACATGGCCAGGACCAGTAAAGTTGATGTCTTCAATGAAGCACTTTTGTTTTTATATTTACATTTCAAAAATGTTTCAAAATTTTTCAAAAACCTTGTCTGTACAACTTGACAATAGTTGATGCTACTTAATGCCAGCCCTTTGTGCTTAGGCCTACGAATGGAAATTTAAACTTGACTGCTTGTGGTTGTATTCATCAGTTTTCCACGTTTAGTTCCTTTCTTCCTTCTTTTCCTTCTTGCCTCAAATGTGGTTTGATAGAAAGCTCAATGACTCTAGAGTCAGAAGAACCTGGGTTCTAATCCAGATTGACCCTCATTACCACCTGTGTCACCTTAGTTAAGTTATATAGGTGCTCTGCGTCTCAGTTTCTTCATCTATGAAATGATAGGGCTGGTCTCTAAGACTCTAGGGATCTCTAAGCTCAAAATCTGTGACCCTCTGTGATTCCTTTTCCCACTTCCAGGATAATACTGCTTTCAAGTCCCCTCTCAAATTGCAGCTTCTTCATGAAGCCTTTTCTAATCTCCTAATCAGATTATGATTCTTCTCTTCTCTAAACAACCATAATACTTTGGAGGAACAAGGTAACATATGTGAAATGCTTTGCAATACTTAAAGTACTATGTAAATTTCAACTATTAAGTCAAAGTCAACAAGCATTTATTAAGCACCGTCTATATGCCAGGCACTATTATTATCAGGTGGCACAGTGGATAGAGTGCCAGGCCTAGAGTCAGGATGACTCATCTTCCTAGTTCAAATCTGGCCTCAGACACTTACTAGCTGTGTGACCCTGGGTGAGTCATTTAACTCTGTTTACCTCAGTTTCCTCATGTGTAAAATGAGCTAGAAAAAGAAAGGGCAAACCACTCCAGTACCTCTGCCAAGAAAACCCCAAATGAGGCCATGGAGAGTCAGACATGACTGAAAAAGACTGAACGCCAACAAAGGATCATAGAGCTAGATCAGGAAGGCCCAGAGTTAGAAAGCTCTGAGGCCAGCTAGCCCAGCCCCATTGTTTGACAGATAAAGAAGCTAAAACCCAGGGAGGCAGTTTGCCCAGAGGAGGGATATAACCCTAGTTTCTTTGACTCCAAAGACAGTGGATCCCATAGTACTTAACTGCTTTTTATTAGAGAAAAAACTAGTTTCTGTGGCAGAAATCTTCCAGCCTTGTTATTAGTAGTAAATGCTGCTCCTGCCACAATTTGCCATCCTGTTGTGGCATCTGCTTGGCAGAATTCTAGACCACATCGCTGTACCAGTCACGTAAAAATATTCTGCATCATGCCACATTTAAAAGCAACTCTACAAAATTAAGTCCTAAGCAAGTATGTATGCCATAACGCAGGCATACATACTTGCACTACTGACGTTGCCTACATTTCTGTCTTTGAATTTTTGATCCTAAGTATTTCAGTAGCAAAAACTGGTTGATAATTAAATTCTTCCCATATCTTAATAAAGTATACATTTTGCTTTCTTCTTCGTATAAGCAGCAATATTTAAGAGTCACACTGTGCTGCTTATCCTTAGGGTACAGGAGTTGTAATAGTGTAATACCAAAGACAGTTTTACCCTCCCGAAATTTGATTATGTAGTTTTAGAAATCATTCGGGGTGGGGAGGTGATTAAGGATTAGATGTGGACACCTTATCATAAATATTTTATCCATTTATCTAGAAAAAATTTTCAAAATCCAAAATTTTTCCTCTATCTAAAACAAAATTTCAAAATCCAAAATTTTTCATCTATCAGGGGAGAAAAAGTGACTGCAGAAGACAAATTAATTGTATGGGAGCAGGACTGATCAATTGATTCCCCCACCCACTAATTTGATTAAATTAATGGATATGAAGGAACATAATAGGGAAAATGAGGCGTTAAGGATTTTCCCTTTTTAGACTTTTGATTGGTTGCATTTACAGCTTGTAAAGAGGGGAAACTTTTGAGTGGCTCACATGTGGAGTTAGTAACCTATATGCTGATTGTAAAGATTGTAAAACTGGGAGTGGCCCAGTAGGGGGTGCTATAAAAACAACAGACCTTCACATCTCTAGAGAATATCTGGTGCTTCTGCATTGGGAAGAATAAGGAAAAATAAGAAAGAAAAGGAAATAGGAAATTCATACCTTCCAAATGGCGAACTCTGGTAGCCTCTGAAGCCTAACCTTGGAGATCTACCAATGACTCTCCCATCACCATGGAGTGAAATAAGGAAACATTTAAATAATTAGGGTCTAGAACCAGGGGTCTTAGGGGAAAATAAACAAATAAATAAATAATCAAATGATAAGTTCTTTTGCATTGTCATTCTGTCTGATTAAAAACCAGAATCTTTTGAGAAGACCCCAAGACATTTGTAAAGCCAACAGCAAGTACTCTCCAACTGGATTCAAATGCATGAAGTCCTGAGCTCATTCTGAAAGCTCTCCCCTTATGCATTAACTTTGGATCATTAAATCCTATGGTATCCACCTTCTGTAATCCTCTCTCACCCCTAAAAAGGGCAAAAAAAGGATTAAAAAAAAGTCTGAGTGCGCCCTTTTTGTACCTGCTGAACTGGTGCCCATGAGTTCGGAATTCATCTTCCCCTAACCCATCCCCACCACTACTTGTTAATAACAAAATTGATATCAGGCTGTGTGTGTGTGTGTGTGTGTGTGTGTGTGTGTGTGTGTGTGTGTTGGGGGGCGGGGGGCAAGGTTATAACTCCAGAACAGAAGCAAAAATGAGATGTGAATTTAGCAACTGTCTTCTTAAATAGACCTCTTCTCCCACCCCTTCCCATTGCTCAGTAATTGTCACCTCTTTTTAAATTCCAAAGAAATGTTGTGAAAGAAAATCTGAAAATGGTCACATCTGTATCTGAACTTTATCTCCACTAAAATCTTCCACCAACTGCCAGGGCCCCCTCCTCATAATGCAAAGGGAAACCGGAGTGGTGAAAGTTAGAAATTTTTCCACAGTCTTTTTTGTAACACAGGTCATCAAATGATCATTATATTTTATAGTTCTGTAAAGTCTATAGAAGTTGAAGCTATGTAATATACATTGCAGAGTGTTCCCCTAATCCTGGCCGACCACATTCGTGCCTGGACCAGGGGATAAAGGCCTGGTAACGGGAAACCCGACACTATAGGAATTCCAAACACAGTCCTCAAACTAAAAACAGCCCTCTCTCTCTGCCCATGGCATGTTCTACTTGAGAGCCTGGGATTGTATTAGTTTACATTATCTGATTTTTTTTTTTTTTTTTGCTGTACATTGTTTGGAAAAGAACAGGAGTAGAAGGTACCTATATCAGCTCAAGCCTCAAAGAATCCATAGGTGGTATATTTGTGGTGGACATGATGTTGTGAGCTCTTTGCCCCTGGCTGAGAGATGCAGGCAGCTCATGCAGATGGCACCAATGATTTCAGGCCATTCAGTTGCCCTCCACTTGGGCACCAAACTTGGTTCTCAAAAACTATGTGCCTCCCTACTGTTTTTTAGCTTTATTTTTTTAAAAAAATGATCATGGGTTAAGGATCTGTTTGATACTTGCCTCATTTCTTTCTGTGTACACAGAGTGCTTTATAAGACTCAAAAGAGCTCCAGTCTGCTACTCAGGAGTTTTATAAGTAATGACTTTAATGCTTTGTGCGGGGAAGGAAAATATCTACGTTTCCTTTTACTTGTCAATCAGTTCTGGCTTTTTAACTCTTATACCTTGTGTTTCTCTGAGCTTCTTCCAGCTGGTCTCTCTTCCCTTCACTATTTCCCAACTCACTAACTCTCCTCTATCCCCCTAAAAGAGAAACTTATTGAGATATCCAAGATGTATCTAGGGCCACCAGGCACCACTTAAGCCTTTGGAGGATTCGAGAATCTTGAGTCTCTGAATTAGGAACTCTGCCACCAGAACCCGATTGTCAATGCTGAAAGCCTTCTGATGCAACTTGCAAGATTCTTGTTCTTTACACTATATTTGCCAAACCTGAGTCAAATGACTAAATTTGCAGTAAAAATTATGGACAGACTAATATGGTATCATAATAAAAATTGTATTAATGAATGGCCATAGCCATTCTGTAACTGATATCCTTGTATCCAGCTCATTCTCATTGATTTGTGGAGTCATTGTAGTACCATTGTCCCTAAGTCCTCTTAGAAGGTCATTGATGATAGGACTTAAAAGACCACAGAACCTTATTTGTTCTTCTTTCATCTTACCTGCCCTTTCTCTAACCCATCCTCCACACAGCTGCCAAAGTGATTTTTCTAAAGCATAGATCTGAATATATCACTCCCTTCCTCAATGAACTCCAGTGGCTCCCTATTTCCTCTAGAATCAACTACAGACTCTCCTTTTGGACATTTAAAGCCTTTCACAGTTTGGCTCCAGACTGCCTTCCTCGACTTACTACTCCTCATTCTCCTCAGTTACGCTAAAGTTTAGCCAAACTGGCCTACTTTTCTGTTTTTCACATACAACATTCCATGTCTTGCATCCATCACTTGGTCTAGGCTCTTCTCCAGGCCTGGAATCCACTCTCTGTTTATTTTTACATCTTAGAATGCCTAGCTCCTTCACAATGAAACTCTAGCACCACCTCCTACGTGAATTCTTGCCTGGTTCCCCCAGCTGCAGGGGAGGGGGTTCTCTTCCACCCCTAAATTACCCTGCATTATTTTGTCTATTTTGTGTACTTCCTTATATGTGTGTTTGTTGTTTCATCCTATAGAATGCAAAGTGATTGAAGGTAGGAGCTGTTCCATTTTTATCTTTCTATCCTGAACAACTGCTACATAATAAACACTTGTAGATCATTGGATTGATTGACCCTTCTGCCTATCAGAAAGGGGTAGAGTCCTGGGCAAGCCATTTTCCAAAGAAAACGAACATTTTTCCCCCTCTTTGCAGAAATGATTATGGTATCCTTGTGTAATATTTTAAATGGGAAGAAGGTTTTTTTTATTCTTTTGGAAAAATAGTAACATGCATAGATAGAGCTCACAAGGTCTCATGAAAAATGAGATGTCTTAAAATAGTGATGCATTCCCTATTTGGATCAAAATCTCCAGAGGAGGTTGCTCCTGGATTTCTCACTGTAGGTACTATGCATGCAGCAGTCTCTATGATTAGTATTTATGATGGCCCAGAATGGTATTGGTTTATATGTTTATCCGCAAAGATAAGGTTCCAAACCAGTAAAGAAACCACTATCAGGGAAGCTAAAGATGAGCAGAGCTATCATGTAATCTCCCTCTTCTCCTTCCTTTATCTTTTGCCAACATCCTGTAATTATTAAGGGGGGAGTTTTACCTTCAGGCTTAAACATCCTTTAAAAAAAAGGCTAGTAAGTGTACTCCAAAGAGATCAGTAACAAAAAGGAAAGGCCCCAAATACATCAAAATATTTATGAGCACTCTTGGTGATAGCAAAGAACCAAAAACAAAGTAGATGCCCCTTGATCGTGGAATGCCTACATCAGTTATGGGATGCAAAGGTGATGTGACATTAAGTATTATGTCATAAGAAATGACGAACATGATGTATGTTCCCAGAGAAGCATGGGAAGTCTTACATAAACATTGTGATGCAGGACCAGGAAAACAATATACACAATGACTTCAAGAAAGTAAGTGCAAGCAGCAGCTAGGTGGCACAGTACATAGAGCACCAGCCTTGGAGTCAGGAGAACCTGAGTTCAGATTTGGCCTCAGACACTTAGTAGCTGTGTAACCCTGGAAAAGTCATTTAACGCTAATTGCCTCAAAAAAGAAGTAAATGGAAGAAGAATAAACAAACAAAAACAATCAAAACCAAATGCTACGAAATCATAGTGATCAAGATTTACCCTAAATAAAAATTATAAGATGACGAGTCCTTCACCTGGGCCTTTTATAGAAGTAGGGGACCATAGGTGTGATCCTGACTATAATGGCAGATTTTTTTTAATGTGTTTCTTAGTTTTATGGAACTTTTTTCTCCTTTTTTTTTCATTTCTTCATACCACATTGAAAATTCACAAAGAAACAGAGATGATGCAAAAACATAAATATGGATAAAATTATTTTTTGAAAGAGCAATTATGTGGGCAAGCACTTAGAAATCTTTTTGCTCAGAAAAAAAAGTATCTAGTAGGTTAAAGAAAAATGTCTACAAGAAATCTCCAAGCAAGAAGGTACTATGAATATCAGAGACCCTAAAAGGAGAAATATTCAGTGTCTTTAGCACTCTTTGAAACACTAACTCTGCGTGTTTTCATAGGCCAGCATATTGTTTTTCTTCTCTCCCCAAAAGATAACTGTTATGATGGATTTTACAGGATAATATGGTTTCCATTATTTTGTTCTTGACAAAGAACAGCCACCTCACTCTTGGTTTCTACCACATGTAAGCACAAGTTCCAGTCATAAAGTTTCCCCTCAAAGGAAACTAGGAACGGGATCGTGAAATCATCTCGGACTCTGCCCTGTCTGCCCATAGGAAAATGAAACCTCACTTTTCCCTTCTGTGAAAGTTGGACCCTGTCACAACAGTGAGGTGTGTGAGAAGAGATACCAATTGTCTTCAACGCCTGCAGTGAGTCGGGATTGTATCTCGGAGGGTGGCTTCCGCCCCTTCAGCACTTAGTCTGGCTTGTCTCACCAAAAAAACAACCCAGAGTGCCTGTCTTTTATAATGTGCTGTTTTAACAGAGAAGAGTCTCCAGGGAGAGAACAGGACCCTAAAAGTCCAAGGCCTGGAATTCCTCCTTTCTCTCTTTCCATTTTAAACAGGAAACATTCTCACTAAGAGACTCCAGAGGGAGGGTTGGTTGTATGTTCATTTTGAGGCAGATAATGTTTGTGCGTTGCGTATGTCAGTGATTTACCCTGTGGGCTTAAAGCGAGTGCAGGAAAACCACGTTTCACTTCATGCCGAGAAAGCTCTTCAGGGGAGTTGCGGAGGAAACACAGGTTAAGGCCTTATTTTTTTCTAAGTGTTTTGGAAATCTCCAGCATGGACAAAAAGAAAAATTGGAGCTGGTAAGGGAAAGACTCCAATTCTAAGATGAAAGATGTCATGGATACTGAAAACATTCTCAAATGAAATAACCTTCAAACAGAAAAGAGAGATGAAATAGCAATCCTGTTTTCCCTCAGACCAGCAGCAACAGATGAGATATTTGTATCTCATGTGCCAAGGGAGGTAGGGTGCCCAGAGTATTATGGAATAAAACTTCACTAAAACAGCACCTTCTCCAGGAGACCTTCCTTGGTTGGTCACAACCTTTGCCCTCATATGTCACATAGCGTTTAGTTTAGTGGCCCTCTAAATGAAGGAGTTCTTGTTCTTGTTTATGTCAGGGACCCCTTTGGCAGTATAGTGAAACTTGTGGAATAACTTTTTAAAATTTATAATTGAAGGAAATGCAAATTTCTAGGTAGAGGTTAGGAAAAATGGAGATTTTTTTCCCCTTTCAAATTCATGCCTCCCACCCCCACCCCCACCCCCAAAATCTCCCTACTCTCATGATAAGAACTACTACAATGTAATAACTATTTAGTGTCCCTTTTATTCCACTAGACTGAAACCTTCTTGATGGTTCATCATTTCATAGATGTCAAGCATATCATTTTGCGGATAAGCAAAGTGAGGATACTTGCCACCATACAACAAAGTATTTGTATTGCAGCGATCTCTATTTATTGTCTTATATCTTCTGTGGCATCTAGGTAACACACAGCTTTTATGCATTAGCTAGAAAATTAGTTAGGAAGTTGAAAGACCCAAGTTCAAATCCAGCCTCATTTACTTACTACCTGTATGATAGATAGATAGATAGACAGACAGACAGGCAGGCAGGCAGGCACGCAGATAGATAGATAGATAGATAGATAGATAGATAGATAGATAGATAGATAGATAGATAGATAGATAGATAAACGGGAGGACAGGCGGATGGACAGACAGACAGGCAGAGAGAGAGAGAGAGAGATGGATAGATGGATGGATGTGGATAGATGATATGTAGATATAGGTACATGATAGAATGATGATAGAGATGGATAAATAGATAGATACATAGATAGATAGATAGAAGTGTTCTGGCAAAACCTTGGATTTGGAGGTAGAGGTCCTGTGTTCATGTCCTGAGTCTTCCACTTTGCAGCTGCAAGACTTTAGACAAGTCACCTTCATCTCCCTAAGCCAAGCCTGTTTCATAATGATGTAGCACAGTTCACATGACTTCTCTTCCCTACTTCAGAGTGCTCTTATGAGGATCAAATGAGATAATGTAAATAAAATGCTTTGTAAAGTGTAAAGAGCTATATAAATATCAGCTAGACAGCAATGGATGAAGCTCTGGACTTGGAGTAAGGAAGACACTTACTAACAGTTTGACCCTGGGGAAGGCACTTAATCTCTGTCTGACTCCATTTTCCTACCTGTAAAATGCAGGTGATAATAGCACCTCTCTCTCAAGATGAGACAATATTTGTAAAGTGCTTTGCAAACCTTAAAGATATTATTATTACTGCTTGTTGTAGGCATTTTCAAATAAACCAACATTCATGTAGGAAAGGCAATGTTGCCTAATGGGTAAAGGGTCAGGCTAACAGTCAGGAAGGCCTAGATTCAGGCCTCAAGGATAGAATGCTGGCTAGAAGTCAGAAAGATCCTAATTCTGATCCCACTTTAAACACTTAACTACCTGTGTAACCTGGGCAAGTCATTTAGCCTCTTTTGACCTTAATTTCTCCATAAGTAAAGTGAAGGGCTTAGATTCGATTACTTTTAAGGTCCCTGTTAGCTTTAACCTCTAATCCTATGAAAAAGAGCTGTGAGACCTTGGGCCAGTCACTTAACTGCTCAGCGCCTCAGACAACTCCCTAAAACTATAATTTAGAGATGAATAGGCAATTTGCATTGGTGGAGGGAGATCCCACCCCAGGAGTTCTCTGCACGATTGGAATCACAGCCCTGAACCAAATGTTTAATGAACATAAAACAGCTTACTTTCATTTGCTGACAACTGTCCCAAGTTAAATGGGACACGGCAGGAGCATCAATCATCATGATGCCTGGTAGAATTAAGACGTAGGAAGATAAAAGGGGGGCTTCCCCGGCACATTTGTAGGGCTATACTCACATGCTCACATGTTGCTTGTCACAAGCACCAGAGCTTGTCAAATCCTCACTGATTCAGGAAGCTCACAGAGCTGTTTTACCCTCAGCCTCCCCAACTTCTAGGGTGTTTTCCTCCCCGTCTGGCAGCCGGTTGAATTAACCACAGCTACTGTCTTCTTCTCTCCCAGCCCTTCCCTTCAGGAGCTCCAGCCTTTTGGAGTTCTGAAGCTAAGAGAGCTTGTCAGACTGATGTGTTTAAGTTGCTGTTTTTGTTTTCTTAAAAAGAAAAGGGGAGGGGCGAGTGGCAGTGGGGAAGGAGCAGGGAGGTGTGAATATCCATGCACAGAAGGTTTATGAGATTGGCAAAGCTGCAAACTGAACTCATCTGTTTATCCCCGGGCTAGATAAGATGCAGTCATCTGCACATTGTTTAAAGACTTTCTGCTCCTGTTACAGCAAATGGAATAGGAGAGGCTTCCTGTCTTCCAGTGGGAAGATGGGTAGGGGCTGTGGGAGGAGGGAGGAAGGCTGTGTTCACTTCTCACTCACCCCAGACTCTTTTGCTAGCCTACACATGGAAGGGTATGCATCCAGCAACTGGTTTGGTTCTTGCCAAGCAGTTAGGTAGTTTATGTCCAGAGTGTAGTGTGGCAATAACTCTTACCCAAAATCTGCGATTTTAATATCATTTGTTTCCAATTGTTTTTTTCTAATTTGAGCCTCTCCTCCCCCGTGTCGTAGCATCCTAAGGAAAGAGCAGACCACAGGGAAAAGTGGAGGCTGCCAGGAGTGGCTTCCAGAGTTCGGTGACTTTGGTGCCTTTAAATTGCCAACACCAAATCTAGAAAAGGAATGGAGGCAGATACCATGCCCTTTTCATGTGTTCTCACCATCAATGGGCTTCTGTGAGGGAGATCAGATACAGTCTTGTACTTAGAGTCAGAAAGACCTAGGTTCAATTCGTACCTCAGATACTAATTGTATGACTTCCTATGAGACCTTGGGCAAGTCACTTAACCTCAATCAGTTTCCTCATCTATATAATGGAAATTATAATCGCACCTGCCTCAGAAATGCTGTTACGATTTGTTGCTCAGTGGTGTCGTATTCCTTGTGACCCCGTGGACGCTGGCACGCCAGGCCCTTCTGTCCTCCACTTTCTCTCAAAGTCTGTCCAAGCATGTGTTCATTTTTCCCATGATACCCTTCCCATTTTCTGCCATGCCCTTTTCCTTTTGCCTTCAATCTTTCCCAACATCAGAGTCTTTTCCAGTGAGTCCCACATTCTCAACATGTGGCCAAAGTATTTAAGCTTCAGCTTCATTACTTGACCGTCCAGTGAACAGCCTGAATTAATTTCTTTGAGTATTGGCGGATCTGACCTCCTTGCTGTCCAAGGGGCTTTCCAAAGTCTTCTCCCGCACCATGATTTGAAACATCAAATGTAACAGTATATGCAACTATGAAGAATTTGCAAACATTAAACTGCTATATAAAGGTCAGCTAGTATTACTATGGTAGAGTTTAGACTTAGGAGAAACCTTCAAGTTCATCCAATCTATGGTTTCTCAACCTAGGGTCCCTGAACCCCAAGGAGTCTGTAGATAGATTTCAAGGAGTTTGGATAGGGGGAAAAATTATAACTTCATTTCAGTATAATTAATTTCCTGTGTTTTTATGCATTTTAACACATTATTCTGAGTAGAGGTACATGGGCTTCACCACACTGCTGAAGAAGTCCAGGATAAAAAGGGGAAAAAAAGGGTAAGAACATCTGATCTGGTTTAACTACCTCAGTTTACAAATGAGAAAACTGAGACTTAGTGAGATCGAGTAACTTGCCCAAGGTGACTTAAGGAGTAGAGAACACAGTTTGAATTTAAACTCATGACAAATCCTCTGACATGTAGGGCTGTGAGTCTCTAGGAAATGGAACTTCTCCAGCCCCCTCAAAGAGAACAGAAGTAGCCCTGAGAACCCTGGCTTTTTTTTTCTAACACGTGTCTGTGTTTTTTCTCTCTAGGCGAGGACCTACAGAACCAGCAGATTACCTAACAGGACCTCGGTTGATATACAAGGAAAGGGAACTTCCTTATTACCCAGGAATACAGCCCATTCATCCTCCTAAAGGAAGCTACCCCCGTGCCCAGGATGTGAGGGTGACAGACCTTCGCTATCCTCAGTACTACCCACCCCCTCCAGCCATGCACCACAAAGGACCTTTCCGACAAGACGTCCCACCTTCACCGCCTCAACACCACAGAGTGCCAACATATCACGAAATAGGCAAAACAGGACAGCGGGCAGCCAGCCCAGAACAGTACCCATATAGAGCCCAGGACCCCCGGCAGAAGAACCCCATGACTGCCGCCGTATAGTGGGACACAGGTGGAAAAAAGACGTCTACAATTGCCTTGTTCTTTTTTCCTCTCGGTCCCCCAAAGTCTTCTTGGCTATAAAATTATCTGTGAACTGGAACCGTTCTTTCTGCTGCAGGTACAGATTAGGTTCTTCTCACTGAGGAAATCACTTAAGGCCAATCAGAGGGGAAAAAGGAAGGTACAATATGTCTGATCAGGCCATGAAAACAGTGGTACTGTACATTAAAATGCTTTTAAACCAGTTAAACTCAGAGCAGAAGTGGTAGCTGAAAAGTAAATAACATCGTTAGATACACTAAGTGGAATGTCCCAGAGCTAGATAACATGCACCACTGGACCTTTCCACACATATGAGCCCACGTGCACGTGCGCGCACGCACACACACACACACACACACACACACACACACACACACACAGCAGCTCCTCTGTTAAAGATTACCGCTGGTGTTAAGACAGTCTCTGCTATAGATCCTTATCCATTTGGGAGCCGAAGCAACAGCAGGGTTTTTACAATCAGAAAGCCAGTACCTATGGCCATGGTGTATACAAGACTACAAATCTGGTGCGCCTGGAGTGGGGTTATTATTTTAGCAACAGAAGGAAACAGAAGTGGCTCCTCAGAAGTTTTCTGTCAGAGAAAGACAGTATTTCTTTATCTCTAGTATCTGTCAGGGCCCTGGTACCACTGGTTTGATTGAATGTTTCACAGACTATACCTGCCAACTAGGAAAAGTGCTTGGTAAGCCTGAACTGGCTATAGGAATGGGGGGCCTCAGTTATATTTTCCATTTTCCCGATTAAAAACAGGGTGAGGTAGAAATTCCACATCAGGCCTCAGGAGGAATCCTGAAAATCAGTGAGAGCTGCTGAGAGGCTGGTATTTCAAGGACCGATCAATCATGAGGAAAGGAGCGGGCTCTTGTCACATGCAGCCTAAAGCTATATTCCACAAGGGCATACTTATTCTCTCCTTAGATGGAGGAGCCTGAGAGCCAGCAGGAGGGCCAAAGTTGACCTGGTCCTTCCTCCTTCCTTTCCTCCTTTTCCTGGCCACAATATCAGAGAGGCCCCAGATCTCAGAAGCAGTCCCGGGTTTCCAACCTGTAATTATTTAGCTGCTGTGTCTATTTTAAGGCTCAGACTTCTCTAGATAATCCTCATTTGGGAAGGAAGAGAACCTTCTTGTTGGGCCTCCCTGGATTCAGTGCCCTGGAGGTGCCAATTCAGTAATAAGTGCCAAACAATCCCCATTTGCACTACAGGGAGCTAAATGCCAACCACAGCTGGGAGGAGACTTGTTGGGTCTTTAAAACAAAATGGCCCAGGGAGTGGTGGACAAACAGTATGTGTTCATTAAGGCTGCACTCTGATGTCGATTTGGTTTTGTTTTGAATTTGTGTGTGTGTGTGTTAAGCAAAAGAAGGGGTAGGATGTAGGAAAACACAGTTCTGAAAAACTAACTTTTAAAGGCAAACATAAAGTTAACATAGGAGGTTTTCTTTTTGAAAAGAAAACAAGAAAGGAGAAGATAGCGGGGAGGGATGAAGAGGCCACAAACTGGGGTAATCTTTATCTCTGTCTTCTTAGTAACAGCGGACAAGGCAGTTGGGAGGACCCTAGTAGAGGGAGGGTGTGACAGGACCAGAGATTTCTTTCTATTCCTCAGTTTCCCTAAGAATAAACATGATGTTCCTCATTCTCTGGGAGGTCAATAGAAATCCCATACTGTTAGAGCTGAAGGGAGGGCATCCAATCTATTTGAAAAATGAAAAATCTGAGACTCAGAAAGGAAAAAGTGGCTGTGGTCACACAGGTCAGAGATGACAGTCAGGATTCGAACACACATCTTCTGTCACCAAATCCAGGACTGTGTACTGTACAGCTGAGACTAGGGCTCCAGCATCTCACAACCTAGCTCATTTGACTGCAAAGTATAATGGCAGAGAAGGGATCTTAAGATTTTAAAAATAAATTTAAAAAAAATCTTCCAAGGGCTTTAAGACGGATAAATCGATTGCAGTTCCTTTGAACTCTATGACCATTTTCCACTTATGAATGGACAATTCAAAGATTGTAACTAGACCTAAAATGAGAAAGCAAACAAAGAACTGTTTGAGGAACATTCAAAACCTGGAGGCAGAACAGTTTGTCTAGATCTGGGCCTCTTCAAAAGAAATGCTATAAGACTCTTCAGAGTGCTTGCTTATTCTTTAAAAAAAGAAAAACGGGTCTAGAGGTCACCTTCGACCATTGACCTTGTTACAATGGGGAGGTGGGGTTAAGTGGATTTATTAATTACTGTGCTACTAAACACCAAGGGTCCCTCTATCCCAGATTAATATTTCCTCACTCTCATGTATCTGCGATGTCATCGATATAGGTGTTTACTCAGTCCATGCAGATCACAATCCATCCTCATCTTCTGGTTCATGCTCCCCTAATTATCTTCCACAGGGCATCAACCTACATAATGGAGGCCTTCCCCTTGGTCTTTTTATATTTCATAGGTATCACTTGAGCAGTCTGTAATCTGTTGATCTCTTGCCTAGCCCACCACCTTTTCCAATTATATGTTTCCATGATAATAACATTTATAACAAATAAAATAAAACTGAGTTCCGTCTCTACAAAGTGATAACTGAGAAAAAGCTATGCTGAATGGCAGAAGGAACACTAAAGTAGGAATTAGAAGCACGTGGATCTTCTAATGGCTACGTGACCTTAAGCAAGTCACTTAACCATGGGATTCTAGGACCATTGGTCTAGAACCAGAAGGAACTTAGTTCAGGGCCATCTAGTCCAATGACCTCATTTTACAAATGGAGAAAGAAGCTTAAAAAGAGACTTCAATTTCCTCATCTGTAAAGGAGGTAATCAGTTGGACTTGATGATGTCTGAGGTCCATCCCTCCTTCCACCCCCCCCCCCAAGTTTAGGTTCTAAACAGATTTATAGAGGAAGTGGAGTTTGGTGGGATATCTCTCTCAAATATTCTTAACTACAATTTCCTGTTGGAGACATACCAGGATGTTGCCTTTTCTATCTCTCAGCGTCATGAGCCATCCTGGAACTGTGGAGGATCAGAACCTCATTTGAATTCCTGTTAACAGTACTCAGTGGGAGCTGGGTAAAAAGATCTAACGTGGTTTTTTTTGCCACATTCCAGTACAGGAGCACCTGATTTTATTAAAAGTCCCAGGTTTTCCCACCTGGGAATTAATTATTTGGTTCTTGCTTGTGCTTGTGACTTCACTGGGGATCCACTTGGGTCTTTAAGGCAGTCCTACCTTGGAGGTGCTGATTGAATACTTGTTGTAGAATGCAGATACACCAGGTTGATGGGTGGGCAGGTAGGGAGTGTGCTGAAAGGGATGATGAGGTCTTACCCTCAGGCTTAATAAATGTTGCAAATGAAAAAGACAAAGTAAGGGGAAATGTCCTTTGTAATGGGTCATTAGAAATGAGCTCTTTGGTTTTTTCCTTCTCTGCCCCGCCCCATTTCTAGCTTAGCTCTTATGGGCTGGAAGCCAGAAACTTCAGCTTATTGGTAAAGGATGTGACCACAAAGGGGAACATCTGGATAGAGGGAAGTACCATGAGGTTAAATAGTCTATGGTGGGCAAGAGGAGGGACCTTAATAGAAAGAAAGCCCTCATTTTCACGTTCCCACATGGAAACCCAGCACGTACTCCACCTACTGCACACAGACTGGGTCTGAGCTTCTCTGGAGAAGGCTTTTTGTACTGTGTACACAGTCAATAAAAATGTGGTAACCTCAGGGAAGCAGCCAGTGCCGAGAAGGTCCACTTAAAGTGAGTGAAAAATAAATTAAGATAGTTCCCTTTGCTCCTTTGAAATATAACCCACATCCCATTGGCCCGGCTGGAAAGGAACTAATATTGTATGTTTGTGACAGTGCCTTTATCAAGCCAGGCAACAATTAGAAACAGCTCAGAACTCAAGGGAGGGCTTAATAAATCACTACACAATATATCCCTTCTCAGGGCACCACAGCACCATTTACAGACCTCATCTACAGTATTTAGGAAAAACACAGCATAATCAGCATGGGGTGAAAAACAAACTTCCACTTTATTTATGGCCTTTGGAAAACTCACTCAGTAGTCTTCACATAGCTCAGAACTCCAATAACCCCCCTGGAATGCCATGGCTGGTGCCACTTAGGAAAGACCCATCAAACAAACCCCTTCCTTGCTGTTAATCTGACCCAATAGGTCACTTAGGACTCAAAATGATGTTTTTGCCTTAAGTCAGTAGACATTTTTACAGACCCCTATTTCCCTCCTGTGTTTGAAGGAATAGGTAAAAAGGGTAATATCTGGGAATAGATCATCAGAAATTATAGTGGTAGAAAAATTCTACCCTCCATTAGCAGCAAAAGAAGGAAATATCTCATCAGTGCCTTGGACCTTTGGGCTGCTAGACTATTGCTCTTGGAATAAGGTGGGCAAGGGGGCAAGTTGTGCCTTTCCACAGCACAAAATCCAAGGGTTGAAGATAGGTCATGGTGGTTATGTAAAAAAATTCAGGAAATGGGAGCCAGGCTTATTATTAGAAAACATAGAACTTCAGATGAGTCATCTGATAACAGATTGTTTTTTACCCCTTTATTCATTTTTATTGGGTATTTACAGATGCCCAGAGAGTTAAGTGACCTGCCTAGCATCACATAGCTAGTAAGTATTTTCCGATATGGGTTTTCCTAACTCTAAATCTAGTTTCCTATTTACTTCCTACCACTACTGAGAGGGAACATGGTATGTTGGATACAGAGGGCTGGGTAAGGAATAAGGAAGATTTGGATTCGAATTTAGGGTCTCACACATATACTGACTTTAACAAACCATGGGCAAACTGTCAAACCTCCAGCTACTTCAGGCCACTCTCTGAGCCTACAAAGCAGAGACGTGTAATCAGTCTGCATCAGGTAAAAGAAGGTTTCTACACCAGGAGTTCCGCATGGTGATGGACTCACGAGTCTGGACCAATATGGAAAGCCAGCATCCTTTCCTCTTCCCATGCAAGCTGATCTGAATTCTGAAGGATTTAGAAGGAACGAAAAATATCCCTGATAGATATGGGCTACCTATGGGCCTGAAAAACATCACATAATTTGAAACATTGAGATTCTAAATACAGCTCTTTTGAAAGTGGAGGTCTCTCTACTGGAGAGACTTCTCTCCTGCTTTCTGAGTCCATGAGTCATGCTGTGGCCATATTTGGTGCCATTATGTCAGGAAGAGCCGTTAATAGGAATAACCAAAGATGCTATTTCTCAGCACTCCTCATCCATGTCAGCCTGGGAAGAAATGATAGCCCAGTGATGGTGGAGAAAGGAGTAGTCACTGGAAGAGATCCCTGCAGAGTGAGCTTTGTGATCAGAGAAACCTTGGGCAGACTAAAATTGGTCCCACATCATATATGCAGCCAGGTCTCTTAAAGAGACCATTTTTCTCACCCACATCCCTAAGTCATAATAGCATCCCTCAAGGGCTGATTTTTCAAAGGTGGACTAGAGAGTCCTGATGTTGAGGGAGTTAATGGCCCCTGATTACACTTCTAGCCTGTATCCCTGATTGCAGTGATTTGAGAAAGTATTCTCACTCAGTCTGCACTAACTGGAGTGCCGTTTACTATCAGGATGTAAAAACAAAACCTGTTGTTTATAAACTACTTTTTCTAGTACTTCCTGTGATTTTATGATACCAAATCTGTTCAAAAGTTCTAAAGAAAAATTATGTGAAATCATATTTTGGAATATGGGGGATGAAAGGGGTGGCGTCTTTGCTAAATTTGAAAGATTGTTCCTTTTTGTACCACAGAAAGCATTTGGAATTTTTGTTCCATATGACTATATAAATTGTACTTGGTTTTATTTTGCATTAAAATAAAGCTTTTCAGAGTTCAAACAGTATTGGGTAATAGTGTTCATTTTCACTTGCCATTACTTTGAGTCATGATGCATAAACTAGGCTGGCTTGGACCTCTTTCTACTTGAATTGACCATATGGAACAAAGATGAGGAGTCCAGGAAGTGGTATGAGGACCCTGAAAAGTGGTAGTCTTTCCTCTGAGGGGGTTAAATTGTAGGGCCCTGTCACCAAAGCCATGCCGATACTGTCCTTAAGGTGAAGGGTGTTAAGTCAGAATGAGTCCAACAGATTCCAACTTAAAACAGGAAACCATCCAGAAGGATCATAATGGAATTGGTGATGCATTATTTAGAAGGAAAAGAAAAACATAAGCATAGAGAAAATGCATTTCTTACAACTTACTTAGATAGAAACACAGGGACGAATGATCACTATTATTACTGGGTTTAGGGCAAATGTTTCATAATCATATACGTGAGTTTTCCCCCTAATATTAACTCTACTAGGTAAAAATACAAGAGGTTGTAAGGAGTAATAGTCTCAAGGCAGTTAGTGAAAGCCAAAAGGCTAAGGGACTAAGTCAATTACTGAGTAATTGAAGCAATCTCTTGGCATAGAGGAAACAGGCCTCCTGGCACTCCAAAATCCAGTTTTGTTTTGTTTTTTAACCACAAGTTTGGGGGTCTCTGCCCATTGGTGCCCCCTTCACGTTTCAAGCTACGGCCTTGCTAAATCCCACTACAGAGAGGCGACATGGCGTTTCTTTTGCTCTTCTCCTTCCTCTTGAAGAGGAATTTGCTACTGGGCAACAGAGGATCAAGCAGTAGTAATGGTTAAAAAGATTGTCAGTTCACAGTCAACAATAATTCTTGGAGTTTAATGCTATTCTTCAACCCTAGCTATGGGCTATTTGGCCGACTCTGTTTAGCTTCCTCCTACCTAAATTAATTTTGCTCAATCTTGGCCTTGATATTAACTTAGCTTCTGAGACATTGCAATGAATTGCTCCTTAAATTGTGGGAGGCCTTGAAGTATAATTTTACCCCAAGAACACAACCTACCTTTTACAAGGGGCTTTTTTGAAGAACCCTTCTTCCTTAGTGCCTCCCCTCTCAGATTTCCTTCAACATTTTACTGCATATATATGCATTTTACATATATGTACATGTACCATGTATGTATGTGTACCATTTAATAACACATATGTGTATTGTGCATATTAATATATACACAGGTGTGTACATATATCTTGTATGTATTTAATTGTTTACATATTGAATCCCCATTACAATGCATGTAGCTTACAGACAAGAACTGGTTTTTGCCTTTCTTTGTAGCTTCAACATTTAGCACAGGGCTTGATATATAGTAGGACTTAATAAATGCTTATTGACTGAATGCCTAGGTTCCCAGTTCACACCCTAGTAGTATGTTGATGGCTTAGGAAAATGCTTTAATTACTATAGTACAGTTTGGCATTGGATTAGGGACATTGTATCAATGGCCTTAAAAACAAAAGTTATGACTAATATATACATATGTTTTTTGTGATTGCACATGTATAGCCTATATCAAATTGCTTACTGTCTCAGGGAGGAGGGAAGGGAAGGAAGGAGAGAATTCAGAATTCAATTTTTTTTAAAAAGCAAATGTTAAAAATAATTTTTACATGTAATTAGGAAAAATAATAAAATATTATTTTTTAAAAACCCACAAAAACAAAAGTTGATTTCTCTGAGTCCTAAGTTCCTACCGTCCTTACTTAGGAAAGGGTGGAGTAAGAGGACAGGGCACCAGGATAAGAAGCTAGCAAAGGCTTGGCTAAGATGAAAACACTGTTAGTTCAGCCAGACTAATGCATTGGAACAACAGGCCCTATGGGAGACAGAGCACAAGGAAATGGAATAGTCATGACTAAAAATAAATTACACTGTAATTTTTTTAAAAAAATTTTCATCGTTAGAATTGTGACCATTATTAAAAATGTGTGCAGTGTTGAAGAAAATCCAGAGCTTGTATATGCAGATTTTGACATTTTATATTCAAGATACAGGCGACCTTGAGTAGGTTCTACCACATATTAAATTATAATCTATGTAGACAGCAATTTTGAAAGGTATCCAGTCAAGGAAGTTGTACTTTTGGCTGAAGCCAGACAGGGAGATGAAACTTTGATGACTTAATTCCCCCAACTGTGAAAGGCATAAACAGACAAGTGAGTACCCGTTGGAGTTAGAAAGAGACAGAAAACACATTAAGCACTGTTAAACTGAAGGTCCATAATTTCAACGAGTTATCTCGCTCCCCTGGCTAATTATTTGCTAAGGTTTCTCAGCTCGGCGCCATTCAGCATCCTTATCACCTGGGAGCCAGGTAAACTCTTGGGATGCTTTCCAGGCTACATTCTCCTCCGGCCTTCCCATAGCAGTTGTACTTTTACTCCCAGGGCTGCCTGGGTAGGTTTAAGGGCCACCCCGGCACCACAATGTGCTGTGCGTCATAGGTGGTGTGGTGCTATTCCTGGATTTAGAGAGAGCACTGTTCTCAAATCCTGGTCAGGCTTCTGAACATAGGAGCAGAGAAATGGGCTTTCTTCCCTTTCTAAACATGCCCTGGAAAATTCTTCAAATCTTAGCCCCTCTCCTCATGGCATTTTAGTCCCAACTCCTTTTGGGGTGTTTCCCAGGACCCAGGGTCACATCAAAATAATAGCCTTTACTCTTCCCCATCTCTACCTCCATCCAAGAAGGTCTCTGAGATGCCCAGAGCATTCCTCTACTACCACCTCCCTTAGGGGCATTTCCCAGGACCCAGGGTCACATCAATGATAGCCCTTACTCTTCCACATTTCCACATGTATCCTAGGAAAGGCTCCAAGATGCCCAGAGCATTCCTCCACTACCACCTCCCTTTGGGGCATTTCCCAGGACCCAGGGTCACATCAATGATAGCCCTTACTCTTCCACATCTCCACATGTATCCTAGGAAAGGCTCTGAGATGCCCAGAGCATCCCTCCAATGCCTTCATGAGACTTCTACTTCTTGATTTCCCCTCCCCACTCCCAGCCCTACCCCAGGGTAGGAATATGTAGGATGTTATTACAGAGGGAGTGACCTGGAGAGAAAGCTTCTACAGGCTTCCCCACCTCAGAAGCCCATCCAGAAAGGGCAACATACCTCTGATCAGTCACATTTTTCTGGGATTCAGAATTGTGGCACTGCTTTTGAATGGCCTCTTGCCATTCTGCAGATCCTCCCCTCCAAATCCCTTACCACCCCTGCCAGGTGTGAAATCAGGCCCTTTGGAAACTACTGCCCAGGCCTGCTACCCAGGAGGCCTTTCAATTTCCGTTTGGCCTGACCTTCTACTGACCTGGGTGGTCAGACTGTGTCTGGCCTGAGGCTCTGCCTCTCCATGGTGATTTTCCAGCAGGGCTCCAAAGGAGGAGATCAGCTGCGGATCCCCCTTTCTTTCAAAGGCTATGAGTGTTGTGCTTAGCTGAGCAATTGGAGGCTAGCCAGTAATGAGAATGTCTGGCAGTTGTAAAGCTGTCCTGAGAGGGAGGTGGGGGCAGGTATGAAGGAGGAATTCCTAAAATTCCTAATTTTGCACATGAGGAAACTGAGGCTCCTGAAGTTTAAATGGTTTGTACAAGATCCCACAGCTAATGAGTGAACTGGGTAGAATTTGAATGCAGGCCTTACTGAATCCAAGTCCAAATTCAGTGTTCCATACTGCTCCTTAATCGTGCAAGGATTCTTAACCTGAGGTCCATGTATGCCTTTTAATTAAGAAAAAAAATGATGAGTATATTTCCAAAAAAAGAGTTTTCCTTGTATTCATATGCATTTTATTTTATGCATTTAAAAACATGATTCTGAAAAGGGGCCCACAGGTTCACCAGACTGTCAGTGGAGTCCATGACCCAAACAACGTCCTGCAGACGTGGTAAGATGCATGTACATAGACACATATATGCATGCATGTATTTGCATGCATGTATACATTTATACACATGTATGAAAATATGCCACACATGCAAAATATAAATAAATATACAAAGTATATAAATATATATGCAAGGTAAACATATCCACAATATGTCTGTATGCATATACAGATGCAAATGTATACATATGCACATAAGTGTGTGTGTATATATACACATATACACATGTATGTCAAGTGGATTAAAAGCCATTCCATTTGGCTCTGTAGGCCTACATATGTGTGCATATGTATGTATATGTATATAACATG
This sequence comes from Trichosurus vulpecula, assembly GCF_011100635.1. NCBI lineage: Eukaryota > Metazoa > Chordata > Mammalia > Diprotodontia > Phalangeridae > Trichosurus > Trichosurus vulpecula. The sequence goes on along the minus strand of NC_050576.1, from coordinate 296,438,576 downwards.
TGTGCACACATGCATGTAAGTATACATAATATACACACATGTGTGTGGTAGTCTCATCTATGAATATAGCATTTACTTATCCATGAGCATATTATTTCCTCCACTAGAATGTAAACTACTTTAGAGCAAGGGCTATTGAGTCTTTTTATCCCTAGAACCCAAACGATGCTTGCACCACTGAATCAAATCGAATCTGCTGACCTAAATTTGGCTTTCTCAGCTTTCCCAGCCACATTCACCATCAGACACATTCTATATGAGGAGGGAAGTAGATGTCTGTTTTCCTTGATCATCTTGACCTTTGGATTGCATTGAAAATACTCTATAGACCTGACTCTTCATCTCTATCCCAACTGGAAATTAGTCAACATGGCTTGGAACCCTACCTATGACACCAACTCAGTTTTGGATCTGAGTCAAGGCTCTGCTTGTCTTGCCTCCCAATTTTTCTAGCTCTGTAATAAGGATAATAACACCTTCCCTAGCTACCTCTCAGCAATACTGTCACTTAATAAGATAATGTTTATGAGCTGTGAGTTTCTGGGAGAAAAGTGTTATATAAATACCATGTGCCTGTATTATTGATGATCCCAACAGCTGCCCTCCAGGCACCCCCTTGTCCTTCCCCAATACACAGACATTCCTGCCCTGTGGGGAAGAAAGATCTAGAAGAGCAAGTTGTCACAAAGGTGCCGGAGGGATGCCCTTGGCACCTCTGAGCCTCTCCATTAGTCTGTGAGCATCTTAAGAGCAATCCCTGGGTTTGTTTGTTTTTTTTGCCTTTCTTTGTATCCCCAGTGCCTAGCATAGTGCCTAGCACATAAGAGGTACTTCATAAATAGTTATTGACTTAACTGCCAAATAGGAGAATTAGAATTAAGAAAGTAGAACAAAGAAGGAAGACCAGCACTTTGGAGTTGTCTTTGGTTCTAGAAAATTCCCCAAAAGGAGAAGCAGCCAGATGTGAGGAGAGAGGAGACAGGTTTACAGAATTTCCCAGGGTATGGTTCCTGGTTCCCTACATACTATTTTTGCTACATACACAAAAAATGTACATAACTAGCCCTCTTGCCAATGATAAGTACTCACTGGAAGGTATGACATTAAGAGGCATCTGCCAACTTTTCTTGTTGTAAGCAGACACAAGCTGGACAATACCAAAGAAGGGAAAAGAACTCTGTTTTCTCCTGAAGCCTGGAAGGAAACTTGACTGAAAAAAGAACCAAACCTAATGTTTCCCATGGCCAAAAGGAATCATTAAGAATTCAATTTAATTCAGCAAATGTTGGGACACTAAGGAATATCAAATAGTCCTCACATTCAAGGAACTTACATTCTGGAAGTTTTGGGGGTGGGCCATGGTGATATAACAAGTACACAGTACATGAATAACAAAGGGGATCAGTCTATCCACTCCTCTGAAAGACCCTTCCCAACTCTGTCTGTATTTTCTCACCTCTTTACATGTTCAGGAGACTTCTACACCCTTCCAGACAAATGTGTTGTTTCCTCTTCAACCCAGATGAGAGTAAGGTTCCAACATTACCAGCCCCCACCCCCATCTGCTTCCTTTGTATTAGTTCTTCCTTTCATGTCCCATTTTAAAAATATAATTGCTCCCTTTTACCTTTTCCAATCCAATTTTGTTTTTTAGAACCACCCCATCATACACAACTCAGCCCCAGCCTTTCTTTCAAACTACCTTATTAGTGATGAAAGTTTTTAGAATACTGATAACATTTTCACATATGTGTATATGTATATATATTTTATATACTACATATATGTGTGTATATATATGTATATGTATACATATATATGTAAACAGTTTGATGTCATTGAGTGCTTTATAATTAGTCTTTAATGTTTTCCTTATATTTCTTCTAGATAGTTTATGTCAAATTTTCCTTTGAGTTCTGGTCTTTTTGTTACAAATACCCAAAAGTCTTTCAATTCATCAAATATCCATTTTTTTTTCATTCAGGATTATACTCAACTTTGCTGGATAAGGAAAGACTGTACACAGGAGACAGATGCAATAGTTTAAGACAGAAATGAGGACATCAACCCACGGTGGTGCCTTTGTGAGTGGAAAGAAGCAGGGGGAGGAGTAAAAGACAGAGATACAGAGAGAAAGGTTGTAAAGGAAGAATAAATAAGACTTGGTAGTTGATTAATGGGAAGGGAGAGTAAAGGAGAAAGAAGAGCCAAGTCGCTGGTTGCTGGTAAGAATTCTGGTGCCTACAAAAGTAATAAACAAGTTTGGGGAAGAGAGATTGGAAGAAAAGGGTGGGGAAAAGATGCTAAGTTCCATTTGGGACATGTTGAAATTGAGATACTGATGGAACAGCCTGATGGAAATGGCTAGCAGGCAAAACTGGAATTCATTACCAATACTAGGGCTCGATGTAGCAATTTAGAAGTCAACAGTACACTAAAGATAGTTGAACCCATGGTAACAGATGAGATTGCCAAGAGAGACAGCCTTAGGTGGTACCACAATGCAGCGATAAAGTTGTAAAAGAAGAAAATTGGAGCATTTCCTGACCAACTGTCCAAATAACTGGTCTTTCCCATTGGCCTTGGACTTTAGAACCAAAGTTCTGGTTTGTGGTTAGCGATTAATACTCTAAGAATCTTAAGGACTTCAGGAAAGTTTCACTAATTCCCATTAAGCTCTGATTTCTAACAACTTTATAATCCCCTAAAGGAGCACCAGCTTTTCAAACAACAACCTTCAGAGGCTCTAGGCAAAAATCTGTGGGCGGTGAAATTTGTCTTGACCTACCTCTCCAATTCCTCTGTCTTAACCTCTCTCCTCAGGACCACACTCTCCCCTGGCTCCTGCCTATTTCTTGTGTTCCTTTTCCCAAAAATAAAATCTGTTTCTTAGAAAGGATCTGAGAAAGTACTTCCCAGTAAACTGTAAATAACTTATGATGTGTCTAGGACTGCTATTCTCAAGGAAAGTGAAAAGCAATAGAATGAATTCCAGGCACTGCCAGAGTGACCAGAGAAGACTTTAGGAGAGCAGAAGTCTTCCTGGTGCTTTTGGAACTCCAGAATTGCTATTAAACTAGTAGTAGTGGGCTGTAGTGGAAAGACTGTTAGATTTCAATTTGCAGGACCAGGATTTGAAACCTGGCTCTGCCACTTACTATCTGTGTGACCTTGTGCCTTGGTTTCCTCTTACGGAAAATGACTTAATCTCTAAGGTTCCCTTTCCATCCTCAGTCTAGTGATCCAATTCTTCCTGCTTGCACAGCTATCCCTGTTACACCCTAGTTACAGGGATATTAAAGAAAGGATATCCATAGTAGTATAGAGGGTCCGGGATAAGAGATACAATGTCTATAACTAAGCACAGAGCTAAGGCCAAGGCAGGTTAGGTAGGTGGCGCAGCAGGTAGAGTATTGTATCCAGAGTCTCAAAGACCTGAGTTCAAATCCTGCCTCAGACACTTACTTATAAGCTTTGTGACCCTGGGCAAGCACCTTAGCCTCTCTGTGCCTCAGTTTCTTCATCTGTAAAAATGAGGGAACCAAATTTGATGGCCTCTAAGTTCCTTTCTGGTCTTAAATCTACAATGCCATACTTAAATGTAACTCTTTCTGAGAAGATGCTGACTTACTGTCTAGTGTTTAATCTTTGCTTAAGGATATAAAATGTCAGGCTCAAATTCATAAAACCTCAAGAAGGCAAGGAAAACAATGTACATAATGTTGACCACATGGGAAGTGGAAAGAATACAAGTGGAAAAGCGAATACTGTGTAGCTACAGTATAACAGGGGCAGCTAGATAGCACAGTGGATAGGGGATAGGGCCTGAAGTCAGGAAGACTCATCTTCCTGAGTTCAAATCTGGCCTCAGACACTCACTAGCTTGTGACCCTGGGCAAGTCACTTCACCTTGTTTGCTTCAGTTTCCTTATCTGTAAAATGAGCTGGAGAAGGAAATGGCAAGCCCCTCCAGTGTCTTTGCAAAGAAAACCCCAAATGGGGTCACAGAGAGTCGAACAAGACTGAAAACAACTGAACAACAAGAACAAAATGGGACAAAAACCAAGGAAACTGAACGTGGATGAGAGTTAAGAAAATGAACTTTTCTTCATTGCATAGGTAGAGAGCTAATGGGTTTTCTTTGGAGACAGGTAGTTCAGGACCTGGAGTCAGAAAGACCCTGGGAGTTCAAATGTAACCTCAGATACTGACAAGGAAACCCTGGACAAGCCACCTCAGGATTGTTGTAAGAATCAAACAAGAAAATTCGTAAAATACCTTGTAAATCTTAAAGCACTATGCTATTTGCTGAACAGTTTTCTCTCTCTCTCTCTCTCTCTCTCTCTCTCTCTCTCTCTCTCTCTCTCTCTCTCTCTCTCCACTGTTTCAAGGGAGAGCTCCCTGGATAGCAGATAGAGATGGATATGTTCAGTAAAAGTTATGTCAAAGCAAAAGACATAAATAATTTATCTTAAAGGAGTCAAGAAAGGAAAGGGCTCTTGGGTATCTTTAGTTTGTCTCCTTTTCATACTTATAATAACTCGTATTTAGAAAGCTCATTAAGTCGGACAGAGGCAATAGGGGCATCAAATTGCTATGGAAAGAGTGAGAAATTTAGAGTCAGATGACCTGAGTTTGAATTCTACCTCCTTCGTTTACTATCAGTGTGACCTTGGACAAGTCCTTTACCTCTTTGGGCCTCAGTTCCGTCATCTTTAAAATGAGGGGATTGAATTAAACGACCTCTACTTTCCCTTCCAGCTCTAAATCTATGATCCTAAATTATTATGCCCATTTTTCAGATGAAGAAACTAGAGCTTAGAAAAGTAACGTGACTTGTCCAAGAGAACACAGTTAGTAACACAGGATTCCCGAGTTGGATGTCCAGACTCCAAAGCACCATCCTTTCCTTTCCATCATGCTGTCTCTCTGAAGATAACTGGTAGAATCCTTATCTTCTTCACTATGCAGTCAAGACTGTGCAGCTCTATTTGCTTCCTCGGACATGTTTAATGAGGAGTAAATTCTTCCCACAAAGTCGGCCATATTTGAATTAGGAAGGTAAGCAAGGCATGGCATTGACCTTCTGGCTAGGCTGCCCTATATTCTGTGCCACAGGCTCTTGAAAGAAGAATTCCTTATCTAGAGAAATGCATATCTTCAAACAGTTTTTTTGTTGTTGTTCAGAAAGGAAGCTAGTCTTAATTTGAGATGTGAAAATGTTCTGTGAGCTTCCTCCTAACTGTTTTCTTTCCTTGTTACGTTATCTGTGAGTGTCCAAATTACAAGGCTGGTTTGTTAAACACAGACACATCTGCCAACAAGAAACCAGGTAGGGAAAGATGTGAAGAATAGAAATACGCACTGATTTTTCAGAATAACATCTGCCTCTAAAGAGGTATAACTTCATGTAAAATCTGCTTCATCTTCTGAATAGCAAAATAAGATATGCAAGCAGATGCCTCAGAAAACTGCCCTGTGAATTCAGGATGCAAAGACTACAATGATGTAATGAAGATTTCTTGGACTATAGTAAAAACATTTTGTGAGAAAACAAAGTATTTTGCAAGCAGAATTGACATATCTTCATGTCCCCTACACCATCAAATGAGTTCTAAGGCAGATTTTCTTTTAATTCAAGAATCCTGGGGGTAGTCGCTGAAGCAGCCACAAAAATACATTAGATGAAAAGTAAACTTGTATTACAACTCTCTGTTCATCTCCAAATTGTAAGCCCTATTAGGGAGAAACTGTTGTCCTCTACACCTTCCCTACATAGCTAGCTTCACTGGAAAGTCCCCTTATATCACCTCTTTCAATATTTTTTTCCAGACGTTATAAATTGCCTCTCCACGTGTACCACTCTAAGGAGCATCCCAAATTTGAGAAACAGGATGCTGGGTCTTTAAGAACCTTCCTCCTTTCAAAAATAGGCTGGGGCTGGGGGTTGGGGTGTGGAGATTTGGAATGGAAGGAAAAGTTTTTTACCAGCCCACTTGGCAAGTCCTGAAGCTGCAATTCATTCATCTGAAAAATTCTCGCAGCTCTCTCAAGACCCAGTTGGAGAGCCTTCTGTGGGGCCTCTTGTGTGGTTTTAAAGTTAACCAACATTCAAGCCCAGTAGGTGGAAAGGACTGCTTTGTATCCTAGACAACAGAGTTTAATCCTCCGATGCAGTTTGAAGTCAGCATCCTGACTGGGCGCCCCCACTCCCACCTCCCAGCCAAATGCATACACCTTTTTACTTGAAGAAGTTTTGTCTTTTCTTTTAGTTTTCAACATTCATTTTTATAAGATTTTTGAGTTCCAGTTTTTTTCTTCCTCCCCTCTCCCCTCCCCAAGATGACAAGCAATCTGATATAGGTTATTCATGTGCAATCATGTAAACACATTTCCACATTAGTCATTTTGTGAAAGAAACAGAACAAAAGGGAAAAGTCACAAAAAACAAAAAGCAAAAAAAAAAAGTGCAAATGAGTTCAAAAAAGTGAAAAAAGTGCTTCAATCTGCATTCAGACTCCGTAGTTCTTTCTCTGGATGTGGATAGTATTTTCTGTCATGAGTCTTTTGGAATTATCTTGGATCATTCATTGTATTGCTGAGAAGAACTAAGTCAATCATAGTCGATCATTACACAATGTTGATGTTATTGTGAACAGTGTTCTCCTGGTTCTGCTCACTTCACTCAGCATCAGTTCATGTAAATCTTTCCAGGTTTTGGAGGAAATTTTCTGAGGAAGAGATAAAGAAAATGACTAGACAGCTTTGACAGCTAATATTTCAATGGGTCCCCTCATTTTGTGGATGTGGTTGCTCCCTCCCTCCGTGGAGTCCATGCCTTCACATCCTGTTTGATTCTTCCAGCATGCCCAGGGACTTCCTCAGGGCCTTTTAAACATTTGGTGGATGCTAGTGTATCACTCAGGCTGTCCACCAGTTCTCCCTCACCCTCAATATAGGACCAACCTATTGTACATGTGGGCAGCTGGGTGGCACAGCGGATAAAGCACTGGGCTTAGAATCAGGAAGACTCATCCACATGAGCTTATATCCTTCCTCAGACACTTACCAGCTATGAAAACCCCAAATGGGGTCATGAAGAGTTGGACATGACAGAAACAGCAGCAACAAAAACAATTGTCCGTGGCCTCCATGATGACGTGGCCAAGCAACACCTAACTTATTTGATCACTATTTACAAAAATCACCGGATTTTAGAAAGAACCTTTGTGTCCGTTTAATCCAGCCTATATTGAGTATAGTATAGTATAGGATAGCGTTGTATTGATTATAGTATAGAACACCTACCCAGTCTTCATCCGGCCTCTGCTTGAAGACTTCCAATGAATGGGAACCTATTACCTCCCAAGCATCCATTTCCACTTTTGGACAGCTATAATTGAGAGAGGATTTTTTGGGTCACCAAGCCAAAAGTTACCTCTTTGCAGCTTCTACCTATTGCTGTTGGTTTTGCCCTCTGAAGCCAAACAGAAAAAGTCTAATCTCTCTTTCACATGTGGTTGTTCAGTAGTTTCAGTCACGTCTGACTCTTTGTGACCCCATTTGGGGTTTTCTTGACAAAAGTACCGGAGCAGTTTGCTGTTTCTGTCTCCAGCTCACTCTACAGATGAGGAAACTGAGGCAAACAGGGTTAAGTGACTTGCCCAGGGTCACACAGTTAGGAAGTGTCTGAGGCCAGATTTGAACTCAGGAGGATGAGTCTTCCTGACTCCAGGCCCGGTGCTCTACTCACTGTACCACCTGGCTACCCCAATTATCATGCCTGTGCTCCAGTCTTTTTTTTCTCCATGCTAATGTTCCTCCTGGTTATACTTGTATGACGGTGTATTAGTTACCAAGATAATCCGTACACTAGCTCCTTCTGTAGTTAAACTGCAGTGTTTGTGAATGACCATGCCTAAGAGTTAATGCTATCATTACTATTGCTATTAGCATTTCATTAGCATTTCATTAGCATTTTCACCTTTTTTGAAGAAGTTCCTACAGAAATGGTTCTAGGACAAATCAGCATCCTGCTAATACATTTTTTTGTATTTAGTGTTCTATAGAGTATTGCATGGATGGTTAAAATAACTGCTTTTGTAGTTGAATAAAATAATTAGGCCATAAGCTTCTGTAGGCTAACTGAAAGCACCCTCATTACATTGTCTAATAGTGGATGAGAAAACAGGTGTAATCTCTACCTCAGCTTCTTCCTGATTTTGATTTCCTCTTCCAAACGGCTATGTTACTATGAAAGCTTTTTATTGTGTATGGATTAGAAATGAACTGTATTTGGCAGAGCAATATCAATTTAAAATGTTGCTCTTGAAGTTGGTTTTTTCCCCATGGTTCCATGTGCATCCAAGCAATCATGAGCAACAGTTAGACCTGTGATAATCATCTGGTTCCAGTACAGTTTATTAGCTTGTTCCTCCAGGATGTTTTGAGATCTGAATTTTTGGTGTAGAAATTCATCAAATTTGCATTCTAATGGGGAGTCAAAGGGATGTGTTTCAACAATCCGGCTAGCAGCTGCTGTGGGGGTGAAAAACCAACAACAACCAGCTCACAGAATGCTGCAAGCCCAGGTTCTTTTGATCTGCTTTACTCAGGAAAGCAACGTTAAGGGGTTAACAAGCTTACTTTAATCCAATATACAAATATCATTCACTCAGCTCAGGGGGGAAAGCCAGCACCCTGAGCTTCAGAGCAAATACAAAGAGAGCAAACAAACATGAGTCAACAGGCAGATTTCCATCTGACAAAATCATAATATACAGTTACCAGAGAAACATCAACATCTGAGTTTTGTCCAAAGCCAGGGAGCTCATAACAATGGCTGCCCCGAGTCATGCACCACTCCTGCTGTGGCTCAGAGCTCCCAAAAAGAAAGCCAACCTCTGGATTTATATATCTTGTTCAGAGTCAAAGGTGAATCACACAAGTGACTCACCCACGTGACATAAAAGCATCACAAAAAATGCAACTTAAACCCATGTGGTCTAAAAGCCTCTGATGTCACAAACATGTCACTCAAACCTATGTAAACTAGGTTTTCCCTTGAGGCAAGGAGGTCATCAAGGACTCCTAATTTAATCAAAGAAACAAAGGCCAAACTCTTCAAGGGCACTTGGTTGAAGAAGTGCTAAGAGCCCACCTTGATTGCCAATACAGGATGATGTAAGCATCTCCAAGAACTATACTGTCATTGGGATCATAGAGGGAGTCAAATAAGATGGAGGGCTTGGGAGTAACTTTTGTTTCAGTTTGTCAATCTTGAAAGAAGAAAGGAGAGGGAAAGGATACAGTAGGAAAGAAAAGAGGAGGATTGAGGGAGATTCAGCTCATATAACTGAGGGGCACAGATAGAAGTCCACATAAATATAGGGGGATGCTAAGTGTCACCTGAACATCTCACTTTCATCTGAACTGGTCAAAGGATGGTAGAACAGACATACAAGTAGACACATGTATGCCACACACACATACAAAGTTTGGTGTGGAAATACATTTGATTCAACAGGGAAAAGTGAGAATAAGAGAGTTTATCTAGGGAGAGAGTAATCCTAAGTAAAACAAGAGGGGATATCAGGAAGGGGTTTAAAATGAAAGAAAGAGAGGGTAAAAACCTATAATAGATGAGGGGAAGAAAAGACAGGCCAGGCAGTGGAAGCTGTCTGTATCAAGCATAGACATTGGAAAAAAATAAGTATTTATTAAGCACCTACTATTAAGGACTATGCTAAGTACTTTACAAATATTACCTCATTTGATCCTGACAACAACCCTGGGAGGGAGGTGCTGTTAGTACCCCATTTTACAGTTGAGGAAACTGAGGCATACAGAGGTGAAATCACTTGTCCAGGGTCTCACAGCTAGTAAGTGCCTGAGATTGGATATGAACTCAGATCTTTAAACCTCAGACCAGTGCTGTCTCTGCTATACCACCTAGCTGCCTCCATAGGGCTGAGCACACTCTTATCCCATGCCTCTTTTCTTCTATGTAAAGAGGGGTCATAGAGCAAAGAGAAGAAAATATATAAGAGGACATAGTGGAGGTTTTTGCACAAGTAAGTCTGATGAGGCTGAGATGAGAAAGGAAACAGTTAACTATGAAAAAAAAATTGCAGCAAGTTTTTCTGATAAAGGTCTCATTTTCAAGACATATAAGGAACTTATTCAAATTTATAAAAATAAAAGCCATTCTATTCCCCAATTGATAAATGGTCAAAGGATATTAACAGGCAGTTCTCAAAGGAAGAAACCCAAATTATTTATAACTCTATGAAGAAATGCGCCAAATCACTAATAACTAAGGAAATGCAACTCTGAGATTCCACCTCCTATGCAAAGGATTGGCAAAGACGACCAAAAGAAAAGGAAAAGGGCAAACGTTGGAGATGCTATAGGAAAACGGGTGCTTTGTCGTGCTGTTGGTGGAGTTGTGAGTTAGTCTGACTATTCTGGAAAACAATTTGGAATTATGTCTCAAAAGTGACTTATCCGTGCATTCCTTTGGTCCCAGCAAAAGCATTGTTAGGCCTATATCCCAAGGACATCAAAGAAATGGGAAAAGATTCTATATGTGAAATAAAATATTTACAACCACTCTTTTTGTGGTGACAAAGAACTGAAAACTACAGAGGTGCCCATCAATTGGGGAATAGCTGAGCAAATTATGGTATATGCATGTAATGGAATACCGTATGTTGTGGTATAGGAAATGAAGCAAGAGATGATTCCAGAGAAACCTGGGAAGACTTATATGGACTGAAGCGGAGTGAAGAGAGCAGAACCAGGAGTACAATTTATACTATAACATTAACACTGTAAAAACTGATTTTGAAAAGCTTAAGAACTCAGGAATCAATTATGATCCTAGAGGACTGAAGATGAAGAATGCTGCCCACCTCCATTTTAGAGAGATGGTAGACCAATACGCAGTGGCACCTAGGTGGCACGGTGGATAGAGAGCAAGGCCTGGAACAGGGAAGACTCATGGTCCTGAGTTCAAATCTGGATTTAGACACCTACTAGTTGTGTGACCCCAGGTAAGTCACTCAACCCTATTTGCCTCAGTTTCCATATTTGTAAAATGAGCTGGAAACAGAAATGACAAACCACTCCAGTATCTTTGCCAAGAAAACCCCAAATGGAGTCGCAAAGAGTCAGACATGACTGAAACCATTGAACAAGAACAGACTAATATGCAGAATGAGACACCTTTTTGGACATGGTCAATATAGAATTATGTTTTGCTTGGCTGGACACGTTTTTTTTTTTGGAGGGGGAAGGCCGGGCAATTGGGGTTAAGTGACTTGCTAGTGTGTCGAGTGTCTGAGGCCACATTTGAATTCAGGTCCTCCTGACTCCAGGGCTGGTGCTCTACTCACTGCACCACCTAGCTGGTCCCAACTATGCATATTTTTACAATGGTTTTTCTTTTTTTTCTTTTCCAGTAAAGAGAGAGTGGTGATGGTGGGAAATAAATGCTTGATAAATGAAAAAAAAAAGTTTAATTTAAAAATAAAATAATAGCCCTTCTGGCATTTTTGGTGACATTGACCTAATCCTGAGTTGCCATCATTCTTCTGTTCCATAAACAAATCTCAATGACTCATCCATTTGTATGAAGTTTCTTTGTCAATACATAGCTGGCAGAATTCGTGTGGATATTACCTATGGAGGACTTTTTAATTCCATTCTTGGATCCTGTCTGTTCCATGAGCCCCATCCAGAGTTAAACCATTCTTTAAATTATCTTTAACAAATAAAATGATGTGTACCTATTATTAGCCATTTGCTATGGTTTAGTGAAGTGATGGCTGCTTGTTCCAAAAGAATCTCTGAAGGTTTTTCTCTGAGAATATCTATTAATCCTCTTTGTCCCTTTTGGCAAGTGTTAATCTCCTTATAGCTGCCTTGGGGCACTAAGTCCCATGTTTTGTTAATATTTGTCTAGGTTTTGTTAGGATATTTTACAGATCTGTTTTGACACACTTTACAGTTTCCAAAGTGTAAGTTAAGACTTATATGGTGTAGTTATAAATCAAATGTGTTCTTCAGAAGTTTTCTTCCCACTGAGTTTTGAATTCAGGATGTCAGTAAGTCTCTTAACATATTCAGTTACAGCCTTCTCTTTGATATTTATCTTGCCTGGAGAAGTCCAAGGTATTTGCAGGCATTGCTTTCAATATGAGCTCTAGATTCAGAAGCCTTTAGTCTCTTCAGTCTTAATGACATTTTGATATCATTGGGAATAGATCCTATGAAATGAAGGAGCTGTTTAATGCATTTTTAGTGGAACGATATAGCTTGATGTCAATCACATACATCAAGGGATTCATCAGATGTTTTGGTTCAACTCCCTCTTTAATCTGGAAGCCATAATTAGTTCTATTTAAAATAGATACTAAGAGAGTAAAGGCTAGATAGAACCATAATAGTTTAAAATATTTCTATACAAATAGTTCTTGATATTGTTCTGTTGGTGGCATATTTTAAACATGATTTTCCACAGGGACATAAAATCTCTAGTATTCTCATTATATTTGCTATAGATGAAAAAGTCATGAGTGTGGAACTGAGTCAAAGGCATTGTGATAATCAATATAGTCGACGTAGACATTATGTCACTTTGGGGCAGTTCAATAATTATGGAATCAGTAATAAATTAGCCTTCATATGCCTGGGACTTCTGCCACAATGTTTTTGCTCCTCTGCCAACACATGGTTTTCTTATGAGTGTTGACAGATTTTGATTTTAGTGATACAAGGTGTGAATGCTTTGTATAAAGCACATAAACATATAATCAGCCTATATTGGAGAGATCACTCATGTCCTCATCTTTTGGTAGCAGAGATGTGATCCCTTTGGTAAGAAATATAGGGGGTTAGACTTACACATGAGAGGGTGCTGGTAAAAGGCTTTCCTTGTATTCATGCACCATTTTGAAGTGCTTAAGCCAATAATTATGACTCTTATCCGGCCCACTGCTTTCTAGTTTTGCAGAGAGTCTAGAGTTACAGTCACTTCCATTGATGTTCTGTCATTCATTATTATAATGGTACCTAAGCTGTCTGTTTCTCATTTGATCCAACTTGCATTTTCCTAACCCTGGGCTTCTTGTAACCATATAGACTACCAGAAATTTTCCACATCCTTCAACTCTCCCACTTCTGATTTCTTTGCTTCTCACATCTCTGCAATAAAGGTTTTGGCTGATGTTGAATTGCTTATTTTGTTCTTTGTAATGCTTTGACTCCCAATAGCACCTTAACCACTAGATTTTAGTTTTCAATGACTGATTAGGGGAATATAAAATTTTTGATATACTTCTTTCGACCTTCTGAATCTTATAACCCCATGTTTCATTTTTGTTACCTGTAACTGGGTGTAAGGTTAACGGGGAATAAAATCTTCCCCGCCCATCAATAGGTCTTATGTGCAGCCCATTAAGGGAAGCTTGCTTGCTTGCAGGAAGGCTTACACACCTTTTGCTAATTAGGCACTGAGTCAGAAGGGCTGTGATACCTTCTGGCTCTGAGCCTATTAGCCAAGAGAGTATATATTCTGAAAGGTGGGCTTTTGCTTTGGGGGCTCAATCACAAGAAGGATCCTCAGATCCTGAGACTCTGAGTGGCCATATTGTTCAGAGCTCCCTGACTGCTCAGAGCAGAGGCTTTCTTGATCCAGTGGTGAATGTAAAGTATATATAGCAGTTTTTCCTTGATTCAGACAGTAGAGCCCTGTCTGTGGATCTTTATTTCTCTTCTCTGTATTCCCTCTGTTTGTATTTTAAAGTTGCTTTCTTTAGTAAACCAGATAAAAGAACCTGCACTAGCAGCCATCCTGGGTATGCCAGGGTGATTGTTATTACACTGAGCCATATGACATTCAAGTTTTCTAATGGAGGAACCAGCTCTATCGTGATGTAATCTTCCAATGGCTTTCCACAGATCTTCACTAACTCTCTCAAGCTGTTTCTCTACTGGTAGCATTAGTGCCTGTCCATTTTTCTTCCTGTGATTCCTACCATGGCAACAGCTGCCATCTATATTACTGTGTGCAGGTTCTGAAATGTTTTTACACTTTCTGCCAAATACTGTTGAAGAATGAGCTCATTCATGATGCTTATAGGAAATGACAATTTTTTAAAAATGACTCTGATTTGGCTTTAGTTGGTCTGCTAATTGGATTTGTGCCATCCTAACTGAAAAATCAGATTTCAAAATTCAAACGCAAGTATTCCCAGCTAATTGTCAAAATCATGTGTAATGTCAGTGCTGATTGTCATCAATTTCATCATGTAGGATGTCAGGGGTTAATGCGGAGTGAAGATTTTCAGTGACCCTTGACTTTGCCTTCTTATATTTTAGCAAAACCTCAGTTTTACCTTTTACATTGTCTGACCTAGGCTTAGGGATGAAGGGCTCTTTGGTTTGGTTTGGTTTGGTTTTATAATTGTCCTGTACTTGTTGGAAATACCTATGTGACTTGGTTTTTCTTGTTTGTTGATTGTTGGTTGTTGTTGGTGAAGGTTGTTGCGGTTGTTTGTCCTTCATTCTTGAAGAGGACCTTGACATCAGGAAGGTGATGCCGTGACTTGCAAGTGAATCAGATTTAAGCGAAGAGAGGGCTGTGCAAAGTCACCAGCCTCACTTTCTCCTCAAGAGGCTTCTGGGTCTAGTACCAAGGTATAGATCCAGACAATGGGAGATGGCCCCCAGAGTTGAGGGTACCATTGACAAAAAGCAGTGGGGAGTCCTGGGCCATCACTGATAAGATTGCTTCTAATCTTGCTATGATAGAGTGCTGATACATAGTGAAAGTATTCATGTCTTCAGTCCATTTCATGCCCACTATGGTTTGTCCACTTTAGCAGTTAGTGCCATGTGCACTGAAGGCAAGAAGGCAGGAACAATAATTTATTAAGTGCTTCCTGTGTGCCAGGTACTGTGCTAAATGCTAAGGATGCAAATACAAGCAAAAAGGAGTCTCCCTGATCTCAAGCTGCTTACATTCTAACATAGAAAGACAGTACATAAAAAGGGGATGTGGGGATGGGGGGATGAGGGGCTGGGGGAATGGAAAATATCCAAGCAGGGCATGGTGGTGAAATCTGGAGAGTCACAAGCATTGTCAGAAAAGGCATAAAGCACAGTTCGCTTGGACCTGTTCCCAAAATGGAGGTCCTTGGAAGGAACCCGCCACTGGCAAAAGGACTGGCATGATAGAGGAATGCTTTAGGGTGAGAAGACCCCAGGAAGCATTTCCAGTAGTGGAATATTGGTATTTCTGAGTTGTTAAGGTTAATCTTGCCTTTTTTTGTGGCAACAGCACACAAAAGAGTATTGCTATCTTTCTTGTAAAGCTGATATGCATCAAGACTTTCAATTGGGCAAGCCCTTAGTGCTCTCCTCTGTTTTTTTGACTTTTAAGAACAATTGCATCAGGGTAATTGGGCTGCTAATCTAATCAGTGGTATCCAGAGAACTCAATCCTCTTGCATTTCAGATTTCCATCCAGGCCTTCACAACTGCCCTAGAGGTCTCCAGACCCTAGCTTACACCACTGATGCTTCCCAACCTCAGCACCATGGCTGAGCTTTGAAGGGATGGATTTTTTATTATTATTATTAACAACAATGACACATTTCTATTAGTTTTAAGGCTTACAAAGTTATTTCCTTACAGCCCATGAGGAGTGATAATTCTGAGCATTATAATCGCTATTTTATAAATGAGAAAATTGAAGCTCAGGAGTCTCAGTGGCTTTCCCATCATCACATGGGGAGTCATCGTTGGGGCCAGGATTTGAACCCAGCTGTCTAGACTCCAAGTCCAAGATGACATCTGCCTCTTTTTGAGTGGCTGATATGCCCGTCCACGAGTGATCGAGAATTCTTAGTAGTTTGGTAAAAACTTCAGAGTTTACCTTCAGCCTCACCTCACATGTATGTGCCTTCAGACTCTCAGTTTTCCCCCACCTCTCCACCCTCCCACCATTAAGCTCAGGATTTGGTTCAATTGGTACTGCCTTCTGGATTCTCTGCAACACCAAAGTTTAGCCTAAGGCAGAAAATTGGAAAGGAAGCAATATTTTTTCAACCTGCTTTGCCCTGCTTCCTGAAAAGACAAACTCTTCTTGGTTTTTGTTGTTGTTGTTAAGTATTATGCACAACAGAGAAATATATACAATAATAAACAAAAAGAAAAATTTCTAGTTTACAAAAGTCATAGTTAATCCTAGTCCTATGACAGTAGGCCTTATTCTTTCTTAGATCCCACTCTCATCAGACTCCTCAGCTTTCTGACATTGGGGTGTGTGTCCGGGAAATAAGCATAACTCAAGATATATCAATTCGTTTTATCTCCCAGACTGGCTTCCCCTGAAATTCCTCCTACTCCCCATAGAGCCACAATCAGAATCCCTATGTCTTCTCTCCTTCTTTCCCTACTCCTATTCTCACAAAGTGGCCTCCCAGACTCCAGGGTTGGACAATAGCTGTAAATTGTACCTATCTAGGCCCAATTAATTAACTTCTCCCAGTGACTTCCCAATGGCCTATAACAATTAAATGTCTCTCTTACTCTTCCCAATCACTACTGCCACCCCTACCACCTTAGATCATTTCTCCAAAGGAAAAAGGCATGGTCTAGTGTGGTCTCTGGAGCTAAGTGCTACTCTTTAAAATCAAAATGCAGATTTGCAGATTGAGGATGTTCTAATAAAGCAGGGGTTCTTAACCCTTTGTGGGGTCATGGACCCCTTTCTCAGGCTAGTGAAACATATGGAGCCTCCTCAGAATAATATTTTTAAAAGCATGAAATAAAACACATAGGATTGCAAAGGAAACCAACTGTATTGGAATACAGTGACCAAAATAAAAACAATATATTTTAAAGTTCGTGATTCCAGGTTAAGAACCTCTGATCTAAAGAATTTCTCCAAGGTCAGAATTTCTTAGTGCCTTTCAGCTGTCAAGGCAGTCTCTTTCTAAGCATCATAGAGAAAAGAAGAGGATTCTGTTTATCTTCTTGGGTTCTCCAACCTCCTTCAGCTATATACCAACTGAGGGGAAACTGAATCATTTCAGAGAGGGTGAAGTGAGTTGCCACCCATTTAAGCCAACCAGCGACAGTGGCGGGCTGGTGTCCCATCTTTGCAAAGAGAAAAGGAAGATGGAAACAGTCCAGCAGTACCTGGGCTTGACATACCGCTTGTGAGGGCAGGGGCTGTTTTAATCTTTCTTTGCATCCAAATCCAATGCCCAGCAGAGTGCCTGACAAACAGAAAGTGCTTAGTAAATGCTTGTTGACTGGCTGATGCATGTATTCCAAACTTCCTTTTACTCTTTTTATTTTCTCTAGTCCCTGAGAGCACATGGCAGTCTTTGGATTTTCATTTTTTCATGTTCATTCTCCTTGTCCTCTAGAGGTCTTTCCTCTTTTATACCGTGGTTCACAACTATTTTTAAGGACACCTGAAGTGGAAGTGAGGCTGGTGCAATATCTTGAGCAGAATATAATAGGAAAAGAAATCTATCCATCGCTGTTCCAAGTTCATCGTTATCCCTTTAACTGACCCTGGATAAGCGATGATCCTCTCTCCCAGTCTGTTTCCTCATCTGCAACATGGAGACAATAAAAGCCCTTTATATAATTGTTGTCAGGCTCAAATGTGGTAACACGTGTCACATGTTTGCTAACCTGAAAAGTAGCATATCAGTATTGGCATGGTGACCCACCCTCTCCCGGATCAGCCCTAAATGATCATGAACTGAAAGCTCTTTTACCAAGATTTCATAACATCGGCTGAGAAATCTTTCTTTAGACCCCCACAGGGAAGAAGAATATGGAAAAGTAAACCAAGGGGGGTCTTGCCAGCCTCCAGACAGATATGGGCGTTGGATTAGTTTCATTTTAGAAAAATGGTGGTGGGACTTGTTTCCTGTTGGCGTTCCCCCTGCATTCGTTTTTTTTTTTGTTTGTTTGTTTTTTTGTTTGTTTGTTTTTGGAGGGGTAAGGTAGGGCAATTGGGGTTAAGTGACTCGCCCAAGGTAGTAAGCGTGAGGGAACATTTGAACTCAGGTCCACCTAACTCCAGAGCCGGTGCTTTACTCATTGCGCCACCTAGCTGCCCGACTACTACTTCATTCTTGAAGAGAACCAATGAAGAGGACCGAGTCCAGTGGTAAAACATAAGTCAGGAAGATTGGCGAAATACTGAAGGGAATAAAGTACGAGAGCTGCAGGGGTGTGCTGGTAGAAGTTTAACAATCAGTGGAGGGTAGGGGGGTGGGGAGTAAGAATGACATATGTGGATTATTAACATCTCCATCGCTTCCCTAAGTCTAGACAATCAGCAAAACAGTGAATGGAGCCCTCTCTTGTAGCATCTGAGGATTTCTGGGATGTAGATGCTCACACTGAAAATTTAAGAATGGCGCTCTCGCAAGCTGATGGGAAGTGACTCCAGTACAACCCTGGGTGGGGGAAAGGTTGGGTCTTACACATCCCAGACGCCTAGCACGGCATCTTGCGCAGAGTAGCGGCTCAATAAATATTGGTCGAATTGAATAAAACCAGTAGGGAGTGCAGATCATTTGTTTTCAAATTCCACCTTCAGGAAGCAAAAGGTTGCATGCATTAGGTGAACTGGTGTTAAAAATGAGAGCTTAAAGTTAATGCCTCGCTCCCTCCCCAGGAGGCTGAAGTGAAAACTAGGCTCTCCATGTCAGATTTCCACTTGAAATGAACTTGACTCGTAATCTACTAATAACTTTGCCCTGAATCCGCACTTTAAAGGGGAAGTATGATGTGGGAGGGGAGGGGAGGGGAGGGGAAAGAAAGGGAAGAGGAACAAAAACTAATTCTACGTATTTCCAGGTCTTGGTTTTAGATCTCTCTCTTTGCTGCTATGATCCTTGAAGTCAGCACCCTTCCTCATTTGCTTTGTACTGGATGTTAGGGAAACATGCCCAAAATAGTGCTAGATTTTAATGAGGTGTCAATCCGGAATAACCCAAACTGACTTTACCTGCAAAGTCAAGGTAGAGAAAAGGTATCATAAATCTCTAAATAGTACATCCTTGTTACCAAAAAATCAGAATCTTCCAGAACTGTGCCTTCATGATAATAACAATCGTGATAAATAGAGCAGTAACTAATTGATCTTGCCCCCCTGCCAAGACTAACATTGCACACACCCCTGTCTTAGCAACATGACTTGTTTGGAATAAAAGGTGCTTATTTTAGAGAGCTAGAGATACGGATATGCGTGCATGTATGTATACACACATATACACAAACATTTACATATTTACATATGCACATATGATGCATGCAACTTTTTGCTTCCTGAAGGTGGAATTTGAAAACAAATATAGTTATCCCTTCGGCATCATGGGGGTTAGCGGCATGGTCCCCCCCATCTGGAAAATACCCATAAAATATTTTGGTCCTCCCTTGGTAACAGAGAAGAAGTCTGAATTATTTGTCATATTAAAAGATAAAATGTTTATATTATACAATACCTTACATATATTTTATGCATTTCTGAGTTTCTAAACTTTTTCTGTGTTGTCTGCTGACCTCTGCAGCTTCTGCAAAACTCCCCCAAAGTTCCCATTTAATTTCTAGATGTATGGAAATGGTGATAGGGAAAGTTGAGATGTGGAAGGATAACTGTACACACACACACACACACACACACACACACACACACCCGCATATATATGTTTTGGGTTTTTTGTCCCCCTCAGATTTGTGTACCTCAGGCAAGCGTCTTGCCCGTTGTTCGGTCTCTGATAATGCTACTACTTACATGTGGGACACTGTGTCTGATCAACTGATAAATGGTCTGTGGCTAGGCTGCCCCACTGAGAATGTGATCTCTGCATCTGCAGGGACACATTCCTGATTCAATGGTGAGGGACCCTGAGGCAGTAAGTGACAGCCAGAGCCTTCTCCCATTCCCTGGCTGGGGCCTCTGGCAAGCTTCTCCCGCTTCAGGCTCAACATAGCTAGGTTGATTCACCATTGTTTCCCATGCTCTTCAATAGAATTTCTTTCCCCTGGTATGGATAATTGAGGATTGGCTGTATCTTAGGTGATTGGTTTCAGTATCGGACTGCTATTTCTTTCTTAAAATCTTTGTCTTTTTATTTTATTTTTTCAATTAACGAAGTTTCCTAACTTCTTTGGGCCTCTCAGTTTCTTCATCCATATAGTTAGGTCTTTGTACTACATAATCTTTAAGGTCTCTTCCAGTCTGAAACCTATGATTCTGTGATCTCTTGAATACTAATCCCTCTTAGGAAAATGCTTCAGCAAAGATAATGGACAGGCAGCTGACCTTGTTCTCCTGTTCACCCCCCACCCCATATACCCATTGCTAATATGCTCACTATTATATTAACGGTAAAGCAGCTAGATAGAGTGCTGGGCCTGGAGTCAGGAAGACTCATCTTCCTGAGTTCAAATCCAGTCTCCGACACTTACTAGCTGTGTGACCCTCTTTGCCTCAGTTTCCTCATATGTAAAAAAATGAACCGTAGAAGGATAGTTGGATATAACTGAGCAACAATTTACAGTAAAAGCAGACTAAAACGTCTGGTCACTCCTTCTCAGTCTCCTTTCCTGCATCTTCATCCAGGTCATGTCCTTTGTGGGTATTCCCTGAGGCTCTGTCTTGGGGCCTCTTCTCTTCTCTCCTCTCTCTCTACCATTCCCTTTGATGATTCTATCAGCTCACATGGATTCAATTATAGCTGGCATGGAGGACAAAGCACTCAGTCTGGAGTCAGGAAAACCTGAGTTCAAAATCTGACTTCAGACACTATGTGACTCTGGAAAATTAATTGTTTGCCTCAGTTTCCTCATCTGAAAAATGAGCTGGAGAAAGAAATGGCAAACCACTCTGGTATCATTGCCAAGAAAATCCCACATGGGATCATGAAGAGTTAGATATGACTGAACGACAATTACAACCTAATCTAACCCACAAAGACGATCTCAGATCTATTTAACTAGTCCCAACCTCTCTCCTGACCTCCGTCCTTAAAGTGCTTGTTGACCATCTCAAATGGAATGTCCTATAAACATCTTAAGCTTACCATATCCCAGACTGAACACATTATCTTCCCCTTAGCCCCACCCCTCTTCTTTCTAGCTTCCCTGTTACTGTTGAGGGTACCAACCATCTTTCCATTCAGCCAGGGTCACGACCTAGGTACCATGCCTGACTCATTCCTCGCTTGACTAGCACCCCCATATCCAATCCCATCAATTATGCATTTCTTGTATATTTCCTGTATTTCTTTCTCATCTGTGATACTTCCACTTATCACCTCACACATGGACTATTGCATTAGCCCTCTGCTTGGTCTCCTTGTGTCAAGTCTATCCCTACTTCAGTGCATTCAAAATGATCTTCCTAAACCACAGGTCTTGCCTTGTCACTCCCTAAGTAATCAATAAACACCAATGGCTCCCTATTATCTCTAGGATCAAATATAAACCCTATTTTTTAATTTTAATTTATTTAAATTTATTTTTAACATAAAATTAAAGCCTCTCATAATCTAGTCCCTTCCTTTCTTCCCAGTGTTCTGACGCTTTACTCCCTTCCATATACTTAACAATCCAGCAGCTCTGACCTCCTTGCCATTCCTTGAATGAGACTTTCCATCTCCTGACTCACTACATGCATTTTCACTGGCTGTCCTCCATGCCTGGAATGCTCTGCCCTCCTTATATCTTCCTCCCAAATTCTTTGGCTTCCTTCAAGTCTCAGCTAAAGTCTCAACTTTCTACAAAAAGCCTTTCCCAATCCTCCTTAGTCTTTCTGCTTTCCCACTCAGATTATCTCTAAGTTATTTTGCATATATCTCATTAGTACATAGTAATTTTTAAGTCATCTCCCCCATTAGATTGCAAACTCTTTGAGGGCAAGAACTGTTTTTTTTTTTTTTAACCTTTCTTTGTATCTACATAGTTTATTGATTTGACCAAGAAGAGCCTTGGCCTCAAATAAGGATAGCTAAAAATCTAGAGAAAGATGGTGAAAAATGCTACCCATCTCCGGAGAAAGAACTGGTGGAGTCTGAATGCAGATCGAAGCATAT
The DNA here is from genome assembly GCF_011100635.1 of Trichosurus vulpecula. NCBI lineage: Eukaryota > Metazoa > Chordata > Mammalia > Diprotodontia > Phalangeridae > Trichosurus > Trichosurus vulpecula. The sequence goes on along the minus strand of NC_050576.1, from coordinate 296,416,443 downwards.
TATTTTTGCTTTTTTTTTTTGTGGTTTTTTTCTTTTGATCTGTTTCTTCTTTTGCAACATTACTAATAAGGAAATGTTTTACATGATTGCACATATACAACCTATATCGAATTGCTTGCTGTCTTAAGGAGGGGGAATTGAAAGAAAGACAGAGTTTGGAACTCAAATTTTTTTAAAAACGAATGTTAAAAATTGTCTTTATGTGTAATTGGAAAAAAATAAAATTATTTAAAAAGACAAAATTAAAATCTAGAGAAAGTTAAAAGGGAGCAAAGTTGGCAGGGAATCAGAAGAGGCTCTCAGTAGAGTATAAGCTCCTTGAAAGGACAGGTTCTGGCTTTGGTTTTTTTTTTTCTTGCAACTACAATTCCTAGCTGCAATGATGCATAGTGCCAGTATGAGCTCTAAGGACTTGGTGTCACACTTAACCTGTGTGACCTTGGACAAGTAGCCCTGGGTCTCAGTTTTCTCATCTGTAAAAACAGGGCATTGGACTAGCCTCCAGCACTATGATCCTAAATGGGACTAGATGGTATAATAGAGCACATTTGGAGCCACCAGGAGAAGAAAATAGTTGCTGTCACTGGCTCTTCCAATCCTTCCTGGGATGCTTTATACATGGCAGGCACCGGGTAATTAATGGATTAGATGGTGGTAGCGATAGAGTAAGGGAAAGAGTCCCCAAAACCCACATGCTGAAGTCTTTTTAGAAAGTTCTAACTATTCTAGTCTAGTGGATAGAGTACTGGGCTTGGAGTCAGGAAGACCTTAGTTCAAATCCTGCCTCGGATTACTCAGATACAATATGACCCTGGGCAAGTCACTTAACCTCCCTCAGACTCAGTTTCCTCATTTGTAAAATTAGGGGGTTGGATTTGGTGGCCTCTATAAGTCCCTTCCATGCCTAAACCTATGATACATCACATTTTTTTAAAAAAATTCTATAGATCAGAAAAGGACACCCCCAGGCTTTTTTAGCTTCATCCTGTCTCTATAATCGCAGATGCAAATTGGTTCAGTCTGCTCCAAGGTGATACTCTGACATTGTAAGGGAAGCTATTCTTTCTCCAGCTTTTGGAGTGTTTAGTTTTAAAATAAGATTTGGAGGCCCAAATAGCTAGGTACTCTAGGGATAAGTGCTCCAGAAATAATAACACCTTATATTTACATCTCATCTGTCTCTAAGTAATTCAAAGGGATTTTTGTCTTAATGTAACTAACTCTGGAAGATACATGGCAAAGAAGTTAGGGGTAGGAATTATTGGTCTCATCTCAGAGATATTAAAAATATCTTAAACTAATACACAGAGAAATGAAGAGACTTTCTGAAGGTTACAGAGCAAACCAGATAACTATAACAAAACCTGGGGAAACTTGTCTCATACCTTTCTAAGCTTCTTAGTTTCCTGATGTAAGTAATAATCAAAGGTATATGATTATAAGGAAACAGTAGAAAAAACAAACATGCTTGGGGCTTTCTGGGCATTTAATTAAGAAAAGAAATGGAGGAAATGCTTTACTTTCCTCCAGTTCTTATAATATTCATTCTAAGAGCCAAAGAGTTTAAGAAAAAGGAACAAGGTGGGCCCAAGGCCTTAACCTTTTTCATGTCTTGGACCCCTTTGGCAGTCAGTCTGGTGAAACTTATGGATCCCTTCTCAGAAAAATGTTCATATTTCGAATTAATTCAGAATTAAGTTCATAAAATAAAATACATGGTATTATGAAGGAAATATGATTACCAAAATATGTTTTAGAAACAAACTCATGAACACCAGGTTAAGATCTGAATCTCTGATAAGGGTTTTATTTTATTATCATTCTTGATCAAAGTTTGAGATCTTAGGCTAAAGTTTAAGGTGGGGAGTGGAAGGCGGGGGGGGGGGGGGGGGGGGGAGTGCAGGAATCTCCCTTGTATAGCTCTTATGTTGCCAAGAGGCATATGGTTCAGGACAGGCCCCTGGTCACAATCCCGGTGTAGCAGAGGAAGGGGAAGCTGGTTTATGTTCCCTAGGCCATAGCTTGGGGAAGTGGGGCAGCTGCCACGGTTCCAACTCTAGACAAAGGCCAATGGTGCTAATGTAGAATACTGATATACACACAACCATGGCATTCATTAAACACCTCAGAAGTTAACTCCTTTCTCTGCAGCCGCCTAATTCCACATGTACCAGTACCTTTTCCCCCAGCGCACAACGTAAGGGTCATTTCTATAGGGAGAAAGAAGACAACACGTTTTCCGAAGGAGGGAGAAAGGAAAAGAGTCTGTGTGCCTAAAGCTCTTTGTCTTGGTACAGGCCTAAGTCCTTGGAGGAAATGTGGTGCAATGGAATGCGTACTAGATTTGGCCTCAAGAGACCCGGGTTTTAATCCAGCTCAGACATTCGCTAGCTGCGTAACCCTGGGCACCACCCTGGCCTGTTCCACCTCTTCATCTGTAAAATGGAGATTATGATAGCATGCCTTTTGTAGTAGCAAAGAACTAGGCGAAAGAAGCAGAGGCCCATCCACTAGAGAATGGCGAAACACGAGGGAGTACATGAATGTGATGGGATAGTACTGCCTTAAAAACAATAAACAGGAAGAATACAGGGAAGTGTGAGAAAATTCATATGATAACTTCATGCAAGATGAGATAAGCAAAACCTGGAAAACAATATATAACATGACTATAAGATATGACTCTATGACTAATATATGACTATAAAAATGTACATGGAAAAGACAAAAATCAGAATGGAGTGCTATATAACTACAGTGACCAAGATTGACTTCTCCCCTCCCCCCAATAATAACATGATAATTCACCTCCCTCTCTTCTTGGCAGAGCTGTAGGGCGATGGATGGGGAACTGTGTTGAGCTTAGCCGATACGTTGGTTAGTTTTGTGGAACATTTTTTTTCCTCTTTCTCTTTTTTTATTCTTTGTTAGAATTAAGTCTTTGGTTGAAGGAGGCTATATAGTGGTTAATGACAGTGATGTAAAAACAAAAAAAAATCAATTAAAATATTAGTCGATTAAATTTTTATCAATTAAAATCATGAATTTTTTAAAAATTATACTTGCATAAGGTTTTTGTAAGAGAAGTTCTGTGTAGATGGGAGTTATTATTCTTCCTCCAGGCTGGTTTCCTAGGCCTGAAGGGGGGTCATTTGGACTGCTCAGACAGTGCAGTGTTGTCCCTGAGTTTGGGTGTGGGCTTGGTTCATTCATTCCCCTCTTCCTCTCCTCTTCCCACCGGCCCACCCGCCCCCACTCCAGACTCAGACAGTTCAAGGCATCTTTACATGTAGCAGTGTGGGAGCAGAAACACAGGAAAAAACCAAGACACCCAAAAATATCTGAAAGTCCAGTCTGAAGCTACAAAAGGAAGCTTTCCAGGCGGATTTTTTTCTTTGCTAACAGGATACGGCATCTAAGGAATATGTTTTCCTAATATCTTTGGTCCTTTTTTTCTTTCCCTTTTCATAGACACATTTGAAATGTCACTGGGTGATATCAGGGCAGAAAACAAATTCCTCAGAGCCAGCAGTCCAAGAGTTAGTTAGATTCTTACAACTGCATCTTCTTGAAGAGGCCCCAGGAGGTTGACCTGGAGAGAGAGATCCAGAGAAACTCAAACAGGCATTTGTTGTGCTAAGCCAAGTTCCAGCCTAGTTTAACCTTTGTTTGCAGACAAGGACCAAAGCTGTTGTTAAGGCTTTTAAAAGGAATCACTTTTTTTTTCTTCCTTCCTTCCTTCCTTCCTTTCTTCTTGCCCATTCCAGGCTATCCTCTCTCTTCCTCACCCCCATAAAAGAAAAGAGCTTGGGGGAAAATGGACAGGATTATTAAGGGGGAAAAAGAGGGAGGGAAAAAAAGTAAAGAAAAGTGCTTATCTAAAATCTGCCCTGGCCTGCCACTAACAAGAAATCGGAACTCCAGTGATCAGCTTTCTTTGTTCACACCTTCCTCCAAAAGTCCCCAGAGAGGTGCCCTGACCTGGGCCAGAGCAGCCCCCCTCTTTCCAAGTCAACCAGATGGAGTTGTTCAAGCTCTACAAAAATCCTCTTGTCTCTAGGGAGACAGACTCATCAGGAAGTGCTCAGGGATGGCCCATATTTTAGTTCCATGGATCAGCCTTGCTCTCCTAATGCCTCAGTGAATCTTGTCCTCAGAGTAGCTGAGTAAGGTACTATCTGCATACCACACTGTGTAATAAATCTAGGTCTTGCCGTCCTAGTCATCCAATATTTCAAGCCCAGGGAAACTTATTTCTACAGGATGCTGGCAACTCACGCAAAGATCCACCTTTCTGCGAGTGCCCCAGCATTAGCATCCCAGGAGACAAGGAACAGCTAAAGACAGTGAATGCTGTCATTGGTTGATGGCTGATGCAAGGAATTGCTCCACCTGAATGTGCCTTGGGCCTCTTCTTGCCCAAGGTATGAAGGTTAAAAGTGATTCCTATTCTACATCACTCTTTCTCTATACACACACATCTCAAGTCTCACCACGAATGAAAGTAACAGCAACTGCTTTGAGGAAATCCACTGAGGGAAGCATTCTAACCTTTCCCTTCCAGGTTCAAACAACCTTTCTGAGTTTCATAAGGCCCACCCTTCCTGCCCCACCCCACCCTGACCCACTCCACTCTTCTAAGGCCCTTCTCAGACAAAGGGTGTAACTTGGCTTTTGTTGGGCTTTTTGTTTCTAATCAAAGTTCCTTATTCATACTTTTTGTAGGGGTTTGGGGAGGAGGACTACAATACATTTATTCTAAACCAAACAGTATTTAATCCACTGAAAGACAGACTGAATAGGGAGGAGATACAATAACTCCTGTCCTAATAGTTGATGCAACTTTTCTAAATACCAATCCCCTATTGTATAAAACTATGATGGTGGGTCTTTATGTGAATGTAAATCAGAGGTGTCTCTTGTCTTTCCCAAGAGGGAGTAGATAGCTCTAAAGGTTTAGAAAAACAGGGAAACCAGCTTAGATCCTGTGGTTCTTCTGGCCTAGACCCTAGATTGCCTTTTCCCTAGCTACCACCCTTCATCCTTCCTGGGCTCTCCTCCTGTCTGTTCTCGCTTCTCCTTTTCCAGAAGTTCTCTATCTACAAGCATCGATCATTAGGTACTTCCAGTTTCTTAGCTGATTTGGTGTCTCCCTGCCTATAATTTCAGCAGTGGAAAACTGACTGGACTTTCTCTTCCCCTCTCTATAAAACACCCAAGTTGCTCTGATCCTAGAAAGGGCCATGTCCATAGCCTTAGATCTGAACCATGGGAGTAAGGAGAATTTACAAACTTAGACATTAAGGCTAAAGAGAAAAAAGGGACAAAGAACCAAATTATATTTCAGAAAAGCTTTTGAGATTATTCAATCCAAGCCCCACCCCTTCATTTTTGCAAATGAGGAAGATGAGTCCCAGAGAGATGACATCCAAAAATCACAAAACTAAAACAAAAGTCAGAAAGGAAAAAAAGTGCTCTGGATGAGATAAATTATGCAGATAAAGTGGCTAAAGTGTTCATGCCCTTCCATTCAGATCACTTGGTATATGTCCCAAGGAGGTCATTGATTAAAAAGAAAGGCCCCATATAAACCAAAATATTTATAACACTTTTTTATTATAATAAAGAATTGAAAACAAAGTAGATGCCCATCCACTGGGGAATGACTAAACAATCATGGCACAGGAATATAATAGGGTATTACTATTCTGTAATATATGACAAATATGAAAAGAAAATTAATGAGGGCCTGGACTAGGGAAGCTATTCAAGATACTGTGGAAAATATGGAAGAGATAGAATGAACAAAATTTGGTAATTAGTTCAAAGGCATAATGAGCTAATGCGGTCTTCTTCATTAGAGCTCTTTAAGTAAAGACTAGATGACCACTTATTGGCCACGTTCTGTTGTTGTTGTTGTTCAGCCTTCTTTGTCGAAGAGGACCAATGACATCAGGAGGATGATGTCTTGACTTACAGGTGAACTGGATTTAAGTGAGGCAGGGCCGTGCAAAGTCATCAGCCTCACTCTCTCCTCCAGAGTCATTTGGAGTCCAGTGACAAGATGGCACCAACGGTTGCAATGGTTGCAGTGCTGGCAAAGAAGTAGAAACTGAAAGGATGCCCATCAATCAGGGAATGGTTAAACAAGTTGTGGTATATGATTGTGATGGAATATGAAATTATGGAATTTGGAAATGGGAATATGGGAATTATGGAAATTATGGAATTAGAAATTATGAGCAGGTTGATCTTATAAAAACATGGGAAAAAACTTGGATGAAATAATGAAGAGTGAAATGAGCAGAACCAAGAGAATGTAATACACAGTAACAGCAATATTGTTCAAAGAGTAACTGTGAACGACTAAGCCGTTCTGAGGATTATAACTCTTTTCTAGCTATAGATTGGGCCAGGTGGCCACTGAAGTCCCTTTTCAACTGTGAAATATTATGGAAAACCAAAAGGGCTATGTACAACATTCCTACAATAACAGTAAAAATAAGTATTTTTGTATTTTTTAATCTGTCCCTTCCCCCCATTGAGCAAATTAAATTAAGAAACAAACAAGCCCAAAAAACCCAAATCATTTAGCACACATCTAGAGAGTGGGGCAAATTCCCTTGTTACCCATGTCTGAAAATGTATGTCTCTTTCTGGATTTAAGTTCAGCATCTCTCTGGTAGGAGGTAAGTAGTATGTGTTAGCATCATTCTGGATTTTGTGGTTCATTGTTGTGTTGATCAGTTTTGAAGTTTTTCTAGGTTGTTTTTCTGTTTAATGTTATCATCATATAAATCATTTTCCTAGCTCTGCTCACTTCACTCAGCATCGGTTCATAAAGGTCTTCCTAGTTTCCTCTCAAACTGTCCATTTCCTCATTTCTTCTGGCACGACAATAATAGCCATTACATTCATATACCACAAATTGTTTAGCCATCCCTAAACAAAAAGATGCCTGGTTTGTTTTCAACCTTTGGCTACCATGAAAAGAGCTACTGTAAATATTTTTGTCCATATAGATCATTTTCCTCTTTCTTTTATTTTTTGGGGGCAAAGACATAGTGGCAGTATAGCTTGGTCTAAGGGTGTGGACAGTTTGTTAACTTTCTTAGTATGGTTCCAAACTGTTTCCAGAATGACTGGATGAATTAATAACTATACCAACAGTGCAGTAGTAAACCTCTTTTCTCCCAATCCCTTAAACATTTGCCATTTTCCTCATTTGTCATCTTTGCTAGCCTGATAGGTGTGAAGTTAGAACCTCAAAATTGCCTTAATTTACATTTCTGTAATTCTTAGTGATTTAGAGCATTTTTTCAGATGGTTGTTGATAGCTTGGATTTCTCCCTTTGAAAGCTACCTATTCATATCCTTTGATCATTTATTCATTGGGGAATGTCTCTTGGTCTTATAAATTTGAATCACTTCCTTATATATCTTGGAAATGAGACCTTTATCAGAGAAATGTGTTGCAAAGAATTTTCCCCCAGTTACCAGATTCTCTTCTCATTTTTGCTACATTAGATGTATTTGTACAAAACCTTTTTAATTTCATAAAATCAAAATCGTCCATTTAAGTTGTGTGATCCTATCATTTGTTTAGGCTTAAGTTCTTCCCCTATCCATAGACTGCTGAGATAATTTCTTCTTCACCCTCCTCAATCATTTAATCTCTCTGAGATTCATTTTCCTGACCTATAAAATGGGCATAATAGTACCCTACACTCATGATCACTTTGAGGGGTTATCATAAGCATCAAATGAGAATACGTACATAATATATATATATACACACCTATATACACACACATACACACACACACATATATACATATATAAATATGCACACATATATACATGTGTGTATATGTATGTGTGTGTGTGTGTATACATTGCCTGGTAAACCATAAAGTGCTACATAAATGTGAAGCATTACTATAATTGCTCTGACTTTCACATAATGAGCAACATCCAAAAAGGAGAAAAGATGATTAAATTAATTTATAATCTACTTTTTAATCTATTGAACTAAAGCATGTTTATTTCAATCTTTTGTCCTAATCCATTACCATCGAAAAACATTGCTAAGCAACTCTCCCAAATCAAGAAACCTGGACTTGAGTTCTTTTTCTATCATTAACTAGCCGTGTGACCTTGGGTGAGTCACCTAACTTCTCTAGGTCTCACCTTCTTCATTTGCAAAATGAGAGTTTCTAATCTAAAACAATTGGCTTTAGCAAACTTTAATTTTCAGTTAAATTAACAAGCATTTATTAAGCACTATGTGCCAGGAAATGTGCTAAGTGCTACGTATACAAAGAAAGACAAAACACAAAAATGCTCCCTACCCTTAAGGAGCTTACATACTAATAAAGACCCAACATAAAATAAATAGGTATGTACATATAGAGAGACAAGGTAAAAAGAAGGTAACCTTAGAGGGAAAGGCTCGGACCAGGAAAGCACTGTTTTATATTTAGGTCACAGAATGGCAGTAAATTGAAAAATGCAAGCAGGTTTCGTTTACTAAAATTCTCTTACTTTAAACCTTTAAAAATAATAAACACTTTGCTTTCTCCATTAAAGTCCTACTCAGATAACCCCAGTGTGATTTAGAGTGGAACTCAGGCTCTGGCAGCTTCTCCTGAACTGGAAAGGCTTTGAGTGCAAGGCTGGCAGCAGAATGTATAACTAGAGGACGAGCCTAGCCAAGTGTGGAGAGGTTCATCCCCTGAGGGTTGGCCACCAAGCTATAGATTTTTTTTCTACCATGGCAACTCATGAAGGCACAGAGGGGGTTGCAATCTGTGTCAGTGGATGGAGTACCCACACTGATGAAATCACAGACCCTTGAAGTACTGAAGTAGTAAACACTGCACTTAGGGAAAACACACTTCATTAATTTACTAATTATTCTTCCCTGCTGTGAACATGGGCAAGGACAAGGCCCCAACAATTCCATCCAACCAATCAGGCATTCCTGTTCCCCTTAAATGGGCCATGTGATATAGTCCAGCAAGCAGTAGACTGTTTATTTTAGAGCCCTAGGCTCCTGGCTGTCACCACCTAACTGAATGACTTAGACTCTAGGTCCTAGAGTAATTTATTTCACCTTAGATTCCTCATTTGTAAACAAACAAAAAAAAAAGAATAAGGAAGGAAGGGGGAGAGAGAGAGAGAGTGAGAGAGAGAGAGAGAGAGAGAGAGAGAGAGAGAGAGAGAGAGAAAGAAAAAAGAAAGAAAGAAAAAAGAAAGAAAGAAAAAGAAAGAAAGGAAAGAAAGAAAGAAAAGAAAGGAAAGAAAGATTGGTGGAAAGAAGGAAGGATGGAAGGAAGAAAGAAAGGAAAAATGGAAAGATGGAATAAAGGAAAGATGGAAGTTAAGATGGAAGGAAGGAAAAGAGAAAAGGAGAAAAAAGAGAACAGAAGACAAGAGGCTAGACTAGATAATTTCTAAATACCTTTCTGATTCTCCATTAACCAATTTGTTCAATTTTTAGGGAAGTGAAAATACCTTGTTTGTATATCCAATAAGATAACCTCAGCAATTTTGTGATTTCTCTTCTTTAAATGTACGTCAAGGGGAGGAATCTATACTCAACTCAATGACTATTTTTACCAACTATGTGCAAAGTACCAGGGGTGCAAGGACTAGAGGATATATATCTATGATGGAAGTAGGAACAAGGCAATGTAAAGTTTTGTTTATGTCAAATAGCTTTTGTCCTTATCCCAGTGGTTGTTGGTGTCTGGTTTTATCTAATAATAATAGCTAATAACAGCTAACATTTATGTAGTGCCTACTATATACCAGGCACTGTGCTAAGTGCTTTGCTATTATTATCTCATTTGATCCTCACAACAATCCTGGGAGGGAGGTGCTATTAATAGCCCCATTTTACAGATGAAGAAAATGAGGCAAATAAAGGTTAAGTGACTTGTCCAGGGTCATACCACTCTGCCACCTAGCTGCCAACTATAACTATTATGTTTGATTGCTTCTGGCTCTTGTTTATCCAATCTCTTTCACTGTATCAACTTTTCTATTTTTTTGAACAATACCAAATAGTTTTGATGATTATTATCCTATAGTATAATTTAAGATAATGTGACATATAATTGAAGATTCTAAATTAATCTAAGGTTGCTTCATTTCTAATTTTTCCCCATTATTTCCCTTGTGGTTCTTGACCTCTTATTTCTCCAGATGAACTTTGTTAAAATTTTGTCTAATTCTATAAAATAACCCCTTTGTAAGACTAGAATTGCATTGAATTTGTCTATTATTTTAGTTACTATCATTTTTATCATATTGACATGACCCAACCATGGTCAATTTATGACTCCAATTATTTGTCTTCCTTTATTTATATAAAAAAGTATTTTAGTCCTAAGTACGTGAATTTGAACATGTATATCCGAGTACTAAGAATATGTGCATGAATTCCTAGATATTTTACACATTCTGTAGATATTTTTAATAGGATTTCATTTTCGATCTCTTTCCCTTCCTCTTCAATTTAATTCAGCACAAGTGTGCCAGATGCTGCTAGCTACTCAGGGTATAAAAAAGAAATAAGACATTTACCTTCAGTAAACTGCCTTCGTGGAGTTTATAGTCTAGTAGAGAAAATAAGACATATATCTAAATATCTATAATACTGCTTCAGAAGAACCTGATTCCATTGCTGCATCTTAAGAAACAACAGATGAAGAATTAAGAGAAACAAAGAACTACATAAAGTGACGCAGAGCAAAGTAAGCAGAAGGAAAACAATACGTGCAATGACCATAGTAATGAAAATGAAAACAACATTAAAGGGCAGTTAAACTCTGATTTTTCGCAATGGCCAATCTTCCAGAATAATTGATGACAAAACACTCTTCTCTCTTCTCAGAGGACAGGTAGAAGGCTACAGATGCTAAATATGGTATATGCTATTAGACCTAATCAGGTTTAATCAGTTTTATTGTTGTTGTTAAGTCATTTTTCAGTCGTGTTTGACTCTCCACGACTCCATTTGGGGTTTTCTTGGTAGAGATACTGAAGTAGTTTGCCATATCCTTCTCCAGTTCATTTTACAGATGACAAAACTGAGGCAAACAGCATTAAGTAACTTGCCTGGAGTCACACAGCTAGGAGGGGTCTGACACTAGATTTGAACTCAGGAAGATGAGTCTTCTTGACTCCAGGCATGGTGCTCCACTCACTGAGTCACCTAGTTGTCAGTTAGTTTTGGTTTAATGCTTCCTTTGTTGTAAGTTGTAAAGGTATTGGAGAGAGGAAAGAGAGTGTGTGCACTAAGAGGAAATACTTTAGTGGAAAAATGAAAGACATCATTAAAACTTTTTTTTAAAAAATGAGTCACATTCATCCATAGTGTGCTTTCTATTACGCTCCGCCTCTCCCCAGCCCACAAGTCATCATCTGCCTTTTAGGAGATAGTCTGTTTGTGTCTTTTTCTCAAAACATTTCCAGCTTGGTGGGACCTGTCGGAGCTCATGTTCTGTGGGTCTAGCCTTCAAGAATCTGGGGTCCCAAGAGGAAAAGAACCTATAGATACAAAATTATTTCTAGCCAACAGCTCTTTTTTGGTAACAAAGAACTGAAAACTAAGGGGATATCCATCAGTTGGAGAATGGTTGAAAAAATTATGGCATATAAATGTATATTTATTGTTGTAATGTTATTGTGCTATAAAAATTATGAAAAAGATGGTTTCAGAGAAATTTGGCAAGATTTTTATCAAGAGATACATAGTGAAGTGAGTAGAACAAGGACAACTATACATTAACAACATTGTGAAAATAGATAACTTTGCAAAACTCAAGAACTCTAATGCAATGACCAATCGTGATTCCAGAGGGCTACTGATGAAGCCTGTTACTCACCTCCTGACAGGTGATGGACTCTAGATGCAGAATAAGGCATATATTTTTGGACATGGCCAATGTGGGAATTTGTTTTTTATGTTTGTTGCAAAGATTCTCTTTTTCAGTGGGACAGGAAGGTGGGAGAGAGAGAAAATAAATACTTGTTGATTGAAAAAAATTAAATTAAAAAAGCAGATTCCAGGATCACCTCAACACCACTATGGGACCTTTGAACACAACTTTATTGGCATCTTTTACAACCCCCGCCCCGCCACATTTCTTTTTTCTCCCACGGAATCCCTATCCAGCCATCCTTTTTTTTCTCCAAAAGCTTGCTAGTAGTAGCCAAGATCATTACTTAAATTTAGGTAGCGCTCAGAACTAAGAATTTTACTGACCTGGGAGCTAGACGCTGTCTCTAAAACTGCAATGCAATATGAAGATTTTGCCTACATGTTCTCATTATAAGAAAAAACAAATTCATTGTGGTCTGTTGGGTAAAAGCACTGAACTTGGAGTCAGGAAAACCTCAGTTCAGATCGCACTTCAAAAACTCACTCCCTGTGTGATTCTGAGCAAGTCACCTAACCCCTCTCCACCTCTAAAGTGGAGACAGTAATAGCACGTACCTCCCTGTGTTGTACAGATGGCATGAAATAACATACGTACAGTGCTTTGCAAACTTCATGCACTATAGAAATGCTATTGGAAATATTATTTTGTTGTTATCGGACCAGGCACGTATAGGTAATTTTTTTCATCAAGATTCAGCCTTGAGCAAAAGCATTTTATCTCAGAAGGCAAGGCAGGTCTCAGGTAGGGTCAAAAGCACTTGTTTGGAGTCAGTGAACTTGCCTCTACCACATTTTACCTGTATACCCTCAGATATGTCCCCTAACCTCTCCAAAGCCTCGGTTTCCTCACATGAAAATAAGGGGAAGTCAGATGAGATGGTTTTGAAGGTCGCTTCCAACTATAAATCTGAAATGGGTTCAAATCCTGTTCCTACTATTTACTACATGTATGACCCCCGGAAAATCATGCCCCTTGGTTTCTTCACCATTATCATCAACAACAGTAATAATGAAAATGAAGAGGTTGAATTATGTGATCTTTGAGGAGAGTGTCGCTCTAAGTCCTACGAGAGTACGTCTCTGTTTATTAGGGACAGATAGATGGAGGCAGGGTGGTGTGGTACAAAGAGAAGCAGACCTAAAGTCAGAAGACATGGGGTCAAATTCCATATCTAATGATTATTTCTTGTTGTTGTTCAGTCGTTTTCAATCTGACTCTTTGCGTCCCCTTTTGGGTTTTTCTTGGTAGAGATGCTAGAGTGCCTTTACCATTTCCTTCTCCAGCTCATTTTACAAATGAGGAAACTGAGGCAAACAGGATTAAGTGACTTGCCCAGGGTCACACATCTAGTAAGTATCCGAGAGCAGCTTTGAATTCAGGTCTTCTTGACTTCAGGCTTGGCACTCCACCCACTGTACCATTTAGCTGCCTTAATGATTGTTATTGGGGAAATCAGCCCCACACCCTGACCACTTTATGTCTTTATCTACATCCTTGAAGCATCCACCTCAAGGCTTTGTCTGCCTCTTGGGTGAAAGCTGGCAATTAGTTCCTCCCTTCCCCCCTCCCTCCCCGATTAGGGGAAGAGAACTTGTGCAACCTGTGTGATCTTGGATAGGTCACTTAATTTCTGTGCACCTCAGTTCCCTTCTTCATAAAATAAGTGGACTGTATTAGATGGCATCTGACACCCCTTCCAGCTCAAGACCTATGTAGAAAGGTTATTTTACCAGCCCCTCAAACCTTGACTGCATAAGCTCTCCTCTCTTAACTGAGGAGGGCGGGGGAGGGAGGAGCTGATTGCCAGCCTTCACCCAAAAGGCATACAAAGCCTTGAGGTGGCCGCTTCGTGGTTGTAGATAGACTTAAAGTGGTCAGGGTGTGGGGCTGATTTCCCCAACAATAAACAAATTGGATTCCAGTATGGAGAGCAGGAAGGTGGGCCTTGCACACACAGGAAGGCCAGGGAGAGTTCAGAGAATGCTTTGGGGGGCCTGGGCAGAAAAGATGAATAGGAGGATGATAACCTTTGATCCATAAGTGTATTTTAGATCTGCCCTCACTACTGAGTTGGGACGAAGGCAAAATGGAGAGCTTGCCAGGACCTGTCTGACTTCCCAGTCTCCCACCCTCTACTATCCTCTGTCCATTCAAAAATACAAATGGAGACAGTCCCAGAGGCTGAGTCACCAACTCTGTGAGGTTCCTTCCTTCCTCTCTACCTTCATCCCTCCACCCCTCAAATCCGGCTGTCCTTTGCTGGTCCTATGGGCCTACACCATCAGGGTGTGTGCTCGGTTTTTCTATCCCACCCCACCCCCAGCACTTCCCTCTTGGAAGCCAAGCATCACAGAGCCCTCTGTGTTTCCCAAGCCCATTCATCTGGATCTAGCAGTGTACAGCCCTAGCGAAAGAGGTCTTTCTTTCATCCACTCATTATCCCTTTACCCAAAACCTCAGATGGGGAGAGACTTCAAAGTGCCTGGCTGAGTTTGATTTCCATTCTGTGGCAAATCGGAGGCAAGTGGAGGCAGGAAGGGAAAAGAGACTCCAGCCTCCATGTGCCCTACCTCAGCCGACAGTGAAGTCATCTGTTCATAGCAACAGGCAGTCTGGTGTTTGCTTTCTCTTTTGGATTCCTCCATTACGATGAAGTCTATTAGAGAAACAAAGGCTTCAAAGAAGGAATCCCCCAAGCTCTCTAACAACAACCTGTTTGCACTAGTGAGAATCTCCTATTAACAGCAGGAGTCAATCTGCTCTTACACCGAGCTCCCAGGGGACTGTGTCTTGAAACCTTGAGGCCCCTAGCTTAGCTCCTGGGTTTTTCCATCCTGTCCTTCTCCTCCTGTGATTTCATTCCTGATTGGAACCATATTTGTAGAAGCAAACTTTAAATGAGACCCCAGCACACTGAACAAGTCCAAATAGGACACAAAACCCCTGAAATTTCCCCATCCTAACTTGAAATGTTTCATTAAGGGTCCCAGTTCTCTGAGGTTTGATTCAATCCTGCGTATTTGCCAAGTCTTTGCAGGACTTTTAGTAGTCTCTCAATTTGACTCAAGTGGATACCAGAGTTCGGACATAAAATCAGGGCATTTAGAGCTGGAAGGGACCTTTGAGACTGATTATCCAATCCAGTTGGAGAGTCATTCAATCAACAAATATTTATTAATCATCTACCCATTCATTCTATATTCTATATAATATATATCCTATTTTACATTCTATATTATATAGACATATCCTATATATATCCGGAGCTGTGCTAAACAGAGGACACAAAGAGAAGAAAAACCCCAGTCCCTGTCCTCAACAAGCTCACATTTTAAGTCTGCCCCTCTTTTTTTTTTAACAGAGAGAGAAACTACAGACTAGAGAGAAGAAACAGTTGATCCAAAATCATGCAGGTAGCACCATGTTGCCTGATGAAGGATGGCTCACCTGCTCCCTTTTCTCTCTTTTCTTCTGTTTCCCCCCTCCCATACAGTTTTGTATATTCATTAAGTACTTACTATGTGCCGGGCACAGTATTAAGTTCTGGAGATACAAAGAAAGGCAAAAAAAAGCCCAAAACAAAACAAAAATGGATATTACTGTGTGGACAAAGAACTGGGCTAGAAGGCATAGGAAAGGGTGAGGTGATAAAAGATTATGATCAGATAAAGGAATTTCAGAGTTTATGGACATGGAAGTGAAATACTCATAAGTGAGACAAGATCATGAGTATGACCATCTCTATGTGGAGACGAGTTATAATAAGATGGAATAAGTCATAAAACTTGAGTATATTGAGGAACTGGGAAGTTAAAGTATTTTGAGAGTTCATCAATTTGTATCCTGAAATCTCCTAGTATGAGGGCATGAGTTGGGATGGAGAGAAAGATTGTGAGCCAAGCACTAAAGTCATTGAGGAGAGAAAGAAAGTGTCATAGGGGTTGATAGATAGGTGTTCATCACGGTCATTGATGATCATTGGTGTCTCACAATCATCACCGTGAATGATAAATTTGGAGAGTGGGAACCTCAGGGACAAGAGGTGATGACAATAGAGAGAGAATCTAAAAGTAGCAATGGAGAGCAAAGAGTATTCTGACTCCCCCACCCCACCAGTGAGAGTGGAGGGAAGGTGGGTGAAGGGGGTGGTAGGGGAGGCAGGCATGCTAGGAGATCTCATAATAGATCTCTTAACTCATGATAGGATTGGGCATATTCTTTTGTGAAAGATAACATTCTTAATATTGGGCCAACATATATCACATCGATGAAAGGTTTCGGTGCATATTCAGAACACAGGGTCCAGACATTTCTCTGACATAGTTGGCAGCTCAGTCACTCAGGCTGGTCAGAATTAAGAGGAGGCAAGCTAGAGAAAAGATGGAAGTGCTCAGAATTCCCCACTGATTGGCTGGAAAACATCCAGAGGAAGACATCCAGGACAGTGCCAAGCTTCCACTTCATGCAATGTGAGGATCTACTGAAGGAGGTGGGAATGTTTAGCCTGGGGTGGGGAAAAAGAGATTGAGGGAAAACATGCAGAGGAGTGAATTTCTGAACATAGAACGGAATAACAACAGAAAGTAAACAACAGATAAGACAGTATTAAAGTAGGTTATGCATGTATAGAAAAATGGCCTTGGAGCCAGGAAGACCCAGGTTCAACTTCTGCCCCTAACACATGTTGACTGAGTGACATTGGTCAAGTTCCTTAACTTTTGGGTGCTCTAGGCATCTCTCTAATAAGAGACAGAGAATTGCATTGAGAGAGGGAGAGTTCCCTAATGAAATAACAAGTCCAATCCCTATCTGCTATCCCTTAATGGTTATGCCCTGTATCCCTTTATGAAATATGAAGGAACTTCCCTGAAATGGAAGGGAAGGGAACCCTGGCCACTGGCATGAAAGCAATGCCCATCCCGGAGACCCTCTCCTGTTTACTAACACCCAATTTATCAATGTCCTTCCCAAAATATAGCACAGGTCTCCAGATGAGATTCATGGAAAGTGATATGCCCAAGCCTACACAGTTAGCAAACAGCAGAGTTCAGATACAAAGTGGGGATCCCTAAATCTAAATCCAGTACTCTTTCTACTATACCAGTTACTTAAGCCTCTACAATGTTCCAGGTACCGTGCTAAGTGTTGGTGATATGAAGAAAGGCAAAAGACAATCCCTGCTCTTGAGGAGCACAGAATCTAATGGATGAGACAACATGCCAACATGTATGTCTGTATGACTACAGTAGATAAATTATGTAGGTAATATATAGATATATAGAGACATTATATATCTATATAATTATAA